>NC_079464.1:0-704118 GCF_026250575.1 Diorhabda carinulata | reverse complement strand
GTCGAATTTCAACATTTCTTATATATTTGAGTGAGTTTGCATCTAACTTTGTCAGATATCGTCGATTTACATCCATTGAAGCCGTTTGAGGTTGATTGTCACTTTGTGGTGATTGAAAATTTTCATAGTCTATCTTCCCAATTTGAAGTCGAATTTCAACATTTCTTATATATTTGAGTGAGTTTGCATCTAACTTTGTCAGATTTCGTCGATTTACATCCATTGAAGCCGTTTGAGGTCGATTGTCACTTTGTGTTGATTGAAAATTTTCAAAGTCTATTTTCCCAATTTGAAGTCGAATTTCAACATTTCTTATATATTTGAGTGAGTTTGCATCTAACTTTGTCAGATATCGTCGAATACATCCATTGAAGCCGTTTGAGGTCGATTGTCACTTTGTGTTGATTGAAAATTTTTAAAGTCTATCTTCCCAATTTGAAGTCGAATTTCAACATTTCTTATATATTTGAGTGAGGTCGCATCTAACTTTGTCAGATATCGTCAATTACATCCATTGAAGCCGTTTGAGGTCGATTGTCACTTTGTGTTGATTGAAAATTTTCAAAGTCTATCTTCCTAATTTGAAGTCGAATTTCAACATTTCTTATATATTTGAGTGAGTTTGCATCTAACTTTGTCAGATATCGTCGATTTACATCCATTGAAGCCGTTTGAGGTCGATTGTCACTTTGTGTTGATTGAAAATTTTCAAAGTCTATCTTCCTAATTTGAAGTTGAATTTCAACATTTCTCATATATTTGAGTGAGTTTGCATCTAACTTTGTCAGATATCGTCGATTTACATCCATTCAAGCTCATTGAGGTCGATTGTCACTTTGTGTTAATTGAAAATTTTCAAAGTCTATCTTCCTAATTTGAAGTCGAGTTCCAACATTTCTTATATATTTGAGTGAGTTCGCATCTAACTTTGTCAGATATCGTCGATTTACATCCATTCAAGCTCATTGAGGTCGATTGTCACTTTGTGTTGATTGAAAATTTTCAAAGTCTATCTTCCTAATTTAAAGTTGAATTTCAACATTTCTTATATATTTGAGTGAGTTTGCATCTAACTTTGTCAGATATCGTCGATTACATCCATTCAAGCTCATTGAGGTCGATTGTCACTTTGTGTTGATTGAAAATTTTCAAAGTCTATCTTCCTAATTTGAAGTCGAATTTCAACATTTCTTATATATTTGAGTGAGTTTGCATCTAACTTTGTCAGATTTCGTCGATTTACATCCATTGAAGCCGTTTGAGGTCGATTGTCACTTTGTGTTGATTGAAAATTTTCAAAGTCTATCTTCCTAATTTAAAGTTGAATTTCAACATTTCTCATATATTTGAGTGAGTTTGCATCTAACTTTGTCAGATATCGTCGATTACATCCATTCAAGCTCATTGAGGTCGATTGTCACTTTGTGTTAATTGAAAATTTTCAAAGTCTATCCTCTTAATTTGAAGTCGAATTCCAACATTTCTTATATATTTGAGTGAGTTCGCATCTAACTTTGTCAGATATCGTCGATTTACATCCATTGAAGCCGTTTGAGGTCGATTGTCACTTTGTGTTGATTGAAAATTTCCAAAGTCTATCTTCCTAATTTAAAGTTGAATTTCAACATTTCTCATATATTTGAGTGAGTTTGCATCTAACTTTGTCAGATATCGTCGATTACATCCATTGAAGCCGTTTGAGGTCGATTGTCACTTTGTGTTGATTGAAAATTTTCAAAGTCTATCTTCCTAATTTAAAATTGAATTTCAACATTTCTCATATATTTGAGTGAGTTTGCATCTAACTTTGTCAGATATCGTCGATTTACATCCATTCAAGCTCATTGAGGTCGATTGTCACTTTGTGTTAATTGAAAATTTTCAAAGTCTATCTTCCCAATTTGAAGTCGAGTTCCAACATTTCTTATATATTTGAGTGAGTTCGCATCTAACTTTGTCAGATATCGTCGATTTACATCCATTGAAGCCGTTTGAGGTCGATTGTCACTTTGTGTTAATTGAAAATTTTCAAAGTCTATCCTCTTAATTTGAAGTCGAATTCCAACATTTCTTATATATTTGAGTGAGTTTTCATCTAACTTTGTCAGATATCGTCGATTTACATCCATTGAAGCCGTTTGAGGTCGATTGTCACTTTGTGTTGATTGAAAATTTTCAAAGTCTATCTTTCTAATTTAAAGTTGAATTTCAACATTTCTCATATATTTGAGTGAGTTTGCATCTAACTTTGTCAGATATCGTCGATTTACATCCATTCAAGCTCATTGAGGTCGATTGTCACTTTGTGTTGATTGAAAATTTTCAAAGTCTATCCTCTTAATTTGAAGTCGAATTCCAACATTTCTCATATATTTGAGTGAGTTCGCATCTAACTTTGTCAGATATCGTCGATTTACATCCATTGAAGCCGTTTGAGGTCGATTGTCACTTTGTGTTGATTGAAAATTTTCAAAGTCTATCTTCCTAATTTGAAGTCGAATTTCAACATTTCTTATATATTTGAGTGAGTTTTCATCTAACTTTGTCAGATATCGTCGATTTACATCCATTGAAGCCGTTTGAGGTCGATTGTCACTTTGTGTTGATTGAAAATTTTCAAAGTCTATCTTCCTAATTTGAAGTCAAATTTCAACATTTCTTATATATTTGAGTGAGTTTTCATCTAACTTTGTCAGATATCGTCGATTTACATCCATTGAAGCCGTTTGAGGTCGATTGTCACTTTGTGTTGATTGAAAATTTTCAAAGTCTATCTTCCTAATTTAAAGTTGAATTTCAACATTTCTCATATATTTGAGTGAGTTTGCATCTAACTTTGTCAGATATCGTCGATTTACATCCATTCAAGCTCATTGAGGTCGATTGTCACTTTGTGTTAATTGAAAATTTTCAAAGTCTATCCTCTTAATTTGAAGTCGAATTCCAACATTTCTTATATATTTGAGTGAGTTCGCATCTAACTTTGTCAGATATCGTCGATTTACATCCATTGAAGCCGTTTGAGGTCGATTGTCACTTTGTGTTGATTGAAAATTTTCAAAGTCTATCTTCCTAATTTGAAGTTGAATTTCAACATTTCTCATATATTTGAGTGAGTTTGCATCTAACTTTGTCAGATATCGTCGATTTACATCCATTCAAGCTCATTGAGGTCGATTGTCACTTTGTGTTAATTGAAAATTTTCAAAGTCTATCTTCCTAATTTGAAGTCGAGTTCCAACATTTCTTATATATTTGAGTGAGTTCGCATCTAACTTTGTCAGATATCGTCGATTTACATCCATTCAAGCTCATTGAGGTCGATTGTCACTTTGTGTTGATTGAAAATTTTCAAAGTCTATCTTCCTAATTTGAAGTCGAATTTCAACATTTCTTATATATTTGAGTGAGTTTGCATCTAACTTTGTCAGATATCGTCGATTTACATCCATTGAAGCCGTTTGAGGTCGATTGTCACTTTGTGTTGATTGAAAATTTTCAAAGTCTATCTTCCTAATTTGAAGTCGAATTTCAACATTTCTTATATATTTGAGTGAGTTTTCATCTAACTTTGTCAGATATCGTCGATTTACATCCATTGAAGCCGTTTGAGGTCGATTGTCACTTTGTGTTGATTGAAAATTTTCAAAGTCTATCTTCCTAATTTAAAGTTGAATTTCAACATTTCTCATATATTTGAGTGAGTTTGCATCTAACTTTGTCAGATATCGTCGATTTACATCCATTCAAGCTCATTGAAGTCGATTGTCACTTTGTGTTGATTGAAAATTTCCAAAGTCTATCTTCCTAATTTAAAGTTGAATTTCAACATTTCTCATATATTTGAGTGAGTTTGCATCTAACTTTGTCAGATATCGTCGATTTACATCCATTCAAGCTCATTGAGGTCGATTGTCACTTTGTGTTAATTGAAAATTTTCAAAGTCTATCTTCCCAATTTGAAGTCGAATTTCAACATTTCTTATATATTTGAGTGAGGTCGCATCTAACTTTGTCAGATATCGTCAATTACATCCATTGAAGCCGTTTGAGGTCGATTGTCACTTTGTGTTGATTGAAAATTTTCAAAGTCTATCTTCCTAATTTGAAGTCGAATTTCAACATTTCTTATATATTTGAGTGAGTTTGCATCTAACTTTGTCAGATATCGTCGATTTACATCCATTCAAGCTCATTGAGGTAGATTGTCACTTTGTGTTGATTGAAAATTTTCAAAGTCTATCTTCCTAATTTGAAGTCGAGTTCCAACATTTCTTATATATTTGAGTGAGTTTTCATCTAACTTTGTCAGATATCGTCGATTTACATCCATTGAAGCCGTTTGAGGTCGATTGTCACTTTGTGTTGATTGAAAATTTTCAAAGTCTATCTTCCTAATTTGAAGTCGAATTTCAACATTTCTTATATATTTGAGTGAGTTTGCATCTAACTTTGTCAGATTTCGTCGATTTACATCCATTGAAGCCGTTTGAGGTCGATTGTCACTTTGTGTTGATTGAAAATTTTCAAAGTCTATTTTCCCAATTTGAAGTCGAATTTCAACATTTCTTATATATTTGAGTGAGTTTGCATCTAACTTTGTCGGATATCGTCGATTACATCCATTGAAGCCGTTTGAGGTCGATTGTCACTTTGTGTTGATTGAAAATTTTCAAAGTCTATCTTCCTAATTTAAAATTGAATTTCAACATTTCTCATATATTTGAGTGAGTTTGCATCTAACTTTGTCAGATATCGTCGATTTACATCCATTCAAGCTCATTGAGGTCGATTGTCACTTTGTGTTAATTGAAAATTTTCAAAGTCTATCCTCTTAATTTGAAGTCGAATTCCAACATTTCTTATATATTTGAGTGAGTTCGCATCTAACTTTGTCAGATATCGTCGATTTACATCCATTCAAGCTCATTGAGGTCGATTGTCACTTTGTGTTTATTGAAAATTTTCAAAGTCTATCTTCCTAATTTGAAGTCGAATTTCAACATTTCTTATATATTTGAGTGAGTTTTCATCTAACTTTGTCAGATATCGTCGATTTACATCCATTGAAGCCGTTTGAGGTCGATTGTCACTTTGTGTTGATTGAAAATTTTCAAAGTCTATCTTCCTAATTTAAAGTTGAATTTCAACATTTCTCATATATTTGAGTGAGTTTGCATCTAACTTTGTCAGATATCGTCGATTTACATCCATTCAAGCTCATTGAGGTCGATTGTCACTTTGTGTTGATTGAAAATTTCCAAAGTCTATCTTCCTAATTTAAAGTTGAATTTCAACATTTCTCATATATTTGAGTGAGTTTGCATCTAACTTTGTCAGATATCGTCGATTTACATCCATTCAAGCTCATTGAGGTCGATTGTCACTTTGTGTTAATTGAAAATTTTCAAAGTCTATCTTCCCAATTTGAAGTCGAATTCCAACATTTCTTATATATTTGAGTGAGTTTTCATCTAACTTTGTCAGATATCGTCGATTTACATCCATTCAAGCTCATTGAGGTAGATTGTCACTTTGTGTTGATTGAAAATTTTCAAAGTCTATCTTCCTAATTTGAAGTCGAGTTCCAACATTTCTTATATATTTGAGTGAGGTCGCATCTAACTTTGTCAGATATCGTCAATTACATCCATTGAAGCCGTTTGAGGTCGATTGTCACTTTGTGTTGATTGAAAATTTTCAAAGTCTATCTTCCTAATTTGAAGTTGAATTTCAACATTTCTCATATATTTGAGTGAGTTTGCATCTAACTTTGTCAGATATCGTCGATTACATCCATTGAAGCCGTTTGAGGTCGATTGTCACTTTGTGTTGATTGAAAATTTTCAAAGTCTATCTTCCTAATTTAAAATTGAATTTCAACATTTCTCATATATTTGAGTGAGTTTGCATCTAACTTTGTCAGATATCGTCGATTTACATCCATTCAAGCTCATTGAGGTCGATTGTCACTTTGTGTTAATTGAAAATTTTCAAAGTCTATCTTCCCAATTTGAAGTCGAATTCCAACATTTCTTATATATTTGAGTGAGTTTTCATCTAACTTTGTCAGATATCGTCGATTTACATCCATTCAAGCTCATTGAGGTAGATTGTCACTTTGTGTTGATTGAAAATTTTCAAAGTCTATCTTCCTAATTTGAAGTCGAGTTCCAACATTTCTTATATATTTGAGTGAGGTCGCATCTAACTTTGTCAGATATCGTCGATTACATCCATTGAAGCCGTTTGAGGTCGATTGTCACTTTGTGTTGATTGAAAATTTTCAAAGTCTATCTTCTTAATTTAAAATTGAATTTCAACATTTCTCATATATTTGAGTGAGTTTGCATCTAACTTTGTCAGATATCGTCGATTTACATCCATTCAAGCTCATTGAGGTCGATTGTCACTTTGTGTTAATTGAAAATTTTCAAAGTCTATCTTCCCAATTTGAAGTCGAGTTCCAACATTTCTTATATATTTGAGTGAGTTCGCATCTAACTTTGTCAGATATCGTCGATTTACATCCATTGAAGCCGTTTGAGGTCGATTGTCACTTTGTGTTAATTGAAAATTTTCAAAGTCTATCTTCCTAATTTAAAGTTGAATTTCAACATTTCTCATATATTTGAGTGAGTTTGCATCTAACTTTGTCAGATATCGTCGATTTACATCCATTCAAGCTCATTGAGGTCGATTGTCACTTTGTGTTAATTGAAAATTTTCAAAGTCTATCCTCTTAATTTGAAGTCGAATTCCAACATTTCTTATATATTTGAGTGAGTTCGCATCTAACTTTGTCAGATATCGTCGATTTACATCCATTCAAGCTCATTGAGGTCGATTGTCACTTTGTGTTTATTGAAAATTTTCAAAGTCTATCTTCCTAATTTGAAGTCGAATTTCAACATTTCTTATATATTTGAGTGAGTTTTCATCTAACTTTGTCAGATATCGTCGATTTACATCCATTGAAGCCGTTTGAGGTCGATTGTCACTTTGTGTTGATTGAAAATTTTCAAAGTCTATCTTTCTAATTTAAAGTTGAATTTCAACATTTCTCATATATTTGAGTGAGTTTTCATCTAACTTTGTCAGATATCGTCGATTTACATCCATTGAAGCCGTTTGAGGTCGATTGTCACTTTGTGTTGATTGAAAATTTTCAAAGTCTATCTTCCTAATTTAAAGTTGAATTTCAACATTTCTCATATATTTGAGTGAGTTTGCATCTAACTTTGTCAGATATCGTCGATTTACATCCATTCAAGCTCATTGAGGTCGATTGTCACTTTGTGTTGATTGAAAATTTCCAAAGTCTATCTTCCTAATTTAAAGTTGAATTTCAACATTTCTCATATATTTGAGTGAGTTTGCATCTAACTTTGTCAGATATCGTCGATTTACATCCATTCAAGCTCATTGAGGTCGATTGTCACTTTGTGTTAATTGAAAATTTTCAAAGTCTATCTTCCCAATTTGAAGTCGAATTTCAACATTTCTTATATATTTGAGTGAGGTCGCATCTAACTTTGTCAGATATCGTCAATTACATCCATTGAAGCCGTTTGAGGTCGATTGTCACTTTGTGTTGATTGAAAATTTTCAAAGTCTATCTTCCTAATTTGAAGTCGAATTTCAACATTTCTTATATATTTGAGTGAGTTTGCATCTAACTTTGTCAGATATCGTCGATTTACATCCATTCAAGCTCATTGAGGTAGATTGTCACTTTGTGTTGATTGAAAATTTTCAAAGTCTATCTTCCTAATTTGAAGTCGAGTTCCAACATTTCTTATATATTTGAGTGAGTTTTCATCTAACTTTGTCAGATATCGTCGATTTACATCCATTGAAGCCGTTTGAGGTCGATTGTCACTTTGTGTTGATTGAAAATTTTCAAAGTCTATCTTCCTAATTTGAAGTCGAATTTCAACATTTCTTATATATTTGAGTGAGTTTGCATCTAACTTTGTCAGATTTCGTCGATTTACATCCATTGAAGCCGTTTGAGGTCGATTGTCACTTTGTGTTGATTGAAAATTTTCAAAGTCTATTTTCCCAATTTGAAGTCGAATTTCAACATTTCTTATATATTTGAGTGAGTTTGCATCTAACTTTGTCGGATATCGTCGATTACATCCATTGAAGCCGTTTGAGGTCGATTGTCACTTTGTGTTAATTGAAAATTTTCAAAGTCTATCTTCCCAATTTGAAGTCGAGTTCCAACATTTCTTATATATTTGAGTGAGTTCGCATCTAACTTTGTCAGATATCGTCGATTTACATCCATTGAAGCCGTTTGAGGTCGATTGTCACTTTGTGTTAATTGAAAATTTTCAAAGTCTATCTTCCTAATTTTAAGTCGAGTTCCAACATTTCTTATATATTTGAGTGAGTTCGCATCTAACTTTGTCAGATATCGTCCATTTACATCCATTGAAGCCGTTTGAGGTCGATTGTCACTTTGTGTTGATTGAAAATTTTCAAAGTCTATCCTCTTAATTTGAAGTCGAATTCCAACATTTCTTATATATTTGAGTGAGTTCGCATCTAACTTTGTCAGATATCGTCGATTTACATCCATTCAAGCTCATTGAGGTCGATTGTCACTTTGTGTTTATTGAAAATTTTCAAAGTCTATCTTCCTAATTTGAAGTCGAATTTCAACATTTCTTATATATTTGAGTGAGTTTTCATCTAACTTTGTCAGATATCGTCGATTTACATCCATTGAAGCCGTTTGAGGTCGATTGTCACTTTGTGTTGATTGAAAATTTTCAAAGTCTATCTTCCTAATTTAAAGTTGAATTTCAACATTTCTCATATATTTGAGTGAGTTTGCATCTAACTTTGTCAGATATCGTCGATTACATCCATTGAAGCCGTTTGAGGTCGATTGTCACTTTGTGTTGATTGAAAATTTTCAAAGTCTATCTTCCTAATTTAAAATTGAATTTCAACATTTCTCATATATTTGAGTGAGTTTGCATCTAACTTTGTCAGATATCGTCGATTTACATCCATTCAAGCTCATTGAGGTCGATTGTCACTTTGTGTTAATTGAAAATTTTCAAAGTCTATCTTCCCAATTTGAAGTCGAGTTCCAACATTTCTTATATATTTGAGTGAGTTCGCATCTAACTTTGTCAGATATCGTCGATTTACATCCATTGAAGCCGTTTGAGGTCGATTGTCACTTTGTGTTAATTGAAAATTTTCAAAGTCTATCTTCCTAATTTTAAGTCGAGTTCCAACATTTCTTATATATTTGAGTGAGTTCGCATCTAACTTTGTCAGATATCGTCGATTTACATCCATTGAAGCCGTTTGAGGTCGATTGTCACTTTGTGTTGATTGAAAATTTTCAAAGTCTATCTTCCTAATTTAAAGTTGAATTTCAACATTTCTCATATATTTGAGTGAGTTTGCATCTAACTTTGTCAGATATCGTCGATTTACATCCATTCAAGCTCATTGAGGTCGATTGTCACTTTGTGTTAATTGAAAATTTTCAAAGTCTATCCTCTTAATTTGAAGTCGAATTCCAACATTTCTTATATATTTGAGTGAGTTCGCATCTAACTTTGTCAGATATCGTCGATTTACATCCATTCAAGCTCATTGAGGTCGATTGTCACTTTGTGTTTATTGAAAATTTTCAAAGTCTATCTTCCTAATTTGAAGTCGAATTTCAACATTTCTTATATATTTGAGTGAGTTTTCATCTAACTTTGTCAGATATCGTCGATTTACATCCATTGAAGCCGTTTGAGGTCGATTGTCACTTTGTGTTGATTGAAAATTTTCAAAGTCTATCTTTCTAATTTAAAGTTGAATTTCAACATTTCTCATATATTTGAGTGAGTTTTCATCTAACTTTGTCAGATATCGTCGATTTACATCCATTGAAGCCGTTTGAGGTCGATTGTCACTTTGTGTTGATTGAAAATTTTCAAAGTCCATCTTCCTAATTTAAAGTTGAATTTCAACATTTCTCATATATTTGAGTGAGTTTGCATCTAACTTTGTCAGATATCGTCGATTTACATCCATTCAAGCTCATTGAGGTCGATTGTCACTTTGTGTTGATTGAAAATTTCCAAAGTCTATCTTCCTAATTTAAAGTTGAATTTCAACATTTCTCATATATTTGAGTGAGTTTGCATCTAACTTTGTCAGATATCGTCGATTTACATCCATTCAAGCTCATTGAGGTCGATTGTCACTTTGTGTTGATTGAAAATTTCCAAAGTCTATCTTCCTAATTTAAAGTTGAATTTCAACATTTCTCATATATTTGAGTGAGTTTGCATCTAACTTTGTCAGATATCGTCGATTTACATCCATTCAAGCTCATTGAGGTCGATTGTCACTTTGTGTTAATTGAAAATTTTCAAAGTCTATCTTCCCAATTTGAAGTCGAATTCCAACATTTCTTATATATTTGAGTGAGTTTGCATCTAACTTTGTCAGATATCGTCGATTTACATCCATTCAAGCTCATTGAGGTAGATTGTCACTTTGTGTTGATTGAAAATTTTCAAAGTCTATCTTCCTAATTTGAAGTCGAGTTCCAACATTTCTTATATATTTGAGTGAGGTCGCATCTAACTTTGTCAGATATCGTCAATTACATCCATTGAAGCCGTTTGAGGTCGATTGTCACTTTGTGTTGATTGAAAATTTTCAAAGTCTATCTTCCCAATTTGAAGTCGAATTCCAACATTTCTTATATATTTGAGTGAGTTTGCATCTAACTTTGTCAGATATCGTCGATTTACATCCATTCAAGCTCATTGAGGTAGATTGTCACTTTGTGTTGATTGAAAATTTTCAAAGTCTATCTTCCTAATTTGAAGTCGAATTTCAACATTTCTTATATATTTGAGTGAGTTTTCATCTAACTTTGTCAGATATCGTCGATTTACATCCATTGAAGCCGTTTGAGGTCGATTGTCACTTTGTGTTGATTGAAAATTTTCAAAGTCTATCTTTCTAATTTAAAGTTGAATTTCAACATTTCTCATATATTTGAGTGAGTTTTCATCTAACTTTGTCAGATATCGTCGATTTACATCCATTGAAGCCGTTTGAGGTCGATTGTCACTTTGTGTTGATTGAAAATTTTCAAAGTCCATCTTCCTAATTTAAAGTTGAATTTCAACATTTCTCATATATTTGAGTGAGTTTGCATCTAACTTTGTCAGATATCGTCGATTTACATCCATTCAAGCTCATTGAGGTCGATTGTCACTTTGTGTTGATTGAAAATTTCCAAAGTCTATCTTCCCAATTTGAAGTCGAATTCCAACATTTCTTATATATTTGAGTGAGTTTGCATCTAACTTTGTCAGATATCGTCGATTTACATCCATTCAAGCTCATTGAGGTAGATTGTCACTTTGTGTTGATTGAAAATTTTCAAAGTCTATCTTCCTAATTTGAAGTCGAGTTCCAACATTTCTTATATATTTGAGTGAGGTCGCATCTAACTTTGTCAGATATCGTCAATTACATCCATTGAAGCCGTTTGAGGTCGATTGTCACTTTGTGTTGATTGAAAATTTTCAAAGTCTATCTTCCTAATTTGAAGTCGAATTTCAACATTTCTTATATATTTGAGTGAGTTTGCATCTAACTTTGTCAGATATCGTCGATTTACATCCATTCAAGCTCATTGAGGTAGATTGTCACTTTGTGTTGATTGAAAATTTTCAAAGTCTATCTTCCTAATTTGAAGTCGAGTTCCAACATTTCTTATATATTTGAGTGAGTTTTCATCTAACTTTGTCAGATATCGTCGATTTACATCCATTGAAGCCGTTTGAGGTCGATTGTCACTTTGTGTTGATTGAAAATTTTCAAAGTCTATCTTCCTAATTTAAAGTTGAATTTCAATATTTCTCATATATTTGAGTGAGTTTGCATCTAACTTTGTCAGATATCGTCGATTTACATCCATTCAAGCTCATTGAGGTCGATTGTCACTTTGTGTTGATTGAAAATTTCCAAAGTCTATCTTCCTAATTTAAAGTTGAATTTCAACATTTCTCATATATTTGAGTGAGTTTGCATCTAACTTTGTCAGATATCGTCGATTTACATCCATTCAAGCTCATTGAGGTCGATTGTCACTTTGTGTTAATTGAAAATTTTCAAAGTCTATCTTCCCAATTTGAAGTCGAATTCCAACATTTCTTATATATTTGAGTGAGTTTTCATCTAACTTTGTCAGATATCGTCGATTTACATCCATTCAAGCTCATTGAGGTAGATTGTCACTTTGTGTTGATTGAAAATTTTCAAAGTCTATCTTCCTAATTTGAAGTCGAGTTCCAACATTTCTTATATATTTGAGTGAGGTCGCATCTAACTTTGTCAGATATCGTCAATTACATCCATTGAAGCCGTTTGAGGTCGATTGTCACTTTGTGTTGATTGAAAATTTTCAAAGTCTATCTTCCTAATTTGAAGTCGAATTTCAACATTTCTTATATATTTGAGTGAGTTTGCATCTAACTTTGTCAGATATCGTCGATTTACATCCATTCAAGCTCATTGAGGTAGATTGTCACTTTGTGTTGATTGAAAATTTTCAAAGTCTATCTTCCTAATTTGAAGTCGAGTTCCAACATTTCTTATATATTTGAGTGAGTTTTCATCTAACTTTGTCAGATATCGTCGATTTACATCCATTGAAGCCGTTTGAGGTCGATTGTCACTTTGTGTTGATTGAAAATTTTCAAAGTCTATCTTCCTAATTTAAAGTTGAATTTCAATATTTCTCATATATTTGAGTGAGTTTGCATCTAACTTTGTCAGATATCGTCGATTTACATCCATTCAAGCTCATTGAGGTCGATTGTCACTTTGTGTTAATTGAAAATTTTCAAAGTCTATCCTCTTAATTTGAAGTCGAATTCCAACATTTCTTATATATTTGAGTGAGTTCGCATCTAACTTTGTCAGATATCGTCGATTTACATCCATTGAAGCCGTTTAAGGTCGATTGTCACTTTGTGTTGATTGAAAATTTTCAAAGTCTATTTTCCCAATTTGAAGTCGAATTTCAACATTTCTTATATATTTGAGTGAGTTTGCATCTAACTTTGTCAGATATCGTCGATTACATCCATTGAAGCCGTTTGAGGTCGATTGTCACTTTGTGTTGATTGAAAATTTTTAAAGTCTATCTTCCCAATTTGAAGTCGAATTTCAACATTTCTTATATATTTGAGTGAGGTCGCATCTAACTTTGTCAGATATCGTCAATTACATCCATTGAAGCCGTTTGAGGTCGATTGTCACTTTGTGTTGATTGAAAATTTTCAAAGTCTGTCTTCCTAATTTGAAGTCGAATTTCAACATTTCTTATATATTTGAGTGAGTTTGCATCTAACTTTGTCAGATATCGTCGATTTACATCCATTGAAGCCGTTTGAGGTCGATTGTCACTTTGTGTTGATTGAAAATTTTCAAAGTCTATCTTCCTAATTTAAAGTTGAATTTCAACATTTCTCATATATTTGAGTGAGTTTGCATCTAACTTTGTCAGATATCGTCAATTACATCCATAGAAGCCGTTTGAGGTCGATTGTCACTTTGTGTTGATTGAAAATTTTCAAAGACTATCTTCCTAATTTAAAGTTGAATTTCAACATTTCTCATATATTTGAGTGAGGTCGCTTCTAACTTTGTCAGATATCGTCAATTACATCCATTGAAGCCGTTTGAGGTCGATTGTCACTTTGTGTTGATTGAAAATTTTCAAAGTCTATCTTCCTAATTTGAAGTCGAATTTCAACATTTCTTATATATTTGAGTGAGTTCGCATCTAACTTTGTCAGATATCGTCGATTTACATCCATTGAAGCCGTTTGAGGTCGATTGTCACTTTGTGTTAATTGAAAATTTTCAAAGTCTATCTTCCCAATTTGAAGTCGAATTCCAACATTTCTTATATATTTGAGTGAGTTTTCATCTAACTTTGTCAGATATCGTCGATTTACATCCATTCAAGCTCATTGAGGTAGATTGTCACTTTGTGTTGATTGAAAATTTTCAAAGTCTATCTTCCTAATTTGAAGTCGAGTTCCAACATTTCTTATATATTTGAGTGAGGTCGCATCTAACTTTGTCAGATATCGTCAATTACATCCATTGAAGCCGTTTGAGGTCGATTGTCACTTTGTGTTGATTGAAAATTTTCAAAGTCTATCTTCCTAATTTGAAGTTGAATTTCAACATTTCTCATATATTTGAGTGAGTTTGCATCTAACTTTGTCAGATATCGTCGATTACATCCATTGAAGCCGTTTGAGGTCGATTGTCACTTTGTGTTGATTGAAAATTTTCAAAGTCTATCTTCCTAATTTAAAATTGAATTTCAACATTTCTCATATATTTGAGTGAGTTTGCATCTAACTTTGTCAGATATCGTCGATTTACATCCATTCAAGCTCATTGAGGTCGATTGTCACTTTGTGTTAATTGAAAATTTTCAAAGTCTATCTTCCCAATTTGAAGTCGAATTCCAACATTTCTTATATATTTGAGTGAGTTTTCATCTAACTTTGTCAGATATCGTCGATTTACATCCATTCAAGCTCATTGAGGTAGATTGTCACTTTGTGTTGATTGAAAATTTTCAAAGTCTATCTTCCTAATTTGAAGTCGAGTTCCAACATTTCTTATATATTTGAGTGAGGTCGCATCTAACTTTGTCAGATATCGTCGATTACATCCATTGAAGCCGTTTGAGGTCGATTGTCACTTTGTGTTGATTGAAAATTTTCAAAGTCTATCTTCTTAATTTAAAATTGAATTTCAACATTTCTCATATATTTGAGTGAGTTTGCATCTAACTTTGTCAGATATCGTCGATTTACATCCATTCAAGCTCATTGAGGTCGATTGTCACTTTGTGTTAATTGAAAATTTTCAAAGTCTATCTTCCCAATTTGAAGTCGAGTTCCAACATTTCTTATATATTTGAGTGAGTTCGCATCTAACTTTGTCAGATATCGTCGATTTACATCCATTGAAGCCGTTTGAGGTCGATTGTCACTTTGTGTTAATTGAAAATTTTCAAAGTCTATCTTCCTAATTTAAAGTTGAATTTCAACATTTCTCATATATTTGAGTGAGTTTGCATCTAACTTTGTCAGATATCGTCGATTTACATCCATTCAAGCTCATTGAGGTCGATTGTCACTTTGTGTTAATTGAAAATTTTCAAAGTCTATCCTCTTAATTTGAAGTCGAATTCCAACATTTCTTATATATTTGAGTGAGTTCGCATCTAACTTTGTCAGATATCGTCGATTTACATCCATTCAAGCTCATTGAGGTCGATTGTCACTTTGTGTTTATTGAAAATTTTCAAAGTCTATCTTCCTAATTTGAAGTCGAATTTCAACATTTCTTATATATTTGAGTGAGTTTTCATCTAACTTTGTCAGATATCGTCGATTTACATCCATTGAAGCCGTTTGAGGTCGATTGTCACTTTGTGTTGATTGAAAATTTTCAAAGTCTATCTTTCTAATTTAAAGTTGAATTTCAACATTTCTCATATATTTGAGTGAGTTTTCATCTAACTTTGTCAGATATCGTCGATTTACATCCATTGAAGCCGTTTGAGGTCGATTGTCACTTTGTGTTGATTGAAAATTTTCAAAGTCTATCTTCCTAATTTAAAGTTGAATTTCAACATTTCTCATATATTTGAGTGAGTTTGCATCTAACTTTGTCAGATATCGTCGATTTACATCCATTCAAGCTCATTGAGGTCGATTGTCACTTTGTGTTGATTGAAAATTTCCAAAGTCTATCTTCCTAATTTAAAGTTGAATTTCAACATTTCTCATATATTTGAGTGAGTTTGCATCTAACTTTGTCAGATATCGTCGATTTACATCCATTCAAGCTCATTGAGGTCGATTGTCACTTTGTGTTAATTGAAAATTTTCAAAGTCTATCTTCCCAATTTGAAGTCGAATTTCAACATTTCTTATATATTTGAGTGAGGTCGCATCTAACTTTGTCAGATATCGTCAATTACATCCATTGAAGCCGTTTGAGGTCGATTGTCACTTTGTGTTGATTGAAAATTTTCAAAGTCTATCTTCCTAATTTGAAGTCGAATTTCAACATTTCTTATATATTTGAGTGAGTTTGCATCTAACTTTGTCAGATATCGTCGATTTACATCCATTCAAGCTCATTGAGGTAGATTGTCACTTTGTGTTGATTGAAAATTTTCAAAGTCTATCTTCCTAATTTGAAGTCGAGTTCCAACATTTCTTATATATTTGAGTGAGTTTTCATCTAACTTTGTCAGATATCGTCGATTTACATCCATTGAAGCCGTTTGAGGTCGATTGTCACTTTGTGTTGATTGAAAATTTTCAAAGTCTATCTTCCTAATTTGAAGTCGAATTTCAACATTTCTTATATATTTGAGTGAGTTTGCATCTAACTTTGTCAGATTTCGTCGATTTACATCCATTGAAGCCGTTTGAGGTCGATTGTCACTTTGTGTTGATTGAAAATTTTCAAAGTCTATTTTCCCAATTTGAAGTCGAATTTCAACATTTCTTATATATTTGAGTGAGTTTGCATCTAACTTTGTCGGATATCGTCGATTACATCCATTGAAGCCGTTTGAGGTCGATTGTCACTTTGTGTTAATTGAAAATTTTCAAAGTCTATCTTCCCAATTTGAAGTCGAGTTCCAACATTTCTTATATATTTGAGTGAGTTCGCATCTAACTTTGTCAGATATCGTCGATTTACATCCATTGAAGCCGTTTGAGGTCGATTGTCACTTTGTGTTAATTGAAAATTTTCAAAGTCTATCTTCCTAATTTTAAGTCGAGTTCCAACATTTCTTATATATTTGAGTGAGTTCGCATCTAACTTTGTCAGATATCGTCCATTTACATCCATTGAAGCCGTTTGAGGTCGATTGTCACTTTGTGTTGATTGAAAATTTTCAAAGTCTATCCTCTTAATTTGAAGTCGAATTCCAACATTTCTTATATATTTGAGTGAGTTCGCATCTAACTTTGTCAGATATCGTCGATTTACATCCATTCAAGCTCATTGAGGTCGATTGTCACTTTGTGTTTATTGAAAATTTTCAAAGTCTATCTTCCTAATTTGAAGTCGAATTTCAACATTTCTTATATATTTGAGTGAGTTTTCATCTAACTTTGTCAGATATCGTCGATTTACATCCATTGAAGCCGTTTGAGGTCGATTGTCACTTTGTGTTGATTGAAAATTTTCAAAGTCTATCTTCCTAATTTAAAGTTGAATTTCAACATTTCTCATATATTTGAGTGAGTTTGCATCTAACTTTGTCAGATATCGTCGATTACATCCATTGAAGCCGTTTGAGGTCGATTGTCACTTTGTGTTGATTGAAAATTTTCAAAGTCTATCTTCCTAATTTAAAATTGAATTTCAACATTTCTCATATATTTGAGTGAGTTTGCATCTAACTTTGTCAGATATCGTCGATTTACATCCATTCAAGCTCATTGAGGTCGATTGTCACTTTGTGTTAATTGAAAATTTTCAAAGTCTATCTTCCCAATTTGAAGTCGAGTTCCAACATTTCTTATATATTTGAGTGAGTTCGCATCTAACTTTGTCAGATATCGTCGATTTACATCCATTGAAGCCGTTTGAGGTCGATTGTCACTTTGTGTTAATTGAAAATTTTCAAAGTCTATCTTCCTAATTTTAAGTCGAGTTCCAACATTTCTTATATATTTGAGTGAGTTCGCATCTAACTTTGTCAGATATCGTCGATTTACATCCATTGAAGCCGTTTGAGGTCGATTGTCACTTTGTGTTGATTGAAAATTTTCAAAGTCTATCTTCCTAATTTGAAGTCGAATTTCAACATTTCTTATATATTTGAGTGAGTTTGCATCTAACTTTGTCAGATATCGTCGATTTACATCCATTCAAGCTCATTGAGGTAGATTGTCACTTTGTGTTGATTGAAAATTTTCAAAGTCTATCTTCCTAATTTGAAGTCGAGTTCCAACATTTCTTATATATTTGAGTGAGTTTTCATCTAACTTTGTCAGATATCGTCGATTTACATCCATTGAAGCCGTTTGAGGTCGATTGTCACTTTGTGTTGATTGAAAATTTTCAAAGTCTATCTTCCTAATTTGAAGTCGAATTTCAACATTTCTTATATATTTGAGTGAGTTTGCATCTAACTTTGTCAGATTTCGTCGATTTACATCCATTGAAGCCGTTTGAGGTCGATTGTCACTTTGTGTTGATTGAAAATTTTCAAAGTCTATTTTCCCAATTTGAAGTCGAATTTCAACATTTCTTATATATTTGAGTGAGTTTGCATCTAACTTTGTCGGATATCGTCGATTACATCCATTGAAGCCGTTTGAGGTCGATTGTCACTTTGTGTTAATTGAAAATTTTCAAAGTCTATCTTCCCAATTTGAAGTCGAGTTCCAACATTTCTTATATATTTGAGTGAGTTCGCATCTAACTTTGTCAGATATCGTCGATTTACATCCATTGAAGCCGTTTGAGGTCGATTGTCACTTTGTGTTAATTGAAAATTTTCAAAGTCTATCTTCCTAATTTTAAGTCGAGTTCCAACATTTCTTATATATTTGAGTGAGTTCGCATCTAACTTTGTCAGATATCGTCCATTTACATCCATTGAAGCCGTTTGAGGTCGATTGTCACTTTGTGTTGATTGAAAATTTTCAAAGTCTATCCTCTTAATTTGAAGTCGAATTCCAACATTTCTTATATATTTGAGTGAGTTCGCATCTAACTTTGTCAGATATCGTCGATTTACATCCATTCAAGCTCATTGAGGTCGATTGTCACTTTGTGTTTATTGAAAATTTTCAAAGTCTATCTTCCTAATTTGAAGTCGAATTTCAACATTTCTTATATATTTGAGTGAGTTTTCATCTAACTTTGTCAGATATCGTCGATTTACATCCATTGAAGCCGTTTGAGGTCGATTGTCACTTTGTGTTGATTGAAAATTTTCAAAGTCTATCTTCCTAATTTAAAGTTGAATTTCAACATTTCTCATATATTTGAGTGAGTTTGCATCTAACTTTGTCAGATATCGTCGATTACATCCATTGAAGCCGTTTGAGGTCGATTGTCACTTTGTGTTGATTGAAAATTTTCAAAGTCTATCTTCCTAATTTAAAATTGAATTTCAACATTTCTCATATATTTGAGTGAGTTTGCATCTAACTTTGTCAGATATCGTCGATTTACATCCATTCAAGCTCATTGAGGTCGATTGTCACTTTGTGTTAATTGAAAATTTTCAAAGTCTATCTTCCCAATTTGAAGTCGAGTTCCAACATTTCTTATATATTTGAGTGAGTTCGCATCTAACTTTGTCAGATATCGTCGATTTACATCCATTGAAGCCGTTTGAGGTCGATTGTCACTTTGTGTTAATTGAAAATTTTCAAAGTCTATCTTCCTAATTTTAAGTCGAGTTCCAACATTTCTTATATATTTGAGTGAGTTCGCATCTAACTTTGTCAGATATCGTCGATTTACATCCATTGAAGCCGTTTGAGGTCGATTGTCACTTTGTGTTGATTGAAAATTTTCAAAGTCTATCTTCCTAATTTAAAGTTGAATTTCAACATTTCTCATATATTTGAGTGAGTTTGCATCTAACTTTGTCAGATATCGTCGATTTACATCCATTCAAGCTCATTGAGGTCGATTGTCACTTTGTGTTAATTGAAAATTTTCAAAGTCTATCCTCTTAATTTGAAGTCGAATTCCAACATTTCTTATATATTTGAGTGAGTTCGCATCTAACTTTGTCAGATATCGTCGATTTACATCCATTCAAGCTCATTGAGGTCGATTGTCACTTTGTGTTTATTGAAAATTTTCAAAGTCTATCTTCCTAATTTGAAGTCGAATTTCAACATTTCTTATATATTTGAGTGAGTTTTCATCTAACTTTGTCAGATATCGTCGATTTACATCCATTGAAGCCGTTTGAGGTCGATTGTCACTTTGTGTTGATTGAAAATTTTCAAAGTCTATCTTTCTAATTTAAAGTTGAATTTCAACATTTCTCATATATTTGAGTGAGTTTTCATCTAACTTTGTCAGATATCGTCGATTTACATCCATTGAAGCCGTTTGAGGTCGATTGTCACTTTGTGTTGATTGAAAATTTTCAAAGTCCATCTTCCTAATTTAAAGTTGAATTTCAACATTTCTCATATATTTGAGTGAGTTTGCATCTAACTTTGTCAGATATCGTCGATTTACATCCATTCAAGCTCATTGAGGTCGATTGTCACTTTGTGTTGATTGAAAATTTCCAAAGTCTATCTTCCTAATTTAAAGTTGAATTTCAACATTTCTCATATATTTGAGTGAGTTTGCATCTAACTTTGTCAGATATCGTCGATTTACATCCATTCAAGCTCATTGAGGTCGATTGTCACTTTGTGTTGATTGAAAATTTCCAAAGTCTATCTTCCTAATTTAAAGTTGAATTTCAACATTTCTCATATATTTGAGTGAGTTTGCATCTAACTTTGTCAGATATCGTCGATTTACATCCATTCAAGCTCATTGAGGTCGATTGTCACTTTGTGTTAATTGAAAATTTTCAAAGTCTATCTTCCCAATTTGAAGTCGAATTCCAACATTTCTTATATATTTGAGTGAGTTTGCATCTAACTTTGTCAGATATCGTCGATTTACATCCATTCAAGCTCATTGAGGTAGATTGTCACTTTGTGTTGATTGAAAATTTTCAAAGTCTATCTTCCTAATTTGAAGTCGAGTTCCAACATTTCTTATATATTTGAGTGAGGTCGCATCTAACTTTGTCAGATATCGTCAATTACATCCATTGAAGCCGTTTGAGGTCGATTGTCACTTTGTGTTGATTGAAAATTTTCAAAGTCTATCTTCCCAATTTGAAGTCGAATTCCAACATTTCTTATATATTTGAGTGAGTTTGCATCTAACTTTGTCAGATATCGTCGATTTACATCCATTCAAGCTCATTGAGGTAGATTGTCACTTTGTGTTGATTGAAAATTTTCAAAGTCTATCTTCCTAATTTGAAGTCGAATTTCAACATTTCTTATATATTTGAGTGAGTTTTCATCTAACTTTGTCAGATATCGTCGATTTACATCCATTGAAGCCGTTTGAGGTCGATTGTCACTTTGTGTTGATTGAAAATTTTCAAAGTCTATCTTTCTAATTTAAAGTTGAATTTCAACATTTCTCATATATTTGAGTGAGTTTTCATCTAACTTTGTCAGATATCGTCGATTTACATCCATTGAAGCCGTTTGAGGTCGATTGTCACTTTGTGTTGATTGAAAATTTTCAAAGTCCATCTTCCTAATTTAAAGTTGAATTTCAACATTTCTCATATATTTGAGTGAGTTTGCATCTAACTTTGTCAGATATCGTCGATTTACATCCATTCAAGCTCATTGAGGTCGATTGTCACTTTGTGTTGATTGAAAATTTCCAAAGTCTATCTTCCTAATTTAAAGTTGAATTTCAACATTTCTCATATATTTGAGTGAGTTTGCATCTAACTTTGTCAGATATCGTCGATTTACATCCATTCAAGCTCATTGAGGTCGATTGTCACTTTGTGTTGATTGAAAATTTCCAAAGTCTATCTTCCTAATTTAAAGTTGAATTTCAACATTTCTCATATATTTGAGTGAGTTTGCATCTAACTTTGTCAGATATCGTCGATTTACATCCATTCAAGCTCATTGAGGTCGATTGTCACTTTGTGTTAATTGAAAATTTTCAAAGTCTATCTTCCCAATTTGAAGTCGAATTCCAACATTTCTTATATATTTGAGTGAGTTTGCATCTAACTTTGTCAGATATCGTCGATTTACATCCATTCAAGCTCATTGAGGTAGATTGTCACTTTGTGTTGATTGAAAATTTTCAAAGTCTATCTTCCTAATTTGAAGTCGAGTTCCAACATTTCTTATATATTTGAGTGAGGTCGCATCTAACTTTGTCAGATATCGTCAATTACATCCATTGAAGCCGTTTGAGGTCGATTGTCACTTTGTGTTGATTGAAAATTTTCAAAGTCTATCTTCCTAATTTGAAGTCGAATTTCAACATTTCTTATATATTTGAGTGAGTTTGCATCTAACTTTGTCAGATATCGTCGATTTACATCCATTCAAGCTCATTGAGGTAGATTGTCACTTTGTGTTGATTGAAAATTTTCAAAGTCTATCTTCCTAATTTGAAGTCGAGTTCCAACATTTCTTATATATTTGAGTGAGTTTTCATCTAACTTTGTCAGATATCGTCGATTTACATCCATTGAAGCCGTTTGAGGTCGATTGTCACTTTGTGTTGATTGAAAATTTTCAAAGTCTATCTTCCTAATTTAAAGTTGAATTTCAATATTTCTCATATATTTGAGTGAGTTTGCATCTAACTTTGTCAGATATCGTCGATTTACATCCATTCAAGCTCATTGAGGTCGATTGTCACTTTGTGTTGATTGAAAATTTCCAAAGTCTATCTTCCTAATTTAAAGTTGAATTTCAACATTTCTCATATATTTGAGTGAGTTTGCATCTAACTTTGTCAGATATCGTCGATTTACATCCATTCAAGCTCATTGAGGTCGATTGTCACTTTGTGTTAATTGAAAATTTTCAAAGTCTATCTTCCCAATTTGAAGTCGAATTCCAACATTTCTTATATATTTGAGTGAGTTTTCATCTAACTTTGTCAGATATCGTCGATTTACATCCATTCAAGCTCATTGAGGTAGATTGTCACTTTGTGTTGATTGAAAATTTTCAAAGTCTATCTTCCTAATTTGAAGTCGAGTTCCAACATTTCTTATATATTTGAGTGAGGTCGCATCTAACTTTGTCAGATATCGTCAATTACATCCATTGAAGCCGTTTGAGGTCGATTGTCACTTTGTGTTGATTGAAAATTTTCAAAGTCTATCTTCCTAATTTGAAGTCGAATTTCAACATTTCTTATATATTTGAGTGAGTTTGCATCTAACTTTGTCAGATATCGTCGATTTACATCCATTCAAGCTCATTGAGGTAGATTGTCACTTTGTGTTGATTGAAAATTTTCAAAGTCTATCTTCCTAATTTGAAGTCGAGTTCCAACATTTCTTATATATTTGAGTGAGTTTTCATCTAACTTTGTCAGATATCGTCGATTTACATCCATTGAAGCCGTTTGAGGTCGATTGTCACTTTGTGTTGATTGAAAATTTTCAAAGTCTATCTTCCTAATTTAAAGTTGAATTTCAATATTTCTCATATATTTGAGTGAGTTTGCATCTAACTTTGTCAGATATCGTCGATTTACATCCATTCAAGCTCATTGAGGTCGATTGTCACTTTGTGTTAATTGAAAATTTTCAAAGTCTATCCTCTTAATTTGAAGTCGAATTCCAACATTTCTTATATATTTGAGTGAGTTCGCATCTAACTTTGTCAGATATCGTCGATTTACATCCATTGAAGCCGTTTAAGGTCGATTGTCACTTTGTGTTGATTGAAAATTTTCAAAGTCTATTTTCCCAATTTGAAGTCGAATTTCAACATTTCTTATATATTTGAGTGAGTTTGCATCTAACTTTGTCAGATATCGTCGATTACATCCATTGAAGCCGTTTGAGGTCGATTGTCACTTTGTGTTGATTGAAAATTTTTAAAGTCTATCTTCCCAATTTGAAGTCGAATTTCAACATTTCTTATATATTTGAGTGAGGTCGCATCTAACTTTGTCAGATATCGTCAATTACATCCATTGAAGCCGTTTGAGGTCGATTGTCACTTTGTGTTGATTGAAAATTTTCAAAGTCTGTCTTCCTAATTTGAAGTCGAATTTCAACATTTCTTATATATTTGAGTGAGTTTGCATCTAACTTTGTCAGATATCGTCGATTTACATCCATTGAAGCCGTTTGAGGTCGATTGTCACTTTGTGTTGATTGAAAATTTTCAAAGTCTATCTTCCTAATTTAAAGTTGAATTTCAACATTTCTCATATATTTGAGTGAGTTTGCATCTAACTTTGTCAGATATCGTCAATTACATCCATAGAAGCCGTTTGAGGTCGATTGTCACTTTGTGTTGATTGAAAATTTTCAAAGACTATCTTCCTAATTTAAAGTTGAATTTCAACATTTCTCATATATTTGAGTGAGGTCGCTTCTAACTTTGTCAGATATCGTCAATTACATCCATTGAAGCCGTTTGAGGTCGATTGTCACTTTGTGTTGATTGAAAATTTTCAAAGTCTATCTTCCTAATTTGAAGTCGAATTTCAACATTTCTTATATATTTGAGTGAGTTCGCATCTAACTTTGTCAGATATCGTCGATTTACATCCATTGAAGCCGTTTGAGGTCGATTGTCACTTTGTGTTGATTGAAAATTTTCAAAGTCTATCTTCCTAATTTGAAGTCGAATTTCAACATTTCTTATATATTTGAGTGAGTTCGCATCTAACTTTGTCAGATATCGTCAATTACATCCATTGAAGCCGTTTGAGGTCGATTGTCACTTTGTGTTGATTGAAAATTTTCAAAGTCTATCTTCCTAATTTGAAGTCGAATTTCAACATTTCTTATATATTTGAGTGAGTTTGCATCTAACTTTGTCAGATTTCGTCGATTTACATCCATTGAAGCCGTTTGAGGTCGATTGTCACTTTGTGTTGATTGAAAATTTTCAAAGTCTATTTTCCCAATTTGAAGTCGAATTTCAACATTTCTCATATATTTGAGTGAGTTCGCATCTAACTTTGTCAGATATCGTCGATTTACATCCATTGAAGCCGTTTGAGGTCGATTGTCACTTTGTGTTGATTGAAAATTTTCAAAGTCTATCTTCCTAATTTGAAGTCGAATTTCAACATTTCTTATATATTTGAGTGAGTTTTCATCTAACTTTGTCAGATATCGTCGATTTACATCCATTGAAGCCGTTTGAGGTCGATTGTCACTTTGTGTTGATTGAAAATTTTCAAAGTCTATCTTCCTAATTTAAAGTCGAATTTCAACATTTCTTATATATTTGAGTGAGTTTGCATCTAACTTTGTCAGATATCGTCAATTACATCCATTGAAGCCGTTTGAGGTCGATTGTCACTTTGTGTTGATTGAAAATTTTCAAAGTCTATCTTCCTAATTTAAAGTTGAATTTCAACATTTCTCATATATTTGAGTGAGTTTGCATCTAACTTTGTCAGATATCGTCGATTTACATCCATTCAAGCTCATTGAGGTCGATTGTCACTTTGTGTTAATTGAAAATTTTCAAAGTCTATCTTCCTAATTTGAAGTCGAATTCCAACATTTCTTATATATTTGAGTGAGTTTGCATCTAACTTTGTCAGATATCGTCGATTTACATCCATTGAAGCCGTTTGAGGTTGATTGTCACTTTGTGGTGATTGAAAATTTTCATAGTCTATCTTCCCAATTTGAAGTCGAATTTCAACATTTCTTATATATTTGAGTGAGTTTGCATCTAACTTTGTCAGATTTCGTCGATTTACATCCATTGAAGCCGTTTGAGGTCGATTGTCACTTTGTGTTGATTGAAAATTTTCAAAGTCTATTTTCCCAATTTGAAGTCGAATTTCAACATTTCTTATATATTTGAGTGAGTTTGCATCTAACTTTGTCAGATATCGTCGATTACATCCATTGAAGCCGTTTGAGGTCGATTGTCACTTTGTGTTGATTGAAAATTTTTAAAGTCTATCTTCCCAATTTGAAGTCGAATTTCAACATTTCTTATATATTTGAGTGAGGTCGCATCTAACTTTGTCAGATATCGTCAATTACATCCATTGAAGCCGTTTGAGGTCGATTGTCACTTTGTGTTGATTGAAAATTTTAAAAGTCTATCTTCCTAATTTAAAGTTGAATTTCAACATTTCTCATATATTTGAGTGAGGTCGCATCTAACTTTGTCAGATATCGTCAATTACATCCATTGAAGCCGTTTGAGGTCGATTGTCACTTTGTGTTGATTGAAAATTTTCAAAGTCTATCTTCCTAATTTGAAGTCGAATTTCAACATTTCTTATATATTTGAGTGAGTTCGCATCTAACTTTGTCAGATATCGTCGATTTACATCCATTCAAGCTCATTGAGGTCGATTGTCACTTTGTGTTGATTGAAAATTTTCAAAGTCTATCTTCCTAATTTGAAGTCGAATTTCAACATTTCTTATATATTTGAGTGAGTTTGCATCTAACTTTGTCAGATATCGTCGATTTACATCCATTGAAGCCGTTTGAGGTCGATTGTCACTTTGTGTTGATTGAAAATTTTCAAAGTCTATCTTCCTAATTTGAAGTCGAATTTCAACATTTCTTATATATTTGAGTGAGTTTGCATCTAACTTTGTCAGATTTCGTCGATTTACATCCATTGAAGCCGTTTGAGGTCGATTGTCACTTTGTGTTGATTGAAAATTTTCAAAGTCTATTTTCCCAATTTGAAGTCGAATTCCAACATTTCTCATATATTTGAGTGAGTTCGCATCTAACTTTGTCAGATATCGTCGATTTACATCCATTGAAGCCGTTTGAGGTCGATTGTCACTTTGTGTTGATTGAAAATTTTCAAAGTCTATCTTCCTAATTTGAAGTCGAATTTCAACATTTCTTATATATTTGAGTGAGTTTTTATCTAACTTTGTCAGATATCGTCGATTTACATCCATTGAAGCCGTTTGAGGTCGATTGTCACTTTGTGTTGATTGAAAATTTTCAAAGTCTATCTTCCTAATTTGAAGTCAAATTTCAACATTTCTTATATATTTGAGTGAGTTTTCATCTAACTTTGTCAGATATCGTCGATTTACATCCATTGAAGCCGTTTGAGATCGATTGTCACTTTGTGTTGATTGAAAATTTTCCAAGTCTATCTTCCTAATTTGAAGTCGAATTTCAACATTTCTTATATATTTGAGTGAGTTTGCATCTAACTGCGTCAGATATCGTCGATTTACATCCATTGAAGCCGTTTGAGGTCGATTGTCACTTTGTGTTGATTGAAAATTTTCAAAGTCTATCTTCCTAATTTGAAGTCGAATTTCAACATTTCTTATATATTTGAGTGAGTTTGCATCTAACTTTGTCAGATATCGTCGATTTACATCCATTGAAGCCGTTTGAGGTCGATTGTCACTTTGTGTTGATTGAAAATTTTCAAAGTCTATCTTTCTAATTTAAAGTTGAATTTCAACATTTCTCATATATTTGAGTGAGTTTGCATCTAACTTTGTCAGATATCGTCGATTTACATCCATTCAAGCTCATTGAGGTCGATTGTCACTTTGTGTTGATTGAAAATTTTCAAAGTCTATCTTCCTAATTTGAAGTCGAATTTCAACTTTTCTTATATATTTGAGTGAGTTTGCATCTAACTTTGTCAGATATCGTCGATTTACATCCATTGAAGCCGTTTGAGGTCGATTGTCACTTTGTGTTGATTGAAAATTTTCAAAGTCTATCTTCCTAATTTGAAGTCGAATTTCAACATTTCTTATATATTTGAGTGAGTTTGCATCTAACTTTGTCAGATTTCGTCGATTTACATCCATTGAAGCCGTTTGAGGTCGATTGTCACTTTGTGTTGATTGAAAATTTTCAAAGTCTATTTTCCCAATTTGAAGTCGAATTTCAACATTTCTCATATATTTGAGTGAGTTCGCATCTAACTTTGTCAGATATCGTCGATTTACATCCATTGAAGCCGTTTGAGGTCGATTGTCACTTTGTGTTGATTGAAAATTTTCAAAGTCTATCTTCCTAATTTCAAGTCGAATTTCAACATTTCTTATATATTTGAGTGAGTTTTCATCTAACTTTGTCAGATATCGTCGATTTACATCCATTGAAGCCGTTTGAGGTCGATTGTCACTTTGTGTTGATTGAAAATTTTCAAAGTCTATCTTCCTAATTTGAAGTCAAATTTCAACATTTCTTATATATTTGAGTGAGTTTTCATCTAACTTTGTCAGATATCGTCGATTTACATCCATTGAAGCCGTTTGAGGTCGATTGTCACTTTGTGTTGATTGAAAATTTTCAAAGTCTATCTTCCTAATTTGAAGTCGAATTTCAACATTTCTTATATATTTGAGTGAGTTCGCATCTAACTTTGTCAGATATCGTCGATTTACATCCATTGAAGCCGTTTGAGGTCGATTGTCACTTTGTGTTGATTGAAAATTTTCAAAGTCTATCGTCCTAATTTGAAGTCGAATTTCAACATTTCTTATATATTTGAGTGAGTTTGCATCTAACTGCGTCAGATATCGTCGATTTACATCCATTGAAGCCGTTTGAGGTCGATTGTCACTTTGTGTTGATTGAAAATTTTCAAAGTCTATCTTCCTAATTTGAAGTCGATTTTCAACATTTCTCATATATTTGAGTGAGTTTGCATCTAACTTTGTCAGATATCGTCGATTTACATCCATTGAAGCCGTTTGAGGTCGATTGTCACTTTGTGTTGATTGAAAATTTTCAAAGTCTATCTTTCTAATTTAAAGTTGAATTTCAACATTTCTCATATATTTGAGTGAGTTTGCATCTAACTTTGTCAGATATCGTCGATTTACATCCATTCAAGCTCATTGAGGTCGATTGTCACTTTGTGTTGATTGAAAATTTTCAAAGTCTATCTTCCTAATTTGAAGTCGAATTTCAACATTTCTTATATATTTGAGTGAGTTTGCATCTAACTTTGTCAGATATCGTCGATTTACATCCATTGAAGCCGTTTGAGGTCGATTGTCACTTTGTGTTGATTGAAAATTTTCAAAGTCTATCTTCCTAATTTGAAGTCGAATTTCAACATTTCTTATATATTTGAGTGAGTTTGCATCTAACTTTGTCAGATTTCGTCGATTTACATCCATTGAAGCCGTTTGAGGTCGATTGTCACTTTGTGTTGATTGAAAATTTTCAAAGTCTATTTTCCCAATTTGAAGTCGAATTTCAACATTTCTCATATATTTGAGTGAGTTCGCATCTAACTTTGTCAGATATCGTCGATTTACATCCATTGAAGCCGTTTGAGGTCGATTGTCACTTTGTGTTGATTGAAAATTTTCAAAGTCTATCTTCCTAATTTGAAGTCGAATTTCAACATTTCTTATATATTTGAGTGAGTTTTCATCTAACTTTGTCAGATATCGTCGATTTACATCCATTGAAGCCGTTTGAGGTCGATTGTCACTTTGTGTTGATTGAAAATTTTTAAAGTCTATCTTCCCAATTTGAAGTCGAATTTCAACATTTCTTATATATTTGAGTGAGGTCGCATCTAACTTTGTCAGATATCGTCAATTACATCCATTGAAGCCGTTTGAGGTCGATTGTCACTTTGTGTTGATTGAAAATTTTAAAAGTCTATCTTCCTAATTTAAAGTTGAATTTCAACATTTCTCATATATTTGAGTGAGGTCGCATCTAACTTTGTCAGATATCGTCAATTACATCCATTGAAGCCGTTTGAGGTCGATTGTCACTTTGTGTTGATTGAAAATTTTCAAAGTCTATCTTCCTAATTTGAAGTCGAATTTCAACATTTCTTATATATTTGAGTGAGTTCGCATCTAACTTTGTCAGATATCGTCGATTTACATCCATTCAAGCTCATTGAGGTCGATTGTCACTTTGTGTTGATTGAAAATTTTCAAAGTCTATCTTCCTAATTTGAAGTCGAATTTCAACATTTCTTATATATTTGAGTGAGTTTGCATCTAACTTTGTCAGATATCGTCGATTTACATCCATTGAAGCCGTTTGAGGTCGATTGTCACTTTGTGTTGATTGAAAATTTTCAAAGTCTATCTTCCTAATTTGAAGTCGAATTTCAACATTTCTTATATATTTGAGTGAGTTTGCATCTAACTTTGTCAGATTTCGTCGATTTACATCCATTGAAGCCGTTTGAGGTCGATTGTCACTTTGTGTTGATTGAAAATTTTCAAAGTCTATTTTCCCAATTTGAAGTCGAATTTCAACATTTCTCATATATTTGAGTGAGTTCGCATCTAACTTTGTCAGATATCGTCGATTTACATCCATTGAAGCCGTTCGAGGTCGATTGTCACTTTGTGTTGATTGAAAATTTTCAAAGTCTATCTTCCTAATTTGAAGTCGAATTTCAACATTTCTTATATATTTGAGTGAGTTTTTATCTAACTTTGTCAGATATCGTCGATTTACATCCATTGAAGCCGTTTGAGGTCGATTGTCACTTTGTGTTGATTGAAAATTTTCAAAGTCTATCTTCCTAATTTGAAGTCAAATTTCAACATTTCTTATATATTTGAGTGAGTTTTCATCTAACTTTGTCAGATATCGTCGATTTACATCCATTGAAGCCGTTTGAGGTCGATTGTCACTTTGTGTTGATTGAAAATTTTCCAAGTCTATCTTCCTAATTTGAAGTCGAATTTCAACATTTCTTATATATTTGAGTGAGTTTGCATCTAACTGCGTCAGATATCGTCGATTTACATCCATTGAAGCCGTTTGAGGTCGATTGTCACTTTGTGTTGATTGAAAATTTTCAAAGTCTATCTTCCTAATTTGAAGTCGAATTTCAACATTTCTTATATATTTGAGTGAGTTTGCATCTAACTTTGTCAGATATCGTCGATTTACATCCATTGAAGCCGTTTGAGGTCGATTGTCACTTTGTGTTGATTGAAAATTTTCAAAGTCTATCTTTCTAATTTAAAGTTGAATTTCAACATTTCTCATATATTTGAGTGAGTTTGCATCTAACTTTGTCAGATATCGTCGATTTACATCCATTCAAGCTCATTGAGGTCGATTGTCACTTTGTGTTGATTAAAAATTTTCAAAGTCTATCTTCCTAATTTGAAGTCGAATTTCAACATTTCTTATATATTTGAGTGAGTTTGCATCTAACTTTGTCAGATATCGTCGATTTACATCCATTGAAGCCGTTTGAGGTCGATTGTCACTTTGTGTTGATTGAAAATTTTCAAAGTCTATCTTCCTAATTTGAAGTCGAATTTCAACATTTCTTATATATTTGAGTGAGTTTGCATCTAACTTTGTCAGATTTCGTCGATTTACATCCATTGAAGCCGTTTGAGGTCGATTGTCACTTTGTGTTGATTGAAAATTTTCAAAGTCTATTTTCCCAATTTGAAGTCGAATTTCAACATTTCTCATATATTTGAGTGAGTTCGCATCTAACTTTGTCAGATATCGTCGATTTACATCCATTGAAGCCGTTTGAGGTCGATTGTCACTTTGTGTTGATTGAAAATTTTCAAAGTCTATCTTCCTAATTTGAAGTCGAATTTCAACATTTCTTATATATTTGAGTGAGTTTTCATCTAACTTTGTCAGATATCGTCGATTTACATCCATTGAAGCCGTTTGAGGTCGATTGTCACTTTGTGTTGATTGAAAATTTTCAAAGTCTATCTTCCTAATTTGAAGTCAAATTTCAACATTTCTTATATATTTGAGTGAGTTTTCATCTAACTTTGTCAGATATCGTCGATTTACATCCATTGAAGCCGTTTGAGGTCGATTGTCACTTTGTGTTGATTGAAAATTTTCAAAGTCTATCTTCCTAATTTGAAGTCGAATTTCAACATTTCTTATATATTTGAGTGAGTTCGCATCTAACTTTGTCAGATATCGTCGATTTACATCCATTGAAGCCGTTTGAGGTCGATTGTCACTTTGTGTTGATTGAAAATTTTCAAAGTCTATCGTCCTAATTTGAAGTCGAATTTCAACATTTCTTATATATTTGAGTGAGTTTGCATCTAACTGCGTCAGATATCGTCGATTTACATCCATTGAAGCCGTTTGAGGTCGATTGTCACTTTGTGTTGATTGAAAATTTTCAAAGTCTATCTTCCTAATTTGAAGTCGAATTTCAACATTTCTTATATATTTGAGTGAGTTTGCATCTAACTTTGTCAGATATCGTCGATTTACATCCATTGAAGCCGTTTGAGGTCGATTGTCACTTTGTGTTGATTGAAAATTTTCAAAGTCTATCTTTCTAATTTAAAGTTGAATTTCAACATTTCTCATATATTTGAGTGAGTTTGCATCTAACTTTGTCAGATATCGTCGATTTACATCCATTCAAGCTCATTGAGGTCGTTGTCACTTTGTGTTGATTGAAAATTTTCAAAGTCTATCTTCCTAATTTGAAGTCGAATTTCAACATTTCTTATATATTTGAGTGAGTTTGCATCTAACTTTGTCAGATATCGTCGATTTACATCCATTGAAGCCGTTTGAGGTCGATTGTCACTTTGTGTTGATTGAAAATTTTCAAAGTCTATCTTCCTAATTTGAAGTCGAATTTCAACATTTCTTATATATTTGAGTGAGTTTGCATCTAACTTTGTCAGATTTCGTCGATTTACATCCATTGAAGCCGTTTGAGGTCGATTGTCACTTTGTGTTGATTGAAAATTTTCAAAGTCTATTTTCCCAATTTGAAGTCGAATTTCAACATTTCTCATATATTTGAGTGAGTTCGCATCTAACTTTGTCAGATATCGTCGATTTACATCCATTGAAGCCGTTTGAGGTCGATTGTCACTTTGTGTTGATTGAAAATTTTCAAAGTCTATCTTCCTAATTTGAAGTCGAATTTCAACATTTCTTATATATTTGAGTGAGTTTTCATCTAACTTTGTCAGATATCGTCGATTTACATCCATTGAAGCCGTTTGAGGTCGATTGTCACTTTGTGTTGATTGAAAATTTTCAAAGTCTATCTTCCTAATTTGAAGTCAAATTTCAACATTTCTTATACATTTGAGTGAGTTTTCATCTAACTTTGTCAGATATCGTCGATTTACATCCATTGAAGCCGTTTGAGGTCGATTGTCACTTTGTGTTGATTGAAAATTTTCAAAGTCTATCTTCCTAATTTAAAGTTGAATTTCAACATTTCTCATATATTTGAGTGAGTTTGCATCTAACTTTGTCAGATATCGTCGATTTACATCCATTGAAGCCGTTTGAGGTCGATTGTCACTTTGTGTTGATTGAAAATTTTCAAAGTCTATCTTCCTAATTTAAAGTTGAATTTCAACATTTCTCATATATTTGAGTGAGTTTGCATCTAACTTTGTCAGATATCGTCGATTTACATCCATTCAAGCTCATTGAGGTCGATTGTCACTTTGTGTTAATTGAAAATTTTCAAAGTCTATCCTCTTAATTTGAAGTCGAATTCCAACATTTCTTATATATTTGAGTGAGTTCGCATCTAACTTTGTCAGATATCGTCGATTTACATCCATTGAAGCCGTTTGAGGTCGATTGTCACTTTGTGTTGATTGAAAATTTTCAAAGTCTATCTTCCTAATTTAAAGTTGAATTTCAACATTTCTCATATATTTGAGTGAGTTTGCATCTAACTTTGTCAGATATCGTCGATTTACATCCATTCAAGCTCATTGAGGTCGATTGTCACTTTGTGTTAATTGAAAATTTTCAAAGTCTATCTTCCTAATTTGAAGTCGAGTTCCAACATTTCTTATATATTTGAGTGAGTTCGCATCTAACTTTGTCAGATATCGTCGATTTACATCCATTCAAGCTCATTGAGGTCGATTGTCACTTTGTGTTGATTGAAAATTTTCAAAGTCTATCTTCCTAATTTGAAGTCGAATTTCAACATTTCTTATATATTTGAGTGAGTTTGCATCTAACTTTGTCAGATATCGTCGATTTACATCCATTGAAGCCGTTTGAGGTCGATTGTCACTTTGTGTTGATTGAAAATTTTCAAAGTCTATCTTCCTAATTTGAAGTCGAATTTCAACATTTCTTATATATTTGAGTGAGTTTGCATCTAACTTTGTCAGATTTCGTCGATTTACATCCATTCAAGCTCATTGAGGTCGATTGTCACTTTGTGTTAATTGAAAATTTTCAAAGTCTATCTTCCTAATTTGAAGTCGAGTTCCAACATTTCTTATATATTTGAGTGAGTTCGCATCTAACTTTGTCAGATATCGTCGATTTACATCCATTGAAGCCGTTTGAGGTCGATTGTCACTTTGTGTTAATTGAAAATTTTCAAAGTCTATCCTCTTAATTTGAAGTCGAATTCCAACATTTCTTATATATTTGAGTGAGTTCGCATCTAACTTTGTCAGATATCGTCGATTTACATCCATTGAAGCCGTTTGAGGTCGATTGTCACTTTGTGTTGATTGAAAATTTTCAAAGTCTATCTTCCTAATTTGAAGTTGAATTTCAACATTTCTCATATATTTGAGTGAGTTTGCATCTAACTTTGTCAGATATCGTCGATTTACATCCATTCAAGCTCATTGAGGTCGATTGTCACTTTGTGTTAATTGAAAATTTTCAAAGTCTATCTTCCTAATTTGAAGTCGAGTTCCAACATTTCTTATATATTTGAGTGAGTTCGCATCTAACTTTGTCAGATATCGTCGATTTACATCCATTCAAGCTCATTGAGGTCGATTGTCACTTTGTGTTGATTGAAAATTTTCAAAGTCTATCTTCCTAATTTGAAGTCGAATTTCAACATTTCTTATATATTTGAGTGAGTTTGCATCTAACTTTGTCAGATATCGTCGATTTACATCCATTGAAGCCGTTTGAGGTCGATTGTCACTTTGTGTTGATTGAAAATTTTCAAAGTCTATCTTCCTAATTTGAAGTCGAATTTCAACATTTCTCATATATTTGAGTGAGTTTGCATCTAACTTTGTCAGATATCGTCGATTTACATCCATTCAAGCTCATTGAGGTCGATTGTCACTTTGTGTTAATTGAAAATTTTCAAAGTCTATCTTCCTAATTTGAAGTCGAGTTCCAACATTTCTTATATATTTGAGTGAGTTTGCATCTAACTTTGTCAGATATCGTCGATTTACATCCATTCAAGCTCATTGAGGTCGATTGTCACTTTGTGTTGATTGAAAATTTTCAAAGTCTATCTTCCTAATTTGAAGTCGAATTTCAACATTTCTTATATATTTGAGTGAGTTTGCATCTAACTTTGTCAGATATCGTCGATTTACATCCATTGAAGCCGTTTGAGGTCGATTGTCACTTTGAGTTGATTGAAAATTTTCAAAGTCTATCTTCCTAATTTGAAGTCGAATTTCAACATTTCTTATATATTTGAGTGAGTTTGCATCTAACTTTGTCAGATATCGTCGATTTACATCCATTGAAGCCGTTTGAGGTCGATTGTCACTTTGTGTTGATTGAAAATTTTCAAAGTCTATTTTCCCAATTTGAAGTCGAATTTCAACATTCCTTATATATTTGAGTGAGTTTGCATCTAACTTTGTCAGATACCGTCGATTGACATCCATTGAAGCTCATTGAGGTCGATTGTCACTTTGTGTCTATTGAAAATTTTCAAAGTCTATCTTCCTAATTTGAAGTCGAATTTCAACATTTCTCATATATTTGAGTGAGTTTGCATCTAACTTTGTCAGATATCGTCGATTTATATCCATTCAAGCTCATTGAGGTCGATTGTCACTTTGTGTTAATTGAAAATTTTCAAAGTCTATCTTCCTAATTTGAAGTCGAGTTCCAACATTTCTTATATATTTGAGTGAGTTTGCATCTAACTTTGTCAGATATCGTCGATTTACATCCATTCAAGCTCATTGAGGTCGATTGTCACTTTGTGTTGATTGAAAATTTTCAAAGTCTATCTTCCTAATTTGAAGTCGAATTTCAACATTTCTTATATATTTGAGTGAGTTTGCATCTAACTTTGTCAGATATCGTCGATTTACATCCATTGAAGCCGTTTGAGGTCGATTGTCACTTTGTGTTGATTGAAAATTTTCAAAGTCTATCTTCCTAATTTGAAGTCGAATTTCAACATTTCTTATATATTTGAGTGAGTTTGCATCTAACTTTGTCAGATTTCGTCGATTTACATCCATTGAAGCCGTTTGAGGTCGATTGTCACTTTGTGTTGATTGAAAATTTTCAAAGTCTATTTTCCCAATTTGAAGTCGAATTTCAACATTCCTTATATATTTGAGTGAGTTTGCATCTAACTTTGTCAGATACCGTCGATTGACATCCATTGAAGCTCATTGAGGTCGATTGTCACTTTGTGTTGATTGAAAATTTTCAAAGTCTATCTTCCTAATTTGAAGTCGAATTTCAACATTTCTTATATATTTGAGTGAGTTTGCATCTAACTTTGTCAGATATCGTCGATTTACATCCATTCAAGCTCATTGAGGTCGATTGTCACTTTGTGTTGATTGATAATTTTCAAAGTCTATCTTCCTAATTTGAAGTCGAATTTCAACATTTCTTATATATTTGAGTGAGTTTGCATCTAACTTTGTCAGATATCGTCGATTTACATCCATTGAAGCCGTTTGAGGTCGATTGTCACTTTGTGTTGATTGAAAATTTTCAAAGTCTATCTTCCTAATTTGAAGTCGAATTTCAACATTTCTTATATATTTGAGTGAGTTTGCATCTAACTTTGTCAGATTTCGTCGATTTACATCCATTGAAGCCGTTTGAGGTCGATTGTCACTTTGTGTTGATTGAAAATTTTCAAAGTCTATTTTCCCAATTTGAAGTCGAATTTCAACATTTCTTATATATTTGAGTGAGTTTGCATCTAACTTTGTCAGATACCGTCGATTTACATCCATTGAAGCCGTTTGAGGTCGATTGTCACTTTGTGTTGATTGAAAATTTTCAAAGTCTATCTTCCTAATTTGAAGTCGAATTTCAACATTTCTTATATATTTGAGTGAGTTTGCATCTAACTTTGTCAGATATCGTCGATTTACATCCATTGAAGCCGTTTGAGGTTGATTGTCACTTTGTGGTGATTGAAAATTTTCAAAGTCTATCTTCCTAATTTGAAGTCGAATTTCAACATTTCTTATATATTTGAGTGAGTTTGCATCTAACTTTGTCAGATTTCGTCGATTTACATCCATTGAAGCCGTTTGAGGTCGATTGTCACTTTGTGTTGATTGAAAATTTTCAAAGTCTATCTTCCTAATTTGAAGTCGAATTTCAACATTTCTTATATATTTGAGTGAGTTTGCATCTAACTTTGTCAGATATCGTCGATTTACATCCATTGAAGCCGTTTGAGGTCGATTGTCACTTTGTGTTGATTGAAAATTTTCAAAGTCTATCTTCCTAATTTGAAGTCGAATTTCAACATTTCTTATATATTTGAGTGAGTTTGCATCTAACTTTGTCAGATTTCGTCGATTTACATCCATTGAAGCCGTTTGAGGTCGATTGTCACTTTGTGTTGATTGAAAATTTTCAAAGTCTATCTTCCTAATTTGAAGTCGAATTTCAACATTTCTTATATATTTGAGTGAGTTTGCATCTAACTTTGTCAGATTTCGTCGATTTACATCTATTGAAGCCGTTTGAGGTCGATTGTCACTTTGTGTTGATTGAAAATTTTCAAAGTCTATTTTCCCAATTTGAAGTCGAATTTCAACATTCCTTATATATTTGAGTGAGTTTGCATCTAACTTTGTCAGATACCGTCGATTGACATCCATTGAAACTCATTGAGGTCGATTGTCACTTTGTGTTGATTGAAAATTTTCAAAGTCTATCTTCCTAATTTGAAGTCGAATTTCAACATTTCTCATATATTTGAGTGAGTTTGCATCTAACTTTGTCAGATATCGTCGATTTACATCCATTCAAGCTCATTGAGGTCGATTGTCACTTTGTGTTAATTGAAAATTTTCAAAGTCTATCTTCCTAATTTGAAGTCGAGTTCCAACATTTCTTATATATTTGAGTGAGTTTGCATCTAACTTTGTCAGATATCGTCGATTTACATCCATTCAAGCTCATTGAGGTCGATTGTCACTTTGTGTTGATTGAAAATTTTCAAAGTCTATCTTCCTAATTTGAAGTCGAATTTCAACATTTCTTATATATTTGAGTGAGTTTGCATCTAACTTTGTCAGATATCGTCGATTTACATCCATTGAAGCCGTTTGAGGTCGATTGTCACTTTGTGTTGATTGAAAATTTTCAAAGTCTATCTTCCTAATTTGAAGTCGAATTTCAACATTTCTTATATATTTGAGGGAGTTTGCATCTAACTTTGTCAGATTTCGTCGATTTACATCCATTGAAGCCGTTTGAGGTCGATTGTCACTTTGTGTTGATTGAAAATTTTCAAAGTCTATTTTCCCAATTTGAAGTCGAATTTCAACATTCCTTATATATTTGAGTGAGTTTGCATCTAACTTTGTCAGATACCGTCGATTGACATCCATTGAAGCTCATTGAGGTCGATTGTCACTTTGTGTTGATTGAAAATTTTCAAAGTCTATCTTCCTAATTTGAAGTCGAATTTCAACATTTCTCATATATTTGAGTGAGTTTGCATCTAACTTTGTCAGATATCGTCGATTTACATCCATTCAAGCTCATTGAGGTCGATTGTCACTTTGTGTTAATTGAAAATTTTCAAAGTCTATCTTCCTAATTTGAAGTCGAGTTCCAACATTTCTTATATATTTGAGTGAGTTTGCATCTAACTTTGTCAGATATCGTCGATTTACATCCATTCAAGCTCATTGAGGTCGATTGTCACTTTGTGTTGATTGAAAATTTTCAAAGTCTATCTTCCTAATTTGAAGTCGAATTTCAACATTTCTTATATATTTGAGTGAGTTTGCATCTAACTTTGTCAGATATCGTCGATTTACATCCATTGAAGCCGTTTGAGGTCGATTGTCACTTTGTGTTGATTGAAAATTTTCAAAGTCTATTTTCCCAATTTGAAGTCGAATTTCAACATTTCTTATATATTTGAGTGAGTTTGCACCTAACTTTGTCAGATACCGTCGATTGACATCCATTGAAGCTCATTGAGGTCGATTGTCACTTTGTGTTGATTGAAAATTTTCAAAGTCTATCTTCCTAATTTGAAGTCGAATTTCAACATTTCTTATATATTTGAGTGAGTTTGCATCTAACTTTGTCAGATATCGTCGATTTACATCCATTGAAGCCGTTTGAGGTCGATTGTCACTTTGTGTTGATTGAAAATTTTCAAAGTCTATCTTCCTAATTTGAAATCGAATTTCAACATTTCTTATATATTTGAGTGAGTTTGCATCTAACTTTGTCAGATTTCGTCGATTTACATCCATTGAAGCCGTTTGAGGTCGATTGTCACTTTGTGTTGATTGAAAATTTTCAAAGTCTATTTTCCCAATTTGAAGTCGAATTTCAACATTTCTCATATATTTGAGTGAGTTTGCATCTAACTTTGTCAGATACCGTCGATTGACATCCATTGAAGCTCATTGAGGTCGATTGTCACTTTGTGTTGATTGAAAATTTTCAAAGTCTATCTTCGTAATTTGAAGTCGAATTTCAACATTTCTTATATATTTGAGTGAGTTTGCATCTAACTTTGTCAGATATCGTCGATTTACATCCATTGAAGCCGTTTGAGGTCGATTGTCACTTTGTGTTGATTGAAAATTTTCAAAGTCTATCTTCCTAATTTGAAGTCGAGTTCCAACATTTCTTATATATTTGAGTGAGTTTGCATCTAACTTTGTCAGATATCGTCGATTTACATCCATTCAAGCTCATTGAGGTCGATTGTCACTTTGTGTTGATTGAAAATTTTCAAAGTCTATCTTCCTAATTTGAAGTCGAATTTCAACATTTCTTATATATTTGAGTGAGTTTGCACCTAACTTTGTCAGATACCGTCGATTGACATCCATTGAAGCTCATTGAGGTCGATTGTCACTTTGTGTTGATTGAAAATTTTCAAAGTCTATCTTCCTAATTTGAAGTCGAATTTCAACATTTCTTATATATTTGAGTGAGTTTGCATCTAACTTTGTCAGATATCGTCGATTTACATCCATTGAAGCCGTTTGAGGTCGATTGTCACTTTGTGTTGATTGAAAATTTTCAAAGTCTATCTTCCTAATTTGAAATCGAATTTCAACATTTCTTATATATTTGAGTGAGTTTGCATCTAACTTTGTCAGATTTCGTCGATTTACATCCATTGAAGCCGTTTGAGGTCGATTGTCACTTTGTGTTGATTGAAAATTTTCAAAGTCTATTTTCCCAATTTGAAGTCGAATTTCAACATTTCTCATATATTTGAGTGAGTTTGCATCTAACTTTGTCAGATACCGTCGATTGACATCCATTGAAGCTCATTGAGGTCGATTGTCACTTTGTGTTGATTGAAAATTTTCAAAGTCTATCTTCGTAATTTGAAGTCGAATTTCAACATTTCTTATATATTTGAGTGAGTTTGCATCTAACTTTGTCAGATATCGTCGATTTACATCCATTGAAGCCGTTTGAGGTCGATTGTCACTTTGTGTTGATTGAAAATTTTCAAAGTCTATCTTCCTAATTTGAAGTCGAGTTCCAACATTTCTTATATATTTGAGTGAGTTTGCATCTAACTTTGTCAGATATCGTCGATTTACATCCATTCAAGCTCATTGAGGTCGATTGTCACTTTGTGTTGATTGAAAATTTTCAAAGTCTATCTTCCTAATTTGAAGTCGAATTTCAACATTTCTTATATATTTGAGTGAGTTTGCATCTAACTTTGTCAGATATCGTCGATTCACATCCATTGAAGCCGTTTGAGGTCGATTGTCACTTTGTGTTGATTGAAAATTTTCAAAGTCTATTTTCCCAATTTGAAGTCGAATTTCAACATTCCTTATATATTTGAGTGAGTTTGCATCTAACTTTGTCAGATACCGTCGATTGACATCCATTGAAGCTCATTGAGGTCGATTGTCACTTTGTGTTGATTGAAAATTTTCAAAGTCTATCTTCCTAATTTGAAGTCGAATTTCAACATTTCTCATATATTTGAGTGAGTTTGCATCTAACTTTGTCAGATATCGTCGATTTACATCCATTCAAGCTCATTGAGGTCGATTGTCACTTTGTGTTAATTGAAAATGTTCAAAGTCTATCTTCCTAATTTGAAGTCGAGTTCCAACATTTCTTATATATTTGAGTGAGTTTGCATCTAACTTTGTCAGATATCGTCGATTTACATCCATTCAAGCTCATTGAGGTCGATTGTCACTTTGTGTTGATTGAAAATTTTCAAAGTCTATCTTCCTAATTTGAAGTCGAATTTCAACATTTCTTATATATTTGAGTAAGTTTGCATCTAACTTTGTCAGATTTCGTCGATTTACATCCATTGAAGCCGTTTGAGGTCGATTGTCACTTTGTGTTGATTGAAAATTTTCAAAGTCTATCTTCCTAATTTGAAGTCGAATTTCAACATTTCTTATATATTTGAGTGAGTTTGCATCTAACTTTGTCAGATATCGTCGATTTACATCCATTGAAGCCGTTTGAGGTCGATTGTCACTTTGTGTTGATTGAAAATTTTCAAAGTCTATCTTCCTAATTTGAAGTCGAATTTCAACATTTCTTATATATTTGAGTGAGTTTGCATCTAACTTTGTCAGATTTCGTCGATTTACATCCATTGAAGCCGTTTGAGGTCGATTGTCACTTTGTGTTGATTGAAAATTTTCAAAGTCTATCTTCCTAATTTGAAGTCGAATTTCAACATTTCTTATATATTTGAGTGAGTTTGCATCTAACTTTGTCAGATTTCGTCGATTTACATCCATTGAAGCCGTTTGAGGTCGATTGTCACTTTGTGTTGATTGAAAATTTTCAAAGTCTATTTTCCCAATTTGAAGTCGAATTTCAACATTCCTTATATATTTGAGTGAGTTTGCATCTAACTTTGTCAGATACCGTCGATTGACATCCATTGAAACTCATTGAGGTCGATTGTCACTTTGTGTTGATTGAAAATTTTCAAAGTCTATCTTCCTAATTTGAAGTCGAATTTCAACATTTCTCATATATTTGAGTGAGTTTGCATCTAACTTTGTCAGATATCGTCGATTTACATCCATTCAAGCTCATTGAGGTCGATTGTCACTTTGTGTTAATTGAAAATTTTCAAAGTCTATCTTCCTAATTTGAAGTCGAGTTCCAACATTTCTTATATATTTGAGTGAGTTTGCATCTAACTTTGTCAGATATCGTCGATTTACATCCATTCAAGCTCATTGAGGTCGATTGTCACTTTGTGTTGATTGAAAATTTTCAAAGTCTATCTTCCTAATTTGAAGTCGAATTTCAACATTTCTTATATATTTGAGTGAGTTTGCATCTAACTTTGTCAGATATCGTCGATTTACATCCATTGAAGCCGTTTGAGGTCGATTGTCACTTTGTGTTGATTGAAAATTTTCAAAGTCTATCTTCCTAATTTGAAGTCGAATTTCAACATTTCTTATATATTTGAGTGAGTTTGCATCTAACTTTGTCAGATTTCGTCGATTTACATCCATTGAAGCCGTTTGAGGTCGATTGTCACTTTGTGTTGATTGAAAATTTTCAAAGTCTATTTTCCCAATTTGAAGTCGAATTTCAACATTCCTTATATATTTGAGTGAGTTTGCATCTAACTTTGTCAGATACCGTCGATTGACATCCATTGAAGCTCATTGAGGTCGATTGTCACTTTTTGTTGATTGAAAATTTTCAAAGTCTATCTTCCTAATTTGAAGTCGAATTTCAACATTTCTCATATATTTGAGTGAGTTTGCATCTAACTTTGTCAGATATCGTCGATTTACATCCATTGAAGCCGTTTGAGGTCGATTGTCACTTTGAGTTGATTGAAAATTTTCAAAGTCTATCTTCCTAATTTGAAGTCGAATTTCAACATTTCTTATATATTTGAGTGAGTTTGCATCTAACTTTGTCAGATATCGTCGATTTACATCCATTGAAGCCGTTTGAGGTCGATTGTCACTTTGTGTTGATTGAAAATTTTCAAAGTCTATTTTCCCAATTTGAAGTCGAATTTCAACATTCCTTATATATTTGAGTGAGTTTGCATCTAACTTTGTCAGATATCGTCGATTTACATCCATTGAAGCCGTTTGAGGTCGATTGTCACTTTGTGTTGATTGAAAATTTTCAAAGTCTATCTTCCTAATTTGAAGTCGAATTTCAACATTTCTTATATATTTGAGTGAGTTTGCATCTAACTTTGTCAGATTTCGTCGATTTACATCCATTGAAGCCGTTTGAGGTCGATTGTCACTTTGTGTTGATTGAAAATTTTCAAAGTCTATTTTCCCAATTTGAAGTCGAATTTCAACATTCCTTATATATTTGAGTGAGTTTGCATCTAACTTTGTCAGATACCGTCGATTGACATCCATTGAAGCTCATTGAGGTCGATTGTCACTTTTTGTTGATTGAAAATTTTCAAAGTCTATCTTCCTAATTTGAAGTCGAATTTCAACATTTCTCATATATTTGAGTGAGTTTGCATCTAACTTTGTCAGATATCGTCGATTTACATCCATTCAAGCTCATTGAGGTCGATTGTCACTTTGTGTTAATTGAAAATTTTCAAAGTCTATCTTCCTAATTTGAAGTCGAGTTCCAACATTTCTTATATATTTGAGTGAGTTTGCATCTAACTTTGTCAGATATCGTCGATTTACATCCATTCAAGCTCATTGAGGTCGATTGTCACTTTGTGTTGATTGAAAATTTTCAAAGTCTATCTTCCTAATTTGAAGTCGAATTTCAACATTTCTTATATATTTGAGTGAGTTTGCATCTAACTTTGTCAGATATCGTCGATTTACATCCATTGAAGCCGTTTGAGGTCGATTGTCACTTTGTGTTGATTGAAAATTTTCAAAGTCTATCTTCCTAATTTGAAGTCGAATTTCAACATTTCTTATATATTTGAGTGAGTTTGCATCTAACTTTGTCAGATATCGTCGATTTACATCCATTGAAGCCGTTTGAGGTCGATTGTCACTTTGAGTTGATTGAAAATTTTCAAAGTCTATCTTCCTAATTTGAAGTCGAATTTCAACATTTCTTATATATTTGAGTGAGTTTGCACCTAACTTTGTCAGATACCGTCGATTGACATCCATTGAAGCTCATTGAGGTCGATTGTCACTTTGTGTTGATTGAAAATTTTCAAAGTCTATCTTCCTAATTTGAAGTCGAATTTCAACATTTCTTATATATTTGAGTGAGTTTGCATCTAACTTTGTCAGATATCGTCGATTTACATCCATTGAAGCCGTTTGAGGTCGATTGTCACTTTGTGTTGATTGAAAATTTTCAAAGTCTATCTTCCTAATTTGAAATCGAATTTCAACATTTCTTATATATTTGAGTGAGTTTGCATCTAACTTTGTCAGATTTCGTCGATTTACATCCATTGAAGCCGTTTGAGGTCGATTGTCACTTTGTGTTGATTGAAAATTTTCAAAGTCTATTTTCCCAATTTGAAGTCGAATTTCAACATTCCTTATATATTTGAGTGAGTTTGCATCTAACTTTGTCAGATACCGTCGATTGACATCCATTGAAGCTCATTGAGGTCGATTGTCACTTTGTGTTGATTGAAAATTTTCAAAGTCTATCTTCCTAATTTGAAGTCGAATTTCAACATTTCTCATATATTTGAGTGAGTTTGCATCTAACTTTGTCAGATATCGTCGATTTACATCCATTCAAGCTCATTGAGGTCGATTGTCACTTTGTGTTAATTGAAAATTTTCAAAGTCTATCTTCCTAATTTGAAGTCGAGTTCCAACATTTCTTATATATTTGAGTGAGTTTGCATCTAACTTTGTCAGATATCGTCGATTTACATCCATTCAAGCTCATTGAGGTCGATTGTCACTTTGTGTTGATTGAAAATTTTCAAAGTCTATCTTCCTAATTTGAAGTCGAATTTCAACATTTCTTATATATTTGAGTGAGTTTGCATCTAACTTTGTCAGATATCGTCGATTTACATCCATTGAAGCCGTTTGAGGTCGATTGTCACTTTGTGTTGATTGAAAATTTTCAAAGTCTATCTTCCTAATTTGAAGTCGAATTTCAACATTTCTTATATATTTGAGTGAGTTTGCATCTAACTTTGTCAGATTTCGTCGATTTACATCCATTGAAGCCGTTTGAGGTCGATTGTCACTTTGTGTTGATTGAAAATTTTCAAAGTCTATTTTCCCAATTTCAAGTCGAATTTCAACATTCCTTATATATTTGAGTGAGTTTGCATCTAACTTTGTCAGAAACCGTCGATTGACATCCATTGAAGCTCATTGAGGTCGATTGTCACTTTGTGTTGATTGAAAATTTTCAAAGTCTATCTTCCTAATTTGAAGTCGAATTTCAACATTTCTCATATATTTGAGTGAGTTTGCATCTAACTTTGTCAGATATCGTCGATTTACATCCATTCAAGCTCATTGAGGTCGATTGTCACTTTGTGTTAATTGAAAATTTTCAAAGTCTATCTTCCTAATTTGAAGTCGAGTTCCAACATTTCTTATATATTTGAGTGAGTTTGCATCTAACTTTGTCAGATATCGTCGATTTACATCCATTCAAGCTCATTGAGGTCGATTGTCACTTTGTGTTGATTGAAAATTTTCAAAGTCTATCTTCCTAATTTGAAGTCGAATTCCAACATTTCTTATATATTTGAGTGAGTTTGCATCTAACTTTGTCAGATATCGTCGATTTACATCCATTGAAGCCGTTTGAGGTCGATTGTCACTTTGTGTTGATTGAAAATTTTCAAAGTCTATTTTCCCAATTTGAAGTCGAATTTCAACATTTCTTATATATTTGAGTGAGTTTGCACCTAACTTTGTCAGATACCGTCGATTGACATCCATTGAAGCTCATTGAGGTCGATTGTCACTTTGTGTTGATTGAAAATTTTCAAAGTCTATCTTCCTAATTTGAAGTCGAATTTCAACATTTCTTATATATTTGAGTGAGTTTGCATCTAACTTTGTCAGATATCGTCGATTTACATCCATTGAAGCCGTTTGAGGTCGATTGTCACTTTGTGTTGATTGAAAATTTTCAAAGTCTATCTTCCTAATTTGAAGTCGAATTTCAACATTTCTTATATATTTGAGTGAGTTTGCATCTAACTTTGTCAGATTTCGTCGATTTACATCCATTGAAGCCGTTTGAGGTCGATTGTCACTTTGTGTTGATTGAAAATTTTCAAAGTCTATTTTCCCAATTTGAAGTCGAATTTCAACATTCCTTATATATTTGAGTGAGTTTGCATCTAACTTTGTCAGATACCGTCGATTGACATCCATTGAAGCTCATTGAGGTCGATTGTCACTTTGTGTTGATTGAAAATTTTCAAAGTCTATCTTCCTAATTTGAAGTCGAATTTCAACATTTCTCATATATTTGAGTGAGTTTGTCAGATATCGTCGATTTACATCCATTCAAGCTCATTGAGGTCGATTGTCACTTTGTGTTAATTGAAAATTTTCAGTCTATCTTCCTAATTTGAAGTCGAGTTCCAACATTTCTTATATATTTGAGTGAGTTTGCATCTAACTTTGTCAGATATCGTCGATTTACATCCATTCAAGCTCATTGAGGTCGATTGTCACTTTGTGTTGATTGAAAATTTTCAAAGTCTATCTTCCTAATTTGAAGTCGAATTTCAACATTTCTTATATATTTGAGTGAGTTTGCATCTAACTTTGTCAGATATCGTCGATTTACATCCATTGAAGCCGTTTGAGGTCGATTGTCACTTTGTGTTGATTGAAAATTTTCAAAGTCTATCTTCCTAATTTGAAGTCGAATTTCAACATTTCTTATATATTTGAGTGAGTTTGCATCTAACTTTGTCAGATTTCGTCGATTTACATCCATTGAAGCCGTTTGAGGTCGATTGTCACTTTGTGTTGATTGAAAATTTTCAAAGTCTATTTTCCCAATTTCAAGTCGAATTTCAACATTCCTTATATATTTGAGTGAGTTTGCATCTAACTTTGTCAGAAACCGTCGATTGACATCCATTGAAGCTCATTGAGGTCGATTGTCACTTTGTGTTGATTGAAAATTTTCAAAGTCTATCTTCCTAATTTGAAGTCGAATTTCAACATTTCTCATATATTTGAGTGAGTTTGCATCTAACTTTGTCAGATATCGTCGATTTACATCCATTCAAGCTCATTGAGGTCGATTGTCACTTTGTGTTAATTGAAAATTTTCAAAGTCTATCTTCCTAATTTGAAGTCGAGTTCCAACATTTCTTATATATTTGAGTGAGTTTGCATCTAACTTTGTCAGATATCGTCGATTTACATCCATTCAAGCTCATTGAGGTCGATTGTCACTTTGTGTTGATTGAAAATTTTCAAAGTCTATCTTCCTAATTTGAAGTCGAATTCCAACATTTCTTATATATTTGAGTGAGTTTGCATCTAACTTTGTCAGATATCGTCGATTTACATCCATTGAAGCCGTTTGAGGTCGATTATCACTTTGTGTTGATTGAAAATTTTCAAAGTCTATTTTCCCAATTTGAAGTCGAATTTCAACATTTCTTATATATTTGAGTGAGTTTGCACCTAACTTTGTCAGATACCGTCGATTGACATCCATTGAAGCTCATTGAGGTCGATTGTCACTTTGTGTTGATTGAAAATTTTCAAAGTCTATCTTCCTAATTTGAAGTCGAATTTCAACATTTCTTATATATTTGAGTGAGTTTGCATCTAACTTTGTCAGATTTCGTCGATTTACATCCATTGAAGCCGTTTGAGGTCGATTGTCAATTTGTGTTGATTGAAAATTTTCAAAGTCTATTTTCCCAATTTGAAGTCGAATTTCAACATTCCTTATATATTTGAGTGAGTTTGCATCTAACTTTGTCAGATACCGTCGATTGACATCCATTGAAGCTCATTGAGGTCGATTGTCACTTTGTGTTGATTGAAAATTTTCAAAGTCTATCTTCCTAATTTGAAGTCGAATTTCAACATTTCTCATATATTTGAGTGAGTTTGTCAGATATCGTCGATTTACATCCATTCAAGCTCATTGAGGTCGATTGTCACTTTGTGTTAATTGAAAATTTTCAAAGTCTATCTTCCTAATTTGAAGTCGAGTTCCAACATTTCTTATATATTTGAGTGAGTTTGCATCTAACTTTGTCAGATATCGTCGATTTACATCCATTCAAGCTCATTGAGGTCGATTGTCACTTTGTGTTGATTGAAAATTTTCAAAGTCTATCTTCCTAATTTGAAGTCGAATTTCAACATTTCTTATATATTTGAGTGAGTTTGCATCTAACTTTGTCAGATATCGTCGATTTACATCCATTGAAGCCGTTTGAGGTCGATTGTCACTTTGTGTTGATTGAAAATTTTCAAAGTCTATTTTCCCAATTTGAAGTCGAATTTCAACATTTCTTATATATTTGAGTGAGTTTGCACCTAACTTTGTCAGATACCGTCGATTGACATCCATTGAAGCTCATTGAGGTCGATTGTCACTTTGTGTTGATTGAAAATTTTCAAAGTCTATCTTCCTAATTTGAAGTCGAATTTCAACATTTCTTATATATTTGAGTGAGTTTGCATCTAACTTTGTCAGATATCGTCGATTTACATCCATTGAAGCCGTTTGAGGTCGATTGTCACTTTGTGTTGATTGAAAATTTTCAAAGTCTATCTTCCTAATTTGAAATCGAATTTCAACATTTCTTATATATTTGAGTGAGTTTGCATCTAACTTTGTCAGATTTCGTCGATTTACATCCATTGAAGCCGTTTGAGGTCGATTGTCACTTTGTGTTGATTGAAAATTTTCAAAGTCTATTTTCCCAATTTGAAGTCGAATTTCAACATTCCTTATATATTTGAGTGAGTTTGCATCTAACTTTGTCAGATACCGTCGATTGACATCCATTGAAGCTCATTGAGGTCGATTGTCACTTTGTGTTGATTGAAAATTTTCAAAGTCTATCTTCCTAATTTGAAGTCGAATTTCAACATTTCTCATATATTTGAGTGAGTTTGTCAGATATCGTCGATTTACATCCATTGAAGCCGTTTGAGGTCGATTGTCACTTTGTGTTGATTGAAAATTTTCAAAGTCTATTTTCCCAATTTGAAGTCGAATTTCAACATTTCTTATATATTTGAGTGAGTTTGCACCTAACTTTGTCAGATACCGTCGATTGACATCCATTGAAGCTCATTGAGGTCGATTGTCACTTTGTGTTGATTGAAAATTTTCAAAGTCTATCTTCCTAATTTGAAGTCGAATTTCAACATTTCTTATATATTTGAGTGAGTTTGCATCTAACTTTGTCAGATATCGTCGATTTACATCCATTGAAGCCGTTTGAGGTCGATTGTCACTTTGTGTTGATTGAAAATTTTCAAAGTCTATCTTCCTAATTTGAAATCGAATTTCAACATTTCTTATATATTTGAGTGAGTTTGCATCTAACTTTGTCAGATTTCGTCGATTTACATCCATTGAAGCCGTTTGAGGTCGATTGTCACTTTGTGTTGATTGAAAATTTTCAAAGTCTATTTTCCCAATTTGAAGTCGAATTTCAACATTCCTTATATATTTGAGTGAGTTTGCATCTAACTTTGTCAGATACCGTCGATTGACATCCATTGAAGCTCATTGAGGTCGATTGTCACTTTGTGTTGATTGAAAATTTTCAAAGTCTATCTTCCTAATTTGAAGTCGAATTTCAACATTTCTCATATATTTGAGTGAGTTTGTCAGATATCGTCGATTTACATCCATTCAAGCTCATTGAGGTCGATTGTCACTTTGTGTTAATTGAAAATTTTCAAAGTCTATCTTCCTAATTTGAAGTCGAGTTCCAACATTTCTTATATATTTGAGTGAGTTTGCATCTAACTTTGTCAGATATCGTCGATTTACATCCATTCAAGCTCATTGAGGTCGATTGTCACTTTGTGTTGATTGAAAATTTTCAAAGTCTATCTTCCTAATTTGAAGTCGAATTTCAACATTTCTTATATATTTGAGTGAGTTTGCATCTAACTTTGTCAGATATCGTCGATTTACATCCATTGAAGCCGTTTGAGGTCGATTGTCACTTTGTGTTGATTGAAAATTTTCAAAGTCTATCTTCCTAATTTGAAGTCGAATTTCAACATTTCTTATATATTTGAGTGAGTTTGCATCTAACTTTGTCAGATTTCGTCGATTTACATCCATTGAAGCCGTTTGAGGTCGATTGTCACTTTGTGTTGATTGAAAATTTTCAAAGTCTATTTTCCCAATTTCAAGTCGAATTTCAACATTCCTTATATATTTGAGTGAGTTTGCATCTAACTTTGTCAGAAACCGTCGATTGACATCCATTGAAGCTCATTGAGGTCGATTGTCACTTTGTGTTGATTGAAAATTTTCAAAGTCTATCTTCCTAATTTGAAGTCGAATTTCAACATTTCTCATATATTTGAGTGAGTTTGCATCTAACTTTGTCAGATACCGTCGATTGACATCCATTGAAGCTCATTGAGGTCGATTGTCACTTTGTGTTGATTGAAAATTTTCAAAGTCTATCTTCCTAATTTGAAGTCGAATTTCAACATTTCTCATATATTTGAGTGAGTTTGTCAGATATCGTCGATTTACATCCATTCAAGCTCATTGAGGTCGATTGTCACTTTGTGTTAATTGAAAATTTTCAAAGTCTATCTTCCTAATTTGAAGTCGAGTTCCAACATTTCTTATATATTTGAGTGAGTTTGCATCTAACTTTGTCAGATATCGTCGATTTACATCCATTCAAGCTCATTGAGGTCGATTGTCACTTTGTGTTGATTGAAAATTTTCAAAGTCTATCTTCCTAATTTGAAGTCGAATTTCAACATTTCTTATATATTTGAGTGAGTTTGCATCTAACTTTGTCAGATATCGTCGATTTACATCCATTGAAGCCGTTTGAGGTCGATTGTCACTTTGTGTTGATTGAAAATTTTCAAAGTCTATCTTCCTAATTTGAAGTCGAATTTCAACATTTCTTATATATTTGAGTGAGTTTGCATCTAACTTTGTCAGATTTCGTCGATTTACATCCATTGAAGCCGTTTGAGGTCGATTGTCACTTTGTGTTGATTGAAAATTTTCAAAGTCTATTTTCCCAATTTCAAGTCGAATTTCAACATTCCTTATATATTTGAGTGAGTTTGCATCTAACTTTGTCAGAAACCGTCGATTGACATCCATTGAAGCTCATTGAGGTCGATTGTCACTTTGTGTTGATTGAAAATTTTCAAAGTCTATCTTCCTAATTTGAAGTCGAATTTCAACATTTCTCATATATTTGAGTGAGTTTGCATCTAACTTTGTCAGATATCGTCGATTTACATCCATTCAAGCTCATTGAGGTCGATTGTCACTTTGTGTTAATTGAAAATTTTCAAAGTCTATCTTCCTAATTTGAAGTCGAGTTCCAACATTTCTTATATATTTGAGTGAGTTTGCATCTAACTTTGTCAGATATCGTCGATTTACATCCATTCAAGCTCATTGAGGTCGATTGTCACTTTGTGTTGATTGAAAATTTTCAAAGTCTATCTTCCTAATTTGAAGTCGAATTCCAACATTTCTTATATATTTGAGTGAGTTTGCATCTAACTTTGTCAGATATCGTCGATTTACATCCATTGAAGCCGTTTGAGGTCGATTATCACTTTGTGTTGATTGAAAATTTTCAAAGTCTATTTTCCCAATTTGAAGTCGAATTTCAACATTTCTTATATATTTGAGTGAGTTTGCACCTAACTTTGTCAGATACCGTCGATTGACATCCATTGAAGCTCATTGAGGTCGATTGTCACTTTGTGTTGATTGAAAATTTTCAAAGTCTATCTTCCTAATTTGAAGTCGAATTTCAACATTTCTTATATATTTGAGTGAGTTTGCATCTAACTTTGTCAGATATCGTCGATTTACATCCATTGAAGCCGTTTGAGGTCGATTGTCACTTTGTGTTGATTGAAAATTTTCAAAGTCTATCTTCCTAATTTGAAGTCGAATTTCAACATTTCTTATATATTTGAGTGAGTTTGCATCTAACTTTGTCAGATATCGTCGATTTACATCCATTGAAGCCGTTTGAGGTCGATTGTCACTTTGTGTTGATTGAAAATTTTCAAAGTCTATTTTCCCAATTTGAAGTCGAATTTCAACATTTCTTATATATTTGAGTGAGTTTGCACCTAACTTTGTCAGATACCGTCGATTGACATCCATTGAAGCTCATTGAGGTCGATTGTCACTTTGTGTTGATTGAAAATTTTCAAAGTCTATCTTCCTAATTTGAAGTCGAATTTCAACATTTCTTATATATTTGAGTGAGTTTGCATCTAACTTTGTCAGATATCGTCGATTTACATCCATTGAAGCCGTTTGAGGTCGATTGTCACTTTGTGTTGATTGAAAATTTTCAAAGTCTATCTTCCTAATTTGAAATCGAATTTCAACATTTCTTATATATTTGAGTGAGTTTGCATCTAACTTTGTCAGATTTCGTCGATTTACATCCATTGAAGCCGTTTGAGGTCGATTGTCACTTTGTGTTGATTGAAAATTTTCAAAGTCTATTTTCCCAATTTGAAGTCGAATTTCAACATTCCTTATATATTTGAGTGAGTTTGCATCTAACTTTGTCAGATACCGTCGATTGACATCCATTGAAGCTCATTGAGGTCGATTGTCACTTTGTGTTGATTGAAAATTTTCAAAGTCTATCTTCCTAATTTGAAGTCGAATTTCAACATTCCTTATATATTTGAGTGAGTTTGCATCTAACTTTGTCAGAAACCGTCGATTGACATCCATTGAAGCTCATTGAGGTCGATTGTCACTTTGTGTTGATTGAAAATTTTCAAAGTCTATCTTCCTAATTTGAAGTCGAATTTCAACATTTCTCATATATTTGAGTGAGTTTGCATCTAACTTTGTCAGATATCGTCGATTTACATCCATTCAAGCTCATTGAGGTCGATTGTCACTTTGTGTTAATTGAAAATTTTCAAAGTCTATCTTCCTAATTTGAAGTCGAGTTCCAACATTTCTTATATATTTGAGTGAGTTTGCATCTAACTTTGTCAGATATCGTCGATTTACATCCATTCAAGCTCATTGAGGTCGATTGTCACTTTGTGTTGATTGAAAATTTTCAAAGTCTATCTTCCTAATTTGAAGTCGAATTCCAACATTTCTTATATATTTGAGTGAGTTTGCATCTAACTTTGTCAGATATCGTCGATTTACATCCATTGAAGCCGTTTGAGGTCGATTATCACTTTGTGTTGATTGAAAATTTTCAAAGTCTATTTTCCCAATTTGAAGTCGAATTTCAACATTTCTTATATATTTGAGTGAGTTTGCACCTAACTTTGTCAGATACCGTCGATTGACATCCATTGAAGCTCATTGAGGTCGATTGTCACTTTGTGTTGATTGAAAATTTTCAAAGTCTATCTTCCTAATTTGAAGTCGAATTTCAACATTTCTTATATATTTGAGTGAGTTTGCATCTAACTTTGTCAGATATCGTCGATTTACATCCATTGAAGCCGTTTGAGGTCGATTGTCACTTTGTGTTGATTGAAAATTTTCAAAGTCTATCTTCCTAATTTGAAATCGAATTTCAACATTTCTTATATATTTGAGTGAGTTTGCATCTAACTTTGTCAGATTTCGTCGATTTACATCCATTGAAGCCGTTTGAGGTCGATTGTCACTTTGTGTTGATTGAAAATTTTCAAAGTCTATTTTCCCAATTTGAAGTCGAATTTCAACATTCCTTATATATTTGAGTGAGTTTGCATCTAACTTTGTCAGATACCGTCGATTGACATCCATTGAAGCTCATTGAGGTCGATTGTCACTTTGTGTTGATTGAAAATTTTCAAAGTCTATCTTCCTAATTTGAAGTCGAGTTCCAACATTTCTTATATATTTGAGTGAGTTTGCATCTAACTTTGTCAGATATCGTCGATTTACATCCATTCAAGCTCATTGAGGTCGATTGTCACTTTGTGTTGATTGAAAATTTTCAAAGTCTATCTTCCTAATTTGAAGTCGAATTTCAACATTTCTTATATATTTGAGTGAGTTTGCATCTAACTTTGTCAGATATCGTCGATTTACATCCATTGAAGCCGTTTGAGGTCGATTGTCACTTTGTGTTGATTGAAAATTTTCAAAGTCTATCTTCCTAATTTGAAGTCGAATTTCAACATTTCTTATATATTTGAGTGAGTTTGCATCTAACTTTGTCAGATTTCGTCGATTTACATCCATTGAAGCCGTTTGAGGTCGATTGTCACTTTGTGTTGATTGAAAATTTTCAAAGTCTATTTTCCCAATTTCAAGTCGAATTTCAACATTCCTTATATATTTGAGTGAGTTTGCATCTAACTTTGTCAGAAACCGTCGATTGACATCCATTGAAGCTCATTGAGGTCGATTGTCACTTTGTGTTGATTGAAAATTTTCAAAGTCTATCTTCCTAATTTGAAGTCGAATTTCAACATTTCTCATATATTTGAGTGAGTTTGCATCTAACTTTGTCAGATATCGTCGATTTACATCCATTCAAGCTCATTGAGGTCGATTGTCACTTTGTGTTAATTGAAAATTTTCAAAGTCTATCTTCCTAATTTGAAGTCGAGTTCCAACATTTCTTATATATTTGAGTGAGTTTGCATCTAACTTTGTCAGATATCGTCGATTTACATCCATTCAAGCTCATTGAGGTCGATTGTCACTTTGTGTTGATTGAAAATTTTCAAAGTCTATCTTCCTAATTTGAAGTCGAATTCCAACATTTCTTATATATTTGAGTGAGTTTGCATCTAACTTTGTCAGATATCGTCGATTTACATCCATTGAAGCCGTTTGAGGTCGATTGTCACTTTGTGTTGATTGAAAATTTTCAAAGTCTATTTTCCCAATTTGAAGTCGAATTTCAACATTTCTTATATATTTGAGTGAGTTTGCACCTAACTTTGTCAGATACCGTCGATTGACATCCATTGAAGCTCATTGAGGTCGATTGTCACTTTGTGTTGATTGAAAATTTTCAAAGTCTATCTTCCTAATTTGAAGTCGAATTTCAACATTTCTTATATATTTGAGTGAGTTTGCATCTAACTTTGTCAGATATCGTCGATTTACATCCATTGAAGCCGTTTGAGGTCGATTGTCACTTTGTGTTGATTGAAAATTTTCAAAGTCTATCTTCCTAATTTGAAGTCGAATTTCAACATTTCTTATATATTTGAGTGAGTTTGCATCTAACTTTGTCAGATTTCGTCGATTTACATCCATTGAAGCCGTTTGAGGTCGATTGTCACTTTGTGTTGATTGAAAATTTTCAAAGTCTATTTTCCCAATTTGAAGTCGAATTTCAACATTCCTTATATATTTGAGTGAGTTTGCATCTAACTTTGTCAGATACCGTCGATTGACATCCATTGAAGCTCATTGAGGTCGATTGTCACTTTGTGTTGATTGAAAATTTTCAAAGTCTATCTTCCTAATTTGAAGTCGAATTTCAACATTTCTCATATATTTGAGTGAGTTTGTCAGATATCGTCGATTTACATCCATTCAAGCTCATTGAGGTCGATTGTCACTTTGTGTTAATTGAAAATTTTCAAAGTCTATCTTCCTAATTTGAAGTCGAGTTCCAACATTTCTTATATATTTGAGTGAGTTTGCATCTAACTTTGTCAGATATCGTCGATTTACATCCATTCAAGCTCATTGAGGTCGATTGTCACTTTGTGTTGATTGAAAATTTTCAAAGTCTATCTTCCTAATTTGAAGTCGAATTTCAACATTTCTTATATATTTGAGTGAGTTTGCATCTAACTTTGTCAGATATCGTCGATTTACATCCATTGAAGCCGTTTGAGGTCGATTGTCACTTTGTGTTGATTGAAAATTTTCAAAGTCTATCTTCCTAATTTGAAGTCGAATTTCAACATTTCTTATATATTTGAGTGAGTTTGCATCTAACTTTGTCAGATTTCGTCGATTTACATCCATTGAAGCCGTTTGAGGTCGATTGTCACTTTGTGTTGATTGAAAATTTTCAAAGTCTATTTTCCCAATTTCAAGTCGAATTTCAACATTCCTTATATATTTGAGTAAGTTTGCATCTAACTTTGTCAGAAACCGTCGATTGACATCCATTGAAGCTCATTGAGGTCGATTGTCACTTTGTGTTGATTGAAAATTTTCAAAGTCTATCTTCCTAATTTGAAGTCGAATTTCAACATTTCTCATATATTTGAGTGAGTTTGCATCTAACTTTGTCAGATATCGTCGATTTACATCCATTCAAGCTCATTGAGGTCGATTGTCACTTTGTGTTAATTGAAAATTTTCAAAGTCTATCTTCCTAATTTGAAGTCGAGTTCCAACATTTCTTATATATTTGAGTGAGTTTGCATCTAACTTTGTCAGATATCGTCGATTTACATCCATTCAAGCTCATTGAGGTCGATTGTCACTTTGTGTTGATTGAAAATTTTCAAAGTCTATCTTCCTAATTTGAAGTCGAATTCCAACATTTCTTATATATTTGAGTGAGTTTGCATCTAACTTTGTCAGATATCGTCGATTTACATCCATTGAAGCCGTTTGAGGTCGATTATCACTTTGTGTTGATTGAAAATTTTCAAAGTCTATTTTCCCAATTTGAAGTCGAATTTCAACATTTCTTATATATTTGAGTGAGTTTGCACCTAACTTTGTCAGATACCGTCGATTGACATCCATTGAAGCTCATTGAGGTCGATTGTCACTTTGTGTTGATTGAAAATTTTCAAAGTCTATCTTCCTAATTTGAAGTCGAATTTCAACATTTCTTATATATTTGAGTGAGTTTGCATCTAACTTTGTCAGATATCGTCGATTTACATCCATTGAAGCCGTTTGAGGTCGATTGTCACTTTGTGTTGATTGAAAATTTTCAAAGTCTATCTTCCTAATTTGAAGTCGAATTTCAACATTTCTTATATATTTGAGTGAGTTTGCATCTAACTTTGTCAGATTTCGTCGATTTACATCCATTGAAGCCGTTTGAGGTCGATTGTCAATTTGTGTTGATTGAAAATTTTCAAAGTCTATTTTCCCAATTTGAAGTCGAATTTCAACATTCCTTATATATTTGAGTGAGTTTGCATCTAACTTTGTCAGATACCGTCGATTGACATCCATTGAAGCTCATTGAGGTCGATTGTCACTTTGTGTTGATTGAAAATTTTCAAAGTCTATCTTCCTAATTTGAAGTCGAATTTCAACATTTCTCATATATTTGAGTGAGTTTGTCAGATATCGTCGATTTACATCCATTCAAGCTCATTGAGGTCGATTGTCACTTTGTGTTAATTGAAAATTTTCAAAGTCTATCTTCCTAATTTGAAGTCGAGTTCCAACATTTCTTATATATTTGAGTGAGTTTGCATCTAACTTTGTCAGATATCGTCGATTTACATCCATTCAAGCTCATTGAGGTCGATTGTCACTTTGTGTTGATTGAAAATTTTCAAAGTCTATCTTCCTAATTTGAAGTCGAATTTCAACATTTCTTATATATTTGAGTGAGTTTGCATCTAACTTTGTCAGATATCGTCGATTTACATCCATTGAAGCCGTTTGAGGTCGATTGTCACTTTGTGTTGATTGAAAATTTTCAAAGTCTATTTTCCCAATTTGAAGTCGAATTTCAACATTTCTTATATATTTGAGTGAGTTTGCACCTAACTTTGTCAGATACCGTCGATTGACATCCATTGAAGCTCATTGAGGTCGATTGTCACTTTGTGTTGATTGAAAATTTTCAAAGTCTATCTTCCTAATTTGAAGTCGAATTTCAACATTTCTTATATATTTGAGTGAGTTTGCATCTAACTTTGTCAGATATCGTCGATTTACATCCATTGAAGCCGTTTGAGGTCGATTGTCACTTTGTGTTGATTGAAAATTTTCAAAGTCTATCTTCCTAATTTGAAATCGAATTTCAACATTTCTTATATATTTGAGTGAGTTTGCATCTAACTTTGTCAGATTTCGTCGATTTACATCCATTGAAGCCGTTTGAGGTCGATTGTCACTTTGTGTTGATTGAAAATTTTCAAAGTCTATTTTCCCAATTTGAAGTCGAATTTCAACATTCCTTATATATTTGAGTGAGTTTGCATCTAACTTTGTCAGATACCGTCGATTGACATCCATTGAAGCTCATTGAGGTCGATTGTCACTTTGTGTTGATTGAAAATTTTCAAAGTCTATCTTCCTAATTTGAAGTCGAATTTCAACATTTCTCATATATTTGAGTGAGTTTGTCAGATATCGTCGATTTACATCCATTCAAGCTCATTGAGGTCGATTGTCACTTTGTGTTAATTGAAAATTTTCAAAGTCTATCTTCCTAATTTGAAGTCGAGTTCCAACATTTCTTATATATTTGAGTGAGTTTGCATCTAACTTTGTCAGATATCGTCGATTTACATCCATTCAAGCTCATTGAGGTCGATTGTCACTTTGTGTTGATTGAAAATTTTCAAAGTCTATCTTCCTAATTTGAAGTCGAATTTCAACATTTCTTATATATTTGAGTGAGTTTGCATCTAACTTTGTCAGATATCGTCGATTTACATCCATTGAAGCCGTTTGAGGTCGATTGTCACTTTGTGTTGATTGAAAATTTTCAAAATCTATCTTCCTAATTTGAAGTCGAATTTCAACATTTCTTATATATTTGAGTGAGTTTGCATCTAACTTTGTCAGATTTCGTCGATTTACATCCATTGAAGCCGTTTGAGGTCGATTGTCACTTTGTGTTGATTGAAAATTTTCAAAGTCTATTTTCCCAATTTCAAGTCGAATTTCAACATTCCTTATATATTTGAGTGAGTTTGCATCTAACTTTGTCAGAAACCGTCGATTGACATCCATTGAAGCTCATTGAGGTCGATTGTCACTTTGTGTTGATTGAAAATTTTCAAAGTCTATCTTCCTAATTTGAAGTCGAATTTCAACATTTCTCATATATTTGAGTGAGTTTGCATCTAACTTTGTCAGATATCGTCGATTTACATCCATTCAAGCTCATTGAGGTCGATTGTCACTTTGTGTTAATTGAAAATTTTCAAAGTCTATCTTCCTAATTTGAAGTCGAGTTCCAACATTTCTTATATATTTGAGTGAGTTTGCATCTAACTTTGTCAGATATCGTCGATTTACATCCATTCAAGCTCATTGAGGTCGATTGTCACTTTGTGTTGATTGAAAATTTTCAAAGTCTATCTTCCTAATTTGAAGTCGAATTCCAACATTTCTTATATATTTGAGTGAGTTTGCATCTAACTTTGTCAGATATCGTCGATTTACATCCATTGAAGCCGTTTGAGGTCGATTATCACTTTGTGTTGATTGAAAATTTTCAAAGTCTATTTTCCCAATTTGAAGTCGAATTTCAACATTTCTTATATATTTGAGTGAGTTTGCACCTAACTTTGTCAGATACCGTCGATTGACATCCATTGAAGCTCATTGAGGTCGATTGTCACTTTGTGTTGATTGAAAATTTTCAAAGTCTATCTTCCTAATTTGAAGTCGAATTTCAACATTTCTTATATATTTGAGTGAGTTTGCATCTAACTTTGTCAGATATCGTCGATTTACATCCATTGAAGCCGTTTGAGGTCGATTGTCACTTTGTGTTGATTGAAAATTTTCAAAGTCTATCTTCCTAATTTGAAGTCGAATTTCAACATTTCTTATATATTTGAGTGAGTTTGCATCTAACTTTGTCAGATTTCGTCGATTTACATCCATTGAAGCCGTTTGAGGTCGATTGTCACTTTGTGTTGATTGAAAATTTTCAGTCTATTTTCCCAATTTGAAGTCGAATTTCAACATTCCTTATATATTTGAGTGAGTTTGCATCTAACTTTGTCAGATACCGTCGATTGACATCCATTGAAGCTCATTGAGGTCGATTGTCACTTTGTGTTGATTAAAAATTTTCAAAGTCTATCTTCCTAATTTGAAGTCGAATTTCAACATTTCTCATATATTTGAGTGAGTTTGTCAGATATCGTCGATTTACATCCATTCAAGCTCATTGAGGTCGATTGTCACTTTGTGTTAATTGAAAATTTTCAAAGTCTATCTTCCTAATTTGAAGTCGAGTTCCAACATTTCTTATATATTTGAGTGAGTTTGCATCTAACTTTGTCAGATATCGTCGATTTACATCCATTCAAGCTCATTGAGGTCGATTGTCACTTTGTGTTGATTGAAAATTTTCAAAGTCTATCTTCCTAATTTGAAGTCGAATTTCAACATTTCTTATATATTTGAGTGAGTTTGCATCTAACTTTGTCAGATATCGTCGATTTACATCCATTGAAGCCGTTTGAGGTCGATTGTCACTTTGTGTTGATTGAAAATTTTCAAAGTCTATTTTCCCAATTTGAAGTCGAATTTCAACATTTCTTATATATTTGAGTGAGTTTGCACCTAACTTTGTCAGATACCGTCGATTGACATCCATTGAAGCTCATTGAGGTCGATTGTCACTTTGTGTTGATTGAAAATTTTCAAAGTCTATCTTCCTAATTTGAAGTCGAATTTCAACATTTCTTATATATTTGAGTGAGTTTGCATCTAACTTTGTCAGATATCGTCGATTTACATCCATTGAAGCCGTTTGAGGTCGATTGTCACTTTGTGTTGATTGAAAATTTTCAAAGTCTATCTTCCTAATTTGAAATCGAATTTCAACATTTCTTATATATTTGAGTGAGTTTGCATCTAACTTTGTCAGATTTCGTCGATTTACATCCATTGAAGCCGTTTGAGGTCGATTGTCACTTTGTGTTGATTGAAAATTTTCAAAGTCTATTTTCCCAATTTGAAGTCGAATTTCAACATTCCTTATATATTTGAGTGAGTTTGCATCTAACTTTGTCAGATACCGTCGATTGACATCCATTGAAGCTCATTGAGGTCGATTGTCACTTTGTGTTGATTGAAAATTTTCAAAGTCTATCTTCCTAATTTGAAGTCGAATTTCAACATTTCTCATATATTTGAGTGAGTTTGCACCTAACTTTGTCAGATATCGTCGATTTACATCCATTCAAGCTCATTGAGGTCGATTGTCACTTTGTGTTAATTGAAAATTTTCAAAGTCTATCTTCCTAATTTGAAGTCGAGTTCCAACATTTCTTATATATTTGAGTGAGTTTGCATCTAACTTTGTCAGATATCGTCGATTTACATCCATTCAAGCTCATTGAGGTCGATTGTCACTTTGTGTTGATTGAAAATTTTCAAAGTCTATCTTCCTAATTTGAAGTCGAATTTCAACATTTCTTATATATTTGAGTGAGTTTGCATCTAACTTTGTCAGATATCGTCGATTTACATCCATTGAAGCCGTTTGAGGTCGATTGTCACTTTGTGTTGATTGAAAATTTTCAAAGTCTATCTTCCTAATTTGAAGTCGAATTTCAACATTTCTTATATATTTGAGTGAGTTTGCATCTAACTTTGTCAGATTTCGTCGATTTACATCCATTGAAGCCGTTTGAGGTCGATTGTCACTTTGTGTTGATTGAAAATTTTCAAAGTCTATTTTCCCAATTTCAAGTCGAATTTCAACATTCCTTATATATTTGAGTGAGTTTGCATCTAACTTTGTCAGAAACCGTCGATTGACATCCATTGAAGCTCATTGAGGTCGATTGTCACTTTGTGTTGATTGAAAATTTTCAAAGTCTATCTTCCTAATTTGAAGTCGAATTTCAACATTTCTCATATATTTGAGTGAGTTTGCATCTAACTTTGTCAGATATCGTCGATTCACATCCATTCAAGCTCATTGAGGTCGATTGTCACTTTGTGTTAATTGAAAATTTTCAAAGTCTATCTTCCTAATTTGAAGTCGAGTTCCAACATTTCTTATATATTTGAGTGAGTTTGCATCTAACTTTGTCAGATATCGTCGATTTACATCCATTCAAGCTCATTGAGGTCGATTGTCACTTTGTGTTGATTGAAAATTTTCAAAGTCTATTTTCCCAATTTGAAGTCGAATTTCAACATTTCTTATATATTTGAGTGAGTTTGCACCTAACTTTGTCAGATACCGTCGATTGACATCCATTGAAGCTCATTGAGGTCGATTGTCACTTTGTGTTGATTGAAAATTTTCAAAGTCTATCTTCCTAATTTGAAGTCGAATTTCAACATTTCTTATATATTTGAGTGAGTTTGCATCTAACTTTGTCAGATATCGTCGATTTACATCCATTGAAGCCGTTTGAGGTCGATTGTCACTTTGTGTTGATTGAAAATTTTCAAAGTCTATCTTCCTAATTTGAAGTCGAATTTCAACATTTCTTATATATTTGAGTGAGTTTGCATCTAACTTTGTCAGATTTCGTCGATTTACATCCATTGAAGCCGTTTGAGGTCGATTGTCACTTTGTGTTGATTGAAAATTTTCAAAGTCTATTTTCCCAATTTGAAGTCGAATTTCAACATTCCTTATATATTTGAGTGAGTTTGCATCTAACTTTGTCAGATACCGTCGATTGACATCCATTGAAGCTCATTGAGGTCGATTGTCACTTTGTGTTGATTGAAAATTTTCAAAGTCTATCTTCCTAATTTGAAGTCGAATTTCAACATTTCTCATATATTTGAGTGAGTTTGTCAGATATCGTCGATTTACATCCATTCAAGCTCATTGAGGTCGATTGTCACTTTGTGTTAATTGAAAATTTTCAAAGTCTATCTTCCTAATTTGAAGTCGAGTTCCAACATTTCTTATATATTTGAGTGAGTTTGCATCTAACTTTGTCAGATATCGTCGATTTACATCCATTCAAGCTCATTGAGGTCGATTGTCACTTTGTGTTGATTGAAAATTTTCAAAGTCTATCTTCCTAATTTGAAGTCGAATTTCAACATTTCTTATATATTTGAGTGAGTTTGCATCTAACTGCGTCAGATATCGTCGATTTACATCCATTGAAGCCGTTTGAGGTCGATTGTCACTTTGTGTTGATTGAAAATTTTCAAAGTCTATCTTCCTAATTTGAAGTCGAATTTCAACATTTCTTATATATTTGAGTGAGTTTGCATCTAACTTTGTCAGATATCGTCGATTTACATCCATTGAAGCCGTTTGAGGTCGATTGTCACTTTGTGTTGATTGAAAATTTTCAAAGTCTATCTTTCTAATTTAAAGTTGAATTTCAACATTTCTCATATATTTGAGTGAGTTTGCATCTAACTTTGTCAGATATCGTCGATTTACATCCATTCAAGCTCATTGAGGTCGATTGTCACTTTGTGTTGATTGAAAATTTTCAAAGTCTATCTTCCTAATTTGAAGTCGAATTTCAACATTTCTTATATATTTGAGTAAGTTTGCATCTAACTTTGTCAGATATCGTAGATTTACATCCATTGAAGCCGTTTGAGGTCGATTGTCACTTTGTGTTGATTGAAAATTTTCAAAGTCTATCTTCCTAATTTGAAGTCGAATTTCAACATTTCTTATATATTTGAGTGAGTTTGCATCTAACTTTGTCAGATTTCGTCGATTTACATCCATTGAAGCCGTTTGAGGTCGATTGTCACTTTGTGTTGATTGAAAATTTTCAAAGTCTATTTTCCCAATTTGAAGTCGAATTTCAACATTTCTTATATATTTGAGTGAGTTTGCATCTAACTTTGTCAGATACCGTCGATTGACATCCATTGAAGCTCATTGAGGTCGATTGTCACTTTGTGTTGATTGAAAATTTTCAAAGTCTATCTTCCTAATTTGAAGTCGAATTTCAACATTTCTTATATATCTGAGTGAGTTTGCATCTAACTTTGTCAGATTTCGTCGATTTACATCCATTGAAGCCGTTAGAGGTCGATTGTCACTTTGTGTTGATTGAAAATTTTCAAAGTCTATCTTCCTAATTTGAAGTCGAATTTCAACATTTCTTATATATTTGAGTGAGTTTGCATCTAACTTTGTCAGATATCGTCGATTTACATCCATTGAAGCCGTTTGAGGTCGATTGTCACTTTGTGTTGATTGAAAATTTTCAAAGTCTATCTTCCTAATTTGAAGTCGAATTTCAACATTTCTCATATATTTGAGTGAGTTTGCATCTAACTTTGTCAGATATCGTCGATTTACATCCATTGAAGCCGTTTGAGGTCGATTGTCACTTTGTGTTGATTGAAAATTTTCAAAGTCTATCTTCCTAATTTGAAGTCGAATTTCAACATTTCTTATATATTTGAGTGAGTTTTCATCTAACTTTGTCAGATATCGTCGATTTACATCCATTGAAGCCGTTTGAGGTCGATTGTCACTTTGTGTTGATTGAAAATTTTCAAAGTCTATCTTCCTAATTTGAAGTCAAATTTCAACATTTCTTATATATTTGAGTGAGTTTTCATCTAACTTTGTCAGATATCGTCGATTTACATCCATTGAAGCCGTTTGAGGTCGATTGTCACTTTGTGTTGATTGAAAATTTTCAAAGTCTATCTCCCTAATTTAAAGTTGAATTTCAACATTTCTCATATATTTGAGTGAGTTTGCATCTAACTTTGTCAGATATCGTCGATTTACATCCATTCAAGCTCATTGAGGTCGATTGTCACTTTGTGTTAATTGAAAATTTTCAAAGTCTATCTTCCTAATTTGAAGTCGAGTTCCAACATTTCTTATATATTTGAGTGAGTTCGCATCTAACTTTGTCAGATATCGTCGATTTACATCCATTCAAGCTCATTGAGGTCGATTGTCACTTTGTGTTGATTGAAAATTTTCAAAGTCTATCTTCCTAATTTGAAGTCGAATTTCAACATTTCTTATATATTTGAGTGAGTTTGCATCTAACTTTGTCAGATATCGTCGATTTACATCCATTGAAGCCGTTTGAGGTCGATTGTCACTTTGTGTTGATTGAAAATTTTCAAAGTCTATCTTCCTAATTTGAAGTCGAATTTCAACATTTCTTATATATTTGAGTGAGTTTGCATCTAACTTTGTCAGATTTCGTCGATTTACATCCATTGAAGCCGTTTGAGGTCGATTGTCACTTTGTGTTAATTGAAAATTTTCAAAGTCTATCTTCCTAATTTGAAGTCATTTCTTATATATTTGAGTGAGTTTGCATCTAACTTTGTCAGATATCGTCGATTTACATCCATTGAAGCCGTTTGAGGTCGATTGTCATTTTGTGTTGATTGAAAATTTTCAAAGTCTATTTTCCCAATTTCAAGTCGAATTTCAACATTCCTTATATATTTGAGTGAGTTTGCATCTAACTTTGTCAGAAACCGTCGATTGACATCCATTGAAGCCGTTTGAGGTCGATTGTCACTTTGTGTTGATTGAAAATTTTCAAAGTCTATCTTCCTAATTTGAAGTCGAATTTCAACATTTCTTATATATTTGAGTGAGTTTGCATCTAACTTTGTCAGATTTCGTCGATTTACATCCATTGAAGCCGTTTGAGGTCGATTGTCACTTTGTGTTGATTGAAAATTTTCAAAGTCTATTTTCCCAATTTGAAGTCGAATTTCAACATTTCTTATATATTTGAGTGAGTTTGCATCTAACTTTGTCAGATACCGTCGATTGACATCCATTGAAGCTCATTGAGGTCGATTGTCACTTTGTGTTGATTGAAAATTTTCAAAGTCTATCTTCCTAATTTGAAGTCGAATTTCAACATTTCTTATATATTTGAGTGAGTTCGCACCTAACTTTGTCAGATATCGTCGATTTACATCCATTGAAGCCGTTAGAGGTCGATTGTCACTTTGTGTTGATTGAAAATTTTCAAAGTCTATCTTCCTAATTTGAAGTCGAATTTCAACATTTCTTATATATTTGAGTGAGTTTGCATCTAACTTTGTCAGATATCGTCGATTTACATCCATTGAAGCCGTTTGAGGTCGATTGTCACTTTGTGTTGATTGAAAATTTTCAAAGTCTATCTTCCTAATTTGAAGTCGAATTTCAACATTTCTCATATATTTGAGTGAGTTTGCATCTAACTTTGTCAGATATCGTCGATTTACATCCATTGAAGCCGTTTGAGGTCGATTGTCACTTTGTGTTGATTGAAAATTTTCAAAGTCTATCTTCCTAATTTGAAGTCGAATTTCAACATTTCTTATATATCTGAGTGAGTTTGCATCTAACTTTGTCAGATTTCGTCGATTTACATCCATTGAAGCCGTTAGAGGTCGATTGTCACTTTGTGTTGATTGAAAATTTTCAAAGTCTATCTTCCTAATTTGAAGTCGAATTTCAACATTTCTTATATATTTGAGTGAGTTTGCATCTAACTTTGTCAGATATCGTCGATTTACATCCATTGAAGCCGTTTGAGGTCGATTGTCACTTTGTGTTGATTGAAAATTTTCAAAGTCTATCTTCCTAATTTGAAGTCGAATTTCAACATTTCTCATATATTTGAGTGAGTTTGCATCTAACTTTGTCAGATATCGTCGATTTACATCCATTGAAGCCGTTTGAGGTCGATTGTCACTTTGTGTTGATTGAAAATTTTCAAAGTCTATCTTCCTAATTTGAAGTCGAATTTCAACATTTCTTATATATTTGAGTGAGTTTTCATCTAACTTTGTCAGATATCGTCGATTTACATCCATTGAAGCCGTTTGAGGTCGATTGTCACTTTGTGTTGATTGAAAATTTTCAAAGTCTATCTTCCTAATTTGAAGTCAAATTTCAACATTTCTTATATATTTGAGTGAGTTTTCATCTAACTTTGTCAGATATCGTCGATTTACATCCATTGAAGCCGTTTGAGGTCGATTGTCACTTTGTGTTGATTGAAAATTTTCAAAGTCTATCTCCCTAATTTAAAGTTGAATTTCAACATTTCTCATATATTTGAGTGAGTTTGCATCTAACTTTGTCAGATATCGTCGATTTACATCCATTCAAGCTCATTGAGGTCGATTGTCACTTTGTGTTAATTGAAAATTTTCAAAGTCTATCTTCCTAATTTGAAGTCGAGTTCCAACATTTCTTATATATTTGAGTGAGTTCGCATCTAACTTTGTCAGATATCGTCGATTTACATCCATTCAAGCTCATTGAGGTCGATTGTCACTTTGTGTTGATTGAAAATTTTCAAAGTCTATCTTCCTAATTTGAAGTCGAATTTCAACATTTCTTATATATTTGAGTGAGTTTGCATCTAACTTTGTCAGATATCGTCGATTTACATCCATTGAAGCCGTTTGAGGTCGATTGTCACTTTGTGTTGATTGAAAATTTTCAAAGTCTATCTTCCTAATTTGAAGTCGAATTTCAACATTTCTTATATATTTGAGTGAGTTTGCATCTAACTTTGTCAGATTTCGTCGATTTACATCCATTGAAGCCGTTTGAGGTCGATTGTCACTTTGTGTTAATTGAAAATTTTCAAAGTCTATCTTCCTAATTTGAAGTCATTTCTTATATATTTGAGTGAGTTTGCATCTAACTTTGTCAGATATCGTCGATTTACATCCATTGAAGCCGTTTGAGGTCGATTGTCATTTTGTGTTGATTGAAAATTTTCAAAGTCTATTTTCCCAATTTCAAGTCGAATTTCAACATTCCTTATATATTTGAGTGAGTTTGCATCTAACTTTGTCAGAAACCGTCGATTGACATCCATTGAAGCTCATTGAGGTCGATTGTCACTTTGTGTTGATTGAAAATTTTCAAAGTCTATCTTCCTAATTTGAAGTCGAATTTCAACATTTCTCATATATTTGAGTGAGTTTGCATCTAACTTTGTCAGATATCGTCGATTCACATCCATTCAAGCTCATTGAGGTCGATTGTCACTTTGTGTTAATTGAAAATTTTCAAAGTCTATCTTCCTAATTTGAAGTCGAGTTCCAACATTTCTTATATATTTGAGTGAGTTTGCATCTAACTTTGTCAGATATCGTCGATTTACATCCATTCAAGCTCATTGAGGTCGATTGTCACTTTGTGTTGATTGAAAATTTTCAAAGTCTATTTTCCCAATTTGAAGTCGAATTTCAACATTTCTTATATATTTGAGTGAGTTTGCACCTAACTTTGTCAGATACCGTCGATTGACATCCATTGAAGCTCATTGAGGTCGATTGTCACTTTGTGTTGATTGAAAATTTTCAAAGTCTATCTTCCTAATTTGAAGTCGAATTTCAACATTTCTTATATATTTGAGTGAGTTCGCACCTAACTTTGTCAGATATCGTCGATTTACATCCATTGAAGCCGTTAGAGGTCGATTGTCACTTTGTGTTGATTGAAAATTTTCAAAGTCTATCTTCCTAATTTGAAGTCGAATTTCAACATTTCTTATATATTTGAGTGAGTTTGCATCTAACTTTGTCAGATATCGTCGATTTACATCCATTGAAGCCGTTTGAGGTCGATTGTCACTTTGTGTTGATTGAAAATTTTCAAAGTCTATCTTCCTAATTTGAAGTCGAATTTCAACATTTCTCATATATTTGAGTGAGTTTGCATCTAACTTTGTCAGATATCGTCGATTTACATCCATTGAAGCCGTTTGAGGTCGATTGTCACTTTGTGTTGATTGAAAATTTTCAAAGTCTATCTTCCTAATTTGAAGTCGAATTTCAACATTTCTTATATATCTGAGTGAGTTTGCATCTAACTTTGTCAGATTTCGTCGATTTACATCCATTGAAGCCGTTAGAGGTCGATTGTCACTTTGTGTTGATTGAAAATTTTCAAAGTCTATCTTCCTAATTTGAAGTCGAATTTCAACATTTCTTATATATTTGAGTGAGTTTGCATCTAACTTTGTCAGATATCGTCGATTTACATCCATTGAAGCCGTTTGAGGTCGATTGTCACTTTGTGTTGATTGAAAATTTTCAAAGTCTATCTTCCTAATTTGAAGTCGAATTTCAACATTTCTCATATATTTGAGTGAGTTTGCATCTAACTTTGTCAGATATCGTCGATTTACATCCATTGAAGCCGTTTGAGGTCGATTGTCACTTTGTGTTGATTGAAAATTTTCAAAGTCTATCTTCCTAATTTGAAGTCGAATTTCAACATTTCTTATATATTTGAGTGAGTTTTCATCTAACTTTGTCAGATATCGTCGATTTACATCCATTGAAGCCGTTTGAGGTCGATTGTCACTTTGTGTTGATTGAAAATTTTCAAAGTCTATCTTCCTAATTTGAAGTCAAATTTCAACATTTCTTATATATTTGAGTGAGTTTTCATCTAACTTTGTCAGATATCGTCGATTTACATCCATTGAAGCCGTTTGAGGTCGATTGTCACTTTGTGTTGATTGAAAATTTTCAAAGTCTATCTCCCTAATTTAAAGTTGAATTTCAACATTTCTCATATATTTGAGTGAGTTTGCATCTAACTTTGTCAGATATCGTCGATTTACATCCATTCAAGCTCATTGAGGTCGATTGTCACTTTGTGTTAATTGAAAATTTTCAAAGTCTATCTTCCTAATTTGAAGTCGAGTTCCAACATTTCTTATATATTTGAGTGAGTTCGCATCTAACTTTGTCAGATATCGTCGATTTACATCCATTCAAGCTCATTGAGGTCGATTGTCACTTTGTGTTGATTGAAAATTTTCAAAGTCTATCTTCCTAATTTGAAGTCGAATTTCAACATTTCTTATATATTTGAGTGAGTTTGCATCTAACTTTGTCAGATATCGTCGATTTACATCCATTGAAGCCGTTTGAGGTCGATTGTCACTTTGTGTTGATTGAAAATTTTCAAAGTCTATCTTCCTAATTTGAAGTCGAATTTCAACATTTCTTATATATTTGAGTGAGTTTGCATCTAACTTTGTCAGATTTCGTCGATTTACATCCATTGAAGCCGTTTGAGGTCGATTGTCACTTTGTGTTAATTGAAAATTTTCAAAGTCTATCTTCCTAATTTGAAGTCATTTCTTATATATTTGAGTGAGTTTGCATCTAACTTTGTCAGATATCGTCGATTTACATCCATTGAAGCCGTTTGAGGTCGATTGTCATTTTGTGTTGATTGAAAATTTTCAAAGTCTATTTTCCCAATTTCAAGTCGAATTTCAACATTCCTTATATATTTGAGTGAGTTTGCATCTAACTTTGTCAGAAACCGTCGATTGACATCCATTGAAGCTCATTGAGGTCGATTGTCACTTTGTGTTGATTGAAAATTTTCAAAGTCTATCTTCCTAATTTGAAGTCGAATTTCAACATTTCTCATATATTTGAGTGAGTTTGCATCTAACTTTGTCAGATATCGTCGATTCACATCCATTCAAGCTCATTGAGGTCGATTGTCACTTTGTGTTAATTGAAAATTTTCAAAGTCTATCTTCCTAATTTGAAGTCGAGTTCCAACATTTCTTATATATTTGAGTGAGTTTGCATCTAACTTTGTCAGATATCGTCGATTTACATCCATTCAAGCTCATTGAGGTCGATTGTCACTTTGTGTTGATTGAAAATTTTCAAAGTCTATTTTCCCAATTTGAAGTCGAATTTCAACATTTCTTATATATTTGAGTGAGTTTGCACCTAACTTTGTCAGATACCGTCGATTGACATCCATTGAAGCTCATTGAGGTCGATTGTCACTTTGTGTTGATTGAAAATTTTCAAAGTCTATCTTCCTAATTTGAAGTCGAATTTCAACATTTCTTATATATTTGAGTGAGTTTGCATCTAACTTTGTCAGATATCGTCGATTTACATCCATTGAAGCCGTTTGAGGTCGATTGTCACTTTGTGTTGATTGAAAATTTTCAAAGTCTATCTTCCTAATTTGAAGTCGAATTTCAACATTTCTTATATATTTGAGTGAGTTTGCATCTAACTTTGTCAGATTTCGTCGATTTACATCCATTGAAGCCGTTTGAGGTCGATTGTCACTTTGTGTTGATTGAAAATTTTCAAAGTCTATTTTCCCAATTTGAAGTCGAATTTCAACATTCCTTATATATTTGAGTGAGTTTGCATCTAACTTTGTCAGATACCGTCGATTGACATCCATTGAAGCTCATTGAGGTCGATTGTCACTTTGTGTTGATTGAAAATTTTCAAAGTCTATCTTCCTAATTTGAAGTCGAATTTCAACATTTCTCATATATTTGAGTGAGTTTGTCAGATATCGTCGATTTACATCCATTCAAGCTCATTGAGGTCGATTGTCACTTTGTGTTAATTGAAAATTTTCAAAGTCTATCTTCCTAATTTGAAGTCGAGTTCCAACATTTCTTATATATTCGAGTGAGTTTGCATCTAACTTTGTCAGATATCGTCGATTTACATCCATTCAAGCTCATTGAGGTCGATTGTCACTTTGTGTTGATTGAAAATTTTCAAAGTCTATCTTCCTAATTTGAAGTCGAATTTCAACATTTCTTATATATTTGAGTGAGTTTGCATCTAACTTTGTCAGATATCGTCGATTTACATCCATTGAAGCCGTTTGAGGTCGATTGTCACTTTGTGTTGATTGAAAATTTTCAAAGTCTATCTTTCTAATTTAAAGTTGAATTTCAATATTTCTCATATATTTGAGTGAGTTTGCATCTAACTTTGTCAGATATCGTCGATTTACATCCATTCAAGCTCATTGAGGTCGATTGTCACTTTGTGTTGATTGAAAATTTTCAAAGTCTATCTTCCTAATTTGAAGTCGAATTTCAACATTTCTTATATATTTGAGTAAGTTTGCATCTAACTTTGTCAGATATCGTAGATTTACATCCATTGAAGCCGTTTGAGGTCGATTGTCACTTTGTGTTGATTGAAAATTTTCAAAGTCTATCTTCCTAATTTGAAGTCGAATTTCAACATTTCTTATATATTTGAGTGAGTTTGCATCTAACTTTGTCAGATTTCGTCGATTTACATCCATTGAAGCCGTTTGAGGTCGATTGTCACTTTGTGTTGATTGAAAATTTTCAAAGTCTATTTTCCCAATTTGAAGTCGAATTTCAACATTTCTTATATATTTGAGTGAGTTTGCATCTAACTTTGTCAGATACCGTCGATTGACATCCATTGAAGCTCATTGAGGTCGATTGTCACTTTGTGTTGATTGAAAATTTTCAAAGTCTATCTTCCTAATTTGAAGTCGAATTTCAACATTTCTTATATATCTGAGTGAGTTTGCATCTAACTTTGTCAGATTTCGTCGATTTACATCCATTGAAGCCGTTTGAGGTCGATTGTCACTTTGTGTTGATTGAAAATTTTCAAAGTCTATCTTCCTAATTTGAAGTCGAATTTCAACATTTCTCATATATTTGAGTGAGTTTGCATCTAACTTTGTCAGATATCGTCGATTTACATCCATTGAAGCCGTTTGAGGTCGATTGTCACTTTGTGTTGATTGAAAATTTTCAAAGTCTATCTTCCTAATTTGAAGTCGAATTTCAACATTTCTTATATATTTGAGTGAGTTTTCATCTAACTTTGTCAGATATCGTCGATTTACATCCATTGAAGCCGTTTGAGGTCGATTGTCACTTTGTGTTGATTGAAAATTTTCAAAGTCTATCTTCCTAATTTGAAGTCAAATTTCAACATTTCTTATATATTTGAGTGAGTTTTCATCTAACTTTGTCAGATATCGTCGATTTACATCCATTGAAGCCGTTTGAGGTCGATTGTCACTTTGTGTTGATTGAAAATTTTCAAAGTCTATCTCCCTAATTTAAAGTTGAATTTCAACATTTCTCATATATTTGAGTGAGTTTGCATCTAACTTTGTCAGATATCGTCGATTTACATCCATTCAAGCTCATTGAGGTCGATTGTCACTTTGTGTTAATTGAAAATTTTCAAAGTCTATCTTCCTAATTTGAAGTCGAGTTCCAACATTTCTTATATATTTGAGTGAGTTCGCATCTAACTTTGTCAGATATCGTCGATTTACATCCATTCAAGCTCATTGAGGTCGATTGTCACTTTGTGTTGATTGAAAATTTTCAAAGTCTATCTTCCTAATTTGAAGTCGAATTTCAACATTTCTTATATATTTGAGTGAGTTTGCATCTAACTTTGTCAGATATCGTCGATTTACATCCATTGAAGCCGTTTGAGGTCGATTGTCACTTTGTGTTGATTGAAAATTTTCAAAGTCTATCTTCCTAATTTGAAGTCGAATTTCAACATTTCTTATATATTTGAGTGAGTTTGCATCTAACTTTGTCAGATTTCGTCGATTTACATCCATTGAAGCCGTTTGAGGTCGATTGTCACTTTGTGTTAATTGAAAATTTTCAAAGTCTATCTTCCTAATTTGAAGTCATTTCTTATATATTTGAGTGAGTTTGCATCTAACTTTGTCAGATATCGTCGATTTACATCCATTGAAGCCGTTTGAGGTCGATTGTCATTTTGTGTTGATTGAAAATTTTCAAAGTCTATCTTCCTAATTTGAAGTCGAATTTCAACATTTCTTATATATTTGAGTGAGTTTGCATCTAACTTTGTCAGATATCGTCGATTTACATCCATTGAAGCCGTTTGAGGTCGATTGTCATTTTGTGTTGATTGAAAATTTTCAAAGTCTATCTTTCTAATTTAAAGTTGAATTTCAACATTTCTCATATATTTGAGTGAGTTCGCATCTAACTTTGTCAGATATCGTCGATTTACATCCATTCAAGCTCATTGAGGTCGATTGTCACTTTGTGTTGATTGAAAATTTTCAAAGTCTATTTTCCCAATTTGAAGTCGAATTTCAACATTCCTTATATATTTGAGTGAGTTTGCATCTAACTTTGTCAGATACCGTCGATTGACATCCATTGAAGCTCATTGAGGTCGATTGTCACTTTGTGTTGATTGAAAATTTTCAAAGTCTATCTTCCTAATTTGAAGTCGAATTTCAACATTTCTCATATATTTGAGTGAGTTTGCATCTAACTTTGTCAGATATCGTCGATTTACATCCATTGAAGCTCATTGAGGTCGATTGTCACTTTGTGTTGATTGAAAATTTTCAAAGTCTATCTTCCTAATTTGAAGTCGAATTTCAACATTTCTCATATATTTGAGTGAGTTTGCATCTAACTTTGTCAGATATCGTCGATTTACATCCATTCAAGCTCATTGAGGTCGATTGTCACTTTGTGTTAATTGAAAATTTTCAAAGTCTATCTTCCTAATTTGAAGTCGAGTTCCAACATTTCTTATATATTTGAGTGAGTTTGCATCTAACTTTGTCAGATATCGTCGATTTACATCCATTCAAGCTCATTGAGGTCGATTGTCACTTTGTGTTGATTGAAAATTTTCAAAGTCTATCTTCCTAATTTGAAGTCGAATTCCAACATTTCTTATATATTTGAGTGAGTTTGCATCTAACTTTGTCAGATATCGTCGATTTACATCCATTGAAGCCGTTTGAGGTCGATTATCACTTTGTGTTGATTGAAAATTTTCAAAGTCTATTTTCCCAATTTGAAGTCGAATTTCAACATTTCTTATATATTTGAGTGAGTTTGCACCTAACTTTGTCAGATACCGTCGATTGACATCCATTGAAGCTCATTGAGGTCGATTGTCACTTTGTGTTGATTGAAAATTTTCAAAGTCTATCTTCCTAATTTGAAGTCGAATTTCAACATTTCTTATATATTTGAGTGAGTTTGCATCTAACTTTGTCAGATATCGTCGATTTACATCCATTGAAGCCGTTTGAGGTCGATTGTCACTTTGTGTTGATTGAAAATTTTCAAAGTCTATCTTCCTAATTTGAAGTCGAATTTCAACATTTCTTATATATTTGAGTGAGTTTGCATCTAACTTTGTCAGATTTCGTCGATTTACATCCATTGAAGCCGTTTGAGGTCGATTGTCACTTTGTGTTGATTGAAAATTTTCAAAGTCTATTTTCCCAATTTGAAGTCGAATTTCAACATTCCTTATATATTTGAGTGAGTTTGCATCTAACTTTGTCAGATACCGTCGATTGACATCCATTGAAGCTCATTGAGGTCGATTGTCACTTTGTGTTGATTGAAAATTTTCAAAGTCTATCTTCCTAATTTGAAGTCGAATTTCAACATTTCTCATATATTTGAGTGAGTTTGTCAGATATCGTCGATTTACATCCATTCAAGCTCATTGAGGTCGATTGTCACTTTGTGTTAATTGAAAATTTTCAAAGTCTATCTTCCTAATTTGAAGTCGAGTTCCAACATTTCTTATATATTTGAGTGAGTTTGCATCTAACTTTGTCAGATATCGTCGATTTACATCCATTCAAGCTCATTGAGGTCGATTGTCACTTTGTGTTGATTGAAAATTTTCAAAGTCTATCTTCCTAATTTGAAGTCGAATTTCAACATTTCTTATATATTTGAGTGAGTTTGCATCTAACTTTGTCAGATATCGTCGATTTACATCCATTGAAGCCGTTTGAGGTCGATTGTCACTTTGTGTTGATTGAAAATTTTCAAAGTCTATTTTCCCAATTTGAAGTCGAATTTCAACATTTCTTATATATTTGAGTGAGTTTGCACCTAACTTTGTCAGATACCGTCGATTGACATCCATTGAAGCTCATTGAGGTCGATTGTCACTTTGTGTTGATTGAAAATTTTCAAAGTCTATCTTCCTAATTTGAAGTCGAATTTCAACATTTCTTATATATTTGAGTGAGTTTGCATCTAACTTTGTCAGATATCGTCGATTTACATCCATTGAAGCCGTTTGAGGTCGATTGTCACTTTGTGTTGATTGAAAATTTTCAAAGTCTATCTTCCTAATTTGAAATCGAATTTCAACATTTCTTATATATTTGAGTGAGTTTGCATCTAACTTTGTCAGATTTCGTCGATTTACATCCATTGAAGCCGTTTGAGGTCGATTGTCACTTTGTGTTGATTGAAAATTTTCAAAGTCTATTTTCCCAATTTGAAGTCGAATTTCAACATTCCTTATATATTTGAGTGAGTTTGCATCTAACTTTGTCAGATACCGTCGATTGACATCCATTGAAGCTCATTGAGGTCGATTGTCACTTTGTGTTGATTGAAAATTTTCAAAGTCTATCTTCCTAATTTGAAGTCGAATTTCAACATTTCTTATATATTTGAGTGAGTTTGCATCTAACTTTGTCAGATATCGTCGATTTACATCCATTGAAGCCGTTTGAGGTCGATTGTCACTTTGTGTTGATTGAAAATTTTCAAAGTCTATCTTCCTAATTTGAAATCGAATTTCAACATTTCTTATATATTTGAGTGAGTTTGCATCTAACTTTGTCAGATTTCGTCGATTTACATCCATTGAAGCCGTTTGAGGTCGATTGTCACTTTGTGTTGATTGAAAATTTTCAAAGTCTATTTTCCCAATTTGAAGTCGAATTTCAACATTCCTTATATATTTGAGTGAGTTTGCATCTAACTTTGTCGGATATCGTCGATTACATCCATTGAAGCCGTTTGAGGTCGATTGTCACTTTGTGTTGATTGAAAATTTTCAAAGTCTATCTTCCTAATTTGAAGTCGAATTTCAACATTTCTCATATATTTGAGTGAGTTTGCATCTAACTTTGTCAGATATCGTCGATTTACATCCATTCAAGCTCATTGAGGTCGATTGTCACTTTGTGTTAATTGAAAATTTTCAAAGTCTATCTTCCTAATTTGAAGTCGAGTTCCAACATTTCTTATATATTTGAGTGAGTTTGCATCTAACTTTGTCAGATATCGTCGATTTACATCCATTCAAGCTCATTGAGGTCGATTGTCACTTTGTGTTGATTGAAAATTTTCAAAGTCTATCTTCCTAATTTGAAGTCGAATTTCAACATTTCTTATATATTTGAGTGAGTTTGCATCTAACTTTGTCAGATATCGTCGATTTACATCCATTGAAGCCGTTTGAGGTCGATTGTCACTTTGTGTTGATTGAAAATTTTCAAAGTCTATCTTCCTAATTTGAAGTCGAATTTCAACATTTCTTATATATTTGAGTGAGTTTGCATCTAACTTTGTCAGATTTCGTCGATTTACATCCATTGAAGCCGTTTGAGGTCGATTGTCACTTTGTGTTGATTGAAAATTTTCAAAGTCTATTTTCCCAATTTCAAGTCGAATTTCAACATTCCTTATATATTTGAGTGAGTTTGCATCTAACTTTGTCAGAAACCGTCGATTGACATCCATTGAAGCTCATTGAGGTCGATTGTCACTTTGTGTTGATTGAAAATTTTCAAAGTCTATCTTCCTAATTTGAAGTCGAATTTCAACATTTCTCATATATTTGAGTGAGTTTGCATCTAACTTTGTCAGATATCGTCGATTTACATCCATTCAAGCTCATTGAGGTCGATTGTCACTTTGTGTTAATTGAAAATTTTCAAAGTCTATCTTCCTAATTTGAAGTCGAGTTCCAACATTTCTTATATATTTGAGTGAGTTTGCATCTAACTTTGTCAGATATCGTCGATTTACATCCATTCAAGCTCATTGAGGTCGATTGTCACTTTGTGTTGATTGAAAATTTTCAAAGTCTATTTTCCCAATTTGAAGTCGAATTTCAACATTTCTTATATATTTGAGTGAGTTTGCACCTAACTTTGTCAGATACCGTCGATTGACATCCATTGAAGCTCATTGAGGTCGATTGTCACTTTGTGTTGATTGAAAATTTTCAAAGTCTATCTTCCTAATTTGAAGTCGAGTTCCAACATTTCTTATATATTTGAGTGAGTTTGCATCTAACTTTGTCAGATATCGTCGATTTACATCCATTCAAGCTCATTGAGGTCGATTGTCACTTTGTGTTGATTGAAAATTTTCAAAGTCTATCTTCCTAATTTGAAGTCGAGTTCCAACATTTCTTATATATTTGAGTGAGTTTGCATCTAACTTTGTCAGATATCGTCGATTTACATCCATTCAAGCTCATTGAGGTCGATTGTCACTTTGTGTTGATTGAAAATTTTCAAAGTCTATCTTCCTAATTTGAAGTCGAATTTCAACATTTCTTATATATTTGAGTGAGTTTGCATCTAACTGCGTCAGATATCGTCGATTTACATCCATTGAAGCCGTTTGAGGTCGATTGTCACTTTGTGTTGATTGAAAATTTTCAAAGTCTATCTTCCTAATTTGAAGTCGAATTTCAACATTTCTTATATATTTGAGTGAGTTTGCATCTAACTTTGTCAGATATCGTCGATTTACATCCATTGAAGCCGTTTGAGGTCGATTGTCACTTTGTGTTGATTGAAAATTTTCAAAGTCTATCTTTCTAATTTAAAGTTGAATTTCAACATTTCTCATATATTTGAGTGAGTTTGCATCTAACTTTGTCAGATATCGTCGATTTACATCCATTCAAGCTCATTGAGGTCGATTGTCACTTTGTGTTGATTGAAAATTTTCAAAGTCTATCTTCCTAATTTGAAGTCGAATTTCAACATTTCTTATATATTTGAGTAAGTTTGCATCTAACTTTGTCAGATATCGTAGATTTACATCCATTGAAGCCGTTTGAGGTCGATTGTCACTTTGTGTTGATTGAAAATTTTCAAAGTCTATCTTCCTAATTTGAAGTCGAGTTCCAACATTTCTTATATATTTGAGTGAGTTTGCATCTAACTTTGTCAGATATCGTCGATTTACATCCATTCAAGCTCATTGAGGTCGATTGTCACTTTGTGTTGATTGAAAATTTTCAAAGTCTATCTTCCTAATTTGAAGTCGAATTTCAACATTTCTTATATATTTGAGTGAGTTTGCATCTAACTGCGTCAGATATCGTCGATTTACATCCATTGAAGCCGTTTGAGGTCGATTGTCACTTTGTGTTGATTGAAAATTTTCAAAGTCTATCTTCCTAATTTGAAGTCGAATTTCAACATTTCTTATATATTTGAGTGAGTTTGCATCTAACTTTGTCAGATATCGTCGATTTACATCCATTGAAGCCGTTTGAGGTCGATTGTCACTTTGTGTTGATTGAAAATTTTCAAAGTCTATCTTTCTAATTTAAAGTTGAATTTCAACATTTCTCATATATTTGAGTGAGTTTGCATCTAACTTTGTCAGATATCGTCGATTTACATCCATTCAAGCTCATTGAGGTCGATTGTCACTTTGTGTTGATTGAAAATTTTCAAAGTCTATCTTCCTAATTTGAAGTCGAATTTCAACATTTCTTATATATTTGAGTAAGTTTGCATCTAACTTTGTCAGATATCGTAGATTTACATCCATTGAAGCCGTTTGAGGTCGATTGTCACTTTGTGTTGATTGAAAATTTTCAAAGTCTATCTTCCTAATTTGAAGTCGAATTTCAACATTTCTTATATATTTGAGTGAGTTTGCATCTAACTTTGTCAGATTTCGTCGATTTACATCCATTGAAGCCGTTTGAGGTCGATTGTCACTTTGTGTTGATTGAAAATTTTCAAAGTCTATTTTCCCAATTTGAAGTCGAATTTCAACATTTCTTATATATTTGAGTGAGTTTGCATCTAACTTTGTCAGATACCGTCGATTGACATCCATTGAAGCTCATTGAGGTCGATTGTCACTTTGTGTTGATTGAAAATTTTCAAAGTCTATCTTCCTAATTTGAAGTCGAATTTCAACATTTCTTATATATCTGAGTGAGTTTGCATCTAACTTTGTCAGATTTCGTCGATTTACATCCATTGAAGCCGTTAGAGGTCGATTGTCACTTTGTGTTGATTGAAAATTTTCAAAGTCTATCTTCCTAATTTGAAGTCGAATTTCAACATTTCTTATATATTTGAGTGAGTTTGCATCTAACTTTGTCAGATATCGTCGATTTACATCCATTGAAGCCGTTTGAGGTCGATTGTCACTTTGTGTTGATTGAAAATTTTCAAAGTCTATCTTCCTAATTTGAAGTCGAATTTCAACATTTCTCATATATTTGAGTGAGTTTGCATCTAACTTTGTCAGATATCGTCGATTTACATCCATTGAAGCCGTTTGAGGTCGATTGTCACTTTGTGTTGATTGAAAATTTTCAAAGTCTATCTTCCTAATTTGAAGTCGAATTTCAACATTTCTTATATATTTGAGTGAGTTTTCATCTAACTTTGTCAGATATCGTCGATTTACATCCATTGAAGCCGTTTGAGGTCGATTGTCACTTTGTGTTGATTGAAAATTTTCAAAGTCTATCTTCCTAATTTGAAGTCAAATTTCAACATTTCTTATATATTTGAGTGAGTTTTCATCTAACTTTGTCAGATATCGTCGATTTACATCCATTGAAGCCGTTTGAGGTCGATTGTCACTTTGTGTTGATTGAAAATTTTCAAAGTCTATCTCCCTAATTTAAAGTTGAATTTCAACATTTCTCATATATTTGAGTGAGTTTGCATCTAACTTTGTCAGATATCGTCGATTTACATCCATTCAAGCTCATTGAGGTCGATTGTCACTTTGTGTTAATTGAAAATTTTCAAAGTCTATCTTCCTAATTTGAAGTCGAGTTCCAACATTTCTTATATATTTGAGTGAGTTCGCATCTAACTTTGTCAGATATCGTCGATTTACATCCATTCAAGCTCATTGAGGTCGATTGTCACTTTGTGTTGATTGAAAATTTTCAAAGTCTATCTTCCTAATTTGAAGTCGAATTTCAACATTTCTTATATATTTGAGTGAGTTTGCATCTAACTTTGTCAGATATCGTCGATTTACATCCATTGAAGCCGTTTGAGGTCGATTGTCACTTTGTGTTGATTGAAAATTTTCAAAGTCTATCTTCCTAATTTGAAGTCGAATTTCAACATTTCTTATATATTTGAGTGAGTTTGCATCTAACTTTGTCAGATTTCGTCGATTTACATCCATTGAAGCCGTTTGAGGTCGATTGTCACTTTGTGTTAATTGAAAATTTTCAAAGTCTATCTTCCTAATTTGAAGTCATTTCTTATATATTTGAGTGAGTTTGCATCTAACTTTGTCAGATATCGTCGATTTACATCCATTGAAGCCGTTTGAGGTCGATTGTCACTTTGTGTTGATTGAAAATTTTCAAAGTCTATCTTCCTAATTTGAAGTCGAATTTCAACATTTCTTATATATTTGAGTGAGTTTGCATCTAACTTTGTCAGATATCGTCGATTTACATCCATTGAAGCCGTTTGAGGTCGATTGTCATTTTGTGTTGATTGAAAATTTTCAAAGTCTATCTTTCTAATTTAAAGTTGAATTTCAACATTTCTCATATATTTGAGTGAGTTCGCATCTAACTTTGTCAGATATCGTCGATTTACATCCATTCAAGCTCATTGAGGTCGATTGTCACTTTGTGTTGATTGAAAATTTTCAAAGTCTATTTTCCCAATTTGAAGTCGAATTTCAACATTCCTTATATATTTGAGTGAGTTTGCATCTAACTTTGTCAGATACCGTCGATTGACATCCATTGAAGCTCATTGAGGTCGATTGTCACTTTGTGTTGATTGAAAATTTTCAAAGTCTATCTTCCTAATTTGAAGTCGAATTTCAACATTTCTCATATATTTGAGTGAGTTTGCATCTAACTTTGTCAGATATCGTCGATTTACATCCATTCAAGCTCATTGAGGTCGATTGTCACTTTGTGTTAATTGAAAATTTTCAAAGTCTATCTTCCTAATTTGAAGTCGAGTTCCAACATTTCTTATATATTTGAGTGAGTTTGCATCTAACTTTGTCAGATATCGTCGATTTACATCCATTCAAGCTCATTGAGGTCGATTGTCACTTTGTGTTGATTGAAAATTTTCAAAGTCTATCTTCCTAATTTGAAGTCGAATTTCAACATTTCTTATATATTTGAGTGAGTTTGCATCTAACTTTGTCAGATTTCGTCGATTTACATCCATTGAAGCCGTTTGAGGTCGATTGTCACTTTGTGTTGATTGAAAATTTTCAAAGTCTATCTTCCTAATTTGAAGTCGAATTTCAACATTTCTTATATATTTGAGTGAGTTTGCATCTAACTTTGTCAGATATCGTCGATTTACATCCATTGAAGCCGTTTGAGGTCGATTGTCATTTTGTGTTGATTGAAAATTTTCAAAGTCTATCTTTCTAATTTAAAGTTGAATTTCAACATTTCTCATATATTTGAGTGAGTTCGCATCTAACTTTGTCAGATATCGTCGATTTACATCCATTCAAGCTCATTGAGGTCGATTGTCACTTTGTGTTGATTGAAAATTTTCAAAGTCTATTTTCCCAATTTGAAGTCGAATTTCAACATTCCTTATATATTTGAGTGAGTTTGCATCTAACTTTGTCAGATACCGTCGATTGACATCCATTGAAGCTCATTGAGGTCGATTGTCACTTTGTGTTGATTGAAAATTTTCAAAGTCTATCTTCCTAATTTGAAGTCGAATTTCAACATTTCTCATATATTTGAGTGAGTTTGCATCTAACTTTGTCAGATATCGTCGATTTACATCCATTCAAGCTCATTGAGGTCGATTGTCACTTTGTGTTAATTGAAAATTTTCAAAGTCTATCTTCCTAATTTGAAGTCGAGTTCCAACATTTCTTATATATTTGAGTGAGTTTGCATCTAACTTTGTCAGATATCGTCGATTTACATCCATTCAAGCTCATTGAGGTCGATTGTCACTTTGTGTTGATTGAAAATTTTCAAAGTCTATCTTCCTAATTTGAAGTCGAATTTCAACATTTTTTATATATTTGAGTGAGTTTGCATCTAACTTTGTCAGATTTCGTCGATTTACATCCATTGAAGCCGTTTGAGGTCGATTGTCACTTTGTGTTGATTGAAAATTTTCAAAGTCTATCTTCCTAATTTGAAGTCGAATTTCAACATTTCTTATATATTTGAGTGAGTTTGCATCTAACTTTGTCAGATATCGTCGATTTACATCCATTGAAGCCGTTTGAGGTCGATTGTCACTTTGTGTTGATTGAAAATTTTCAAAGTCTATCTTCCTAATTTGAAGTCGAATTTCAACATTTCTTATATATTTGAGTGAGTTTGCATCTAACTTTGTCAGATTTCGTCGATATACATCCATTGAAGCCGTTTGAGGTCGATTGTCACTTTGTGTTGATTGAAAATTTTCAAAGTCTATCTTCCTAATTTGAAGTCGAATTTCAACATTTCTTATATATTTGAGTGAGTTTGCATCTAACTTTGTCAGATTTCGTCGATTTACATCCATTGAAGCCGTTTGAGGTCGATTGTCACTTTGTGTTGATTGAAAATTTTCAAAGTCTATTTTCCCAATTTGAAGTCGAATTTCAACATTCCTTATATATTTGAGTGAGTTTGCATCTAACTTTGTCAGATACCGTCGATTGACATCCATTGAAGCTCATTGAGGTCGATTGTCACTTTGTGTTGATTGAAAATTTTCAAAGTCTATCTTCCTAATTTGAAGTCGAATTTCAACATTTCTCATATATTTGAGTGAGTTTGCATCTAACTTTGTCAGATATCGTCGATTTACATCCATTTAAGCTCATTGAGGTCGATTGTCACTTTGTGTTAATTGAAAATTTTCAAAGTCTATCTTCCTAATTTGAAGTCGAGTTCCAACATTTCTTATATATTTGAGTGAGTTTGCATCTAACTTTGTCAGATATCGTCGATTTACATCCATTCAAGCTCATTGAGGTCGATTGTCACTTTGTGTTGATTGAAAATTTTCAAAGTCTATCTTCCTAATTTGAAGTCGAATTTCAACATTTCTTATATATTTGAGTGAGTTTGCATCTAACTTTGTCAGATATCGTCGATTTACATCCATTGAAGCCGTTTGAGGTCGATTGTCACTTTGTGTTGATTGAAAATTTTCAAAGTCTATCTTCCTAATTTGAAGTCGAATTTCAACATTTCTTATATATTTGAGTGAGTTTTCATCTAACTTTGTCAGATATCGTCGATTTACATCCATTGAAGCCGTTTGAGGTCGATTGTCACTTTGTGTTGATTGAAAATTTTCAAAGTCTATCTTCCTAATTTGAAGTCAAATTTCAACATTTCTTATATATTTGAGTGAGTTTTCATCTAACTTTGTCAGCTATCGTCGATTTACATCCATTGAAGCCGTTTGAGGTCGATTGTCACTTTGTGTTGATTGAAAATTTTCAAAGTCTATCTTCCTAATTTGAAGTCGAATTTCAACATTTCTTATATATTTGAGTGAGTTTTCATCTAACTTTGTCAGATATCGTCGATTTACATCCATTGAAGCCGTTTGAGGTCGATTGTCACTTTGTGTTGATTGAAAATTTTCAAAGTCTATCTTCCTAATTTGAAGTCAAATTTCAACATTTCTTATATATTTGAGTGAGTTTTCATCTAACTTTGTCAGATATCGTCGATTTACATCCATTGAAGCCGTTTGAGGTCGATTGTCACTTTGTGTTGATTGAAAATTTTCAAAGTCTATCTTCCTAATTTAAAGTTGAATTTCAACATTTCTCATATATTTGAGTGAGTTTGCATCTAACTTTGTCAGATATCGTCGATTTACATCCATTCAAGCTCATTGAGGTCGATTGTCACTTTGTGTTAATTGAAAATTTTCAAAGTCTATCTTCCTAATTTGAAGTCGAGTTCCAACATTTCTTATATATTTGAGTGAGTTCGCATCTAACTTTGTCAGATATCGTCGATTTACATCCATTCAAGCTCATTGAGGTCGATTGTCACTTTGTTGATTGAAAATTTTCAAAGTCTATCTTCCTAATTTGAAGTCGAATTTCAACATTTCTTATATATTTGAGTGAGTTTGCATCTAACTTTGTCAGATATCGTCGATTTACATCCATTGAAGCCGTTTGAGGTCGATTGTCACTTTGTGTTGATTGAAAATTTTCAAAGTCTATCTTCCTAATTTGAAGTCGAATTTCAACATTTCTTATATATTTGAGTGAGTTTGCATCTAACTTTGTCAGATTTCGTCGATTTACATCCATTGAAGCCGTTTGAGGTCGATTGTCACTTTGTGTTGATTGAAAATTTTCAAAGTCTATTTTCCCAATTTGAAGTCGAATTTCAACATTCCTTATATATTTGAGTGAGTTTGCATCTAACTTTGTCAGATACCGTCGATTGACATCCATTGAAGCTCATTGAGGTCGATTGTCACTTTGTGTTGATTGAAAATTTTCAAAGTCTATCTTCCTAATTTGAAGTCGAATTTCAACATTTCTCATATATTTGAGTGAGTTTGCATCTAACTTTGTCAGATATCGTCGATTTACATCCATTCAAGCTCATTGAGGTCGATTGTCACTTTGTGTTAATTGAAAATTTTCAAAGTCTATCTTCCTAATTTGAAGTCGAGTTCCAACATTTCTTATATATTTGAGTGAGTTTGCATCTAACTTTGTCAGATATCGTCGATTTACATCCATTCAAGCTCATTGAGGTCGATTGTCACTTTGTGTTGATTGAAAATTTTCAAAGTCTATCTTCCTAATTTGAAGTCGAATTTCAACATTTCTTATATATTTGAGTGAGTTTGCATCTAACTTTGTCAGATATCGTCGATTTACATCCATTGAAGCCGTTTGAGGTCGATTGTCACTTTGTGTTGATTGAAAATTTTCAAAGTCTATCTTCCTAATTTGAAGTCGAATTTCAACATTTCTTATATATTTGAGTGAGTTTGCATCTAACTTTGTCAGATTTCGTCGATTTACATCCATTGAAGCCGTTTGAGGTCGATTGTCACTTTGTGTTAATTGAAAATTTTCAAAGTCTATCTTCCTAATTTGAAGTCATTTCTTATATATTTGAGTGAGTTTGCATCTAACTTTGTCAGATATCGTCGATTTACATCCATTGAAGCCGTTTGAGGTCGATTGTCACTTTGTGTTGATTGAAAATTTTCAAAGTCTATCTTCCTAATTTGAAGTCGAATTTCAACATTTCTTATATATTTGAGTGAGTTTGCATCTAACTTTGTCAGATATCGTCGATTTACATCCATTGAAGCCGTTTGAGGTCGATTGTCATTTTGTGTTGATTGAAAATTTTCAAAGTCTATCTTTCTAATTTAAAGTTGAATTTCAACATTTCTCATATATTTGAGTGAGTTCGCATCTAACTTTGTCAGATATCGTCGATTTACATCCATTCAAGCTCATTGAGGTCGATTGTCACTTTGTGTTGATTGAAAATTTTCAAAGTCTATCTTCGTAATTTGAAGTCGAATTTCAACATTTCTTATATATTTGAGTGAGTTTGCATCTAACTTTGTCAGATATCGTCGATTTACATCCATTGAAGCCGTTTGAGGTCGATTGTCACTTTGTGTTGATTGAAAATTTTCAAAGTCTATCTTCCTAATTTGAAGTCGAATTTCAACATTTCTTATATATTTGAGTGAGTTTGCATCTAACTTTGTCAGATTTCGTCGATTTACATCCATTGAAGCCGTTTGAGGTCGATTGTCACTTTGTGTTGATTGAAAATTTTCAAAGTCTATTTTCCCAATTTGAAGTCGAATTTCAACATTCCTTATATATTTGAGTGAGTTTGCATCTAACTTTGTCAGATACCGTCGATTGACATCCATTGAAGCTCATTGAGGTCGATTGTCACTTTGTGTTGATTGAAAATTTTCAAAGTCTATCTTCCTAATTTGAAGTCGAATTTCAACATTTCTCATATATTTGAGTGAGTTTGCATCTAACTTTGTCAGATATCGTCGATTTACATCCATTCAAGCTCATTGAGGTCGATTGTCACTTTGTGTTAATTGAAAATTTTCAAAGTCTATCTTCCTAATTTGAAGTCGAGTTCCAACATTTCTTATATATTTGAGTGAGTTTGCATCTAACTTTGTCAGATATCGTCGATTTACATCCATTCAAGCTCATTGAGGTCGATTGTCACTTTGTGTTGATTGAAAATTTTCAAAGTCTATCTTCCTAATTTGAAGTCGAATTTCAACATTTCTTATATATTTGAGTGAGTTTGCATCTAACTTTGTCAGATATCGTCGATTTACATCCATTGAAGCCGTTTGAGGTCGATTGTCACTTTGTGTTGATTGAAAATTTTCAAAGTCTATCTTCCTAATTTGAAGTCGAATTTCAACATTTCTTATATATTTGAGTGAGTTTGCATCTAACTTTGTCAGATTTCGTCGATTTACATCCATTGAAGCCGTTTGAGGTCGATTGTCACTTTGTGTTGATTGAAAATTTTCAAAGTCTATCTTCCTAATTTGAAGTCGAATTTCAACATTTCTTATATATTTGAGTGAGTTTGCATCTAACTTTGTCAGATATCGTCGATTTACATCCATTGAAGCCGTTTGAGGTCGATTGTCACTTTGTGTTAATTGAAAATTTTCAAAGTCTATCTTCCTAATTTGAAGTCGAGTTCCAACATTTCTTATATATTTGAGTGAGTTTGCATCTAACTTTGTCAGATATCGTCGATTTACATCCATTCAAGCTCATTGAGGTCGATTGTCACTTTGTGTTGATTGAAAATTTTCAAAGTCTATCTTCCTAATTTGAAGTCGAATTTCAACATTTCTTATATATTTGAGTGAGTTTGCATCTAACTTTGTCAGATATCGTCGATTTACATCCATTGAAGCCGTTTGAGGTCGATTGTCACTTTGTGTTGATTGAAAATTTTCAAAGTCTATCTTCCTAATTTGAAGTCGAATTTCAACATTTCTTATATATTTGAGTGAGTTTTCATCTAACTTTGTCAGATATCGTCGATTTACATCCATTGAAGCCGTTTGAGGTCGATTGTCACTTTGTGTTGATTGAAAATTTTCAAAGTCTATCTTCCTAATTTGAAGTCAAATTTCAACATTTCTTATATATTTGAGTGAGTTTTCATCTAACTTTGTCAGATATCGTCGATTTACATCCATTGAAGCCGTTTGAGGTCGATTGTCACTTTGTGTTGATTGAAAATTTTCAAAGTCTATCTTCCTAATTTGAAGTCAAATTTCAACATTTCTTATATATTTGAGTGAGTTTTCATCTAACTTTGTCAGATATCGTCGATTTACATCCATTGAAGCCGTTTGAGGTCGATTGTCACTTTGTGTTGATTGAAAATTTTCAAAGTCTATCTTCCTAATTTAAAGTTGAATTTCAACATTTCTCATATATTTGAGTGAGTTTGCATCTAACTTTGTCAGATATCGTCGATTTACATCCATTCAAGCTCATTGAGGTCGATTGTCACTTTGTGTTAATTGAAAATTTTCAAAGTCTATCTTCCTAATTTGAAGTCGAGTTCCAACATTTCTTATATATTTGAGTGAGTTCGCATCTAACTTTGTCAGATATCGTCGATTTACATCCATTCAAGCTCATTGAGGTCGATTGTCACTTTGTGTTGATTGAAAATTTTCAAAGTCTATCTTCCTAATTTGAAGTCGAATTTCAACATTTCTTATATATTTGAGTGAGTTTGCATCTAACTTTGTCAGATATCGTCGATTTACATCCATTGAAGCCGTTTGAGGTCGATTGTCACTTTGTGTTGATTGAAAATTTTCAAAGTCTATCTTCCTAATTTGAAGTCGAATTTCAACATTTCTTATATATTTGAGTGAGTTTGCATCTAACTTTGTCAGATTTCGTCGATTTACATCCATTGAAGCCGTTTGAGGTCGATTGTCACTTTGTGTTAATTGAAAATTTTCAAAGTCTATCTTCCTAATTTGAAGTCATTTCTTATATATTTGAGTGAGTTTGCATCTAACTTTGTCAGATATCGTCGATTTACATCCATTGAAGCCGTTTGAGGTCGATTGTCACTTTGTGTTGATTGAAAATTTTCAAAGTCTATCTTCGTAATTTGAAGTCGAATTTCAACATTTCTTATATATTTGAGTGAGTTTGCATCTAACTTTGTCAGATATCGTCGATTTACATCCATTGAAGCCGTTTGAGGTCGATTGTCACTTTGTGTTGATTGAAAATTTTCAAAGTCTATCTTCCTAATTTGAAGTCGAATTTCAACATTTCTTATATATTTGAGTGAGTTTGCATCTAACTTTGTCAGATTTCGTCGATTTACATCCATTGAAGCCGTTTGAGGTCGATTGTCACTTTGTGTTGATTGAAAATTTTCAAAGTCTATTTTCCCAATTTGAAGTCGAATTTCAACATTCCTTATATATTTGAGTGAGTTTGCATCTAACTTTGTCAGATACCGTCGATTGACATCCATTGAAGCTCATTGAGGTCGATTGTCACTTTGTGTTGATTGAAAATTTTCAAAGTCTATCTTCCTAATTTGAAGTCGAATTTCAACATTTCTCATATATTTGAGTGAGTTTGCATCTAACTTTGTCAGATATCGTCGATTTACATCCATTCAAGCTCATTGAGGTCGATTGTCACTTTGTGTTAATTGAAAATTTTCAAAGTCTATCTTCCTAATTTGAAGTCGAGTTCCAACATTTCTTATATATTTGAGTGAGTTTGCATCTAACTTTGTCAGATTTCGTCGATTTACATCCATTGAAGCCGTTTGAGGTCGATTGTCACTTTGTGTTGATTGAAAATTTTCAAAGTCTATCTTCCTAATTTGAAGTCGAATTTCAACATTTCTTATATATTTGAGTGAGTTTGCATCTAACTTTGTCAGATATCGTCGATTTACATCCATTGAAGCCGTTTGAGGTCGATTGTCACTTTGTGTTGATTGAAAATTTTCAAAGTCTATCTTCCTAATTTGAAGTCGAATTTCAACATTTCTTATATATTTGAGTGAGTTTGCATCTAACTTTGTCAGATTTCGTCGATTTACATCCATTGAAGCCGTTTGAGGTCGATTGTCACTTTGTGTTGATTGAAAATTTTCAAAGTCTATCTTCCTAATTTGAAGTCGAATTTCAACATTTCTTATATATTTGAGTGAGTTTGCATCTAACTTTGTCAGATTTCGTCGATTTACATCCATTGAAGCCGTTTGAGGTCGATTGTCACTTTGTGTTGATTGAAAATTTTCAAAGTCTATTTTCCCAATTTGAAGTCGAATTTCAACATTCCTTATATATTTGAGTGAGTTTTCATCTAACTTTGTCAGATATCGTCGATTTACATCCATTGAAGCCGTTTGAGGTCGATTGTCACTTTGTGTTGATTGAAAATTTTCAAAGTCTATCTTCCTAATTTGAAGTCAAATTTCAACATTTCTTATATATTTGAGTGAGTTTCCATCTAACTTTGTCAGATATCGTCGATTTACATCCATTCAAGCTCATTGAGGTCGATTGTCACTTTGTGTTAATTGAAAATTTTCAAAGTCTATCTTCCTAATTTGAAGTCGAGTTCCAACATTTCTTATATATTTGAGTGAGTTTGCATCTAACTTTGTCAGATATCGTCGATTTACATCCATTCAAGCTCATTGAGGTCGATTGTCACTTTGTGTTGATTGAAAATTTTCAAAGTCTATCTTCCTAATTTGAAGTCGAATTTCAACATTTCTTATATATTTGAGTGAGTTTGCATCTAACTTTGTCAGATATCGTCGATTTACATCCATTGAAGCCGTTTGAGGTCGATTGTCACTTTGTGTTGATTGAAAATTTTCAAAGTCTATCTTCCTAATTTGAAGTCGAATTTCAACATTTCTTATATATTTGAGTGAGTTTGCATCTAACTTTGTCAGATTTCGTCGATTTACATCCATTGAAGCCGTTTGAGGTCGATTGTCACTTTGTGTTGATTGAAAATTTTCAAAGTCTATCTTCCTAATTTGAAGTCGAATTTCAACATTTCTTATATATTTGAGTGAGTTTGCATCTAACTTTGTCAGATTTCGTCGATTTACATCCATTGAAGCCGTTTGAGGTCGATTGTCACTTTGTGTTGATTGAAAATTTTCAAAGTCTATTTTCCCAATTTGAAGTCGAATTTCAACATTCCTTATATATTTGAGTGAGTTTGCATCTAACTTTGTCAGATACCGTCGATTGACATCCATTGAAGCTCATTGAGGTCGATTGTCACTTTGTGTTGATTGAAAATTTTCAAAGTCTATCTTCCTAATTTGAAGTCGAATTTCAACATTTCTCATATATTTGAGTGAGTTTGCATCTAACTTTGTCAGATATCGTCGATTTACATCCATTCAAGCTCATTGAGGTCGATTGTCACTTTGTGTTAATTGAAAATTTTCAAAGTCTATCTTCCTAATTTGAAGTCGAGTTCCAACATTTCTTATATATTTGAGTGAGTTCGCATCTAACTTTGTCAGATATCGTCGATTTACATCCATTCAAGCTCATTGAGGTCGATTGTCACTTTGTGTTGATTGAAAATTTTCAAAGTCTATCTTCCTAATTTGAAGTCGAATTTCAACATTTCTTATATATTTGAGTGAGTTTGCATCTAACTTTGTCAGATATCGTCGATTTACATCCATTGAAGCCGTTTGAGGTCGATTGTCACTTTGTGTTGATTGAAAATTTTCAAAGTCTATCTTCCTAATTTGAAGTCGAATTTCAACATTTCTTATATATTTGAGTGAGTTTGCATCTAACTTTGTCAGATTTCGTCGATTTACATCCATTGAAGCCGTTTGAGGTCGATTGTCACTTTGTGTTAATTGAAAATTTTCAAAGTCTATCCTCCTAATTTGAAGTCATTTCTTATATATTTGAGTGAGTTTGCATCTAACTTTGTCAGATATCGTCGATTTACATCCATTCAAGCTCATTGAGGTCGATTGTCACTTTGTGTTGATTGAAAATTTTCAAAGTCTATCTTCCTAATTTGAAGTCGAATTTCAACATTTCTTATATATTTGAGTGAGTTTGCATCTAACTTTGTCAGATTTCGTCGATTTACATCCATTGAAGCCGTTTGAGGTCGATTGTCACTTTGTGTTGATTGAAAATTTTCAAAGTCTATTTTCCCAATTTGAAGTCGAATTTCAACATTCCTTATATATTTGAGTGAGTTTGCATCTAACTTTGTCAGATACCGTCGATTGACATCCATTGAAGCTCATTGAGGTCGATTGTCACTTTGTGTTGATTGAAAATTTTCAAAGTCTATCTTCCTAATTTGAAGTCGAATTTCAACATTTCTCATATATTTGAGTGAGTTTGCATCTAACTTTGTCAGATATCGTCGATTTACATCCATTCAAGCTCATTGAGGTCGATTGTCACTTTGTGTTAATTGAAAATTTTCAAAGTCTATCTTCCTAATTTGAAGTCGAGTTCCAACATTTCTTATATATTTGAGTGAGTTTGCATCTAACTTTGTCAGATATCGTCGATTTACATCCATTCAAGCTCATTGAGGTCGATTGTCACTTTGTGTTGATTGAAAATTTTCAAAGTCTATCTTCCTAATTTGAAGTCGAATTTCAACATTTCTTATATATTTGAGTGAGTTTGCATCTAACTTTGTCAGATATCGTCGATTTACATCCATTGAAGCCGTTTGAGGTCGATTGTCACTTTGTGTTGATTGAAAATTTTCAAAGTCTATTTTCCCAATTTGAAGTCGAATTTCAACATTTCTTATATATTTGAGTGAGTTTGCACCTAACTTTGTCAGATACCGTCGATTGACATCCATTGAAGCTCATTGAGGTCGATTGTCACTTTGTGTTGATTGAAAATTTTCAAAGTCTATCTTCCTAATTTGAAGTCGAATTTCAACATTTCTTATATATTTGAGTGAGTTTGCATCTAACTTTGTCAGATATCGTCGATTTACATCCATTGAAGCCGTTTGAGGTCGATTGTCACTTTGTGTTGATTGAAAATTTTCAAAGTCTATCTTCCTAATTTGAAGTCGAATTTCAACATTTCTTATATATTTGAGTGAGTTTGCATCTAACTTTGTCAGATTTCGTCGATTTACATCCATTGAAGCCGTTTGAGGTCGATTGTCACTTTGTGTTGATTGAAAATTTTCAAAGTCTATTTTCCCAATTTGAAGTCGAATTTCAACATTCCTTATATATTTGAGTGAGTTTGCATCTAACTTTGTCAGATACCGTCGATTGACATCCATTGAAGCTCATTGAGGTCGATTGTCACTTTGTGTTGATTGAAAATTTTCAAAGTCTATCTTCCTAATTTGAAGTCGAATTTCAACATTTCTCATATATTTGAGTGAGTTTGCATCTAACTTTGTCAGATATCGTCGATTTACATCCATTCAAGCTCATTGAGGTCGATTGTCACTTTGTGTTAATTGAAAATTTTCAAAGTCTATCTTCCTAATTTGAAGTCGAGTTCCAACATTTCTTATATATTTGAGTGAGTTTGCATCTAACTTTGTCAGATATCGTCGATTTACATCCATTCAAGCTCATTGAGGTCGATTGTCACTTTGTGTTGATTGAAAATTTTCAAAGTCTATCTTCCTAATTTGAAGTCGAATTTCAACATTTCTTATATATTTGAGTGAGTTTGCATCTAACTTTGTCAGATATCGTCGATTTACATCCATTGAAGCCGTTTGAGGTCGATTGTCACTTTGTGTTGATTGAAAATTTTCAAAGTCTATCTTCCTAATTTGAAGTCGAATTTCAACATTTCTTATATATTTGAGTGAGTTTGCATCTAACTTTGTCAGATTTCGTCGATTTACATCCATTGAAGCCGTTTGAGGTCGATTGTCACTTTGTGTTGATTGAAAATTTTCAAAGTCTATCTTCCTAATTTGAAGTCGAATTTCAACATTTCTTATATATTTGAGTGAGTTTGCATCTAACTTTGTCAGATTTCGTCGATTTACATCCATTGAAGCCGTTTGAGGTCGATTGTCACTTTGTGTTGATTGAAAATTTTCAAAGTCTATTTTCCCAATTTGAAGTCGAATTTCAACATTCCTTATATATTTGAGTGAGTTTGCATCTAACTTTGTCAGATACCGTCGATTGACATCCATTGAAGCTCATTGAGGTCGATTGTCACTTTGTGTTGATTGAAAATTTTCAAAGTCTATCTTCCTAATTTGAAGTCGAAATTCAACATTTCTCATATATTTGAGTGAGTTTGCATCTAACTTTGTCAGATATCGTCGATTTACATCCATTCAAGCTCATTGAGGTCGATTGTCACTTTGTGTTAATTGAAAATTTTCAAAGTCTATCTTCCTAATTTGAAGTCGAGTTCCAACATTTCTTATATATTTGAGTGAGTTTGCATCTAACTTTGTCAGATATCGTCAATTTACATCCATTCAAGCTCATTGAGGTCGATTGTCACTTTGTGTTGATTGAAAATTTTCAAAGTCTATCTTCCTAATTTGAAGTCGAATTTCAACATTTCTTATATATTTGAGTGAGTTTGCATCTAACTTTGTCAGATTTCGTCGATTTACATCCATTGAAGCCGTTTGAGGTCGATTGTCACTTTGTGTTGATTGAAAATTTTCAAAGTCTATTTTCCCAATTTGAAGTCGAATTTCAACATTCCTTATATATTTGAGTGAGTTTGCATCTAACTTTGTCAGATACCGTCGATTGACATCCATTGAAGCTCATTGAGGTCGATTGTCACTTTGTGTTGATTGAAAATTTTCAAAGTCTATCTTCCTAATTTGAAGTCGAATTTCAACATTTCTCATATATTTGAGTGAGTTTGCATCTAACTTTGTCAGATATCGTCGATTTACATCCATTGAAGCCGTTTGAGGTCGATTGTCACTTTGTGTTGATTGAAAATTTTCAAAGTCTATCTTCCTAATTTAAAGTTGAATTTCAACATTTCTCATATATTTGAGTGAGTTTGCATCTAACTTTGTCAGATATCGTCGATTTACATCCATTCAAGCTCATTGAGGTCGATTGTCACTTTGTGTTAATTGAAAATTTTCAAAGTCTATCTTCCTAATTTGAAGTCGAGTTCCAACATTTCTTATATATTTGAGTGAGTTCGCATCTAACTTTGTCAGATATCGTCGATTTACATCCATTCAAGCTCATTGAGGTCGATTGTCACTTTGTGTTGATTGAAAATTTTCAAAGTCTATCTTCCTAATTTGAAGTCGAATTTCAACATTTCTTATATATTTGAGTGAGTTTGCATCTAACTTTGTCAGATATCGTCGATTTACATCCATTGAAGCCGTTTGAGGTCGATTGTCACTTTGTGTTGATTGAAAATTTTCAAAGTCTATCTTCCTAATTTGAAGTCGAATTTCAACATTTCTTATATATTTGAGTGAGTTTGCATCTAACTTTGTCAGATTTCGTCGATTTACATCCATTGAAGCCGTTTGAGGTCGATTGTCACTTTGTGTTGATTGAAAATTTTCAAAGTCTATTTTCCCAATTTGAAGTCGAATTTCAACATTCCTTATATATTTGAGTGAGTTTGCATCTAACTTTGTCAGATACCGTCGATTGACATCCATTGAAGCTCATTGAGGTCGATTGTCACTTTGTGTTGATTGAAAATTTTCAAAGTCTATCTTCCTAATTTGAAGTCGAATTTCAACATTTCTCATATATTTGAGTGAGTTTGCATCTAACTTTGTCAGATATCGTCGATTTACATCCATTCAAGCTCATTGAGGTCGATTGTCACTTTGTGTTAATTGAAAATTTTCAAAGTCTATCTTCCTAATTTGAAGTCGAGTTCCAACATTTCTTATATATTTGAGTGAGTTTGCATCTAACTTTGTCAGATATCGTCGATTTACATCCATTCAAGCTCATTGAGGTCGATTGTCACTTTGTGTTGATTGAAAATTTTCAAAGTCTATCTTCCTAATTTGAAGTCGAATTTCAACATTTCTTATATATTTGAGTGAGTTTGCATCTAACTTTGTCAGATATCGTCGATTTACATCCATTGAAGCCGTTTGAGGTCGATTGTCACTTTGTGTTGATTGAAAATTTTCAAAGTCTATCTTCCTAATTTGAAGTCGAATTTCAACATTTCTTATATATTTGAGTGAGTTTGCATCTAACTTTGTCAGATTTCGTCGATTTACATCCATTGAAGCCGTTTGAGGTCGATTGTCACTTTGTGTTAATTGAAAATTTTCAAAGTCTATCTTCCTAATTTGAAGTCATTTCTTATATATTTGAGTGAGTTTGCATCTAACTTTGTCAGATATCGTCGATTTACATCCATTGAAGCCGTTTGAGGTCGATTGTCACTTTGTGTTGATTGAAAATTTTCAAAGTCTATCTTCCTAATTTGAAGTCGAATTTCAACATTTCTTATATATTTGAGTGAGTTTGCATCTAACTTTGTCAGATATCGTCGATTTACATCCATTGAAGCCGTTTGAGGTCGATTGTCATTTTGTGTTGATTGAAAATTTTCAAAGTCTATCTTTCTAATTTAAAGTTGAATTTCAACATTTCTCATATATTTGAGTGAGTTCGCATCTAACTTTGTCAGATATCGTCGATTTACATCCATTCAAGCTCATTGAGGTCGATTGTCACTTTGTGTTGATTGAAAATTTTCAAAGTCTATCTTCGTAATTTGAAGTCGAATTTCAACATTTCTTATATATTTGAGTGAGTTTGCATCTAACTTTGTCAGATATCGTCGATTTACATCCATTGAAGCCGTTTGAGGTCGATTGTCACTTTGTGTTGATTGAAAATTTTCAAAGTCTATCTTCCTAATTTGAAGTCGAATTTCAACATTTCTTATATATTTGAGTGAGTTTGCATCTAACTTTGTCAGATTTCGTCGATTTACATCCATTGAAGCCGTTTGAGGTCGATTGTCACTTTGTGTTGATTGAAAATTTTCAAAGTCTATTTTCCCAATTTGAAGTCGAATTTCAACATTCCTTATATATTTGAGTGAGTTTGCATCTAACTTTGTCAGATACCGTCGATTGACATCCATTGAAGCTCATTGAGGTCGATTGTCACTTTGTGTTGATTGAAAATTTTCAAAGTCTATCTTCCTAATTTGAAGTCGAATTTCAACATTTCTCATATATTTGAGTGAGTTTGCATCTAACTTTGTCAGATATCGTCGATTTACATCCATTCAAGCTCATTGAGGTCGATTGTCACTTTGTGTTAATTGAAAATTTTCAAAGTCTATCTTCCTAATTTGAAGTCGAGTTCCAACATTTCTTATATATTTGAGTGAGTTTGCATCTAACTTTGTCAGATATCGTCGATTTACATCCATTCAAGCTCATTGAGGTCGATTGTCACTTTGTGTTGATTGAAAATTTTCAAAGTCTATCTTCCTAATTTGAAGTCGAATTTCAACATTTCTTATATATTTGAGTGAGTTTGCATCTAACTTTGTCAGATATCGTCGATTTACATCCATTGAAGCCGTTTGAGGTCGATTGTCACTTTGTGTTGATTGAAAATTTTCAAAGTCTATCTTCCTAATTTGAAGTCGAATTTCAACATTTCTTATATATTTGAGTGAGTTTGCATCTAACTTTGTCAGATTTCGTCGATTTACATCCATTGAAGCCGTTTGAGGTCGATTGTCACTTTGTGTTGATTGAAAATTTTCAAAGTCTATCTTCCTAATTTGAAGTCGAATTTCAACATTTCTTATATATTTGAGTGAGTTTGCATCTAACTTTGTCAGATATCGTCGATTTACATCCATTGAAGCCGTTTGAGGTCGATTGTCACTTTGTGTTAATTGAAAATTTTCAAAGTCTATCTTCCTAATTTGAAGTCGAGTTCCAACATTTCTTATATATTTGAGTGAGTTTGCATCTAACTTTGTCAGATATCGTCGATTTACATCCATTCAAGCTCATTGAGGTCGATTGTCACTTTGTGTTGATTGAAAATTTTCAAAGTCTATCTTCCTAATTTGAAGTCGAATTTCAACATTTCTTATATATTTGAGTGAGTTTGCATCTAACTTTGTCAGATATCGTCGATTTACATCCATTGAAGCCGTTTGAGGTCGATTGTCACTTTGTGTTGATTGAAAATTTTCAAAGTCTATCTTCCTAATTTGAAGTCGAATTTCAACATTTCTTATATATTTGAGTGAGTTTTCATCTAACTTTGTCAGATATCGTCGATTTACATCCATTGAAGCCGTTTGAGGTCGATTGTCACTTTGTGTTGATTGAAAATTTTCAAAGTCTATCTTCCTAATTTGAAGTCAAATTTCAACATTTCTTATATATTTGAGTGAGTTTTCATCTAACTTTGTCAGATATCGTCGATTTACATCCATTGAAGCCGTTTGAGGTCGATTGTCACTTTGTGTTGATTGAAAATTTTCAAAGTCTATCTTCCTAATTTGAAGTCAAATTTCAACATTTCTTATATATTTGAGTGAGTTTTCATCTAACTTTGTCAGATATCGTCGATTTACATCCATTGAAGCCGTTTGAGGTCGATTGTCACTTTGTGTTGATTGAAAATTTTCAAAGTCTATCTTCCTAATTTAAAGTTGAATTTCAACATTTCTCATATATTTGAGTGAGTTTGCATCTAACTTTGTCAGATATCGTCGATTTACATCCATTCAAGCTCATTGAGGTCGATTGTCACTTTGTGTTAATTGAAAATTTTCAAAGTCTATCTTCCTAATTTGAAGTCGAGTTCCAACATTTCTTATATATTTGAGTGAGTTCGCATCTAACTTTGTCAGATATCGTCGATTTACATCCATTCAAGCTCATTGAGGTCGATTGTCACTTTGTGTTGATTGAAAATTTTCAAAGTCTATCTTCCTAATTTGAAGTCGAATTTCAACATTTCTTATATATTTGAGTGAGTTTGCATCTAACTTTGTCAGATATCGTCGATTTACATCCATTGAAGCCGTTTGAGGTCGATTGTCACTTTGTGTTGATTGAAAATTTTCAAAGTCTATCTTCCTAATTTGAAGTCGAATTTCAACATTTCTTATATATTTGAGTGAGTTTGCATCTAACTTTGTCAGATTTCGTCGATTTACATCCATTGAAGCCGTTTGAGGTCGATTGTCACTTTGTGTTAATTGAAAATTTTCAAAGTCTATCTTCCTAATTTGAAGTCATTTCTTATATATTTGAGTGAGTTTGCATCTAACTTTGTCAGATATCGTCGATTTACATCCATTGAAGCCGTTTGAGGTCGATTGTCACTTTGTGTTGATTGAAAATTTTCAAAGTCTATCTTCGTAATTTGAAGTCGAATTTCAACATTTCTTATATATTTGAGTGAGTTTGCATCTAACTTTGTCAGATATCGTCGATTTACATCCATTGAAGCCGTTTGAGGTCGATTGTCACTTTGTGTTGATTGAAAATTTTCAAAGTCTATCTTCCTAATTTGAAGTCGAATTTCAACATTTCTTATATATTTGAGTGAGTTTGCATCTAACTTTGTCAGATTTCGTCGATTTACATCCATTGAAGCCGTTTGAGGTCGATTGTCACTTTGTGTTGATTGAAAATTTTCAAAGTCTATTTTCCCAATTTGAAGTCGAATTTCAACATTCCTTATATATTTGAGTGAGTTTGCATCTAACTTTGTCAGATACCGTCGATTGACATCCATTGAAGCTCATTGAGGTCGATTGTCACTTTGTGTTGATTGAAAATTTTCAAAGTCTATCTTCCTAATTTGAAGTCGAATTTCAACATTTCTCATATATTTGAGTGAGTTTGCATCTAACTTTGTCAGATATCGTCGATTTACATCCATTCAAGCTCATTGAGGTCGATTGTCACTTTGTGTTAATTGAAAATTTTCAAAGTCTATCTTCCTAATTTGAAGTCGAGTTCCAACATTTCTTATATATTTGAGTGAGTTTGCATCTAACTTTGTCAGATTTCGTCGATTTACATCCATTGAAGCCGTTTGAGGTCGATTGTCACTTTGTGTTGATTGAAAATTTTCAAAGTCTATCTTCCTAATTTGAAGTCGAATTTCAACATTTCTTATATATTTGAGTGAGTTTGCATCTAACTTTGTCAGATATCGTCGATTTACATCCATTGAAGCCGTTTGAGGTCGATTGTCACTTTGTGTTGATTGAAAATTTTCAAAGTCTATCTTCCTAATTTGAAGTCGAATTTCAACATTTCTTATATATTTGAGTGAGTTTGCATCTAACTTTGTCAGATTTCGTCGATTTACATCCATTGAAGCCGTTTGAGGTCGATTGTCACTTTGTGTTGATTGAAAATTTTCAAAGTCTATCTTCCTAATTTGAAGTCGAATTTCAACATTTCTTATATATTTGAGTGAGTTTGCATCTAACTTTGTCAGATTTCGTCGATTTACATCCATTGAAGCCGTTTGAGGTCGATTGTCACTTTGTGTTGATTGAAAATTTTCAAAGTCTATTTTCCCAATTTGAAGTCGAATTTCAACATTCCTTATATATTTGAGTGAGTTTTCATCTAACTTTGTCAGATATCGTCGATTTACATCCATTGAAGCCGTTTGAGGTCGATTGTCACTTTGTGTTGATTGAAAATTTTCAAAGTCTATCTTCCTAATTTGAAGTCAAATTTCAACATTTCTTATATATTTGAGTGAGTTTCCATCTAACTTTGTCAGATATCGTCGATTTACATCCATTCAAGCTCATTGAGGTCGATTGTCACTTTGTGTTAATTGAAAATTTTCAAAGTCTATCTTCCTAATTTGAAGTCGAGTTCCAACATTTCTTATATATTTGAGTGAGTTTGCATCTAACTTTGTCAGATATCGTCGATTTACATCCATTCAAGCTCATTGAGGTCGATTGTCACTTTGTGTTGATTGAAAATTTTCAAAGTCTATCTTCCTAATTTGAAGTCGAATTTCAACATTTCTTATATATTTGAGTGAGTTTGCATCTAACTTTGTCAGATATCGTCGATTTACATCCATTGAAGCCGTTTGAGGTCGATTGTCACTTTGTGTTGATTGAAAATTTTCAAAGTCTATCTTCCTAATTTGAAGTCGAATTTCAACATTTCTTATATATTTGAGTGAGTTTGCATCTAACTTTGTCAGATTTCGTCGATTTACATCCATTGAAGCCGTTTGAGGTCGATTGTCACTTTGTGTTGATTGAAAATTTTCAAAGTCTATCTTCCTAATTTGAAGTCGAATTTCAACATTTCTTATATATTTGAGTGAGTTTGCATCTAACTTTGTCAGATTTCGTCGATTTACATCCATTGAAGCCGTTTGAGGTCGATTGTCACTTTGTGTTGATTGAAAATTTTCAAAGTCTATTTTCCCAATTTGAAGTCGAATTTCAACATTCCTTATATATTTGAGTGAGTTTGCATCTAACTTTGTCAGATACCGTCGATTGACATCCATTGAAGCTCATTGAGGTCGATTGTCACTTTGTGTTGATTGAAAATTTTCAAAGTCTATCTTCCTAATTTGAAGTCGAATTTCAACATTTCTCATATATTTGAGTGAGTTTGCATCTAACTTTGTCAGATATCGTCGATTTACATCCATTCAAGCTCATTGAGGTCGATTGTCACTTTGTGTTAATTGAAAATTTTCAAAGTCTATCTTCCTAATTTGAAGTCGAGTTCCAACATTTCTTATATATTTGAGTGAGTTCGCATCTAACTTTGTCAGATATCGTCGATTTACATCCATTCAAGCTCATTGAGGTCGATTGTCACTTTGTGTTGATTGAAAATTTTCAAAGTCTATCTTCCTAATTTGAAGTCGAATTTCAACATTTCTTATATATTTGAGTGAGTTTGCATCTAACTTTGTCAGATATCGTCGATTTACATCCATTGAAGCCGTTTGAGGTCGATTGTCACTTTGTGTTGATTGAAAATTTTCAAAGTCTATCTTCCTAATTTGAAGTCGAATTTCAACATTTCTTATATATTTGAGTGAGTTTGCATCTAACTTTGTCAGATTTCGTCGATTTACATCCATTGAAGCCGTTTGAGGTCGATTGTCACTTTGTGTTAATTGAAAATTTTCAAAGTCTATCCTCCTAATTTGAAGTCATTTCTTATATATTTGAGTGAGTTTGCATCTAACTTTGTCAGATATCGTCGATTTACATCCATTCAAGCTCATTGAGGTCGATTGTCACTTTGTGTTGATTGAAAATTTTCAAAGTCTATCTTCCTAATTTGAAGTCGAATTTCAACATTTCTTATATATTTGAGTGAGTTTGCATCTAACTTTGTCAGATTTCGTCGATTTACATCCATTGAAGCCGTTTGAGGTCGATTGTCACTTTGTGTTGATTGAAAATTTTCAAAGTCTATTTTCCCAATTTGAAGTCGAATTTCAACATTCCTTATATATTTGAGTGAGTTTGCATCTAACTTTGTCAGATACCGTCGATTGACATCCATTGAAGCTCATTGAGGTCGATTGTCACTTTGTGTTGATTGAAAATTTTCAAAGTCTATCTTCCTAATTTGAAGTCGAATTTCAACATTTCTCATATATTTGAGTGAGTTTGCATCTAACTTTGTCAGATATCGTCGATTTACATCCATTCAAGCTCATTGAGGTCGATTGTCACTTTGTGTTAATTGAAAATTTTCAAAGTCTATCTTCCTAATTTGAAGTCGAGTTCCAACATTTCTTATATATTTGAGTGAGTTTGCATCTAACTTTGTCAGATATCGTCGATTTACATCCATTCAAGCTCATTGAGGTCGATTGTCACTTTGTGTTGATTGAAAATTTTCAAAGTCTATCTTCCTAATTTGAAGTCGAATTTCAACATTTCTTATATATTTGAGTGAGTTTGCATCTAACTTTGTCAGATATCGTCGATTTACATCCATTGAAGCCGTTTGAGGTCGATTGTCACTTTGTGTTGATTGAAAATTTTCAAAGTCTATTTTCCCAATTTGAAGTCGAATTTCAACATTTCTTATATATTTGAGTGAGTTTGCACCTAACTTTGTCAGATACCGTCGATTGACATCCATTGAAGCTCATTGAGGTCGATTGTCACTTTGTGTTGATTGAAAATTTTCAAAGTCTATCTTCCTAATTTGAAGTCGAATTTCAACATTTCTTATATATTTGAGTGAGTTTGCATCTAACTTTGTCAGATATCGTCGATTTACATCCATTGAAGCCGTTTGAGGTCGATTGTCACTTTGTGTTGATTGAAAATTTTCAAAGTCTATCTTCCTAATTTGAAGTCGAATTTCAACATTTCTTATATATTTGAGTGAGTTTGCATCTAACTTTGTCAGATTTCGTCGATTTACATCCATTGAAGCCGTTTGAGGTCGATTGTCACTTTGTGTTGATTGAAAATTTTCAAAGTCTATTTTCCCAATTTGAAGTCGAATTTCAACATTCCTTATATATTTGAGTGAGTTTGCATCTAACTTTGTCAGATACCGTCGATTGACATCCATTGAAGCTCATTGAGGTCGATTGTCACTTTGTGTTGATTGAAAATTTTCAAAGTCTATCTTCCTAATTTGAAGTCGAATTTCAACATTTCTCATATATTTGAGTGAGTTTGCATCTAACTTTGTCAGATATCGTCGATTTACATCCATTCAAGCTCATTGAGGTCGATTGTCACTTTGTGTTAATTGAAAATTTTCAAAGTCTATCTTCCTAATTTGAAGTCGAGTTCCAACATTTCTTATATATTTGAGTGAGTTTGCATCTAACTTTGTCAGATATCGTCGATTTACATCCATTCAAGCTCATTGAGGTCGATTGTCACTTTGTGTTGATTGAAAATTTTCAAAGTCTATCTTCCTAATTTGAAGTCGAATTTCAACATTTCTTATATATTTGAGTGAGTTTGCATCTAACTTTGTCAGATATCGTCGATTTACATCCATTGAAGCCGTTTGAGGTCGATTGTCACTTTGTGTTGATTGAAAATTTTCAAAGTCTATCTTCCTAATTTGAAGTCGAATTTCAACATTTCTTATATATTTGAGTGAGTTTGCATCTAACTTTGTCAGATTTCGTCGATTTACATCCATTGAAGCCGTTTGAGGTCGATTGTCACTTTGTGTTGATTGAAAATTTTCAAAGTCTATCTTCCTAATTTGAAGTCGAATTTCAACATTTCTTATATATTTGAGTGAGTTTGCATCTAACTTTGTCAGATTTCGTCGATTTACATCCATTGAAGCCGTTTGAGGTCGATTGTCACTTTGTGTTGATTGAAAATTTTCAAAGTCTATTTTCCCAATTTGAAGTCGAATTTCAACATTCCTTATATATTTGAGTGAGTTTGCATCTAACTTTGTCAGATACCGTCGATTGACATCCATTGAAGCTCATTGAGGTCGATTGTCACTTTGTGTTGATTGAAAATTTTCAAAGTCTATCTTCCTAATTTGAAGTCGAAATTCAACATTTCTCATATATTTGAGTGAGTTTGCATCTAACTTTGTCAGATATCGTCGATTTACATCCATTCAAGCTCATTGAGGTCGATTGTCACTTTGTGTTAATTGAAAATTTTCAAAGTCTATCTTCCTAATTTGAAGTCGAGTTCCAACATTTCTTATATATTTGAGTGAGTTTGCATCTAACTTTGTCAGATATCGTCAATTTACATCCATTCAAGCTCATTGAGGTCGATTGTCACTTTGTGTTGATTGAAAATTTTCAAAGTCTATCTTCCTAATTTGAAGTCGAATTTCAACATTTCTTATATATTTGAGTGAGTTTGCATCTAACTTTGTCAGATTTCGTCGATTTACATCCATTGAAGCCGTTTGAGGTCGATTGTCACTTTGTGTTGATTGAAAATTTTCAAAGTCTATTTTCCCAATTTGAAGTCGAATTTCAACATTCCTTATATATTTGAGTGAGTTTGCATCTAACTTTGTCAGATACCGTCGATTGACATCCATTGAAGCTCATTGAGGTCGATTGTCACTTTGTGTTGATTGAAAATTTTCAAAGTCTATCTTCCTAATTTGAAGTCGAATTTCAACATTTCTCATATATTTGAGTGAGTTTGCATCTAACTTTGTCAGATATCGTCGATTTACATCCATTCAAGCTCATTGAGGTCGATTGTCACTTTGTGTTGATTGAAAATTTTCAAAGTCTATCTTCCTAATTTGAAGTCGAATTTCAACATTTCTTATATATTTGAGTGAGTTTGCATCTAACTTTGTCAGATATCGTCGATTTACATCCATTGAAGCCGTTTGAGGTCGATTGTCACTTTGTGTTGATTGAAAATTTTCAAAGTCTATTTTCCCAATTTGAAGTCGAATTTCAACATTTCTTATATATTTGAGTGAGTTTGCACCTAACTTTGTCAGATACCGTCGATTGACTTCCATTGAAGCTCATTGAGGTCGATTGTCACTTTGTGTTGATTGAAAATTTTCAAAGTCTATCTTCCTAATTTGAAGTCGAATTTCAACATTTCTTATATATTTGAGTGAGTTTGCATCTAACTTTGTCAGATTTCGTCGATTTACATCCATTGAAGCCGTTTGAGGTCGATTGTCACTTTGTGTTGATTGAAAATTTTCAAAGTCTATTTTCCCAATTTGAAGTCGAATTTCAACATTCCTTATATATTTGAGTGAGTTTGCATCTAACTTTGTCAGATACCGTCGATTGACATCCATTGAAGCTCATTGAGGTCGATTGTCACTTTGTGTTGATTGAAAATTTTCAAAGTCTATCTTCCTAATTTGAAGTCGAATTTCAACATTTCTCATATATTTGAGTGAGTTTGCATCTAACTTTGTCAGATATCGTCGATTTACATCCATTCAAGCTCATTGAGGTCGATTGTCACTTTGTGTTAATTGAAAATTTTCAAAGTCTATCTTCCTAATTTGAAGTCGAGTTCCAACATTTCTTATATATTTGAGTGAGTTTGCATCTAACTTTGTCAGATATCGTCGATTTACATCCATTCAAGCTCATTGAGGTCGATTGTCACTTTGTGTTGATTGAAAATTTTCAAAGTCTATCTTCCTAATTTGAAGTCGAATTTCAACATTTCTTATATATTTGAGTGAGTTTGCATCTAACTTTGTCAGATATCGTCGATTTACATCCATTGAAGCCGTTTGAGGTCGATTGTCACTTTGTGTTGATTGAAAATTTTCAAAGTCTATCTTCCTAATTTGAAGTCGAATTTCAACATTTCTTATATATTTGAGTGAGTTTGCATCTAACTTTGTCAGATTTCGTCGATTTACATCCATTGAAGCCGTTTGAGGTCGATTGTCACTTTGTGTTGATTGAAAATTTTCAAAGTCTATTTTCCCAATTTCAAGTCGAATTTCAACATTCCTTATATATTTGAGTGAGTTTGCATCTAACTTTGTCAGAAACCGTCGATTGACATCCATTGAAGCTCATTGAGGTCGATTGTCACTTTGTGTTGATTGAAAATTTTCAAAGTCTATCTTCCTAATTTGAAGTCGAATTTCAACATTTCTCATATATTTGAGTGAGTTTGCATCTAACTTTGTCAGATATCGTCGATTTACATCCATTGAAGCTCATTGAGGTCGATTGTCACTTTGTGTTGATTGAAAATTTTCAAAGTCTATCTTCCTAATTTGAAGTCGAATTTCAACATTTCTTATATATTTGAGTGAGTTTGCATCTAACTTTGTCAGATATCGTCGATTTACATCCATTGAAGCCGTTTGAGGTCGATTGTCACTTTGTGTTGATTGAAAATTTTCAAAGTCTATTTTCCCAATTTGAAGTCGAATTTCAACATTTCTTATATATTTGAGTGAGTTTGCACCTAACTTTGTCAGATACCGTCGATTGACATCCATTGAAGCTCATTGAGGTCGATTGTCACTTTGTGTTGATTGAAAATTTTCAAAGTCTATCTTCCTAATTTGAAGTCGAATTTCAACATTTCTTATATATTTGAGTGAGTTTGCATCTAACTTTGTCAGATATCGTCGATTTACATCCATTGAAGCCGTTTGAGGTCGATTGTCACTTTGTGTTGATTGAAAATTTTCAAAATCTATCTTCCTAATTTGAAGTCGAATTTCAACATTTCTTATATATTTGAGTGAGTTTGCATCTAACTTTGTCAGATTTCGTCGATTTACATCCATTGAAGCCGTTTGAGGTCGATTGTCACTTTGTGTTGATTGAAAATTTTCAAAGTCTATTTTCCCAATTTGAAGTCGAATTTCAACATTCCTTATATATTTGAGTGAGTTTGCATCTAACTTTGTCAGATACCGTCGATTGACATCCATTGAAGCTCATTGAGGTCGATTGTCACTTTGTGTTGATTGAAAATTTTCAAAGTCTATCTTCCTAATTTGAAGTCGAATTTCAACATTTCTCATATATTTGAGTGAGTTTGTCAGATATCGTCGATTTACATCCATTCAAGCTCATTGAGGTCGATTGTCACTTTGTGTTAATTGAAAATTTTCAAAGTCTATCTTCCTAATTTGAAGTCGAGTTCCAACATTTCTTATATATTTGAGTGAGTTTGCATCTAACTTTGTCAGATATCGTCGATTTACATCCATTCAAGCTCATTGAGGTCGATTGTCACTTTGTGTTGATTGAAAATTTTCAAAGTCTATCTTCCTAATTTGAAGTCGAATTTCAACATTTCTTATATATTTGAGTGAGTTTGCATCTAACATTGTCAGATATCGTCGATTTACATCCATTGAAGCCGTTTGAGGTCGATTGTCACTTTGTGTTGATTGAAAATTTTCCAAGTCTATCTTCCTAATTTGAAGTCGAATTTCAACATTTCTTATATATTTGAGTGAGTTTGCATCTAACTTTGTCAGATTTCGTCGATTTACATCCATTGAAGCCGTTTGAGGTCGATTGTCACTTTGTGTTGATTGAAAATTTTCAAAGTCTATTTTCCCAATTTCAAGTCGAATTTCAACATTCCTTATATATTTGAGTGAGTTTGCATCTAACTTTGTCAGAAACCGTCGATTGACATCCATTGAAGCTCATTGAGGTCGATTGTCACTTTGTGTTGATTGAAAATTTTCAAAGTCTATCTTCCTAATTTGAAGTCGAATTTCAACATTTCTCATATATTTGAGTGAGTTTGCATCTAACTTTGTCAGATATCGTCGATTTACATCCATTCAAGCTCATTGAGGTCGATTGTCACTTTGTGTTAATTGAAAATTTTCAAAGTCTATCTTCCTAATTTGAAGTCGAGTTCCAACATTTCTTATATATTTGAGTGAGTTTGCATCTAACTTTGTCAGATATCGTCGATTTACATCCATTCAAGCTCATTGAGGTCGATTGTCACTTTATGTTGATTGAAAATTTTCAAAGTCTATCTTCCTAATTTGAAGTCGAATTTCAACATTTCTTATATATTTGAGTGAGTTTGCATCTAACTTTGTCAGATATCGTCGATTTACATCCATTGAAGCCGTTTGAGGTCGATTGTCACTTTGTGTTGATTGAAAATTTTCAAAGTCTATCTTCCTAATTTGAAGTCGAATTTCAACATTTCTTATATATTTGAGTGAGTTTGCATCTAACTTTGTCAGATTTCGTCGATTTACATCCATTGAAGCCGTTTGAGGTCGATTGTCACTTTGTGTTGATTGAAAATTTTCAAAGTCTATTTTCCCAATTTGAAGTCGAATTTCAACATTTCTTATATATTTGAGTGAGTTTGCATCTAACTTTGTCAGATACCGTCGATTGACATCCATTGAAGCTCATTGAGGTCGATTGTCACTTTGTGTTGATTGAAAATTTTCAAAGTCTATCTTCCTAATTTGAAGTCGAATTTCAACATTTCTTATATATTTGAGTGAGTTTGCATCTAACTTTGTCAGATATCGTCGATTTACATCCATTGAAGCCGTTTGAGGTCGATTGTCACTTTGTGTTGATTGAAAATTTTCAAAGTCTATCTTCCTAATTTGAAGTCGAATTTCAACATTTCTTATATATTTGAGTGAGTTTGCATCTAACTTTGTCAGATTTCGTCGATTTACATCCATTGAAGCCGTTTGAGGTCGATTGTCACTTTGTGTTGATTGAAAATTTTCAAAGTCTATTTTCCCAATTTGAAGTCGAATTTCAACATTCCTTATATATTTGAGTGAGTTTGCATCTAACTTTGTCAGATACCGTCGATTGACATCCATTGAAGCTCATTGAGGTCGATTGTCACTTTGTGTTGATTGAAAATTTTTAAAGTCTATCTTCCTAATTTGAAGTCGAATTTCAACATTTCTCATATATTTGAGTGAGTTTGCATCTAACTTTGTCAGATATCGTCGATTTACATCCATTCAAGCTCATTGAGGTCGATTGTCACTTTGTGTTAATTGAAAATTTTCAAAGTCTATCTTCCTAATTTGAAGTCGAGTTCCAACATTTCTTATATATTTGAGTGAGTTTGCATCTAACTTTGTCAGATATCGTCGATTTACATCCATTCAAGCTCATTGAGGTCGATTGTCACTTTGTGTTGATTGAAAATTTTCAAAGTCTATCTTCCTAATTTGAAGTCGAATTTCAACATTTCTTATATATTTGAGTGAGTTTGCATCTAACTTTGTCAGATATCGTCGATTTACATCCATTGAAGCCGTTTGAGGTCGATTGTCACTTTGTGTTGATTGAAAATTTTCAAAGTCTATCTTCCTAATTTGAAGTCGAATTTCAACATTTCTTATATATTTGAGTGAGTTTGCATCTAACTTTGTCAGATTTCGTCGATTTACATCCATTGAAGCCGTTTGAGGTCGATTGTCACTTTGTGTTGATTGAAAATTTTCAAAGTCTATTTTCCCAATTTGAAGTCGAATTTCAACATTCCTCATATATTTGAGTGAGTTTGCATCTAACTTTGTCAGATACCGTCGATTGACATCCATTGAAGCTCATTGAGGTCGATTGTCACTTTGTGTTGATTGAAAATTTTCAAAGTCTATCTTCCTAATTTGAAGTCGAATTTCAACATTTCTCATATATTTGAGTGAGTTTGCATCTAACTTTGTCAGATATCGTCGATTTACATCCATTCAAGCTCATTGAGGTCGATTGTCACTTTGTGTTAATTGAAAATTTTCAAAGTCTATCTTCCTAATTTGAAGTCGAGTTCCAACATTTCTTATATATTTGAGTGAGTTTGGATCTAACTTTGTCAGATATCGTCGATTTACATCCATTCAAGCTCATTGAGGTCGATTGTCACTTTGTGTTGATTGAAAATTTTCAAAGTCTATCTTCCTAATTTGAAGTCGAATTTCAACATTTCTTATATATTTGAGTGAGTTTGCATCTAACTTTGTCAGATATCGTCGATTTACATCCATTGAAGCCGTTTGAGGTCGATTGTCACTTTGTGTTGATTGAAAATTTTCAAAGTCTATCTTCCTAATTTGAAGTCGAATTTCAACATTTCTTATATATTTGAGTGAGTTTGCATCTAACTTTGTCAGATATCGTCGATTTACATCCATTGAAGCCGTTTGAGGTCGATTGTCACTTTGTGTTGATTGAAAATTTTCAAAGTCTATCTTCCTAATTTGAAGTCGAATTTCAACATTTCTTATATATTTGAGTGAGTTTGCATCTAACTTTGTCAGATTTCGTCGATTTACATCCATTGAAGCCGTTTGAGGTCGATTGTCACTTTGTGTTGATTGAAAATTTTCAAAGTCTATTTTCCCAATTTGAAGTCGAATTTCAACATTCCTTATATATTTGCGTGAGTTTGCATCTAACTTTGTCAGATATCGTCGATTTACATCCATTGAAGCCGTTTGAGGTCGATTGTCACTTTGTGTTGATTGAAAATTTTCAAAGTCTATCTTTCTAATTTAAAGTTGAATTTCAACATTTCTCATATATTTGAGTGAGTTTGCATCTAACTTTGTCAGATATCGTCGATTTACATCCATTCAAGCTCATTGAGGTCGATTGTCACTTTGTGTTGATTGAAAATTTTCAAAGTCTATCTTCCCAATTTGAAGTCGAATTTCAACATTTCTTATATATTTGAGTGAGTTTGCATCTAACTTTGTCAGATATCGTCAATTACATCCATTGAAGCCGTTTGAGGTCGATTGTCATTTTGTGTTGATTGAAAATTTTCAAAGTCTATCTTTCTAATTTAAAGTTGAATTTCAACATTTCTCATATATTTGAGTGAGTTTGCATCTAACTTTGTCAGATATCGTCGATTTACATCCATTCAAGCTCATTGAGGTCGATTGTCACTTTGTGTTGATTGAAAATTTTCAAAGTCTATTTTCCCAATTTGAAGTCGAATTTCAACATTCCTTATATATTTGAGTGAGTTTGCATCTAACTTTGTCAGATATCGTCGATTTACATCCATTGAAGCCGTTTGAGGTCGATTGTCACTTTGTGTTGATTGAAAATTTTCAAAGTCTATCTTTCTAATTTAAAGTTGAATTTCAACATTTCTCATATATTTGAGTGAGTTTGCATCTAACTTTGTCAGATATCGTCGATTTACATCCATTCAAGCTCATTGAGGTCGATTGTCACTTTGTGTTGATTGAAAATTTTCAAAGTCTATCTTCCCAATTTGAAGTCGAATTTCAACATTTCTTATATATTTGAGTGAGGTCGCATCTAACTTTGTCAGATATCGTCAATTACATCCATTGAAGCCGTTTGAGGTCGATTGTCATTTTGTGTTGATTGAAAATTTTCAAAGTCTATCTTCCTAATTTGAAGTCGAATTTCAACATTTCTTATATATTTGAGTGAGTTTGCATCTAACTTTGTCAGATATCCTCGATTTACATCCATTGAAGCCGTTTGAGGTCGATTGTCACTTTGTGTTGATTGAAAATTTTCAAAGTCTATCTTCCTAATTTGAAGTCGAATTTCAACATTTCTTATATATTTGAGTGAGTTTGCATCTAACTTTGTCAGATTTCGTCGATTTACATCCATTGAAGCCGTTTGAGGTCGATTGTCACTTTGTGTTAATTGAAAATTTTCAAAGTCTATCTTCCTAATTTGAAGTCGAGTTCCAACATTTCTTATATATTTGAGTGAGTTTGCATCTAACTTTGTCAGATATCGTCGATTTACATCCATTCAAGCTCATTGAGGTCGATTGTCACTTTGTGTTGATTGAAAATTTTCAAAGTCTATCTTCCCAATTTGAAGTCGAATTTCAACATTTCTTATATATTTGAGTGAGGTCGCATCTAACTTTGTCAGATATCGTCAATTACATCCATTGAAGCCGTTTGAGGTCGATTGTCATTTTGTGTTGATTGAAAATTTTCAAAGTCTATCTTCCTAATTTGAAGTCGAATTTCAACATTTCTTATATATTTGAGTGAGTTTGCATCTAACTTTGTCAGATATCGTCGATTTACATCCATTGAAGCCGTTTGAGGTCGATTGTCACTTTGTGTTGATTGAAAATTTTCAAAGTCTATCTTCCTAATTTGAAGTCGAATTCCAACATTTCTCATATATTTGAGTGAGTTTGCATCTAACTTTGTCAGATATCGTCGATTTACATCCATTCAAGCTCATTGAGGTCGATTGTCACTTTGTGTTAATTGAAAATTTTCAAAGTCTATCTTCCTAATTTGAAGTCGAGTTCCAACATTTCTTATATATTTGAGTGAGTTTGCATCTAACTTTGTCAGATATCGTCGATTTACATCCATTCAAGCTCATTGAGGTCGATTGTCACTTTGTGTTGATTGAAAATTTTCAAAGTCTATCTTCCTAATTTGAAGTCGAATTTCAACATTCCTCATATATTTGAGTGAGTTTGCATCTAACTTTGTCAGATACCGTCGATTGACATCCATTGAAGCTCATTGAGGTCGATTGTCACTTTGTGTTGATTGAAAATTTTCAAAGTCTATCTTCCTAATTTGAAGTCGAATTTCAACATTTCTCATATATTTGAGTGAGTTTGCATCTAACTTTGTCAGATATCGTCGATTTACATCCATTCAAGCTCATTGAGGTCGATTGTCACTTTGTGTTAATTGAAAATTTTCAAAGTCTATCTTCCTAATTTGAAGTCGAGTTCCAACATTTCTTATATATTTGAGTGAGTTTGGATCTAACTTTGTCAGATATCGTCGATTTACATCCATTCAAGCTCATTGAGGTCGATTGTCACTTTGTGTTGATTGAAAATTTTCAAAGTCTATCTTCCTAATTTGAAGTCGAATTTCAACATTTCTTATATATTTGAGTGAGTTTGCATCTAACTTTGTCAGATATCGTCGATTTACATCCATTGAAGCCGTTTGAGGTCGATTGTCACTTTGTGTTGATTGAAAATTTTCAAAGTCTATCTTCCTAATTTGAAGTCGAATTTCAACATTTCTTATATATTTGAGTGAGTTTGCATCTAACTTTGTCAGATATCGTCGATTTACATCCATTGAAGCCGTTTGAGGTCGATTGTCACTTTGTGTTGATTGAAAATTTTCAAAGTCTATCTTCCTAATTTGAAGTCGAATTTCAACATTTCTTATATATTTGAGTGAGTTTGCATCTAACTTTGTCAGATTTCGTCGATTTACATCCATTGAAGCCGTTTGAGGTCGATTGTCACTTTGTGTTGATTGAAAATTTTCAAAGTCTATTTTCCCAATTTGAAGTCGAATTTCAACATTCCTTATATATTTGAGTGAGTTTGCATCTAACTTTGTCAGATATCGTCGATTTACATCCATTCAAGCTCATTGAGGTCGATTGTCACTTTGTGTTGATTGAAAATTTTCAAAGTCTATCTTCCCAATTTGAAGTCGAATTTCAACATTTCTTATATATTTGAGTGAGGTCGCATCTAACTTTGTCAGATATCGTCAATTACATCCATTGAAGCCGTTTGAGGTCGATTGTCATTTTGTGTTGATTGAAAATTTTCAAAGTCTATCTTCCTAATTTGAAGTCGAATTTCAACATTTCTTATATATTTGAGTGAGTTTGCATCTAACTTTGTCAGATATCCTCGATTTACATCCATTGAAGCCGTTTGAGGTCGATTGTCACTTTGTGTTGATTGAAAATTTTCAAAGTCTATCTTCCTAATTTGAAGTCGAATTTCAACATTTCTTATATATTTGAGTGAGTTTGCATCTAACTTTGTCAGATTTCGTCGATTTACATCCATTGAAGCCGTTTGAGGTCGATTGTCACTTTGTGTTAATTGAAAATTTTCAAAGTCTATCTTCCTAATTTGAAGTCGAGTTCCAACATTTCTTATATATTTGATTGAGTTTGCATCTAACTTTGTCAGATTTCGTCGATTTACATCCATTGAAGCCGTTTGAGGTCGATTGTCACTTTGTGTTGATTGAAAATTTTCAAAGTCTATTTTCCCAATTTGAAGTCGAATTTCAACATTCCTTATATATTTGAGTGAGTTTGCATCTAACTTTGTCAGATATCGTCGATTTACATCCATTGAAGCCGTTTGAGGTCGATTGTCACTTTGTGTTGATTGAAAATTTTCAAAGTCTATCTTCCTAATTTGAAGTCGAATTTCAACATTTCTTATATATTTGAGTGAGTTTGCATCTAACTTTGTCAGATTTCGTCGATTTACATCCATTGAAGCCGTTTGAGGTCGATTGTCACTTTGTGTTGATTGAAAATTTTCAAAGTCTATCTTCCTAATTTGAAGTCGAATTTCAACATTTCTTATATATTTGAGTGAGTTTGCATCTAACTTTGTCAGATTTCGTCGATTTACATCCATTGAAGCCGTTTGAGGTCGATTGTCACTTTGTGTTGATTGAAAATTTTCAAAGTCTATTTTCCCAATTTGAAGTCGAATTTCAACATTCCTTATATATTTGAGTGAGTTTGCATCTAACTTTGTCAGATATCGTCGATTTACATCCATTGAAGCCGTTTGAGGTCGATTGTCACTTTGTGTTGATTGAAAATTTTCAAAGTCTATCTTTCTAATTTAAAGTTGAATTTCAACATTTCTCATATATTTGAGTGAGTTTGCATCTAACTTTGTCAGATATCGTCGATTTACATCCATTCAAGCTCATTGAGGTCGATTGTCACTTTGTGTTGATTGAAAATTTTCAAAGTCTATCTTCCCAATTTGAAGTCGAATTTCAACATTTCTTATATATTTGAGTGAGGTCGCATCTAACTTTGTCAGATATCGTCAATTACATCCATTGAAGCCGTTTGAGGTCGATTGTCATTTTGTGTTGATTGAAAATTTTCAAAGTCTATCTTCCTAATTTGAAGTCGAATTTCAACATTTCTTATATATTTGAGTGAGTTTGCATCTAACTTTGTCAGATATCCTCGATTTACATCCATTGAAGCCGTTTGAGGTCGATTGTCACTTTGTGTTGATTGAAAATTTTCAAAGTCTATCTTCCTAATTTGAAGTCGAATTTCAACATTTCTTATATATTTGAGTGAGTTTGCATCTAACTTTGTCAGATTTCGTCGATTTACATCCATTGAAGCCGTTTGAGGTCGATTGTCACTTTGTGTTAATTGAAAATTTTCAAAGTCTATCTTCCTAATTTGAAGTCGAGTTCCAACATTTCTTATATATTTGAGTGAGTTTGCATCTAACTTTGTCAGATATCGTCGATTTACATCCATTCAAGCTCATTGAGGTCGATTGTCACTTTGTGTTGATTGAAAATTTTCAAAGTCTATCTTCCCAATTTGAAGTCGAATTTCAACATTTCTTATATATTTGAGTGAGGTCGCATCTAACTTTGTCAGATATCGTCAATTACATCCATTGAAGCCGTTTGAGGTCGATTGTCATTTTGTGTTGATTGAAAATTTTCAAAGTCTATCTTCCTACTTTGAAGTCGAATTTCAACATTTCTTATATATTTGAGTGAGTTTGCATCTAACTTTGTCAGATATCGTCGATTTACATCCATTGAAGCCGTTTGAGGTCGATTGTCACTTTGTGTTGATTGAAAATTTTCAAAGTCTATCTTCCTAATTTGAAGTCGAATTCCAACATTTCTCATATATTTGAGTGAGTTTGCATCTAACTTTGTCAGATATCGTCGATTTACATCCATTCAAGCTCATTGAGGTCGATTGTCACTTTGTGTTAATTGAAAATTTTCAAAGTCTATCTTCCTAATTTGAAGTCGAGTTCCAACATTTCTTATATATTTGAGTGAGTTTGCATCTAACTTTGTCAGATATCGTCGATTTACATCCATTCAAGCTCATTGAGGTCGATTGTCACTTTGTGTTGATTGAAAATTTTCAAAGTCTATCTTCCTAATTTGAAGTCGAATTTCAACATTTCTTATATATTTGAGTGAGTTTGCATCTAACTTTGTCAGATATCGTCGATTTACATCCATTGAAGCCGTTTGAGGTCGATTGTCACTTTGTGTTGATTGAAAATTTTCAAAGTCTATCTTCCTAATTTGAAGTCGAATTTCAACATTTCTTATATATTTGAGTGAGTTTGCATCTAACTTTGTCAGATTTCGTCGATTTACATCCATTGAAGCCGTTTGAGGTCGATTGTCACTTTGTGTTGATTGAAAATTTTCAAAGTCTATTTTCCCAATTTGAAGTCGAATTTCAACATTTCTTATATATTTGAGTGAGTTTGCATCTAACTTTGTCAGATACCGTCGATTGACATCCATTGAAGCTCATTGAGGTCGATTGTCACTTTGTGTTGATTGAAAATTTTCAAAGTCTATCTTCCTAATTTGAAGTCGAATTTCAACATTTCTTATATATTTGAGTGAGTTTGCATCTAACTTTGTCAGATATCGTCGATTTACATCCATTGAAGCCGTTTGAGGTCGATTGTCACTTTGTGTTGATTGAAAATTTTCAAAGTCTATCTTCCTAATTTGAAGTCGAATTTCAACATTTCTTATATATTTGAGTGAGTTTGCATCTAACTTTGTCAGATTTCGTCGATTTACATCCATTGAAGCCGTTTGAGGTCGATTGTCACTTTGTGTTGATTGAAAATTTTCAAAGTCTATTTTCCCAATTTGAAGTCAAATTTCAACATTCCTTATATATTTGAGTGAGTTTGCATCTAACTTTGTCAGATACCGTCGATTGACATCCATTGAAGCTCATTGAGGTCGATTGTCACTTTGTGTTGATTGAAAATTTTCAAAGTCTATCTTCCTCATTTGAAGTCGAATTTCAACATTTCTCATATATTTGAGTGAGTTTGCATCTAACTTTGTCAGATATCGTCGATTTACATCCATTCAAGCTCATTGAGGTCGATTGTCACTTTGTGTTAATTGAAAATTTTCAAAGTCTATCTTCCTAATTTGAAGTCGAGTTCCAACATTTCTTATATATTTGAGTGAGTTTGCATCTAACTTTGTCAGATATCGTCGATTTACATCCATTCAAGCTCATTGAGGTCGATTGTCACTTTGTGTTGATTGAAAATTTTCAAAGTCTATCTTCCTAATTTGAAGTCGAATTTCAACATTTCTTATATATTTGAGTGAGTTTGCATCTAACTTTGTCAGATATCGTCGATTTACATCCATTGAAGCCGTTTGAGGTCGATTGTCACTTTGTGTTGATTGAAAATTTTCAAAGTCTATCTTCCTAATTTGAAGTCGAATTTCAACATTTCTTATATATTTGAGTGAGTTTGCATCTAACTTTGTCAGATTTCGTCGATTTACATCCATTGAAGCCGTTTGAGGTCGATTGTCACTTTGTGTTGATTGAAAATTTTCAAAGTCTATTTTCCCAATTTGAAGTCGAATTTCAACATTCCTTATATATTTGAGTGAGTTTGCATCTAACTTTGTCAGATACCGTCGATTGACATCCATTGAAGCTCATTGAGGTCGATTGTCACTTTGTGTTGATTGAAAATTTTCAAAGTCTATCTTCCTAATTTGAAGTCGAATTTCAACATTTCTCATATATTTGAGTGAGTTTGCATCTAACTTTGTCAGATATCGTCGATTTACATCCATTCAAGCTCATTGAGGTCGATTGTCACTTGTGTTAATTGAAAATTTTCAAAGTCTATCTTCCTAATTTGAAGTCGAGTTCCAACATTTCTTATATATTTGAGTGAGTTTGGATCTAACTTTGTCAGATATCGTCGATTTACATCCATTCAAGCTCATTGAGGTCGATTGTCACTTTGTGTTGATTGAAAATTTTCAAAGTCTATCTTCCTAATTTGAAGTCGAATTTCAACATTTCCTATATATTTGAGTGAGTTTGCATCTAACTTTGTCAGATATCGTCGATTTACATCCATTGAAGCCGTTTGAGGTCGATTGTCACTTTGTGTTGATTGAAAATTTTCAAAGTCTATTTTCCCAATTTGAAGTCGAATTTCAACATTCCTTATATATTTGAGTGAGTTTGCATCTAACTTTGTCAGATACCGTCGATTGACATCCATTGAAGCTCATTGAGGTCGATTGTCACTTTGTGTTGATTGAAAATTTTCAAAGTCTATCTTCCTAATTTGAAGTCGAATTTCAACATTTCTCATATATTTGAGTGAGTTTGCATCTAACTTTGTCAGATATCGTCGATTTACATCCATTCAAGCTCATTGAGGTCGATTGTCACTTGTGTTAATTGAAAATTTTCAAAGTCTATCTTCCTAATTTGAAGTCGAGTTCCAACATTTCTTATATATTTGAGTGAGTTTGGATCTAACTTTGTCAGATATCGTCGATTTACATCCATTCAAGCTCATTGAGGTCGATTGTCACTTTGTGTTGATTGAAAATTTTCAAAGTCTATCTTCCTAATTTGAAGTCGAATTTCAACATTTCCTATATATTTGAGTGAGTTTGCATCTAACTTTGTCAGATATCGTCGATTTACATCCATTGAAGCCGTTTGAGGTCGATTGTCACTTTGTGTTGATTGAAAATTTTCAAAGTCTATCTTTCTAATTTAAAGTTGAATTTCAACATTTCTCATATATTTGAGTGAGTTTGCATCTAACTTTGTCAGATATCGTCGATTTACATCCATTCAAGCTCATTGAGGTCGATTGTCACTTTGTGTTGATTGAAAATTTTCAAAGTCTATCTTCCCAATTTGAAGTCGAATTTCAACATTTCTTATATATTTGAGTGAGGTCGCATCTAACTTTGTCAGATATCGTCAATTACATCCATTGAAGCCGTTTGAGGTCGATTGTCACTTTGTGTTGATTGAAAATTTTCAAAGTCTATCTTCCTAATTTGAAGTCGAATTTCAACATTTCTTATATATTTGAGTGAGTTTGCATCTAACTTTGTCAGATATCGTCGATTTACATCCATTGAAGCCGTTTGAGGTCGATTGTCACTTTGTGTTGATTGAAAATTTTCAAAGTCTATCTTCCTAATTTGAAGTCGAATTTCAACATTTCTTATATATTTGAGTGAGTTTGCATCTAACTTTGTCAGATTTCGTCGATTTACATCCATTGAAGCCGTTTGAGGTCGATTGTCACTTTGTGTTGATTGAAAATTTTCAAAGTCTATTTTCCCAATTTGAAGTCGAATTTCAACATTCCTTATATATTTGAGTGAGTTTGCATCTAACTTTGTCAGATACCGTCGATTGACATCCATTGAAGCTCATTGAGGTCGATTGTCACTTTGTGTTGATTGAAAATTTTCAAAGTCTATCTTCCTAATTTGAAGTCGAATTTCAACATTTCTCATATATTTGAGTGAGTTTGCATCTAACTTTGTCAGATATCGTCGATTTACATCCATTCAAGCTCATTGAGGTCGATTGTCACTTGTGTTAATTGAAAATTTTCAAAGTCTATCTTCCTAATTTGAAGTCGAGTTCCAACATTTCTTATATATTTGAGTGAGTTTGGATCTAACTTTGTCAGATATCGTCGATTTACATCCATTCAAGCTCATTGAGGTCGATTGTCACTTTGTGTTGATTGAAAATTTTCAAAGTCTATCTTCCTAATTTGAAGTCGAATTTCAACATTTCCTATATATTTGAGTGAGTTTGCATCTAACTTTGTCAGATATCGTCGATTTACATCCATTGAAGCCGTTTGAGGTCGATTGTCACTTTGTGTTGATTGAAAATTTTCAAAGTCTATTTTCCCAATTTGAAGTCGAATTTCAACATTCCTTATATATTTGAGTGAGTTTGCATCTAACTTTGTCAGATACCGTCGATTGACATCCATTGAAGCTCATTGAGGTCGATTGTCACTTTGTGTTGATTGAAAATTTTCAAAGTCTATCTTCCTAATTTGAAGTCGAATTTCAACATTTCTCATATATTTGAGTGAGTTTGCATCTAACTTTGTCAGATATCGTCGATTTACATCCATTCAAGCTCATTGAGGTCGATTGTCACTTGTGTTAATTGAAAATTTTCAAAGTCTATCTTCCTAATTTGAAGTCGAGTTCCAACATTTCTTATATATTTGAGTGAGTTTGGATCTAACTTTGTCAGATATCGTCGATTTACATCCATTCAAGCTCATTGAGGTCGATTGTCACTTTGTGTTGATTGAAAATTTTCAAAGTCTATCTTCCTAATTTGAAGTCGAATTTCAACATTTCCTATATATTTGAGTGAGTTTGCATCTAACTTTGTCAGATATCGTCGATTTACATCCATTGAAGCCGTTTGAGGTCGATTGTCACTTTGTGTTGATTGAAAATTTTCAAAGTCTATCTTTCTAATTTAAAGTTGAATTTCAACATTTCTCATATATTTGAGTGAGTTTGCATCTAACTTTGTCAGATATCGTCGATTTACATCCATTCAAGCTCATTGAGGTCGATTGTCACTTTGTGTTGATTGAAAATTTTCAAAGTCTATCTTCCCAATTTGAAGTCGAATTTCAACATTTCTTATATATTTGAGTGAGGTCGCATCTAACTTTGTCAGATATCGTCAATTACATCCATTGAAGCCGTTTGAGGTCGATTGTCACTTTGTGTTGATTGAAAATTTTCAAAGTCTATCTTCCTAATTTGAAGTCGAATTTCAACATTTCTTATATATTTGAGTGAGTTTGCATCTAACTTTGTCAGATATCGTCGATTTACATCCATTGAAGCCGTTTGAGGTCGATTGTCACTTTGTGTTGATTGAAAATTTTCAAAGTCTATCTTCCTAATTTGAAGTCGAATTTCAACATTTCTTATATATTTGAGTGAGTTTGCATCTAACTTTGTCAGATTTCGTCGATTTACATCCATTGAAGCCGTTTGAGGTCGATTGTCACTTTGTGTTGATTGAAAATTTTCAAAGTCTATCTTCCTAATTTGAAGTCGAATTTCAACATTTCTTATATATTTGAGTGAGTTTGCATCTAACTTTGTCAGATATCGTCGATTTACATCCATTGAAGCCGTTTGAGGTTGATTGTCACTTTGTGGTGATTGAAAATTTTCATAGTCTATCTTCCCAATTTGAAGTCGAATTTCAACATTTCTTATATATTTGAGTGAGTTTGCATCTAACTTTGTCAGGTTTCGTCGATTTACATCCATTGAAGCCGTTTGAGGTCGATTGTCACTTTGTGTTGATTGAAAATTTTCAAAGTCTATTTTCCCAATTTGAAGTCGAATTTCAACATTTCTTATATATTTGAGTGAGTTTGCATCTAACTTTGTCAGATATCGTCGATTACATCCATTGAAGCCGTTTGAGGTCGATTGTCACTTTGTGTTGATTGAAAATTTTTAAAGTCTATCTTCCCAATTTGAAGTCGAATTTCAACATTTCTTATATATTTGAGTGAGGTCGCATCTAACTTTGTCAGATATCGTCAATTACATCCATTGAAGCCGTTTGAGGTCGATTGTCACTTTGTGTTGATTGAAAATTTTCAAAGTCTATCTTCCTAATTTGAAGTCGAATTTCAACATTTCTTATATATTTGAGTGAGTTTGCATCTAACTTTGTCAGATATCGTCGATTTACATCCATTGAAGCCGTTTGAGGTCGATTGTCACTTTGTGTTGATTGAAAATTTTAAAAGTCTATCTTGCTAATTTAAAGTTGAATTTCAACATTTCTCATATATTTGAGTGAGTTTGCATCTAACTTTGTCAGATATCGTCAATTACATCCATTGAAGCCGTTTGAGGTCGATTGTCACTTTGTGTTAATTGAAAATTTTCAAAGTCTATCTTCCCAATTTGAAGTCGAATTTCAACATTTCTTATATATTTGAGTGAGGTCGCATCTAACTTTGTCAGATATCGTCAATTACATCCATTGAAGCCGTTTGAGGTCGATTGTCATTTTGTGTTGATTGAAAATTTTCAAAGTCTATCTTCCTAATTTGAAGTCGAATTTCAACATTTCTTATATATTTGAGTGAGTTCGCATCTAACTTTGTCAGATATCGTCGATTTACATCCATTGAAGCCGTTTGAGGTCGATTGTCACTTTGTGTTGATTGAAAATTTTCAAAGTCTATCTTCCTAATTTGAAGTCGAATTTCAACATTTCTTATATATTTGAGTGAGTTTGCATCTAACTTTGTCAGATATCGTCGATTTACATCCATTGAAGCCGTTTGAGGTCGATTGTCACTTTGTGTTGATTGAAAATTTTCAAAGTCTATCTTTCTAATTTAAAGTTGAATTTCAACATTTCTCATATATTTGAGTGAGTTTGCATCTAACTTTGTCAGATATCGTCGATTTACATCCATTCAAGCTCATTGAGGTCGATTGTCACTTTGTGTTGATTGAAAATTTTCAAAGTCTATCTTCCCAATTTGAAGTCGAATTTCAACATTTCTTATATATTTGAGTGAGGTCGCATCTAACTTTGTCAGATATCGTCAATTACATCCATTGAAGCCGTTTGAGGTCGATTGTCATTTTGTGTTGATTGAAAATTTTCAAAGTCTATCTTCCTAATTTGAAGTCGAATTTCAACATTTCTTATATATTTGAGTGAGTTTGCATCTAACTTTGTCAGATATCGTCGATTTACATCCATTGAAGCCGTTTGAGGTCGATTGTCACTTTGAGTTGATTGAAAATTTTCAAAGTCTATCTTCCTAATTTGAAGTCGAATTTCAACATTTCTTATATATTTGAGTGAGTTTGCATCTAACTTTGTCAGATTTCGTCGATTTACATCCATTGAAGCCGTTTGAGGTCGATTGTCACTTTGTGTTGATTGAAAATTTTCAAAGTCTATTTTCCCAATTTGAAGTCGAATTTCAACATTCCTTATATATTTGAGTGAGTTTGCATCTAACTTTGTCAGATACCGTCGATTGACATCCATTGAAGCTCATTGAGGTCGATTGTCACTTTGTGTTGATTGAAAATTTTCAAAGTCTATCTTCCTAATTTGAAGTCGAATTTCAACATTTCTCATATATTTGAGTGAGTTTGCATCTAACTTTGTCAGATATCGTCGATTTACATCCATTCAAGCTCATTGAGGTCGATTGTCACTTTGTGTTAATTGAAAATTTTCAAAGTCTATTTCTAATTTGAAGTCGAGTTCCAACATTTCTTATATATTTGAGTGAGTTTGGATCTAACTTTGTCAGATATCGTCGATTTACATCCATTCAAGCTCATTGAGGTCGATTGTCACTTTGTGTTGATTGAAAATTTTCAAAGTCTATCTTCCTAATTTGAAGTCGAATTTCAACATTTCTTATATATTTGAGTGAGTTTGCATCTAACTTTGTCAGATATCGTCGATTTACATCCATTGAAGCCGTTTGAGGTCGATTGTCACTTTGTGTTGATTGAAAATTTTCAAAGTCTATCTTCCTAATTTGAAGTCGAATTTCAACATTTCTTATATATTTGAGTGAGTTTGCATCTAACTTTGTCAGATTTCGTCGATTTACATCCATTGAAGCCGTTTGAGGTCGATTGTCACTTTGTGTTGATTGAAAATTTTAAAAGTCTATCTTCCTAATTTGAAGTCGAATTTCAACATTTCTTATATATTTGAGTGAGTTTGCATCTAACTTTGTCAGATATCGTCGATTTACATCCATTGAAGCCGTTTGAGGTCGATTGTCACTTTGTGTTGATTGAAAATTTTCAAAGTCTATCTTCCTAATTTGAAGTCGAATTTCAACATTTCTTATATATTTGAGTGAGTTTGCATCTAACTTTGTCAGATATCGTCGATTTACATCCATTGAAGCCGTTTGAGGTCGATTGTCACTTTGTGTTGATTGAAAATTTTCAAAGTCTATCTTCCTAATTTGAAGTCGAATTTCAACATTTCTTATATATTTGAGTGAGTTTGCATCTAACTTTGTCAGATATCGTCGATTTACATCCATTGAAGCCGTTTGAGGTCGATTGTCACTTTGTGTTGATTGAAAATTTTCAAAGTCTATCTTTCTAATTTAAAGTTGAATTTCAACATTTCTCATATATTTGAGTGAGTTTGCATCTAACTTTGTCAGATATCGTCGATTTACATCCATTGAAGCCGTTTGAGGTCGATTGTCACTTTGTGTTGATTGAAAATTTTCAAAGTCTATCTTCCTAATTTGAAGTCGAATTTCAACATTTCTTATATATTTGAGTGAGTTTGCATCTAACTTTGTCAGATATCGTCGATTTACATCCATTGAAGCCGTTTGAGGTCGATTGTCACTTTGTGTTGATTGAAAATTTTCAAAGTCTATCTTTCTAATTTAAAATTGAATTTCAACATTTCTCATATATTTGAGTGAGTTTGCATCTAACTTTGTCAGATATCGTCGATTTACATCCATTCAAGCTCATTGAGGTCGATTGTCACTTTGTGTTGATTGAAAATTTTCAAAGTCTATCTTCCCAATTTGAAGTCGAATTTCAACATTTCTTATATATTTGAGTGAGGTCGCATCTAACTTTGTCAGATATCGTCAATTACATCCATTGAAGCCGTTTGAGGTCGATTGTCATTTTGTGTTGATTGAAAATTTTCAAAGTCTATCTTCCTAATTTGAAGTCGAATTTCAACATTTCTTATATATTTGAGTGAGTTTGCATCTAACTTTGTCAGATATCGTCGATTTACATCCATTGAAGCCGTTTGAGGTCGATTGTCACTTTGAGTTGATTGAAAATTTTCAAAGTCTATCTTCCTAATTTGAAGTCGAATTTCAACATTTCTTATATATTTGAGTGAGTTTGCATCTAACTTTGTCAGATATCGTCGATTTACATCCATTGAAGCCGTTTGAGGTCGATTGTCACTTTGTGTTGATTGAAAATTTTCAAAGTCTATTTTCCCAATTTGAAGTCGAATTTCAACATTCCTTATATATTTGAGTGAGTTTGCATCTAACTTTGTCAGATACCGTCGATTGACATCCATTGAAGCTCATTGAGGTCGATTGTCACTTTGTGTTGATTGAAAATTTTCAAAGTCTATCTTCCTAATTTGAAGTCGAATTTCAACATTTCTCATATATTTGAGTGAGTTTGCATCTAACTTTGTCAGATATCGTCGATTTACATCCATTCAAGCTCATTGAGGTCGATTGTCACTTTGTGTTAATTGAAAATTTTCAAAGTCTATTTCTAATTTGAAGTCGAGTTCCAACATTTCTTATATATTTGAGTGAGTTTGGATCTAACTTTGTCAGATATCGTCGATTTACATCCATTCAAGCTCATTGAGGTCGATTGTCACTTTGTGTTGATTGAAAATTTTCAAAGTCTATCTTCCTAATTTGAAGTCGAATTTCAACATTTCTTATATATTTGAGTGAGTTTGCATCTAACTTTGTCAGATATCGTCGATTTACATCCATTGAAGCCGTTTGAGGTCGATTGTCACTTTGTGTTGATTGAAAATTTTCAAAGTCTATCTTCCTAATTTGAAGTCGAATTTCAACATTTCTTATATATTTGAGTGAGTTTGCATCTAACTTTGTCAGATTTCGTCGATTTACATCCATTGAAGCCGTTTGAGGTCGATTGTCACTTTGTGTTGATTGAAAATTTTCAAAGTCTATCTTCCTAATTTGAAGTCGAATTTCAACATTTCTTATATATTTGAGTGAGTTTGCATCTAACTTTGTCAGATATCGTCGATTTACATCCATTGAAGCCGTTTGAGGTCGATTGTCACTTTGTGTTGATTGAAAATTTTCAAAGTCTATCTTCCTAATTTGAAGTCGAATTTCAACATTTCTTATATATTTGAGTGAGTTTGCATCTAACTTTGTCAGATATCGTCGATTTACATCCATTGAAGCCGTTTGAGGTCGATTGTCACTTTGTGTTGATTGAAAATTTTCAAAGTCTATCTTCCTAATTTGAAGTCGAATTTCAACATTTCTTATATATTTGAGTGAGTTTGCATCTAACTTTGTCAGATATCGTCGATTTACATCCATTGAAGCCGTTTGAGGTCGATTGTCACTTTGTGTTGATTGAAAATTTTCAAAGTCTATCTTTCTAATTTAAAGTTGAATTTCAACATTTCTCATATATTTGAGTGAGTTTGCATCTAACTTTGTCAGATATCGTCGATTTACATCCATTGAAGCCGTTTGAGGTCGATTGTCACTTTGTGTTGATTGAAAATTTTCAAAGTCTATCTTCCTAATTTGAAGTCGAATTTCAACATTTCTTATATATTTGAGTGAGTTTGCATCTAACTTTGTCAGATATCGTCGATTTACATCCATTGAAGCCGTTTGAGGTCGATTGTCACTTTGTGTTGATTGAAAATTTTCAAAGTCTATCTTTCTAATTTAAAATTGAATTTCAACATTTCTCATATATTTGAGTGAGTTTGCATCTAACTTTGTCAGATATCGTCGATTTACATCCATTCAAGCTCATTGAGGTCGATTGTCACTTTGTGTTGATTGAAAATTTTCAAAGTCTATCTTCCCAATTTGAAGTCGAATTTCAACATTTCTTATATATTTGAGTGAGGTCGCATCTAACTTTGTCAGATATCGTCAATTACATCCATTGAAGCCGTTTGAGGTCGATTGTCACTTTGTGTTGATTGAAAATTTTCAAAGTCTATCTTCCTAATTTGAAGTCGAATTTCAACATTTCTTATATATTTGAGTGAGTTTGCATCTAACTTTGTCAGATTTCGTCGATTTACATCCATTGAAGCCGTTTGAGGTCGATTGTCACTTTGTGTTGATTGAAAATTTTCAAAGTCTATTTTCCCAATTTAAAGTCGAATTTCAACATTTCTTATATATTTGAGTGAGTTTGCATCTAACTTTGTCAGATATCGTCAATTACATCCATTGAAGCCGTTTGAGGTCGATTGTCACTTTGTGTTGATTGAAAATTTTCAAAGTCTATCTTCCTAATTTGAAGTCGAATTTCAACATTTCTTATATATTTGAGTGAGTTTGCATCTAACTTTGTCAGATATCGTCGATTTACATCCATTGAAGCCGTTTGAGGTTGATTGTCACTTTGTGGTGATTGAAAATTTTCATAGTCTATCTTCCCAATTTGAAGTCGAATTTCAACATTTCTTATATATTTGAGTGAGTTTGCATCTAACTTTGTCAGGTTTCGTCGATTTACATCCATTGAAGCCGTTTGAGGTCGATTGTCACTTTGTGTTGATTGAAAATTTTCAAAGTCTATTTTCCCAATTTGAAGTCGAATTTCAACATTTCTTATATATTTGAGTGAGTTTGCATCTAACTTTGTCAGATATCGTCGATTACATCCATTGAAGCCGTTTGAGGTCGATTGTCACTTTGTGTTGATTGAAAATTTTTAAAGTCTATCTTCCCAATTTGAAGTCGAATTTCAACATTTCTTATATATTTGAGTGAGGTCGCATCTAACTTTGTCAGATATCGTCAATTACATCCATTGAAGCCGTTTGAGGTCGATTGTCACTTTGTTTTGATTGAAAATTTTCAAAGTCTATCTTCCTAATTTGAAGTCGAATTTCAACATTTCTTATATATTTGAGTGAGTTTGCATCTAACTTTGTCAGATATCGTCGATTTACATCCATTGAAGCCGTTTGAGGTCGATTGTCACTTTGTGTTGATTGAAAATTTTAAAAGTCTATCTTGCTAATTTAAAGTTGAATTTCAACATTTCTCATATATTTGAGTGAGTTTGCATCTAACTTTGTCAGATATCGTCAATTACATCCATTGAAGCCGTTTGAGGTCGATTGTCACTTTGTGTTAATTGAAAATTTTCAAAGTCTATCTTCCCAATTTGAAGTCGAATTTCAACATTTCTTATATATTTGAGTGAGGTCGCATCTAACTTTGTCAGATATCGTCAATTACATCCATTGAAGCCGTTTGAGGTCGATTGTCATTTTGTGTTGATTGAAAATTTTCAAAGTCTATCTTCCTAATTTGAAGTCGAATTTCAACATTTCTTATATATTTGAGTGAGTTCGCATCTAACTTTGTCAGATATCGTCGATTTACATCCATTGAAGCCGTTTGAGGTCGATTGTCACTTTGTGTTGATTGAAAATTTTCAAAGTCTATCTTCCTAATTTGAAGTCGAGTTCCAACATTTCTTATATATTTGAGTGAGTTTGGATCTAACTTTGTCAGATATCGTCGATTTACATCCATTCAAGCTCATTGAGGTCGATTGTCACTTTGTGTTGATTGAAAATTTTCAAAGTCTATCTTCCTAATTTGAAGTCGAATTTCAACATTTCTTATATATTTGAGTGAGTTTGCATCTAACTTTGTCAGATATCGTCGATTTACATCCATTGAAGCCGTTTGAGGTCGATTGTCACTTTGTGTTGATTGAAAATTTTCAAAGTCTATCTTCCTAATTTGAAGTCGAATTTCAACATTTCTTATATATTTGAGTGAGTTTGCATCTAACTTTGTCAGATTTCGTCGATTTACATCCATTGAAGCCGTTTGAGGTCGATTGTCACTTTGTGTTGATTGAAAATTTTCAAAGTCTATCTTCCTAATTTGAAGTCGAATTTCAACATTTCTTATATATTTGAGTGAGTTTGCATCTAACTTTGTCAGATATCGTCGATTTACATCCATTGAAGCCGTTTGAGGTCGATTGTCACTTTGTGTTGATTGAAAATTTTCAAAGTCTATCTTCCTAATTTGAAGTCGAATTTCAACATTTCTTATATATTTGAGTGAGTTTGCATCTAACTTTGTCAGATATCGTCGATTTACATCCATTGAAGCCGTTTGAGGTCGATTGTCACTTTGTGTTGATTGAAAATTTTCAAAGTCTATCTTCCTAATTTGAAGTCGAATTTCAACATTTCTTATATATTTGAGTGAGTTTGCATCTAACTTTGTCAGATATCGTCGATTTACATCCATTGAAGCCGTTTGAGGTCGATTGTCACTTTGTGTTGATTGAAAATTTTCAAAGTCTATCTTTCTAATTTAAAGTTGAATTTCAACATTTCTCATATATTTGAGTGAGTTTGCATCTAACTTTGTCAGATATCGTCGATTTACATCCATTGAAGCCGTTTGAGGTCGATTGTCACTTTGTGTTGATTGAAAATTTTCAAAGTCTATCTTCCTAATTTGAAGTCGAATTTCAACATTTCTTATATATTTGAGTGAGTTTGCATCTAACTTTGTCAGATATCGTCGATTTACATCCATTGAAGCCGTTTGAGGTCGATTGTCACTTTGTGTTGATTGAAAATTTTCAAAGTCTATCTTTCTAATTTAAAGTTGAATTTCAACATTTCTCATATATTTGAGTGAGTTTGCATCTAACTTTGTCAGATATCGTCGATTTACATCCATTCAAGCTCATTGAGGTCGATTGTCACTTTGTGTTGATTGAAAATTTTCAAAGTCTATCTTCCCAATTTGAAGTCGAATTTCAACATTTCTTATATATTTGAGTGAGGTCGCATCTAACTTTGTCAGATATCGTCAATTACATCCATTGAAGCCGTTTGAGGTCGATTGTCATTTTGTGTTGATTGAAAATTTTCAAAGTCTATCTTCCTAATTTGAAGTCGAATTTCAACATTTCTTATATATTTGAGTGAGTTTGCATCTAACTTTGTCAGATATCGTCGATTTACATCCATTGAAGCCGTTTGAGGTCGATTGTCACTTTGTGTTGATTGAAAATTTTCAAAGTCTATCTTCCTAATTTGAAGTCGAATTTCAACATTTCTTATATATTTGAGTGAGTTTGCATCTAACTTTGTCAGATTTCGTCGATTTACATCCATTGAAGCCGTTTGAGGTCGATTGTCACTTTGTGTTGATTGAAAATTTTCAAAGTCTATTTTCCCAATTTGAAGTCGAATTTCAACATTCCTTATATATTTGAGTGAGTTTGCATCTAACTTTGTCAGATACCGTCGATTGACATCCATTGAAGCTCATTGAGGTCGATTGTCACTTTGTGTTGATTGAAAATTTTCAAAGTCTATCTTCCTAATTTGAAGTCGAATTTCAACATTTCTCATATATTTGAGTGAGTTTGCATCTAACTTTGTCAGATATCGTCGATTTACATCCATTCAAGCTCATTGAGGTCGATTGTCACTTTGTGTTAATTGAAAATTTTCAAAGTCTATCTTCCTAATTTGAAGTCGAGTTCCAACATTTCTTATATATTTGAGTGAGTTTGGATCTAACTTTGTCAGATATCGTCGATTTACATCCATTGAAGCCGTTTGAGGTCGATTGTCACTTTGTGTTGATTGAAAATTTTCAAAGTCTATTTTCCCAATTTGAAGTCGAATTTCAACATTCCTTATATATTTGAGTGAGTTTGCATCTAACTTTGTCAGATACCGTCGATTGACATCCATTGAAGCTCATTGAGGTCGATTGTCACTTTGTGTTGATTGAAAATTTTCAAAGTCTATCTTCCTAATTTGAAGTCGAATTTCAACATTTCTCATATATTTGAGTGAGTTTGCATCTAACTTTGTCAGATATCGTCGATTTACATCCATTCAAGCTCATTGAGGTCGATTGTCACTTTGTGTTGATTGAAAATTTTCAAAGTCTATCTTCCTAATTTGAAGTCGAATTTCAACATTTCTTATATATTTGAGTGAGTTTGCATCTAACTTTGTCAGATATCGTCGATTTACATCCATTGAAGCCGTTTGAGGTCGATTGTCACTTTGTGTTGATTGAAAATTTTAAAAGTCTATCTTGCTAATTTAAAGTTGAATTTCAACATTTCTCATATATTTGAGTGAGTTTGCATCTAACTTTGTCAGATATCGTCAATTACATCCATTGAAGCCGTTTGAGGTCGATTGTCACTTTGTGTTAATTGAAAATTTTCAAAGTCTATCTTCCCAATTTGAAGTCGAATTTCAACATTTCTTATATATTTGAGTGAGGTCGCATCTAACTTTGTCAGATATCGTCAATTACATCCATTGAAGCCGTTTGAGGTCGATTGTCATTTTGTGTTGATTGAAAATTTTCAAAGTCTATCTTCCTAATTTGAAGTCGAATTTCAACATTTCTTATATATTTGAGTGAGTTCGCATCTAACTTTGTCAGATATCGTCGATTTACATCCATTGAAGCCGTTTGAGGTCGATTGTCACTTTGTGTTGATTGAAAATTTTCAAAGTCTATCTTTCTAATTTAAAGTTGAATTTCAACATTTCTCATATATTTGAGTGAGTTTGCATCTAACTTTGTCAGATATCGTCGATTTACATCCATTCAAGCTCATTGAGGTCGATTGTCACTTTGTGTTGATTGAAAATTTTCAAAGTCTATCTTCCCAATTTGAAGTCGAATTTCAACATTTCTTATATATTTGAGTGAGGTCGCATCTAACTTTGTCAAATATCGTCAATTACATCCATTGAAGCCGTTTGAGGTCGATTGTCATTTTGTGTTGATTGAAAATTTTCAAAGTCTATATTCCTAATTTGAAGTCGAATTTCAACATTTCTTATATATTTGAGTGAGTTTGCATCTAACTTTGTCAGATATCGTCGATTTACATCCATTGAAGCCGTTTGAGGTCGATTGTCACTTTGTGTTGATTGAAAATTTTCAAAGTCTATCTTCCTAATTTGAAGTCGAATTTCAACATTTCTTATATATTTGAGTGAGTTTGCATCTAACTTTGTCAGATTTCGTCGATTTACATCCATTGAAGCCGTTTGAGGTCGATTGTCACTTTGTGTTGATTGAAAATTTTCAAAGTCTATTTTCCCAATTTGAAGTCGAATTTCAACATTCCTTATATATTTGAGTGAGTTTGCATCTAACTTTGTCAGATACCGTCGATTGACATCCATTGAAGCTCATTGAGGTCGATTGTCACTTTGTGTTGATTGAAAATTTTCAAAGTCTATCTTCCTAATTTGAAGTCGAATTTCAACATTTCTCATATATTTGAGTGAGTTTGCATCTAACTTTGGCAGATATCGTCGATTTACATCCATTCAAGCTCATTGAGGTCGATTGTCACTTTGTGTTAATTAAAAATTTTCAAAGTCTATCTTCCTAATTTGAAGTCGAGTTCCAACATTTCTTATATATTTGAGTGAGTTTGGATCTAACTTTGTCAGATATCGTCGATTTACATCCATTCAAGCTCATTGAGGTCGATTGTCACTTTGTGTTGATTGAAAATTTTCAAAGTCTATCTTCCTAATTTGAAGTCGAATTTCAACATTTCTTATATATTTGAGTGAGTTCGCATCTAACTTTGTCAGATATCGTCGATTTACATCCATTGAAGCCGTTTGAGGTCGATTGTCACTTTGTGTTGATTGAAAATTTTCAAAGTCTATCTTCCTAATTTGAAGTCGAATTTCAACATTTCTTATATATTTGAGTGAGTTTGCATCTAACTTTGTCAGATATCGTCGATTTACATCCATTGAAGCCGTTTGAGGTCGATTGTCACTTTGTGTTGATTGAAAATTTTCAAAGTCTATCTTCCTAATTTGAAGTCGAATTTCAACATTTCTTATATATTTGAGTGAGTTTGCATCTAACTTTGTCAGATATCGTCGATTTACATCCATTGAAGCCGTTTGAGGTCGATTGTCACTTTGTGTTGATTGAAAATTTTCAAAGTCTATCTTTCTAATTTAAAGTTGAATTTCAACATTTCTCATATATTTGAGTGAGTTTGCATCTAACTTTGTCAGATATCGTCGATTTACATCCATTGAAGCCGTTTGAGGTCGATTGTCACTTTGTGTTGATTGAAAATTTTCAAAGTCTATCTTCCTAATTTGAAGTCGAATTTCAACATTTCTTATATATTTGAGTGAGTTTGCATCTAACTTTGTCAGATATCGTCGATTTACATCCATTGAAGCCGTTTGAGGTCGATTGTCACTTTGTGTTGATTGAAAATTTTCAAAGTCTATCTTTCTAATTTAAAGTTGAATTTCAACATTTCTCATATATTTGAGTGAGTTTGCATCTAACTTTGTCAGATATCGTCGATTTACATCCATTCAAGCTCATTGAGGTCGATTGTCACTTTGTGTTGATTGAAAATTTTCAAAGTCTATCTTCCCAATTTGAAGTCGAATTTCAACATTTCTTATATATTTGAGTGAGGTCGCATCTAACTTTGTCAGATATCGTCAATTACATCCATTGAAGCCGTTTGAGGTCGATTGTCATTTTGTGTTGATTGAAAATTTTCAAAGTCTATCTTCCTAATTTGAAGTCGAATTTCAACATTTCTTATATATTTGAGTGAGTTTGCATCTAACTTTGTCAGATATCGTCGATTTACATCCATTGAAGCCGTTTGAGGTCGATTGTCACTTTGTGTTGATTGAAAATTTTCAAAGTCTATCTTCCTAATTTGAAGTCGAATTTCAACATTTCTTATATATTTGAGTGAGTTTGCATCTAACTTTGTCAGATTTCGTCGATTTACATCCATTGAAGCCGTTTGAGGTCGATTGTCACTTTGTGTTGATTGAAAATTTTCAAAGTCTATTTTCCCAATTTGAAGTCGAATTTCAACATTCCTTATATATTTGAGTGAGTTTGCATCTAACTTTGTCAGATACCGTCGATTGACATCCATTGAAGCTCATTGAGGTCGATTGTCACTTTGTGTTGATTGAAAATTTTCAAAGTCTATCTTCCTAATTTGAAGTCGAATTTCAACATTTCTCATATATTTGAGTGAGTTTGCATCTAACTTTGTCAGATATCGTCGATTTACATCCATTCAAGCTCATTGAGGTCGATTGTCACTTTGTGTTAATTGAAAATTTTCAAAGTCTATCTTCCTAATTTGAAGTCGAGTTCCAACATTTCTTATATATTTGAGTGAGTTTGGATCTAACTTTGTCAGATATCGTCGATTTACATCCATTGAAGCCGTTTGAGGTCGATTGTCACTTTGTGTTGATTGAAAATTTTCAAAGTCTATTTTCCCAATTTGAAGTCGAATTTCAACATTCCTTATATATTTGAGTGAGTTTGCATCTAACTTTGTCAGATACCGTCGATTGACATCCATTGAAGCTCATTGAGGTCGATTGTCACTTTGTGTTGATTGAAAATTTTCAAAGTCTATCTTCCTAATTTGAAGTCGAATTTCAACATTTCTCATATATTTGAGTGAGTTTGCATCTAACTTTGTCAGATATCGTCGATTTACATCCATTCAAGCTCATTGAGGTCGATTGTCACTTTGTGTTGATTGAAAATTTTCAAAGTCTATCTTCCTAATTTGAAGTCGAATTTCAACATTTCTTATATATTTGAGTGAGTTTGCATCTAACTTTGTCAGATATCGTCGATTTACATCCATTGAAGCCGTTTGAGGTCGATTGTCACTTTGTGTTGATTGAAAATTTTAAAAGTCTATCTTGCTAATTTAAAGTTGAATTTCAACATTTCTCATATATTTGAGTGAGTTTGCATCTAACTTTGTCAGATATCGTCAATTACATCCATTGAAGCCGTTTGAGGTCGATTGTCACTTTGTGTTAATTGAAAATTTTCAAAGTCTATCTTCCTAATTTGAAGTCGAGTTCCAACATTTCTTATATATTTGAGTGAGTTTGGATCTAACTTTGTCAGATATCGTCGATTTACATCCATTGAAGCCGTTTGAGGTCGATTGTCACTTTGTGTTGATTGAAAATTTTCAAAGTCTATTTTCCCAATTTGAAGTCGAATTTCAACATTCCTTATATATTTGAGTGAGTTTGCATCTAACTTTGTCAGATACCGTCGATTGACATCCATTGAAGCTCATTGAGGTCGATTGTCACTTTGTGTTGATTGAAAATTTTCAAAGTCTATCTTCCTAATTTGAAGTCGAATTTCAACATTTCTCATATATTTGAGTGAGTTTGCATCTAACTTTGTCAGATATCGTCGATTTACATCCATTCAAGCTCATTGAGGTCGATTGTCACTTTGTGTTGATTGAAAATTTTCAAAGTCTATCTTCCTAATTTGAAGTCGAATTTCAACATTTCTTATATATTTGAGTGAGTTTGCATCTAACTTTGTCAGATATCGTCGATTTACATCCATTGAAGCCGTTTGAGGTCGATTGTCACTTTGTGTTGATTGAAAATTTTAAAAGTCTATCTTGCTAATTTAAAGTTGAATTTCAACATTTCTCATATATTTGAGTGAGTTTGCATCTAACTTTGTCAGATATCGTCAATTACATCCATTGAAGCCGTTTGAGGTCGATTGTCACTTTGTGTTAATTGAAAATTTTCAAAGTCTATCTTCCCAATTTGAAGTCGAATTTCAACATTTCTTATATATTTGAGTGAGGTCGCATCTAACTTTGTCAGATATCGTCAATTACATCCATTGAAGCCGTTTGAGGTCGATTGTCATTTTGTGTTGATTGAAAATTTTCAAAGTCTATCTTCCTAATTTGAAGTCGAATTTCAACATTTCTTATATATTTGAGTGAGTTCGCATCTAACTTTGTCAGATATCGTCGATTTACATCCATTGAAGCCGTTTGAGGTCGATTGTCACTTTGTGTTGATTGAAAATTTTCAAAGTCTATCTTTCTAATTTAAAGTTGAATTTCAACATTTCTCATATATTTGAGTGAGTTTGCATCTAACTTTGTCAGATATCGTCGATTTACATCCATTCAAGCTCATTGAGGTCGATTGTCACTTTGTGTTGATTGAAAATTTTCAAAGTCTATCTTCCCAATTTGAAGTCGAATTTCAACATTTCTTATATATTTGAGTGAGGTCGCATCTAACTTTGTCAAATATCGTCAATTACATCCATTGAAGCCGTTTGAGGTCGATTGTCATTTTGTGTTGATTGAAAATTTTCAAAGTCTATATTCCTAATTTGAAGTCGAATTTCAACATTTCTTATATATTTGAGTGAGTTTGCATCTAACTTTGTCAGATATCGTCGATTTACATCCATTGAAGCCGTTTGAGGTCGATTGTCACTTTGTGTTGATTGAAAATTTTCAAAGTCTATCTTCCTAATTTGAAGTCGAATTTCAACATTTCTTATATATTTGAGTGAGTTTGCATCTAACTTTGTCAGATTTCGTCGATTTACATCCATTGAAGCCGTTTGAGGTCGATTGTCACTTTGTGTTGATTGAAAATTTTCAAAGTCTATTTTCCCAATTTGAAGTCGAATTTCAACATTCCTTATATATTTGAGTGAGTTTGCATCTAACTTTGTCAGATACCGTCGATTGACATCCATTGAAGCTCATTGAGGTCGATTGTCACTTTGTGTTGATTGAAAATTTTCAAAGTCTATCTTCCTAATTTGAAGTCGAATTTCAACATTTCTCATATATTTGAGTGAGTTTGCATCTAACTTTGTCAGATATCGTCGATTTACATCCATTCAAGCTCATTGAGGTCGATTGTCACTTTGTGTTAATTAAAAATTTTCAAAGTCTATCTTCCTAATTTGAAGTCGAGTTCCAACATTTCTTATATATTTGAGTGAGTTTGGATCTAACTTTGTCAGATATCGTCGATTTACATCCATTCAAGCTCATTGAGGTCGATTGTCACTTTGTGTTGATTGAAAATTTTCAAAGTCTATCTTCCTAATTTGAAGTCGAATTTCAACATTTCTTATATATTTGAGTGAGTTCGCATCTAACTTTGTCAGATATCGTCGATTTACATCCATTGAAGCCGTTTGAGGTCGATTGTCACTTTGTGTTGATTGAAAATTTTCAAAGTCTATCTTCCTAATTTGAAGTCGAATTTCAACATTTCTTATATATTTGAGTGAGTTTGCATCTAACTTTGTCAGATTTCGTCGATTTACATCCATTGAAGCCGTTTGAGGTCGATTGTCACTTTGTGTTGATTGAAAATTTTCAAAGTCTATTTTCCCAATTTGAAGTCGAATTTCAACATTTCTTATATATTTGAGTGAGTTTGCATCTAACTTTGTCAGATACCGTCGATTGACATCCATTGAAGCTCATTGAGGTCGATTGTCACTTTGTGTTGATTGAAAATTTTCAAAGTCTATCTTCCTAATTTGAAGTCGAATTTCAACATTTCTCATATATTTGAGTGAGTTTGCATCTAACTTTGTCAGATATCGTCGATTTACATCCATTCAAGCTCATTGAGGTCGATTGTCACTTTGTGTTAATTGAAAATTTTCAAAGTCTATCTTCCTAATTTGAAGTCGAGTTCCAACATTTCTTATATATTTGAGTGAGTTTGGATCTAACTTTGTCAGATATCGTCGATTTACATCCATTCAAGCTCATTGAGGTCGATTGTCACTTTGTGTTGATTGAAAATTTTCAAAGTCTATCTTCCTAATTTGAAGTCGAATTTCAACATTTCCTATATATTTGAGTGAGTTTGCATCTAACTTTGTCAGATATCGTCGATTTACATCCATTGAAGCCGTTTGAGGTCGATTGTCACTTTGTGTTGATTGAAAATTTTCAAAGTCTATTTTCCCAATTTGAAGTCGAATTTCAACATTTCTTATATATTTGAGTGAGTTTGCATCTAACTTTGTCAGATACCGTCGATTGACATCCATTGAAGCTCATTGAGGTCGATTGTCACTTTGTGTTGATTGAAAATTTTCAAAGTCTATCTTCCTAATTTGAAGTCGAATTTCAACATTTCTCATATATTTGAGTGAGTTTGCATCTAACTTTGTCAGATATCGTCGATTTACATCCATTCAAGCTCATTGAGGTCGATTGTCACTTTGTGTTAATTGAAAATTTTCAAAGTCTATCTTCCTAATTTGAAGTCGAGTTCCAACATTTCTTATATATTTGAGTGAGTTTGGATCTAACTTTGTCAGATATCGTCGATTTACATCCATTCAAGCTCATTGAGGTCGATTGTCACTTTGTGTTGATTGAAAATTTTCAAAGTCTATCTTCCTAATTTGAAGTCGAATTTCAACATTTCCTATATATTTGAGTGAGTTTGCATCTAACTTTGTCAGATATCGTCGATTTACATCCATTGAAGCCGTTTGAGGTCGATTGTCACTTTGTGTTGATTGAAAATTTTCAAAGTCTATCTTCCTAATTTGAAGTCGAATTTCAACATTTCTTATATATTTGAGTGAGTTTGCATCTAACTTTGTCAGATTTCGTCGATTTACATCCATTGAAGCCGTTTGAGGTCGATTGTCACTTTGTGTTGATTGAAAATTTTCAAAGTCTATTTTCCCAATTTGAAGTCGAATTTCAACATTTCTTATATATTTGAGTGAGTTTGCATCTAACTTTGTCAGATACCGTCGATTGACATCCATTGAAGCTCATTGAGGTCGATTGTCACTTTGTGTTGATTGAAAATTTTCAAAGTCTATCTTCCTAATTTGAAGTCGAATTTCAACATTTCTTATATATTTGAGTGAGTTTGCATCTAACTTTGTCAGATATCGTCGATTTACATCCATGGAAGCCGTTTGAGGTCGATTGTCACTTTGTGTTGATTGAAAATTTTCAAAGTCTATCTTTCTAATTTAAAGTTGAATTTCAACATTTCTCATATATTTGAGTGAGTTCGCATCTAACTTTGTCAGATATCGTCGATTTACATCCATTGAAGCCGTTTGAGGTCGATTGTCACTTTGTGTTGATTGAAAATTTTCAAAGTCTATCTTCCTAATTTGAAGTCGAATTTCAACATTTCTTATATATTTGAGTGAGTTTGCATCTAACTTTGTCAGATTTCGTCGATTTACATCCATTGAAGCCGTTTGAGGTTGATTGTCACTTTGTGGTGATTGAAAATTTTCATAGTCTATCTTCCCAATTTGAAGTCGAATTTCAACATTTCTTATATATTTGAGTGAGTTTGCATCTAACTTTGTCAGGTTTCGTCGATTTACATCCATTGAAGCCGTTTGAGGTCGATTGTCACTTTGTGTTGATTGAAAATTTTCAAAGTCTATTTTCCCAATTTGAAGTCGAATTTCAACATTTCTTATATATTTGAGTGAGTTTGCATCTAACTTTGTCAGATATCGTCGATTACATCCATTGAAGCCGTTTGAGGTCGATTGTCACTTTGTGTTGATTGAAAATTTTTAAAGTCTATCTTCCCAATTTGAAGTCGAATTTCAACATTTCTTATATATTTGAGTGAGGTCGCATCTAACTTTGTCAGATATCGTCAATTACATCCATTGAAGCCGTTTGAGGTCGATTGTCACTTTGTGTTGATTGAAAATTTTAAAAGTCTATCTTGCTAATTTAAAGTTGAATTTCAACATTTCTCATATATTTGAGTGAGTTTGCATCTAACTTTGTCAGATATCGTCAATTACATCCATTGAAGCCGTTTGAGGTCGATTGTCACTTTGTGTTAATTGAAAATTTTCAAAGTCTATCTTCCCAATTTGAAGTCGAATTTCAACATTTCTTATATATTTGAGTGAGGTCGCATCTAACTTTGTCAGATATCGTCAATTACATCCATTGAAGCCGTTTGAGGTCGATTGTCATTTTGTGTTGATTGAAAATTTTCAAAGTCTATCTTCCTAATTTGAAGTCGAATTTCAACATTTCTTATATATTTGAGTGAGTTCGCATCTAACTTTGTCAGATATCGTCGATTTACATCCATTGAAGCCGTTTGAGGTCGATTGTCACTTTGTGTTGATTGAAAATTTTCAAAGTCTATCTTCCTAATTTGAAGTCGAATTTCAACATTTCTTATATATTTGAGTGAGTTTGCATCTAACTTTGTCAGATATCGTCGATTTACATCCATTGAAGCCGTTTGAGGTCGATTGTCACTTTGTGTTGATTGAAAATTTTCAAAGTCTATCTTTCTAATTTAAAGTTGAATTTCAACATTTCTCATATATTTGAGTGAGTTTGCATCTAACTTTGTCAGATATCGTCGATTTACATCCATTCAAGCTCATTGAGGTCGATTGTCACTTTGTGTTGATTGAAAATTTTCAAAGTCTATCTTCCCAATTTGAAGTCGAATTTCAACATTTCTTATATATTTGAGTGAGGTCGCATCTAACTTTGTCAGATATCGTCAATTACATCCATTGAAGCCGTTTGAGGTCGATTGTCATTTGGTGTTGATTGAAAATTTTCAAAGTCTATCTTCCTAATTTGAAGTCGAATTTCAACATTTCTTATATATTTGAGTGAGTTTGCATCTAACTTTGTCAGATATCGTCGATTTACATCCATTGAAGCCGTTTGAGGTCGATTGTCACTTTGTGTTGATTGAAAATTTTCAAAGTCTATCTTCCTAATTTGAAGTCGAATTTCAACATTTCTTATATATTTGAGTGAGTTTGCATCTAACTTTGTCAGATTTCGTCGATTTACATCCATTGAAGCCGTTTGAGGTCGATTGTCACTTTGTGTTGATTGAAAATTTTCAAAGTCTATTTTCCCAATTTGAAGTCGAATTTCAACATTCCTTATATATTTGAGTGAGTTTGCATCTAACTTTGTCAGATACCGTCGATTGACATCCATTGAAGCTCATTGAGGTCGATTGTCACTTTGTGTTGATTGAAAATTTTCAAAGTCTATCTTCCTAATTTGAAGTCGAATTTCAACATTTCTCATATATTTGAGTGAGTTCGCATCTAACTTTGTCAGATATCGTCGATTTACATCCATTGAAGCCGTTTGAGGTCGATTGTCACTTTGTGTTGATTGAAAATTTTCAAAGTCTATCTTCCTAATTTGAAGTCGAATTTCAACATTTCTTATATATTTGAGTGAGTTTGCATCTAACTTTGTCAGATTTCGTCGATTTACATCCATTGAAGCCGTTTGAGGTTGATTGTCACTTTGTGGTGATTGAAAATTTTCATAGTCTATCTTCCCAATTTGAAGTCGAATTTCAACATTTCTTATATATTTGAGTGAGTTTGCATCTAACTTTGTCAGGTTTCGTCGATTTACATCCATTGAAGCCGTTTGAGGTCGATTGTCACTTTGTGTTGATTGAAAATTTTCAAAGTCTATCTTCCTAATTTGAAGTCGAATTTCAACATTTCTTATATATTTGAGTGAGTTTGCATCTAACTTTGTCAGATTTCGTCGATTTACATCCATTGAAGCCGTTTGAGGTCGATTGTCACTTTGTGTTGATTGAAAATTTTCAAAGTCTATCTTCCTAATTTGAAGTCGAATTTCAACATTTCTTATATATTTGAGTGAGTTTGCATCTAACTTTGTCAGATATCGTCGATTTACATCCATTGAAGCCGTTTGAGGTCGATTGTCACTTTGTGTTGATTGAAAATTTTCAAAGTCTATCTTCCTAATTTGAAGTCGAATTTCAACATTTCTTATATATTTGAGTGAGTTTGCATCTAACTTTGTCAGATATCGTCGATTTACATCCATTGAAGCCGTTTGAGGTCGATTGTCACTTTGTGTTGATTGAAAATTTTCAAAGTCTATCTTCCTAATTTGAAGTCGAATTTCAACATTTCTTATATATTTGAGTGAGTTTGCATCTAACTTTGTCAGATATCGTCGATTTACATCCATTGAAGCCGTTTGAGGTCGATTGTCACTTTGTGTTGATTGAAAATTTTCAAAGTCTATCTTTCTAATTTAAAGTTGAATTTCAACATTTCTCATATATTTGAGTGAGTTTGCATCTAACTTTGTCAGATATCGTCGATTTACATCCATTGAAGCCGTTTGAGGTCGATTGTCACTTTGTGTTGATTGAAAATTTTCAAAGTCTATCTTCCTAATTTGAAGTCGAATTTCAACATTTCTTATATATTTGAGTGAGTTTGCATCTAACTTTGTCAGATATCGTCGATTTACATCCATTGAAGCCGTTTGAGGTCGATTGTCACTTTGTGTTGATTGAAAATTTTCAAAGTCTATCTTTCTAATTTAAAGTTGAATTTCAACATTTCTCATATATTTGAGTGAGTTTGCATCTAACTTTGTCAGATATCGTCGATTTACATCCATTCAAGCTCATTGAGGTCGATTGTCACTTTGTGTTGATTGAAAATTTTCAAAGTCTATCTTCCCAATTTGAAGTCGAATTTCAACATTTCTTATATATTTGAGTGAGGTCGCATCTAACTTTGTCAGATATCGTCAATTACATCCATTGAAGCCGTTTGAGGTCGATTGTCATTTTGTGTTGATTGAAAATTTTCAAAGTCTATTTTCCCAATTTGAAGTCGAATTTCAACATTCCTTATATATTTGAGTGAGTTTGCATCTAACTTTGTCAGATACCGTCGATTGACATCCATTGAAGCTCATTGAGGTCGATTGTCACTTTGTGTTGATTGAAAATTTTCAAAGTCTATCTTCCTAATTTGAAGTCGAATTTCAACATTTCTCATATATTTGAGTGAGTTTGCATCTAATTTTGTCAGATATCGTCGATTTACATCCATTCAAGCTCATTGAGGTCGATTGTCACTTTGTGTTAATTGAAAATTTTCAAAGTCTATCTTCCTAATTTGAAGTCGAGTTCCAACATTTCTTATATATTTGAGTGAGTTTGGATCTAACTTTGTCAGATATCGTCGATTTACATCCATTGAAGCCGTTTGAGGTCGATTGTCACTTTGTGTTGATTGAAAATTTTCAAAGTCTATTTTCCCAATTTGAAGTCGAATTTCAACATTCCTTATATATTTGAGTGAGTTTGCATCTAACTTTGTCAGATACCGTCGATTGACATCCATTGAAGCTCATTGAGGTCGATTGTCACTTTGTGTTGATTGAAAATTTTCAAAGTCTATCTTCCTAATTTGAAGTCGAATTTCAACATTCCTTATATATTTCAGTGAGTTTGCATCTAACTTTGTCAGATATCGTCGATTTACATCCATTCAAGCTCATTGAGGTCGATTGTCACTTTGTGTTGATTGAAAATTTTCAAAGTCTATCTTCCTAATTTGAAGTCGAATTTCAACATTTCTTATATATTTGAGTGAGTTTGCATCTAACTTTGTCAGATATCGTCGATTTACATCCATTGAAGCCGTTTGAGGTCGATTGTCACTTTGTGTTGATTGAAAATTTTCAAAGTCTATCTTCCTAATTTGAAGTCGAATTTCAACATTTCTTATATATTTGAGTGAGTTTGCATCTAACTTTGTCAGATTTCGTCGATTTACATCCATTGAAGCCGTTTGAGGTCGATTGTCACTTTGTGTTGATTGAAAATTTTCAAAGTCTATTTTCCCAATTTGAAGTCGAATTTCAACATTCCTTATATATTTGAGTGAGTTTGCATCTAACTTTGTCAGATACCGTCGATTGACATCCATTGAAGCTCATTGAGGTCGATTGTCACTTTGTGTTGATTGAAAATTTTCAAAGTCTATCTTCCTAATTTGAAGTCGAATTTCAACATTTCTCATATATTTGAGTGAGTTTGCATCTAATTTTGTCAGATATCGTCGATTTACATCCATTCAAGCTCATTGAGGTCGATTGTCACTTTGTGTTAATTGAAAATTTTCAAAGTCTATCTTCCTAATTTGAAGTCGAGTTCCAACATTTCTTATATATTTGAGTGAGTTTGGATCTAACTTTGTCAGATATCGTCGATTTACATCCATTGAAGCCGTTTGAGGTCGATTGTCACTTTGTGTTGATTGAAAATTTTCAAAGTCTATTTTCCCAATTTGAAGTCGAATTTCAACATTCCTTATATATTTGAGTGAGTTTGCATCTAACTTTGTCAGATACCGTCGATTGACATCCATTGAAGCTCATTGAGGTCGATTGTCACTTTGTGTTGATTGAAAATTTTCAAAGTCTATCTTCCTAATTTGAAGTCGAATTTCAACATTCCTTATATATTTCAGTGAGTTTGCATCTAACTTTGTCAGATATCGTCGATTTACATCCATTCAAGCTCATTGAGGTCGATTGTCACTTTGTGTTGATTGAAAATTTTCAAAGTCTATCTTCCTAATTTGAAGTCGAATTTCAACATTTCTTATATATTTGAGTGAGTTTGCATCTAACTTTGTCAGATATCGTCGATTTACATCCATTGAAGCCGTTTGAGGTCGATTGTCACTTTGTGTTGATTGAAAATTTTCAAAGTCTATCTTCCTAATTTGAAGTCGAATTTCAACATTTCTTATATATTTGAGTGAGTTTGCATCTAACTTTGTCAGATTTCGTCGATTTACATCCATTGAAGCCGTTTGAGGTCGATTGTCACTTTGTGTTGATTGAAAATTTTCAAAGTCTATCTTCCTAATTTGAAGTCGAATTTCAACATTTCTTATATATTTGAGTGAGTTTGCATCTAACTTTGTCAGATATCGTCGATTTACATCCATTGAAGCCGTTTGAGGTCGATTGTCACTTTGTGTTGATTGAAAATTTTCAAAGTCTATCTTCCTAATTTGAAGTCGAATTTCAACATTTCTTATATATTTGAGTGAGTTTGCATCTAACTTTGTCAGATATCGTCGATTTACATCCATTGAAGCCGTTTGAGGTCGATTGTCACTTTGTGTTGATTGAAAATTTTCAAAGTCTATCTTCCTAATTTGAAGTCGAATTTCAACATTTCTTATATATTTGAGTGAGTTTGCATCTAACTTTGTCAGATATCGTCGATTTACATCCATTGAAGCCGTTTGAGGTCGATTGTCACTTTGTGTTGATTGAAAATTTTCAAAGTCTATCTTTCTAATTTAAAGTTGAATTTCAACATTTCTCATATATTTGAGTGAGTTTGCATCTAACTTTGTCAGATATCGTGGATTTACATCCATTGAAGCCGTTTGAGGTCGATTGTCACTTTGTGTTGATTGAAAATTTTCAAAGTCTATCTTCCTAATTTGAAGTCGAATTTCAACATTTCTTATATATTTGAGTGAGTTTGCATCTAACTTTGTCAGATATCGTCGATTTACATCCATTGAAGCCGTTTGAGGTCGATTGTCACTTTGTGTTGATTGAAAATTTTCAAAGTCTATCTTTCTAATTTAAAGTTGAATTTCAACATTTCTCATATATTTGAGTGAGTTTGCATCTAACTTTGTCAGATATCGTCGATTTACATCCATTCAAGCTCATTGAGGTCGATTGTCACTTTGTGTTGATTGAAAATTTTCAAAGTCTATCTTCCCAATTTGAAGTCGAATTTCAACATTTCTTATATATTTGAGTGAGGTCGCATCTAACTTTGTCAGATATCGTCAATTACATCCATTGAAGCCGTTTGAGGTCGATTGTCATTTTGTGTTGATTGAAAATTTTCAAAGTCTATCTTCCTAATTTGAAGTCGAATTTCAACATTTCTTATATATTTGAGTGAGTTTGCATCTAACTTTGTCAGATATCGTCGATTTACATCCATTGAAGCCGTTTGAGGTCGATTGTCACTTTGTGTTGATTGAAAATTTCCAAAGTCTATCTTCCTAATTTGAAGTCGAATTTCAACATTCCTTATATATTTCAGTGAGTTTGCATCTAACTTTGTCAGATATCGTCGATTTACATCCATTCAAGCTCATTGAGGTCGATTGTCACTTTGTGTTGATTGAAAATTTTCAAAGTCTATCTTCCTAATTTGAAGTCGAATTTCAACATTTCTTATATATTTGAGTGAGTTTGCATCTAACTTTGTCAGATATCGTCGATTTACATCCATTGAAGCCGTTTGAGGTCGATTGTCACTTTGTGTTGATTGAAAATTTTCAAAGTCTATCTTCCTAATTTGAAGTCGAATTTCAACATTTCTTATATATTTGAGTGAGTTTGCATCTAACTTTGTCAGATTTCGTCGATTTACATCCATTGAAGCCGTTTGAGGTCGATTGTCACTTTGTGTTGATTGAAAATTTTCAAAGTCTATCTTCCTAATTTGAAGTCGAATTTCAACATTTCTTATATATTTGAGTGAGTTTGCATCTAACTTTGTCAGATATCGTCGATTTACATCCATTGAAGCCGTTTGAGGTCGATTGTCACTTTGTGTTGATTGAAAATTTTCAAAGTCTATCTTCCTAATTTGAAGTCGAATTTCAACATTTCTTATATATTTGAGTGAGTTTGCATCTAACTTTGTCAGATATCGTCGATTTACATCCATTGAAGCCGTTTGAGGTCGATTGTCACTTTGTGTTGATTGAAAATTTTCAAAGTCTATCTTCCTAATTTGAAGTCGAATTTCAACATTTCTTATATATTTGAGTGAGTTTGCATCTAACTTTGTCAGATATCGTCGATTTACATCCATTGAAGCCGTTTGAGGTCGATTGTCACTTTGTGTTGATTGAAAATTTTCAAAGTCTATCTTTCTAATTTAAAGTTGAATTTCAACATTTCTCATATATTTGAGTGAGTTTGCATCTAACTTTGTCAGATATCGTGGATTTACATCCATTGAAGCCGTTTGAGGTCGATTGTCACTTTGTGTTGATTGAAAATTTTCAAAGTCTATCTTCCTAATTTGAAGTCGAATTTCAACATTTCTTATATATTTGAGTGAGTTTGCATCTAACTTTGTCAGATATCGTCGATTTACATCCATTGAAGCCGTTTGAGGTCGATTGTCACTTTGTGTTGATTGAAAATTTTCAAAGTCTATCTTTCTAATTTAAAGTTGAATTTCAACATTTCTCATATATTTGAGTGAGTTTGCATCTAACTTTGTCAGATATCGTCGATTTACATCCATTCAAGCTCATTGAGGTCGATTGTCACTTTGTGTTGATTGAAAATTTTCAAAGTCTATCTTCCCAATTTGAAGTCGAATTTCAACATTTCTTATATATTTGAGTGAGGTCGCATCTAACTTTGTCAGATATCGTCAATTACATCCATTGAAGCCGTTTGAGGTCGATTGTCATTTTGTGTTGATTGAAAATTTTCAAAGTCTATCTTCCTAATTTGAAGTCGAATTTCAACATTTCTTATATATTTGAGTGAGTTTGCATCTAACTTTGTCAGATATCGTCGATTTACATCCATTGAAGCCGTTTGAGGTCGATTGTCACTTTGTGTTGATTGAAAATTTCCAAAGTCTATCTTCCTAATTTGAAGTCGAATTTCAACATTTCTTATATATTTGAGTGAGTTTGCATCTAACTTTGTCAGATTTCGTCGATTTACATCCATTGAAGCCGTTTGAGGTCGATTGTCACTTTGTGTTGATTGAAAATTTTCAAAGTCTATTTTCCCAATTTGAAGTCGAATTTCAACATTCCTTATATATTTGAGTGAGTTTGCATCTAACTTTGTCAGATACCGTCGATTGACATCCATTGAAGCTCATTGAGGTCGATTGTCACTTTGTGTTGATTGAAAATTTTCAAAGTCTATCTTCCTAATTTGAAGTCGAATTTCAACATTTCTCATATATTTGAGTGAGTTTGCATCTAACTTTGTCAGATATCGTCGATTTACATCCATTCAAGCTCATTGAGGTCGATTGTCACTTTGTGTTAATTGAAAATTTTCAAAGTCTATCTTCCTAATTTGAAGTCGAGTTCCAACATTTCTTATATATTTGAGTGAGTTTGGATCTAACTTTGTCAGATATCGTCGATTTACATCCATTGAAGCCGTTTGAGGTCGATTGTCACTTTGTGTTGATTGAAAATTTTCAAAGTCTATTTTCCCAATTTGAAGTCGAATTTCAACATTCCTTATATATTTGAGTGAGTTTGCATCTAACTTTGTCAGATACCGTCGATTGACATCCATTGAAGCTCATTGAGGTCGATTGTCACTTTGTGTTGATTGAAAATTTTCAAAGTCTATCTTCCTAATTTGAAGTCGAATTTCAACATTTCTCATATATTTGAGTGAGTTTGCATCTAACTTTGTCAGATATCGTCGATTTACATCCATTGAAGCCGTTTGAGGTCGATTGTCACTTTGTGTTGATTGAAAATTTTCAAAGTCTATCTTTCTAATTTAAAGTTGAATTTCAACATTTCTCATATATTTGAGTGAGTTTGCATCTAACTTTGTCAGATATCGTGGATTTACATCCATTGAAGCCGTTTGAGGTCGATTGTCACTTTGTGTTGATTGAAAATTTTCAAAGTCTATCTTCCTAATTTGAAGTCGAATTTCAACATTTCTTATATATTTGAGTGAGTTTGCATCTAACTTTGTCAGATATCGTCGATTTACATCCATTGAAGCCGTTTGAGGTCGATTGTCACTTTGTGTTGATTGAAAATTTTCAAAGTCTATCTTTCTAATTTAAAGTTGAATTTCAACATTTCTCATATATTTGAGTGAGTTTGCATCTAACTTTGTCAGATATCGTCGATTTACATCCATTCAAGCTCATTGAGGTCGATTGTCACTTTGTGTTGATTGAAAATTTTCAAAGTCTATCTTCCCAATTTGAAGTCGAATTTCAACATTTCTTATATATTTGAGTGAGGTCGCATCTAACTTTGTCAGATATCGTCAATTACATCCATTGAAGCCGTTTGAGGTCGATTGTCATTTTGTGTTGATTGAAAATTTTCAAAGTCTATCTTCCTAATTTGAAGTCGAATTTCAACATTTCTTATATATTTGAGTGAGTTTGCATCTAACTTTGTCAGATATCGTCGATTTACATCCATTGAAGCCGTTTGAGGTCGATTGTCACTTTGTGTTGATTGAAAATTTCCAAAGTCTATCTTCCTAATTTGAAGTCGAATTTCAACATTTCTTATATATTTGAGTGAGTTTGCATCTAACTTTGTCAGATTTCGTCGATTTACATCCATTGAAGCCGTTTGAGGTCGATTGTCACTTTGTGTTGATTGAAAATTTTCAAAGTCTATTTTCCCAATTTGAAGTCGAATTTCAACATTCCTTATATATTTGAGTGAGTTTGCATCTAACTTTGTCAGATACCGTCGATTGACATCCATTGAAGCTCATTGAGGTCGATTGTCACTTTGTGTTGATTGAAAATTTTCAAAGTCTATCTTCCTAATTTGAAGTCGAATTTCAACATTTCTCATATATTTGAGTGAGTTTGCATCTAACTTTGTCAGATATCGTCGATTTACATCCATTCAAGCTCATTGAGGTCGATTGTCACTTTGTGTTAATTGAAAATTTTCAAAGTCTATCTTCCTAATTTGAAGTCGAGTTCCAACATTTCTTATATATTTGAGTGAGTTTGGATCTAACTTTGTCAGATATCGTCGATTTACATCCATTGAAGCCGTTTGAGGTCGATTGTCACTTTGTGTTGATTGAAAATTTTCAAAGTCTATTTTCCCAATTTGAAGTCGAATTTCAACATTCCTTATATATTTGAGTGAGTTTGCATCTAACTTTGTCAGATACCGTCGATTGACATCCATTGAAGCTCATTGAGGTCGATTGTCACTTTGTGTTGATTGAAAATTTTCAAAGTCTATCTTCCTAATTTGAAGTCGAATTTCAACATTTCTCATATATTTGAGTGAGTTTGCATCTAACTTTGTCAGATATCGTCGATTTACATCCATTCAAGCTCATTGAGGTCGATTGTCACTTTGTGTTGATTGAAAATTTTCAAAGTCTATCTTCCTAATTTGAAGTCGAATTTCAACATTTCTTATATATTTGAGTGAGTTTGCATCTAACTTTGTCAGATATCGTCGATTTACATCCATTGAAGCCGTTTGAGGTCGATTGTCACTTTGTGTTGATTGAAAATTTTAAAAGTCTATCTTGCTAATTTAAAGTTGAATTTCAACATTTCTCATATATTTGAGTGAGTTTGCATCTAACTTTGTCAGATATCGTCAATTACATCCATTGAAGCCGTTTGAGGTCGATTGTCACTTTGTGTTAATTGAAAATTTTCAAAGTCTATCTTCCCAATTTGAAGTCGAATTTCAACATTTCTTATATATTTGAGTGAGGTCGCATCTAACTTTGTCAGATATCGTCAATTACATCCATTGAAGCCGTTTGAGGTCGATTGTCATTTTGTGTTGATTGAAAATTTTCAAAGTCTATCTTCCTAATTTGAAGTCGAATTTCAACATTTCTTATATATTTGAGTGAGTTCGCATCTAACTTTGTCAGATATCGTCGATTTACATCCATTGAAGCCGTTTGAGGTCGATTGTCACTTTGTGTTGATTGAAAATTTTCAAAGTCTATCTTCCTAATTTGAAGTCGAATTTCAACATTTCTTATATATTTGAGTGAGTTTGCATCTAACTTTGTCAGATATCGTCGATTTACATCCATTGAAGCCGTTTGAGGTCGATTGTCACTTTGTGTTGATTGAAAATTTTCAAAGTCTATCTTTCTAATTTAAAGTTGAATTTCAACATTTCTCATATATTTGAGTGAGTTTGCATCTAACTTTGTCAGATATCGTCGATTTACATCCATTCAAGCTCATTGAGGTCGATTGTCACTTTGTGTTGATTGAAAATTTTCAAAGTCTATCTTCCCAATTTGAAGTCGAATTTCAACATTTCTTATATATTTGAGTGAGGTCGCATCTAACTTTGTCAGATATCGTCAATTACATCCATTGAAGCCGTTTGAGGTCGATTGTCATTTTGTGTTGATTGAAAATTTTCAAAGTCTATCTTCCTAATTTGAAGTCGAATTTCAACATTTCTTATATATTTGAGTGAGTTTGCATCTAACTTTGTCAGATATCGTCGATTTACATCCATTGAAGCCGTTTGAGGTCGATTGTCACTTTGTGTTGATTGAAAATTTTCAAAGTCTATCTTCCTAATTTGAAGTCGAATTTCAACATTTCTTATATATTTGAGTGAGTTTGCATCTAACTTTGTCAGATTTCGTCGATTTACATCCATTGAAGCCGTTTGAGGTCGATTGTCACTTTGTGTTGATTGAAAATTTTCAAAGTCTATTTTCCCAATTTGAAGTCGAATTTCAACATTCCTTATATATTTGAGTGAGTTTGCATCTAACTTTGTCAGATACCGTCGATTGACATCCATTGAAGCTCATTGAGGTCGATTGTCACTTTGTGTTGATTGAAAATTTTCAAAGTCTATCTTCCTAATTTGAAGTCGAATTTCAACATTTCTCATATATTTGAGTGAGTTTGCATCTAACTTTGTCAGATATCGTCGATTTACATCCATTCAAGCTCATTGAGGTCGATTGTCACTTTGTGTTAATTGAAAATTTTCAAAGTCTATCTTCCTAATTTGAAGTCGAGTTCCAACATTTCTTATATATTTGAGTGAGTTTGGATCTAACTTTGTCAGATATCGTCGATTTACATCCATTGAAGCCGTTTGAGGTCGATTGTCACTTTGTGTTGATTGAAAATTTTCAAAGTCTATTTTCCCAATTTGAAGTCGAATTTCAACATTCCTTATATATTTGAGTGATTTTGCATCTAACTTTGTCAGATACCGTCGATTGACATCCATTGAAGCTCATTGAGGTCGATTGTCACTTTGTGTTGATTGAAAATTTTCAAAGTCTATCTTCCTAATTTGAAGTCGAATTTCAACATTTCTCATATATTTGAGTGAGTTTGCATCTAACTTTGTCAGATATCGTCGATTTACATCCATTCAAGCTCATTGAGGTCGATTGTCACTTTGTGTTGATTGAAAATTTTCAAAGTCTATCTTCCTAATTTGAAGTCGAATTTCAACATTTCTTATATATTTGAGTGAGTTTGCATCTAACTTTGTCAGATATCGTCGATTTACATCCATTGAAGCCGTTTGAGGTCGATTGTCACTTTGTGTTGATTGAAAATTTTAAAAGTCTATCTTGCTAATTTAAAGTTGAATTTCAACATTTCTCATATATTTGAGTGAGTTTGCATCTAACTTTGTCAGATATCGTCAATTACATCCATTGAAGCCGTTTGAGGTCGATTGTCACTTTGTGTTAATTGAAAATTTTCAAAGTCTATCTTCCCAATTTGAAGTCGAATTTCAACATTTCTTATATATTTGAGTGAGGTCGCATCTAACTTTGTCAGATATCGTCAATTACATCCATTGAAGCCGTTTGAGGTCGATTGTCATTTTGTGTTGATTGAAAATTTTCAAAGTCTATCTTCCTAATTTGAAGTCGAATTTCAACATTTCTTATATATTTGAGTGAGTTCGCATCTAACTTTGTCAGATATCGTCGATTTACATCCATTGAAGCCGTTTGAGGTCGATTGTCACTTTGTGTTGATTGAAAATTTTCAAAGTCTATCTTTCTAATTTAAAGTTGAATTTCAACATTTCTCATATATTTGAGTGAGTTTGCATCTAACTTTGTCAGATATCGTCGATTTACATCCATTCAAGCTCATTGAGGTCGATTGTCACTTTGTGTTGATTGAAAATTTTCAAAGTCTATCTTCCCAATTTGAAGTCGAATTTCAACATTTCTTATATATTTGAGTGAGGTCGCATCTAACTTTGTCAGATATCGTCAATTACATCCATTGAAGCCGTTTGAGGTCGATTGTCATTTTGTGTTTATTGAAAATTTTCAAAGTCTATCTTCCTAATTTGAAGTCGAATTTCAACATTTCTTATATATTTGAGTGAGTTTGCATCTAACTTTGTCAGATTTCGTCGATTTACATCCATTGAAGCCGTTTGAGGTCGATTGTCACTTTGTGTTGATTGAAAATTTTCAAAGTCTATTTTCCCAATTTGAAGTCGAATTTCAACATTCCTTATATATTTGAGTGAGTTTGCATCTAACTTTGTCAGATACCGTCGATTGACATCCATTGAAGCTCATTGAGGTCGATTGTCACTTTGTGTTGATTGAAAATTTTCAAAGTCTATCTTCCTAATTTGAAGTCGAATTTCAACATTTCTCATATATTTGAGTGAGTTTGCATCTAACTTTGTCAGATATCGTCGATTTACATCCATTCAAGCTCATTGAGGTCGATTGTCACTTTGTGTTAATTGAAAATTTTCAAAGTCTATCTTCCTAATTTGAAGTCGAGTTCCAACATTTCTTATATATTTGAGTGAGTTTGGATCTAACTTTGTCAGATATCGTCGATTTACATCCATTCAAGCTCATTGAGGTCGATTGTCACTTTGTGTTGATTGAAAATTTTCAAAGTCTATCTTCCTAATTTGAAGTCGAATTTCAACATTTCTTATATATTTGAGTGAGTTCGCACCTAACTTTGTCAGATATCGTCGATTTACATCCATTGAAGCCGTTTGAGGTCGATTGTCACTTTGTGTTGATTGAAAATTTTCAAAGTCTATCTTCCTAATTTGAAGTCGAATTTCAACATTTCTTATATATTTGAGTGAGTTTGCATCTAACTTTGTCAGATTTCGTCGATTTACATCCATTGAAGCCGTTTGAGGTCGATTGTCACTTTGTGTTGATTGAAAATTTTCAAAGTCTATTTTCCCAATTTGAAGTCGAATTTCAACATTTCTTATATATTTGAGTGAGTTTGCATCTAACTTTGTCAGATACCGTCGATTGACATCCATTGAAGCTCATTGAGGTCGATTGTCACTTTGTGTTGATTGAAAATTTTCAAAGTCTATCTTCCTAATTTGAAGTCGAATTTCAACATTTCTTATATATTTGAGTGAGTTTGCATCTAACTTTGTCAGATATCGTCGATTTACATCCATTGAAGCCGTTTGAGGTCGATTGTCACTTTGTGTTGATTGAAAATTTTCAAAGTCTATCTTTCTAATTTAAAGTTGAATTTCAACATTTCTCATATATTTGAGTGAGTTTGCATCTAACTTTGTCAGATTTCGTCGATTTACATCCATTGAAGCCGTTTGAGGTCGATTGTCACTTTGTGTTGATTGAAAATTTTCAAAGTCTATCTTCCTAATTTGAAGTCGAATTTCAACATTTCTTATATATTTGAGTGAGTTTGCATCTAACTTTGTCAGATATCGTCGATTTACATCCATTGAAGCCGTTTGAGGTCGATTGTCACTTTCTGTTGATTGAAAATTTTAAAAGTCTATCTTGCTAATTTAAAGTTGAATTTCAACATTTCTCATATATTTGAGTGAGTTTGCATCTAACTTTGTCAGATATCGTCAATTACATCCATTGAAGCCGTTTGAGGTCGATTGTCACTTTGTGTTAATTGAAAATTTTCAAAGTCTATCTTCCCAATTTGAAGTCGAATTTCAACATTTCTTATATATTTGAGTGAGGTCGCATCTAACTTTGTCAGATTTCGTCGATTTACATCCATTGAAGCCGTTTGAGGTCGATTGTCACTTTGTGTTGATTGAAAATTTTCAAAGTCTATCTTCCTAATTTGAAGTCGAATTTCAACATTTCTTATATATTTGAGTGAGTTTGCATCTAACTTTGTCAGATATCGTCGATTTACATCCATTGAAGCCGTTTGAGGTCGATTGTCACTTTCTGTTGATTGAAAATTTTAAAAGTCTATCTTGCTAATTTAAAGTTGAATTTCAACATTTCTCATATATTTGAGTGAGTTTGCATCTAACTTTGTCAGATATCGTCAATTACATCCATTGAAGCCGTTTGAGGTCGATTGTCACTTTGTGTTAATTGAAAATTTTCAAAGTCTATCTTCCTAATTTGAAGTCGAATTTCAACATTTCTTATATATTTGAGTGAGGTCGCATCTAACTTTGTCAGATATCGTCGATTACATCCATTGAAGCCGTTTGAGGTCGATTGTCACTTTGTGTTGATTGAAAATTTTTAAAGTCTATCTTCCCAATTTGAAGTCGAATTTCAACATTTCTTATATATTTGAGTGAGGTCGCATCTAACTTTGTCAGATATCGTCAATTACATCCATTGAAGCCGTTTGAGGTCGATTGTCACTTTGTGTTAATTGAAAATTTTCAAAGTCTATCTTCCCAATTTGAAGTCGAATTTCAACATTTCTTATATATTTGAGTGAGGTCGCATCTAACTTTGTCAGATATCGTCAATTACATCCATTGAAGCCGTTTGAGGTCGATTGTCATTTTGTGTTGATTGAAAATTTTCAAAGTCTATCTTCCTAATTTGAAGTCGAATTTCAACATTTCTTATATATTTGAGTGAGTTCGCATCTAACTTTGTCAGATATCGTCGATTTACATCCATTGAAGCCGTTTGAGGTCGATTGTCACTTTGTGTTGATTGAAAATTTTCAAAGTCTATTTTCCCAATTTGAAGTCGAATTTCAACATTTCTTATATATTTGAGTGAGTTTGCATCTAACTTTGTCAGATACCGTCGATTGACATCCATTGAAGCTCATTGAGGTCGATTGTCACTTTGTGTTGATTGAAAATTTTCAAAGTCTATCTTCCTAATTTGAAGTCGAATTTCAACATTTCTTATATATTTGAGTGAGTTTGCATCTAACTTTGTCAGATATCGTCGATTTACATCCATTGAAGCCGTTTGAGGTCGATTGTCACTTTGTGTTGATTGAAAATTTTCAAAGTCTATCTTCCTAATTTGAAGTCGAATTTCAACATTTCTTATATATTTGAGTGAGTTTGCATCTAACTTTGTCAGATATCGTCGATTTACATCCATTGAAGCCGTTTAAGGTCGATTGTCACTTTGTGTTGATTGAAAATTTTCAAAGTCTATCTTCCTAATTTGAAGTCGAGTTCCAACATTTCTTATATATTTGAGTGAGTTTGCATCTAACTTTGTCAGATATCGTCGATTTACATCCATTCAAGCTCATTGAGGTCGATTGTCACTTTGTGTTGATTGAAAATTTTCAAAGTCTATCTTCCTAATTTGAAGTCGAATTTCAACATTTCTTATATATTTGAGTGAGTTTGCATCTAACTTTGTCAGATATCGTCGATTTACATCCATTGAAGCCATTTGAGGTCGATTGTCACTTTGTGTTGATTGAAAATTTTCAAAGTCTATCTTCCTAATTTGAAGTCGAATTTCAACATTTCTTATATATTTGAGTGAGTTTGCATCTAACTTTGTCAGATTTCGTCGATTTACATCCATTGAAGCCGTTTGAGGTCGATTGTCACTTTGTGTTGATTGAAAATTTTTAAAGTCTATTTTCCCAATTTCAAGTCGAATTTCAACATTCCTTATATATTTGAGTGAGTTTGCATCTAACTTTGTCAGATACCGTCGATTGACATCCATTGTAGCTCATTGAGGTCGATTGTCACTTTGTGTTGATTGAAAATTTTCAAAGTCTATCTTCCTAATTTGAAGTCGAATTTCAACATTTCTCATATATTTGAGTGAGTTTGCATCTAACTTTGTCAGATATCGTCGATTTACATCCATTCAAGCTCATTGAGGTCGATTGTCACTTTGTGTTAATTGAAAATTTTCAAAGTCTATCTTCCTAATTTGAAGTCGAGTTCCAACATTTCTTATATATTTGAGTGAGTTTGCATCTAACTTTGTCAGATATCGTCGATTTACATCCATTCAAGCTCATTGAGGTCGATTGTCACTTTGTGTTGATTGAAAATTTTCAAAGTCTATCTTCCTAATTTGAAGTCGAATTTCAACATTTCTTATATATTTGAGTGAGTTTGCATCTAACTTTGTCAGATATCGTCGATTTACATCCATTGAAGCCGTTTGAGGTCGATTGTCACTTTGTGTTGATTGAAAATTTTCAAAGTCTATCTTCCTAATTTGAAGTCGAATTTCAACATTTCTTATATATTTGAGTGAGTTTGCATCTAACTTTGTCAGATTTCGTCGATTTACATCCATTGAAGCCGTTTGAGGTCGATTGTCACTTTGTGTTAATTGAAAATTTTCAAAGTCTATCTTCCTAATTTGAAGTCATTTCTTATATATTTGAGTGAGTTTGCATCTAACTTTGTCAGATATCGTCGATTTACATCCATTGAAGCCGTTTGAGGTCGATTGTCACTTTGTGTTGATTGAAAATTTTCAAAGTCTATCTTCCTAATTTGAAGTCGAATTTCAACATTTCTTATATATTTGAGTGAGTTTGCATCTAACTTTGTCAGATATCGTCGATTTACATCCATTGAAGCCGTTTGAGGTCGATTGTCATTTTGTGTTGATTGAAAATTTTCAAAGTCTATCTTTCTAATTTAAAGTTGAATTTCAACATTTCTCATATATTTGAGTGAGTTCGCATCTAACTTTGTCAGATATCGTCGATTTACATCCATTCAAGCTCATTGAGGTCGATTGTCACTTTGTGTTGATTGAAAATTTTCAAAGTCTATCTTCCTAATTTGAAGTCGAATTTCAACATTTCTTATATATTTGAGTGAGTTTGCATCTAACTTTGTCAGATATCGTCGATTTACATCCATTGAAGCCGTTTGAGGTCGATTGTCACTTTGTGTTGATTGAAAATTTTCAAAGTCTATCTTCGTAATTTGAAGTCGAATTTCAACATTTCTTATATATTTGAGTGAGTTTGCATCTAACTTTGTCAGATATCGTCGATTTACATCCATTGAAGCCGTTTGAGGTCGATTGTCACTTTGTGTTGATTGAAAATTTTCAAAGTCTATCTTCGTAATTTGAAGTCGAATTTCAACATTTCTTATATATTTGAGTGAGTTTGCATCTAACTTTGTCAGATATCGTCGATTTACATCCATTGAAGCCGTTTGAGGTCGATTGTCACTTTGTGTTGATTGAAAATTTTCAAAGCCTATCTTTCTAATTTAAAGTTGAATTTCAACATTTCTCATATATTTGAGTGAGTTCGCATCTAACTTTGTCAGATATCGTCGATTTACATCCATTGAAGCCGTTTGAGGTCGATTGTCACTTTGTGTTGATTGAAAATTTTCAAAGTCTATCTTCCTAATTTGAAGTCGAATTTCAACATTTCTTATATATTTGAGTGAGTTTGCATCTAACTTTGTCAGATATCGTCGATTTACATCCATTGAAGCCGTTTGAGGTTGATTGTCACTTTGTGGTGATTGAAAATTTTCATAGTCTATCTTCCCAATTTGAAGTCGAATTTCAACATTTCTTATATATTTGAGTGAGTTTGCATCTAACTTTGTCAGATTTCGTCGATTTACATCCATTGAAGCCGTTTGAGGTCGATTGTCACTTTGTGTTGATTGAAAATTTTCAAAGTCTATCTTCCCAATTTGAAGTCGAATTTCAACATTTCTTATATATTTGAGTGAGTTTGCATCTAACTTTGTCAGATATCGTCGATTTACATCCATTGAAGCCGTTTGAGGTCGATTGTCACTTTGTGTTGATTGAAAATTTTAAAAGTCTATCTTGCTAATTTAAAGTTGAATTTCAACATTTCTTATATATTTGAGTGAGTTTGCATCTAACTTTGTCAGATATCGTCAATTACATCCATTGAAGCCGTTTGAGGTCGATTGTCACTTTGTGTTAATTGAAAATTTTCAAAGTCTATCTTCCCAATTTGAAGTCGAATTTCAACATTTCTTATATATTTGAGTGAGGTCGCATCTAACTTTGTCAGATATCGTCAATTACATCCATTGAAGCCGTTTGAGGTCGATTGTCATTTTGTGTTGATTGAAAATTTTCAAAGTCTATCTTCCTAATTTGAAGTCGAATTTCAACATTTCTTATATATTTGAGTGAGTTCGCATCTAACTTTGTCAGATATCGTCGATTTACATCCATTGAAGCCGTTTGAGGTCGATTGTCACTTTGTGTTGATTGAAAATTTTCAAAGTCTATCTTCCTAATTTGAAGTCGAATTTCAACATTTCTTATATATTTGAGTGAGTTTGCATCTAACTTTGTCAGATATCGTCGATTTACATCCATTGAAGCCGTTTGAGGTTGATTGTCACTTTGTGGTGATTGAAAATTTTCATAGTCTATCTTCCCAATTTGAAGTCGAATTTCAACATTTCTTATATATTTGAGTGAGTTTGCATCTAACTTTGTCAGATTTCGTCGATTTACATCCATTGAAGCCGTTTGAGGTCGATTGTCACTTTGTGTTGATTGAAAATTTTCAAAGTCTATTTTCCCAATTTGAAGTCGAATTTCAACATTTCTTATATATTTGAGTGAGTTTGCATCTAACTTTGTCAGATATCGTCGATTACATCCATTGAAGCCGTTTGAGGTCGATTGTCACTTTGTGTTGATTGAAAATTTTTGAAGTCTATCTTCCCAATTTGAAGTCGAATTTCAACATTTCTTATATATTTGAGTGAGGTCGCATCTAACTTTGTCAGATATCGTCAATTACATCCATTGAAGCCGTTTGAGGTCGATTGTCACTTTGTGTTAATTGAAAATTTTCAAAGTCTATCTTCCCAATTTGAAGTCGAATTTCAACATTTCTTATATATTTGAGTGAGGTCGCATCTAACTTTGTCAGATATCGTCAATTACATCCATTGAAGCCGTTTGAGGTCGATTGTCATTTTGTGTTGATTGAAAATTTTCAAAGTCTATCTTCCTAATTTGAAGTCGAATTTCAACATTTCTTATATATTTGAGTGAGTTCGCATCTAACTTTGTCAGATATCGTCGATTTACATCCATTGAAGCCGTTTGAGGTCGATTGTCACTTTGTGTTGATTGAAAATTTTCAAAGTCTATTTTCCCAATTTGAAGTCGAATTTCAACATTTCTTATATATTTGAGTGAGTTTGCATCTAACTTTGTCAGATACCGTCGATTGACATCCATTGAAGCTCATTGAGGTCGATTGTCACTTTGTGTTGATTGAAAATTTTCAAAGTCTATCTTCCTAATTTGAAGTCGAATTTCAACATTTCTCATATATTTGAGTGAGTTTGCATCTAACTTTGTCAGATATCGTCGATTTACATCCATTGAAGCCGTTTGAGGTCGATTGTCACTTTGTGTTGATTGAAAATTTTCAAAGTCTATCTTCCTAATTTGAAGTCGAATTTCAACATTTCTTATATATTTGAGTGAGTTTGCATCTAACTTTGTCAGATTTCGTCGATTTACATCCATTGAAGCCGTTTGAGGTCGATTGTCACTTTGTGTTGATTGAAAATTTTCAAAGTCTATTTTCCCAATTTGAAGTCGAATTTCAACATTCCTTATATATTTGAGTGAGTTTGCATCTAACTTTGTCAGATACCGTCGATTGACATCCATTGAAGCTCATTGAGGTCGATTGTCACTTTGTGTTGATTGAAAATTTTCAAAGTCTATCTTCCTAATTTGAAGTCGAATTTCAACATTTCTCATATATTTGAGTGAGTTTGCATCTAACTTTGTCAGATATCGTCGATTTACATCCATTGAAGCCGTTTAAGGTCGATTGTCACTTTGTGTTGATTGAAAATTTTCAAAGTCTATCTTCCTAATTTGAAGTCGAATTTCAACATTTCTTATATATTTGAGTGAGTTTGCATCTAACTTTGTCAGATTTCGTCGATTTACATCCATTGAAGCCGTTTGAGGTCGATTGTCACTTTGTGTTGATTGAAAATTTTTAAAGTCTATTTTCCCAATTTCAAGTCGAATTTCAACATTCCTTATATATTTGAGTGAGTTTGCATCTAACTTTGTCAGATATCGTCGATTTACATCCATTGAAGCCGTTTGAGGTCGATTGTCACTTTGTGTTGATTGAAAATTTTCAAAGTCTATCTTCCTAATTTGAGGTCGAATTTCAACATTCCTTATATATTTCAGTGAGTTTGCATCTAACTTTGTCAGATATCGTCGATTTACATCCATTCAAGCTCATTGAGGTCGATTGTCACTTTGTGTTGATTGAAAATTTTCAAAGTCTATCTTCCTAATTTGAAGTCGAATTTCAACATTTCTTATATATTTGAGTGAGTTTGCATCTAACTTTGTCAGATATCGTCGATTTACATCCATTGAAGCCGTTTGAGGTCGATTGTCACTTTGTGTTGATTGAAAATTTTCAAAGTCTATCTTCCTAATTTGAAGTCGAATTTCAACATTTCTTATATATTTGAGTGAGTTTGCATCTAACTTTGTCAGATTTCGTCGATTTACATCCATTGAAGCCGTTTGAGGTCGATTGTCACTTTGTGTTGATTGAAAATTTTCAAAGTCTATCTTCCTAATTTGAAGTCGAATTTCAACATTTCTTATATATTTGAGTGAGTTTGCATCTAACTTTGTCAGATATCGTCGATTTACATCCATTGAAGCCGTTTGAGGTCGATTGTCACTTTGTGTTGATTGAAAATTTTCAAAGTCTATCTTCCTAATTTGAAGTCGAATTTCAACATTTCTTATATATTTGAGTGAGTTTGCATCTAACTTTGTCAGATATCGTCGATTTACATCCATTGAAGCCGTTTGAGGTCGATTGTCACTTTGTGTTGATTGAAAATTTTCAAAGTCTATCTTCCTAATTTGAAGTCGAATTTCAACATTTCTTATATATTTGAGTGAGTTTGCATCTAACTTTGTCAGATATCGTCGATTTACATCCATTGAAGCCGTTTGAGGTCGATTGTCACTTTGTGTTGATTGAAAATTTTCAAAGTCTATCTTTCTAATTTAAAGTTGAATTTCAACATTTCTCATATATTTGAGTGAGTTTGCATCTAACTTTGTCAGATATCGTCGATTTACATCCATTCAAGCTCATTGAGGTCGATTGTCACTTTGTGTTGATTGAAAATTTTCAAAGTCTATCTTCCCAATTTGAAGTCGAATTTCAACATTTCTTATATATTTGAGTGAGTTTGCATCTAACTTTGTCAGATACCGTCGATTGACATCCATTGAAGCTCATTGAGGTCGATTGTCACTTTGTGTTGATTGAAAATTTTCAAAGTCTATCTTCCTAATTTGAAGTCGAATTTCAACATTTCTCATATATTTGAGTGAGTTTGCATCTAACTTTGTCAGATATCGTCAATTTACATCCATTGAAGCCGTTTGAGGTCGATTGTCACTTTGTGTTGATTGAAAATTTTCAAAGTCTATCTTCCTAATTTGAAGTCGAATTTCAACATTTCTTATATATTTGAGTGAGTTTGCATCTAACTTTGTCAGATTTCGTCGATTTACATCCATTGAAGCCGTTTGAGGTCGATTGTCACTTTGTGTTGATTGAAAATTTTCAAAGTCTATTTTCCCAATTTGAAGTCGAATTTCAACATTCCTTATATATTTGAGTGAGTTTGCATCTAACTTTGTCAGATACCGTCGATTGACATCCATTGAAGCTCATTGAGGTCGATTGTCACTTTGTGTTGATTGAAAATTTTCAAAGTCTATCTTCCTAATTTGAAGTCGAATTTCAACATTTCTCATATATTTGAGTGAGTTTGCATCTAACTTTGTCAGATATCGTCGATTTACATCCATTGAAGCCGTTTAAGGTCGATTGTCACTTTGTGTTGATTGAAAATTTTCAAAGTCTATCTTCCTAATTTGAAGTCGAATTTCAACATTTCTTATATATTTGAGTGAGTTTGCATCTAACTTTGTCAGATTTCGTCGATTTACATCCATTGAAGCCGTTTGAGGTCGATTGTCACTTTGTGTTGATTGAAAATTTTTAAAGTCTATTTTCCCAATTTCAAGTCGAATTTCAACATTCCTTATATATTTGAGTGAGTTTGCATCTAACTTTGTCAGATATCGTCGATTTACATCCATTGAAGCCGTTTGAGGTCGATTGTCACTTTGTGTTGATTGAAAATTTTCAAAGTCTATCTTCCTAATTTGAAGTCGAATTTCAACATTCCTTATATATTTCAGTGAGTTTGCATCTAACTTTGTCAGATATCGTCGATTTACATCCATTCAAGCTCATTGAGGTCGATTGTCACTTTGTGTTGATTGAAAATTTTCAAAGTCTATCTTCCTAATTTGAAGTCGAATTTCAACATTTCTTATATATTTGAGTGAGTTTGCATCTAACTTTGTCAGATATCGTCGATTTACATCCATTGAAGCCGTTTGAGGTCGATTGTCACTTTGTGTTGATTGAAAATTTTCAAAGTCTATCTTCCTAATTTGAAGTCGAATTTCAACATTTCTTATATATTTGAGTGAGTTTGCATCTAACTTTGTCAGATTTCGTCGATTTACATCCATTGAAGCCGTTTGAGGTCGATTGTCACTTTGTGTTGATTGAAAATTTTCAAAGTCTATCTTCCTAATTTGAAGTCGAATTTCAACATTTCTTATATATTTGAGTGAGTTTGCATCTAACTTTGTCAGATATCGTCGATTTACATCCATTGAAGCCGTTTGAGGTCGATTGTCACTTTGTGTTGATTGAAAATTTTCAAAGTCTATCTTCCTAATTTGAAGTCGAATTTCAACATTTCTTATATATTTGAGTGAGTTTGCATCTAACTTTGTCAGATATCGTCGATTTACATCCATTGAAGCCGTTTGAGGTCGATTGTCACTTTGTGTTGATTGAAAATTTTCAAAGTCTATCTTCCTAATTTGAAGTCGAATTTCAACATTTCTTATATATTTGAGTGAGTTTGCATCTAACTTTGTCAGATATCGTCGATTTACATCCATTGAAGCCGTTTGAGGTCGATTGTCACTTTGTGTTGATTGAAAATTTTCAAAGTCTATCTTTCTAATTTAAAGTTGAATTTCAACATTTCTCATATATTTGAGTGAGTTTGCATCTAACTTTGTCAGATATCGTCGATTTACATCCATTCAAGCTCATTGAGGTCGATTGTCACTTTGTGTTGATTAAAAATTTTCAAAGTCTATCTTCCCAATTTGAAGTCGAATTTCAACATTTCTTATATATTTGAGTGAGGTCGCATCTAACTTTGTCAGATATCGTCAATTACATCCATTGAAGCCGTTTGAGGTCGATTGTCATTTTGTGTTGATTGAAAATTTTCAAAGTCTATCTTCCTAATTTGAAGTCGAATTTCAACATTTCTTATATATTTGAGTGAGTTCGCATCTAACTTTGTCAGATATCGTCGATTTACATCCATTGAAGCCGTTTGAGGTCGATTGTCACTTTGTGTTGATTGAAAATTTTCAAAGTCTATCTTCCTAATTTGAAGTCGAATTTCAACATTTCTTATATATTTGAGTGAGTTTGCATCTAACTTTGTCAGATATCGTCGATTTACATCCATTGAAGCCGTTTGAGGTCGATTGTCACTTTGTGTTGATTGAAAATTTTCAAAGTCTATCTTTCTAATTTAAAGTTGAATTTCAACATTTCTCATATATTTGAGTGAGTTTGCATCTAACTTTGTCAGATATCGTCGATTTACATCCATTCAAGCTCATTGAGGTCGATTGTCACTTTGTGTTGATTGAAAATTTTCAAAGTCTATCTTCCCAATTTGAAGTCGAATTTCAACATTTCTTATATATTTGAGTGAGGTCGCATCTAACTTTGTCAGATATCGTCAATTACATCCATTGAAGCCGTTTGAGGTCGATTGTCATTTTGTGTTGATTGAAAATTTTCAAAGTCTATCTTCCTAATTTGAAGTCGAATTTCAACATTTCTTATATATTTGAGTGAGTTTGCATCTAACTTTGTCAGATATCGTCGATTTACATCCATTGAAGCCGTTTGAGGTCGATTGTCACTTTGTGTTGATTGAAAATTTTCAAAGTCTATCTTCCTAATTTGAAGTCGAATTTCAACATTTCTTATATATTTGAGTGAGTTTGCATCTAACTTTGTCAGATTTCGTCGATTTACATCCATTGAAGCCGTTTGAGGTCGATTGTCACTTTGTGTTGATTGAAAATTTTCAAAGTCTATTTTCCCAATTTGAAGTCGAATTTCAACATTCCTTATATATTTGAGTGAGTTTGCATCTAACTTTGTCAGATACCGTCGATTGACATCCATTGAAGCTCATTGAGGTCGATTGTCACTTTGTGTTGATTGAAAATTTTCAAAGTCTATCTTCCTAATTTGAAGTCGAATTTCAACATTTCTCATATATTTGAGTGAGTTTGCATCTAACTTTGTCAGATATCGTCGATTTACATCCATTCAAGCTCATTGAGGTCGATTGTCACTTTGTGTTAATTGAAAATTTTCAAAGTCTATCTTCCTAATTTGAAGTCGAGTTCCAACATTTCTTATATATTTGAGTGAGTTTGGATCTAACTTTGTCAGATATCGTCGATTTACATCCATTGAAGCCGTTTGAGGTCGATTGTCACTTTGTGTTGATTGAAAATTTTCAAAGTCTATTTTCCCAATTTGAAGTCGAATTTCAACATTCCTTATATATTTGAGTGAGTTTGCATCTAACTTTGTCAGATACCGTCGATTGACATCCATTGAAGCTCATTGAGGTCGATTGTCACTTTGTGTTGATTGAAAATTTTCAAAGTCTATCTTCCTAATTTGAAGTCGAATTTCAACATTTCTCATATATTTGAGTGAGTTTGCATCTAACTTTGTCAGATATCGTCGATTTACATCCATTCAAGCTCATTGAGGTCGATTGTCACTTTGTGTTGATTGAAAATTTTCAAAGTCTATCTTCCTAATTTGAAGTCGAATTTCAACATTTCTTATATATTTGAGTGAGTTTGCATCTAACTTTGTCAGATATCGTCGATTTACATCCATTGAAGCCGTTTGAGGTCGATTGTCACTTTGTGTTGATTGAAAATTTTAAAAGTCTATCTTGCTAATTTAAAGTTGAATTTCAACATTTCTCATATATTTGAGTGAGTTTGCATCTAACTTTGTCAGATATCGTCAATTACATCCATTGAAGCCGTTTGAGGTCGATTGTCACTTTGTGTTAATTGAAAATTTTCAAAGTCTATCTTCCCAATTTGAAGTCGAATTTCAACATTTCTTATATATTTGAGTGAGGTCGCATCTAACTTTGTCAGATATCGTCAATTACATCCATTGAAGCCGTTTGAGGTCGATTGTCATTTTGTGTTGATTGAAAATTTTCAAAGTCTATCTTCCTAATTTGAAGTCGAATTTCAACATTTCTTATATATTTGAGTGAGTTCGCATCTAACTTTGTCAGATATCGTCGATTTACATCCATTGAAGCCGTTTGAGGTCGATTGTCACTTTGTGTTGATTGAAAATTTTCAAAGTCTATCTTCCTAATTTGAAGTCGAATTTCAACATTTCTTATATATTTGAGTGAGTTTGCATCTAACTTTGTCAGATATCGTCGATTTACATCCATTGAAGCCGTTTGAGGTCGATTGTCACTTTGTGTTGATTGAAAATTTTCAAAGTCTATCTTTCTAATTTAAAGTTGAATTTCAACATTTCTCATATATTTGAGTGAGTTTGCATCTAACTTTGTCAGATATCGTCGATTTACATCCATTCAAGCTCATTGAGGTCGATTGTCACTTTGTGTTGATTGAAAATTTTCAAAGTCTATCTTCCCAATTTGAAGTCGAATTTCAACATTTCTTATATATTTGAGTGAGGTCGCATCTAACTTTGTCAGATATCGTCAATTACATCCATTGAAGCCGTTTGAGGTCGATTGTCATTTTGTGTTGATTGAAAATTTTCAAAGTCTATCTTCCTAATTTGAAGTCGAATTTCAACATTTCTTATATATTTGAGTGAGTTTGCATCTAACTTTGTCAGATTTCGTCGATTTACATCCATTGAAGCCGTTTGAGGTCGATTGTCACTTTGTGTTGATTGAAAATTTTCAAAGTCTATTTTCCCAATTTGAAGTCGAATTTCAACATTCCTTATATATTTGAGTGAGTTTGCATCTAACTTTGTCAGATACCGTCGATTGACATCCATTGAAGCTCATTGAGGTCGATTGTCACTTTGTGTTGATTGAAAATTTTCAAAGTCTATCTTCCTAATTTGAAGTCGAATTTCAACATTTCTCATATATTTGAGTGAGTTTGCATCTAACTTTGTCAGATATCGTCGATTTACATCCATTGAAGCCGTTTGAGGTCGATTGTCACTTTGTGTTGATTGAAAATTTTCAAAGTCTATCTTCCTAATTTGAAGTCGAATTTCAACATTTCTTATATATTTGAGTGAGTTTGCATCTAACTTTGTCAGATATCGTCGATTTACATCCATTGAAGCCGTTTGAGGTCGATTGTCACTTTGTGTTGATTGAAAATTTTCAAAGTCTATCTTTCTAATTTAAAGTTGAATTTCAACATTTCTCATATATTTGAGTGAGTTTGCATCTAACTTTGTCAGATATCGTCGATTTACATCCATTCAAGCTCATTGAGGTCGATTGTCACTTTGTGTTGATTGAAAATTTTCAAAGTCTATCTTCCCAATTTGAAGTCGAATTTCAACATTTCTTATATATTTGAGTGAGGTCGCATCTAACTTTGTCAGATATCGTCAATTACATCCATTGAAGCCGTTTGAGGTCGATTGTCATTTTGTGTTGATTGAAAATTTTCAAAGTCTATCTTCCTAATTTGAAGTCGAATTTCAACATTTCTTATATATTTGAGTGAGTTCGCATCTAACTTTGTCAGATATCGTCGATTTACATCCATTGAAGCCGTTTGAGGTCGATTGTCACTTTGTGTTGATTGAAAATTTTCAAAGTCTATCTTCCTAATTTGAAGTCGAATTTCAACATTTCTTATATATTTGAGTGAGTTTGCATCTAACTTTGTCAGATATCGTCGATTTACATCCATTGAAGCCGTTTGAGGTCGATTGTCACTTTGTGTTGATTGAAAATTTTCAAAGTCTATCTTTCTAATTTAAAGTTGAATTTCAACATTTCTCATATATTTGAGTGAGTTTGCATCTAACTTTGTCAGATATCGTCGATTTACATCCATTCAAGCTCATTGAGGTCGATTGTCACTTTGTGTTGATTGAAAATTTTCAAAGTCTATCTTCCCAATTTGAAGTCGAATTTCAACATTTCTTATATATTTGAGTGAGGTCGCATCTAACTTTGTCAGATATCGTCAATTACATCCATTGAAGCCGTTTGAGGTCGATTGTCATTTTGTGTTGATTGAAAATTTTCAAAGTCTATCTTCCTAATTTGAAGTCGAATTTCAACATTTCTTATATATTTGAGTGAGTTTGCATCTAACTTTGTCAGATATCGTCGATTTACATCCATTGAAGCCGTTTGAGGTCGATTGTCACTTTGTGTTGATTGAAAATTTTCAAAGTCTATCTTCCTAATTTGAAGTCAAATTTCAACATTTCTTATATATTTGAGTGAGTTTGCATCTAACTTTGTCAGATTTCGTCGATTTACATCCATTGAAGCCGTTTGAGGTCGATTGTCACTTTGTGTTGATTGAAAATTTTCAAAGTCTATTTTCCCAATTTGAAGTCGAATTTCAACATTCCTTATATATTTGAGTGAGTTTGCATCTAACTTTGTCAGATACCGTCGATTGACATCCATTGAAGCTCATTGAGGTCGATTGTCACTTTGTGTTGATTGAAAATTTTCAAAGTCTATCTTCCTAATTTGAAGTCGAATTTCAACATTTCTCATATATTTGAGTGAGTTTGCATCTAACTTTGTCAGATATCGTCGATTTACATCCATTCAAGCTCATTGAGGTCGATTGTCACTTTGTGTTAATTGAAAATTTTCAAAGTCTATCTTCCTAATTTGAAGTCGAGTTCCAACATTTCTTATATATTTGAGTGAGTTTGGATCTAACTTTGTCAGATATCGTCGATTTACATCCATTGAAGCCGTTTGAGGTCGATTGTCACTTTGTGTTGATTGAAAATTTTCAAAGTCTATTTTCCCAATTTGAAGTCGAATTTCAACATTCCTTATATATTTGAGTGAGTTTGCATCTAACTTTGTCAGATACCGTCGATTGACATCCATTGAAGCTCATTGAGGTCGATTGTCACTTTGTGTTGATTGAAAATTTTCAAAGTCTATCTTCCTAATTTGAAGTCGAATTTCAACATTTCTCATATATTTGAGTGAGTTTGCATCTAACTTTGTCAGATATCGTCGATTTACATCCATTCAAGCTCATTGAGGTCGATTGTCACTTTGTGTTGATTGAAAATTTTCAAAGTCTATCTTCCTAATTTGAAGTCGAATTTCAACATTTCTTATATATTTGAGTGAGTTTGCATCTAACTTTGTCAGATATCGTCGATTTACATCCATTGAAGCCGTTTGAGGTCGATTGTCACTTTGTGTTGATTGAAAATTTTAAAAGTCTATCTTGCTAATTTAAAGTTGAATTTCAACATTTCTCATATATTTGAGTGAGTTTGCATCTAACTTTGTCAGATATCGTCAATTACATCCATTGAAGCCGTTTGAGGTCGATTGTCACTTTGTGTTAATTGAAAATTTTCAAAGTCTATCTTCCCAATTTGAAGTCGAATTTCAACATTTCTTATATATTTGAGTGAGGTCGCATCTAACTTTGTCAGATATCGTCAATTACATCCATTGAAGCCGTTTGAGGTCGATTGTCATTTTGTGTTGATTGAAAATTTTCAAAGTCTATCTTCCTAATTTGAAGTCGAATTTCAACATTTCTTATATATTTGAGTGAGTTCGCATCTAACTTTGTCAGATATCGTCGATTTACATCCATTGAAGCCGTTTGAGGTCGATTGTCACTTTGTGTTGATTGAAAATTTTCAAAGCCTATCTTCCTAATTTGAAGTCGAATTTCAACATTTCTTATATATTTGAGTGAGTTTGCATCTAACTTTGTCAGATATCGTCGATTTACATCCATTGAAGCCGTTTGAGGTCGATTGTCACTTTGTGTTGATTAAAAATTTTCAAAGTCTATCTTTCTAATTTAAAGTTGAATTTCAACATTTCTCATATATTTGAGTGAGTTTGCATCTAACTTTGTCAGATATCGTCGATTTACATCCATTCAAGCTCATTGAGGTCGATTGTCACTTTGTGTTGATTGAAAATTTTCAAAGTCTATCTTCCCAATTTGAAGTCGAATTTCAACATTTCTTATATATTTGAGTGAGGTCGCATCTAACTTTGTCAGATATCGTCAATTACATCCATTGAAGCCGTTTGAGGTCGATTGTCATTTTGTGTTGATTGAAAATTTTCAAAGTCTATCTTCCTAATTTGAAGTCGAATTTCAACATTTCTTATATATTTGAGTGAGTTTGCATCTAACTTTGTCAGATTTCGTCGATTTACATCCATTGAAGCCGTTTGAGGTCGATTGTCACTTTGTGTTGATTGAAAATTTTCAAAGTCTATTTTCCCAATTTGAAGTCGAATTTCAACATTCCTTATATATTTGAGTGAGTTTGCATCTAACTTTGTCAGATACCGTCGATTGACATCCATTGAAGCTCATTGAGGTCGATTGTCACTTTGTGTTGATTGAAAATTTTCAAAGTCTATCTTCCTAATTTGAAGTCGAATTTCAACATTTCTCATATATTTGAGTGAGTTTGCATCTAACTTTGTCAGATATCGTCGATTTACATCCATTCAAGCTCATTGAGGTCGATTGTCACTTTGTGTTAATTGAAAATTTTCAAAGTCTATCTTCCTAATTTGAAGTCGAGTTCCAACATTTCTTATATATTTGAGTGAGTTTGGATCTAACTTTGTCAGATATCGTCGATTTACATCCATTCAAGCTCATTGAGGTCGATTGTCACTTTGTGTTGATTGAAAATTTTCAAAGTCTATCTTCCTAATTTGAAGTCGAATTTCAACATTTCTTATATATTTGAGTGAGTTCGCATCTAACTTTGTCAGATATCGTCGATTTACATCCATTGAAGCCGTTTGAGGTCGATTGTCACTTTGTGTTGATTGAAAATTTTCAAAGTCTATCTTCCTAATTTGAAGTCGAATTTCAACATTTCTTATATATTTGAGTGAGTTTGCATCTAACTTTGTCAGATTTCGTCGATTTACATCCATTGAAGCCGTTTGAGGTCGATTGTCACTTTGTGTTGATTGAAAATTTTCAAAGTCTATTTTCCCAATTTGAAGTCGAATTTCAACATTTCTTATATATTTGAGTGAGTTTGCATCTAACTTTGTCAGATACCGTCGATTGACATCCATTGAAGCTCATTGAGGTCGATTGTCACTTTGTGTTGATTGAAAATTTTCAAAGTCTATCTTCCTAATTTGAAGTCGAATTTCAACATTTCTTATATATTTGAGTGAGTTTGCATCTAACTTTGTCAGATATCGTCGATTTACATCCATTGAAGCCGTTTGAGGTCGATTGTCACTTTGTGTTGATTGAAAATTTTCAAAGTCTATCTTTCTAATTTAAAGTTGAATTTCAACATTTCTCATATATTTGAGTGAGTTTGCATCTAACTTTGTCAGATTTCGTCGATTTACATCCATTGAAGCCGTTTGAGGTCGATTGTCACTTTGTGTTGATTGAAAATTTTCAAAGTCTATCTTCCTAATTTGAAGTCGAATTTCAACATTTCTTATATATTTGAGTGAGTTTGCATCTAACTTTGTCAGATATCGTCGATTTACATCCATTGAAGCCGTTTGAGGTCGATTGTCACTTTCTGTTGATTGAAAATTTTAAAAGTCTATCTTGCTAATTTAAAGTTGAATTTCAACATTTCTCATATATTTGAGTGAGTTTGCATCTAACTTTGTCAGATATCGTCAATTACATCCATTGAAGCCGTTTGAGGTCGATTGTCACTTTGTGTTAATTGAAAATTTTCAAAGTCTATCTTCCCAATTTGAAGTCGAATTTCAACATTTCTTATATATTTGAGTGAGGTCGCATCTAACTTTGTCAGATTTCGTCGATTTACATCCATTGAAGCCGTTTGAGGTCGATTGTCACTTTGTGTTGATTGAAAATTTTCAAAGTCTATCTTCCTAATTTGAAGTCGAATTTCAACATTTCTTATATATTTGAGTGAGTTTGCATCTAACTTTGTCAGATATCGTCGATTTACATCCATTGAAGCCGTTTGAGGTCGATTGTCACTTTCTGTTGATTGAAAATTTTAAAAGTCTATCTTGCTAATTTAAAGTTGAATTTCAACATTTCTCATATATTTGAGTGAGTTTGCATCTAACTTTGTCAGATATCGTCAATTACATCCATTGAAGCCGTTTGAGGTCGATTGTCACTTTGTGTTAATTGAAAATTTTCAAAGTCTATCTTCCCAATTTGAAGTCGAATTTCAACATTTCTTATATATTTGAGTGAGGTCGCATCTAACTTTGTCAGATATCGTCAATTACATCCATTGAAGCCGTTTGAGGTCGATTGTCACTTTGTGTTGATTGAAAATTTTCAAAGTCTATCTTCCTAATTTAAAGTCGAATTTCAACATTTCTTATATATTTGAGTGAGTTTGCATCTAACTTTGTCAGATATCGTCGATTACATCCATTGAAGCCGTTTGAGGTCGATTGTCACTTTGTGTTGATTGAAAATTTTTAAAGTCTATCTTCCCAATTTGAAGTCGAATTTCAACATTTCTTATATATTTGAGTGAGGTCGCATCTAACTTTGTCAGATATCGTCAATTACATCCATTGAAGCCGTTTGAGGTCGATTGTCACTTTGTGTTAATTGAAAATTTTCAAAGTCTATCTTCCCAATTTGAAGTCGAATTTCAACATTTCTTATATATTTGAGTGAGGTCGCATCTAACTTTGTCAGATATCGTCAATTACATCCATTGAAGCCGTTTGAGGTCGATTGTCATTTTGTGTTGATTGAAAATTTTCAAAGTCTATCTTCCTAATTTGAAGTCGAATTTCAACATTTCTTATATATTTGAGTGAGTTCGCATCTAACTTTGTCAGATATCGTCGATTTACATCCATTGAAGCCGTTTGAGGTCGATTGTCACTTTGTGTTGATTGAAAATTTTCAAAGTCTATTTTCCCAATTTGAGGTCGAATTTCAACATTTCTCATATATTTGAGTGAGTTTGCATCTAACTTTGTCAGATACCGTCGATTGACATCCATTGAAGCTCATTGAGGTCGATTGTCACTTTGTGTTGATTGAAAATTTTCAAAGTCTATCTTCCTAATTTGAAGTCGAATTTCAACATTTCTTATATATTTGAGTGAGTTTGCATCTAACTTTGTCAGATATCGTCGATTTACATCCATTGAAGCCGTTTGAGGTCGATTGTCACTTTGTGTTGATTGAAATTTTTCAAAGTCTATCTTCCTAATTTGAAGTCGAATTTCAACATTTCTTATATATTTGAGTGAGTTTGCATCTAACTTTGTCAGATTTCGTCGATTTACATCCATTGAAGCCGTTTGAGGTCGATTGTCACTTTGTGTTGATTGAAAATTTTCAAAGTCTATTTTCCCAATTTGAAGTCGAATTTCAACATTCCTTATATATTTGAGTGAGTTTGCATCTAACTTTGTCAGATACCGTCGATTGACATCCATTGAAGCTCATTGAGGTCGATTGTCACTTTGTGTTGATTGAAAATTTTCAAAGTCTATCTTCCTAATTTGAAGTCGAATTTCAACATTTCTCATATATTTGAGTGAGTTTGCATCTAACTTTGTCAGATATCGTCGATTTACATCCATTGAAGCCGTTTAAGGTCGATTGTCACTTTGTGTTGATTGAAAATTTTCAAAGTCTATCTTCCTAATTTGAAGTCGAGTTCCAACATTTCTTATATATTTGAGTGAGTTTGCATCTAACTTTGTCAGATATCGTCGATTTACATCCATTCAAGCTCATTGAGGTCGATTGTCACTTTGTGTTGATTGAAAATTTTCAAAGTCTATCTTCCTAATTTGAAGTCGAATTTCAACATTTCTTATATATTTGAGTGAGTTTGCATCTAACTTTGTCAGATATCGTCGATTTACATCCATTGAAGCCATTTGAGGTCGATTGTCACTTTGTGTTGATTGAAAATTTTCAAAGTCTATCTTCCTAATTTGAAGTCGAATTTCAACATTTCTTATATATTTGAGTGAGTTTGCATCTAACTTTGTCAGATTTCGTCGATTTACATCCATTGAAGCCGTTTGAGGTCGATTGTCACTTTGTGTTGATTGAAAATTTTTAAAGTCTATTTTCCCAATTTCAAGTCGAATTTCAACATTCCTTATATATTTGAGTGAGTTTGCATCTAACTTTGTCAGATACCGTCGATTGACATCCATTGTAGCTCATTGAGGTCGATTGTCACTTTGTGTTGATTGAAAATTTTCAAAGTCTATCTTCCTAATTTGAAGTCGAATTTCAACATTTCTCATATATTTGAGTGAGTTTGCATCTAACTTTGTCAGATATCGTCGATTTACATCCATTCAAGCTCATTGAGGTCGATTGTCACTTTGTGTTAATTGAAAATTTTCAAAGTCTATCTTCCTAATTTGAAGTCGAGTTCCAACATTTCTTATATATTTGAGTGAGTTTGCATCTAACTTTGTCAGATATCGTCGATTTACATCCATTCAAGCTCATTGAGGTCGATTGTCACTTTGTGTTGATTGAAAATTTTCAAAGTCTATCTTCCTAATTTGAAGTCGAATTTCAACATTTCTTATATATTTGAGTGAGTTTGCATCTAACTTTGTCAGATATCGTCGATTTACATCCATTGAAGCCGTTTGAGGTCGATTGTCACTTTGTGTTGATTGAAAATTTTCAAAGTCTATCTTCCTAATTTGAAGTCGAATTTCAACATTTCTTATATATTTGAGTGAGTTTGCATCTAACTTTGTCAGATTTCGTCGATTTACATCCATTGAAGCCGTTTGAGGTCGATTGTCACTTTGTGTTAATTGAAAATTTTCAAAGTCTATCTTCCTAATTTGAAGTCATTTCTTATATATTTGAGTGAGTTTGCATCTAACTTTGTCAGATATCGTCGATTTACATCCATTGAAGCCGTTTGAGGTCGATTGTCACTTTGTGTTGATTGAAAATTTTCAAAGTCTATCTTCCTAATTTGAAGTCGAATTTCAACATTTCTTATATATTTGAGTGAGTTTGCATCTAACTTTGTCAGATATCGTCGATTTACATCCATTGAAGCCGTTTGAGGTCGATTGTCATTTTGTGTTGATTGAAAATTTTCAAAGTCTATCTTTCTAATTTAAAGTTGAATTTCAACATTTCTCATATATTTGAGTGAGTTCGCATCTAACTTTGTCAGATATCGTCGATTTACATCCATTCAAGCTCATTGAGGTCGATTGTCACTTTGTGTTGATTGAAAATTTTCAAAGTCTATCTTCCTAATTTGAAGTCGAATTTCAACATTTCTTATATATTTGAGTGAGTTTGCATCTAACTTTGTCAGATATCGTCGATTTACATCCATTGAAGCCGTTTGAGGTCGATTGTCACTTTGTGTTGATTGAAAATTTTCAAAGTCTATCTTCGTAATTTGAAGTCGAATTTCAACATTTCTTATATATTTGAGTGAGTTTGCATCTAACTTTGTCAGATATCGTCGATTTACATCCATTGAAGCCGTTTGAGGTCGATTGTCACTTTGTGTTGATTGAAAATTTTCAAAGTCTATCTTCGTAATTTGAAGTCGAATTTCAACATTTCTTATATATTTGAGTGAGTTTGCATCTAACTTTGTCAGATATCGTCGATTTACATCCATTGAAGCCGTTTGAGGTCGATTGTCACTTTGTGTTGATTGAAAATTTTCAAAGCCTATCTTTCTAATTTAAAGTTGAATTTCAACATTTCTCATATATTTGAGTGAGTTCGCATCTAACTTTGTCAGATATCGTCGATTTACATCCATTGAAGCCGTTTGAGGTCGATTGTCACTTTGTGTTGATTGAAAATTTTCAAAGTCTATCTTCCTAATTTGAAGTCGAATTTCAACATTTCTTATATATTTGAGTGAGTTTGCATCTAACTTTGTCAGATATCGTCGATTTACATCCATTGAAGCCGTTTGAGGTTGATTGTCACTTTGTGGTGATTGAAAATTTTCATAGTCTATCTTCCCAATTTGAAGTCGAATTTCAACATTTCTTATATATTTGAGTGAGTTTGCATCTAACTTTGTCAGATTTCGTCGATTTACATCCATTGAAGCCGTTTGAGGTCGATTGTCACTTTGTGTTGATTGAAAATTTTCAAAGTCTATCTTCCTAATTTGAAGTCGAATTTCAACATTTCTTATATATTTGAGTGAGTTTGCATCTAACTTTGTCAGATATCGTCGATTTACATCCATTCAAGCTCATTGAGGTCGATTGTCACTTTGTGTTGATTGAAAATTTTCAAAGTCTATCTTCCTAATTTGAAGTCGAATTTCAACATTTCTTATATATTTGAGTGAGTTTGCATCTAACTTTGTCAGATATCGTCGATTTACATCCATTGAAGCCGTTTGAGGTCGATTGTCACTTTGTGTTGATTGAAAATTTTCAAAGTCTATCTTCCTAATTTGAAGTCGAATTTCAACATTTCTTATATATTTGAGTGAGTTTGCATCTAACTTTGTCAGATTTCGTCGATTTACATCCATTGAAGCCGTTTGAGGTCGATTGTCACTTTGTGTTGATTGAAAATTTTTAAAGTCTATTTTCCCAATTTCAAGTCGAATTTCAACATTCCTTATATATTTGAGTGAGTTTGCATCTAACTTTGTCAGATACCGTCGATTGACATCCATTGAAGCTCATTGAGGTCGATTGTCACTTTGTGTTGATTGAAAATTTTCAAAGTCTATCTTCCTAATTTGAAGTCGAATTTCAACATTTCTTATATATTTGAGTGAGTTCGCATCTAACTTTGTCAGATATCGTCGATTTACATCCATTGAAGCCGTTTGAGGTCGATTGTCACTTTGTGTTGATTGAAAATTTTCAAAGTCTATCTTCCTAATTTGAAGTCGAATTTCAACATTTCTTATATATTTGAGTGAGTTTGCATCTAACTTTGTCAGATATCGTCGATTTACATCCATTGAAGCCGTTTGAGGTTGATTGTCACTTTGTGTTGATTGAAAATTTTCAAAGTCTATCTTCCTAATTTGAAGTCGAATTTCAACATTTCTTATATATTTGAGTGAGTTTGCATCTAACTTTGTCAGATTTCGTCGATTTACATCCATTGAAGCCGTTTGAGGTCGATTGTCACTTTGTGTTGATTGAAAATTTTCAAAGTCTATTTTCCCAATTTGAAGTCGAATTTCAACATTCCTTATATATTTGAGTGAGTTTGCATCTAACTTTGTCAGATACCGTCGATTGACATCCATTGAAGCTCATTGAGGTCGATTGTCACTTTGTGTTGATTGAAAATTTTCAAAGTCTATCTTCCTAATTTGAAGTCGAATTTCAACATTTCTCATATATTTGAGTGAGTTTGCATCTAACTTTGTCAGATATCGTCGATTTACATCCATTCAAGCTCATTGAGGTCGATTGTCACTTTGTGTTAATTGAAAATTTTCAAAGTCTATCTTCCTAATTTGAAGTCGAGTTCCAACATTTCTTATATATTTGAGTGAGTTTGCATCTAACTTTGTCAGATATCGTCGATTTACATCCATTCAAGCTCATTGAGGTCGATTGTCACTTTGTGTTGATTGAAATTTTTCAAAGTCTATCTTCCTAATTTGAAGTCGAATTTCAACATTTCTTATATATTTGAGTGAGTTTGCATCTAACTTTGTCAGATTTCGTCGATTTACATCCATTGAAGCCGTTTGAGGTCGATTGTCACTTTGTGTTGATTGAAAATTATCAAAGTCTATTTTCCCAATTTGAAGTCGAATTTCAACATTCCTTATATATTTGAGTGAGTTTGCATCTAACTTTGTCAGATACCGTCGATTGACATCCATTGAAGCTCATTGAGGTCGATTGTCACTTTGTGTTGATTGAAAATTTTCAAAGTCTATCTTCCTAATTTGAAGTCGAATTTCAACATTTCTCATATATTTGAGTGAGTTTGCATCTAACTTTGTCAGATATCGTCGATTTACATCCATTCAAGCTCATTGAGGTCGATTGTCACTTTGTGTTAATTGAAAATTTTCAAAGTCTATCTTCCTAATTTGAAGTCGAGTTCCAACATTTCTTATATATTTGAGTGAGTTTGCATCTAACTTTGTCAGATATCGTCGATTTACATCCATTCAAGCTCATTGAGGTCGATTGTCACTTTGTGTTGATTGAAAATTTTCAAAGTCTATCTTCCTAATTTGAAGTCGAATTTCAACATTTCTTATATATTTGAGTGAGTTTGCATCTAACTTTGTCAGATATCGTCGATTTACATCCATTGAAGCCGTTTGAGGTCGATTGTCACTTTGTGTTGATTGAAAATTTTCAAAGTCTATCTTCCTAATTTGAAGTCGAATTTCAACATTTCTTATATATTTGAGTGAGTTTGCATCTAACTTTGTCAGATTTCGTCGATTTACATCCATTGAAGCCGTTTGAGGTCGATTGTCACTTTGTGTTGATTGAAAATTTTCAAAGTCTATTTTCCCAATTTGAAGTCGAATTTCAACATTCCTTATATATTTGAGTGAGTTTGCATCTAACTTTGTCAGATACCGTCGATTGACATCCATTGAAGCTCATTGAGGTCGATTGTCACTTTGTGTTGATTGAAAATTTTCAAAGTCTATCTTCCTAATTTGAAGTCGAATTTCAACATTTCTCATATATTTGAGTGAGTTTGCATCTAACTTTGTCAGATATCGTCGATTTACATCCATTCAAGCTCATTGAGGTCGATTGTCACTTTGTGTTAATTGAAAATTTTCAAAGTCTATCTTCCTAATTTGAAGTCGAGTTCCAACATTTCTTATATATTTGAGTGAGTTTGGATCTAACTTTGTCAGATATCGTCGATTTACATCCATTCAAGCTCATTGAGGTCGATTGTCACTTTGTGTTGATTGAAAATTTTCAAAGTCTATCTTCCTAATTTGAAGTCGAATTTCAACATTTCTTATATATTTGAGTGAGTTCGCATCTAACTTTGTCAGATATCGTCGATTTACATCCATTGAAGCCGTTTGAGGTCGATTGTCACTTTGTGTTGATTGAAAATTTTCAAAGTCTATCTTCCTAATTTGAAGTCGAATTTCAACATTTCTTATATATTTGAGTGAGTTTGCATCTAACTTTGTCAGATTTCGTCGATTTACATCCATTGAAGCCGTTTGAGGGCGATTGTCACTTTGTGTTGATTGAAAATTTTCAAAGTCTATTTTCCCAATTTGAAGTCGAATTTCAACATTTCTTATATATTTGAGTGAGTTTGCATCTAACTTTGTCAGATACCGTCGATTGACATCCATTGAAGCTCATTGAGGTCGATTGTCACTTTGTGTTGATTGAAAATTTTCAAAGTCTATCTTCCTAATTTGAAGTCGAATTTCAACATTTCTTATATATTTGAGTGAGTTTGCATCTAACTTTGTCAGATTTCGTCGATTTACATCCATTGAAGCCGTTTGAGGTCGATTGTCACTTTGTGTTGATTGAAAATTTTCAAAGTCTATTTTCCCAATTTGAAGTCGAATTTCAACATTCCTTATATATTTGAGTGAGTTTGCATCTAACTTTGTCAGATACCGTCGATTGACATCCATTGAAGCTCATTGAGGTCGATTGTCACTTTGTGTTGATTGAAAATTTTCAAAGTCTATCTTCCTAATTTGAAGTCGAATTTCAACATTTCTCATATATTTGAGTGAGTTTGCATCTAACTTTGTCAGATATCGTCGATTTACATCCATTCAAGCTCATTGAGGTCGATTGTCACTTTGTGTTAATTGAAAATTTTCAAAGTCTATCTTCCTAATTTGAAGTCGAGTTCCAACATTTCTTATATATTTGAGTGAGTTTGGATCTAACTTTGTCAGATATCGTCGATTTACATCCATTCAAGCTCATTGAGGTCGATTGTCACTTTGTGTTGATTGAAAATTTTCAAAGTCTATCTTCCTAATTTGAAGTCGAATTTCAACATTTCTTATATATTTGAGTGAGTTTGCATCTAACTTTGTCAGATATCGTCGATTTACATCCATTGAAGCCGTTTGAGGTCGATTGTCACTTTGTGTTGATTGAAAATTTTCAAAGTCTATCTTCCTAATTTGAAGTCGAATTTCAACATTTCTTATATATTTGAGTGAGTTTGCATCTAACTTTGTCAGATTTCGTCGATTTACATCCATTGAAGCCGTTTGAGGTCGATTGTCACTTTGTGTTGATTGAAAATTTTCAAAGTCTATTTTCCCAATTTGAAGTCGAATTTCAACATTTCTTATATATTTGAGTGAGTTTGCATCTAACTTTGTCAGATACCGTCGATTGACATCCATTGAAGCTCATTGAGGTCGATTGTCACTTTGTGTTGATTGAAAATTTTCAAAGTCTATCTTCCTAATTTGAAGTCGAATTTCAACATTTCTTATATATTTGAGTGAGTTTGCATCTAACTTTGTCAGATATCGTCGATTTACATCCATTGAAGCCGTTTGACGTCGATTGTCACTTTGTGTTGATTGAAAATTTTCAAAGTCTATCTTTCTAATTTAAAGTTGAATTTCAACATTTCTCATATATTTGAGTGAGTTCGCATCTAACTTTGTCAGATATCGTCGATTTACATCCATTGAAGCCGTTTGAGGTCGATTGTCACTTTGTGTTGATTGAAAATTTTCAAAGTCTATCTTCCTAATTTGAAGTCGAATTTCAACATTTCTTATATATTTGAGTGAGTTTGCATCTAACTTTGTCAGATTTCGTCGATTTACATCCATTGAAGCCGTTTGAGGTCGATTGTCACTTTGTGTTGATTGAAAATTTTCAAAGTCTATCTTCCTAATTTGAAGTCGAATTTCAACATTTCTTATATATTTGAGTGAGTTTGCATCTAACTTTGTCAGATATCGTCGATTTACATCCATTGAAGCCGTTTGAGGTTGATTGTCACTTTGTGGTGATTGAAAATTTTCATAGTCTATCTTCCCAATTTGAAGTCGAATTTCAACATTTCTTATATATTTGAGTGAGTTTGCATCTAACTTTGTCAGATTTCGTCGATTTACATCCATTGAAGCCGTTTGAGGTCGATTGTCACTTTGTGTTGATTGAAAATTTTCAAAGTCTATTTTCCCAATTTGAAGTCGAATTTCAACATTTCTTATATATTTGAGTGAGTTTGCATCTAACTTTGTCAGATATCGTCGATTACATCCATTGAAGCCGTTTGAGGTCGATTGTCACTTTGTGTTGATTGAAAATTTTTAAAGTCTATCTTCCCAATTGGAAGTCGAATTTCAACATTTCTTATATATTTGAGTGAGTTTGCATCTAACTTTGTCAGATATCGTCGATTTACATCCATTGAAGCCGTTTGAGGTCGATTGTCACTTTGTGTTGATTGAAAATTTTAAAAGTCTATCTTGCTAATTTAAAGTTGAATTTCAACATTTCTCATATATTTGAGTGAGTTTGCATCTAACTTTGTCAGATATCGTCAATTACATCCATTGAAGCCGTTTGAGGTCGATTGTCACTTTGTGTTAATTGAAAATTTTCAAAGTCTATCTTCCCAATTTGAAGTCGAATTTCAACATTTCTTATATATTTGAGTGAGGTCGCATCTAACTTTGTCAGATATCGTCAATTACATCCATTGAAGCCGTTTGAGGTCGATTGTCATTTTGTGTTGATTGAAAATTTTCAAAGTCTATCTTCCTAATTTGAAGTCGAATTTCAACATTTCTTATATATTTGAGTGAGTTCGCATCTAACTTTGTCAGATATCGTCGATTTACATCCATTGAAGCCGTTTGAGGTCGATTGTCACTTTGTGTTGATTGAAAATTTTCAAAGTCTATCTTCCTAATTTGAAGTCGAATTTCAACATTTCTTATATATTTGAGTGAGTTTGCATCTAACTTTGTCAGATATCGTCGATTTACATCCATTGAAGCCGTTTGAGGTCGATTGTCACTTTGTGTTGATTGAAAATTTTCAAAGTCTATCTTCCTAATTTGAAGTCGAATTTCAACATTTCTTATATATTTGAGTGAGTTTGCATCTAACTTTGTCAGATTTCGTCGATTTACATCCATTGAAGCCGTTTGAGGTCGATTGTCACTTTGTGTTGATTGAAAATTTTCAAAGTCTATTTTCCCAATTTGAAGTCGAATTTCAACATTTCTTATATATTTGAGTGAGTTTGCATCTAACTTTGTCAGATATCGTCGATTACATCCATTGAAGCCGTTTGAGGTCGATTGTCACTTTGTGTTGATTGAAAATTTTTAAAGTCTATCTTCCCAATTTGAAGTCGAATTTCAACATTTCTTATATATTTGAGTGAGGTCGCATCTAACTTTGTCAGATATCGTCAATTACATCCATTGAAGCCGTTTGAGGTCGATTGTCACTTTGTGTTAATTGAAAATTTTCAAAGTCTATCTTCCCAATTTGAAGTCGAATTTCAACATTTCTTATATATTTGAGTGAGGTCGCATCTAACTTTGTCAGATATCGTCAATTACATCCATTGAAGCCGTTTGAGGTCGATTGTCATTTTGTGTTGATTGAAAATTTTCAAAGTCTATCTTCCTAATTTGAAGTCGAATTTCAACATTTCTTATATATTTGAGTGAGTTCGCATCTAACTTTGTCAGATATCGTCGATTTACATCCATTGAAGCCGTTTGAGGTCGATTGTCACTTTGTGTTGATTGAAAATTTTCAAAGTCTATTTTCCCAATTTGAAGTCGAATTTCAACATTTCTTATATATTTGAGTGAGTTTGCATCTAACTTTGTCAGATACCGTCGATTGACATCCATTGAAGCTCATTGAGGTCGATTGTCACTTTGTGTTGATTGAAAATTTTCAAAGTCTATCTTCCTAATTTGAAGTCGAATTTCAACATTTCTTATATATTTGAGTGAGTTTGCATCTAACTTTGTCAGATATCGTCGATTTACATCCATTGAAGCCGTTTGAGGTCGATTGTCACTTTGTGTTGATTGAAAATTTTCAAAGTCTATCTTCCTAATTTGAAGTCGAATTTCAACATTTCTTATATATTTGAGTGAGTTTGCATCTAACTTTGTCAGATTTCGTCGATTTACATCCATTGAAGCCGTTTGAGGTCGATTGTCACTTTGTGTTGATTGAAAATTTTCAAAGTCTATTTTCCCAATTTGAAGTCGAATTTCAACATTCCTTATATATTTGAGTGAGTTTGCATCTAACTTTGTCAGATACCGTCGATTGACATCCATTGAAGCTCATTGAGGTCGATTGTCACTTTGTGTTTATTGAAAATTTTCAAAGTCTATCTTCCTAATTTGAAGTCGAATTTCAACATTTCTTATATATTTGAGTGAGTTTGCATCTAACTTTGTCAGATTTCGTCGATTTACATCCATTGAAGCCGTTTGAGGTCGATTGTCACTTTGTGTTGATTGAAAATTTTCAAAGTCTATTTTCCCAATTTGAAGTCGAATTTCAACATTTCTTATATATTTGAGTGAGTTTGCATCTAACTTTGTCAGATACCGTCGATTGACATCCATTGAAGCTCATTGAGGTCGATTGTCACTTTGTGTTGATTGAAAATTTTCAAAGTCTATCTTCCTAATTTGAAGTCGAATTTCAACATTTCTTATATATTTGAGTGAGTTTGCATCTAACTTTGTCAGATATCGTCAATTACATCCATTGAAGCCGTTTGAGGTCGATTGTCATTTTGTGTTGATTGAAAATTTTCAAAGTCTATCTTCCTAATTTGAAGTCGAATTTCAACATTTCTCATATATTTGAGTGAGTTTGCATCTAACTTTGTCAGATATCGTCGATTTACATCCATTGAAGCCGTTTAAGGTCGATTGTCACTTTGTGTTGATTGAAAATTTTCAAAGTCTATCTTCCTAATTTGAAGTCGAGTTCCAACATTTCTTATATATTTGAGTGAGTTTGCATCTAACTTTGTCAGATATCGTCGATTTACATCCATTCAAGCTCATTGAGGTCGATTGTCACTTTGTGTTGATTGAAAATTTTTAAAGTCTATTTTCCCAATTTCAAGTCGAATTTCAACATTCCTTATATATTTGAGTGAGTTTGCATCTAACTTTGTCAGATACCGTCGATTGACATCCATTGAAGCTCATTGAGGTCGATTGTCACTTTGTGTTGATTGAAAATTTTCAAAGTCTATCTTCCTAATTTGAAGTCGAATTTCAACATTTCTCATATATTTGAGTGAGTTTGCATCTAACTTTGTCAGATATCGTCGATTTACATCCATTCAAGCTCATTGAGGTCGATTGTCACTTTGTGTTAATTGAAAATTTTCAAAGTCTATCTTCCTAATTTGAAGTCGAGTTCCAACATTTCTTATATATTTGAGTGAGTTTGCATCTAACTTTGTCAGATATCGTCGATTTACATCTATTCAAGCTCATTGAGGTCGATTGTCACTTTGTGTTGATTGAAAATTTTCAAAGTCTATCTTCCTAATTTGAAGTCGAATTTCAACATTTCTTATATATTTGAGTGAGTTTGCATCTAACTTTGTCAGATATCGTCGATTTACATCCATTGAAGCCGTTTGAGGTCGATTGTCACTTTGTGTTGATTGAAAATTTTCAAAGTCTATCTTCCTAATTTGAAGTCGAATTTCAACATTTCTTATATATTTGAGTGAGTTTGCATCTAACTTTGTCAGATTTCGTCGATTTACATCCATTGAAGCCGTTTGAGGTCGATTGTCACTTTGTGTTGATTGAAAATTTTCAAAGTCTATTTTCCCAATTTGAAGTCGAATTTCAACATTTCTTATATATTTGAGTGAGTTTGCATCTAACTTTGTCAGATACCGTCGATTGACATCCATTGAAGCTCATTGAGGTCGATTGTCACTTTGTGTTGATTGAAAATTTTCAAAGTCTATCTTCCTAATTTGAAGTCGAATTTCAACATTTCTTATATATTTGAGTGAGTTTGCATCTAACTTTGTCAGATATCGTCGATTTACATCCATTGAAGCCGTTTGAGGTCGATTGTCACTTTGTGTTGATTGAAAATTTTCAAAGTCTATCTTCCTAATTTGAAGTCGAATTTCAACATTTCTTATATATTTGAGTGAGTTTGGATCTAACTTTGTCAGATATCGTCGATTTACATCCATTCAAGCTCATTGAGGTCGATTGTCACTTTGTGTTGATTGAAAATTTTCAAAGTCTATCTTCCTAATTTGAAGTCGAATTTCAACATTTCTTATATATTTGAGTGAGTTTGCATCTAACTTTGTCAGATATCGTCGATTTACATCCATTGAAGCCGTTTGAGGTCGATTGTCACTTTGTGTTGATTGAAAATTTTCAAAGTCTATCTTCCTAATTTGAAGTCGAATTTCAACATTTCTTATATATTTGAGTGAGTTTGCATCTAACTTTGTCAGATTTCGTCGATTTACATCCATTGAAGCCGTTTGAGGTCGATTGTCACTTTGTGTTGATTGAAAATTTTCAAAGTCTATTTTCCCAATTTGAAGTCGAATTTCAACATTTCTTATATATTTGAGTGAGTTTGCATCTAACTTTGTCAGATACCGTCGATTGACATCCATTGAAGCTCATTGAGGTCGATTGTCACTTTGTGTTGATTGAAAATTTTCAAAGTCTATCTTCCTAATTTGAAGTCGAATTTCAACATTTCTTATATATTTGAGTGAGTTTGCATCTAACTTTGTCAGATATCGTCGATTTACATCCATTGAAGCCGTTTGAGGTCGATTGTCACTTTGTGTTGATTGAAAATTTTCAAAGTCTATCTTCCTAATTTGAAGTCGAATTTCAACATTTCTTATATATTTGAGTGAGTTTGCATCTAACTTTGTCAGATTTCGTCGATTTACATCCATTGAAGCCGTTTGAGGTCGATTGTCACTTTGTGTTGATTGAAAATTTTCAAAGTCTATTTTCCCAATTTGAAGTCGAATTTCAACATTCCTTATATATTTGAGTGAGTTTGCATCTAACTTTGTCAGATACCGTCGATTGACATCCATTGAAGCTCATTGAGGTCGATTGTCACTTTGTGTTGATTGAAAATTTTCAAAGTCTATCTTCCCAATTTGAAGTCGAATTTCAACATTTCTCATATATTTGAGTGAGTTTGCATCTAACTTTGTCAGATATCGTCGATTTACATCCATTCAAGCTCATTGAGGTCGATTGTCACTTTGTGTTAATTGAAAATTTTCAAAGTCTATCTTCCTAATTTGAAGTCGAGTTCCAACATTTCTTATATATTTGAGTGAGTTTGGATCTAACTTTGTCAGATATCGTCGATTTACATCCATTCAAGCTCATTGAGGTCGATTGTCACTTTGTGTTGATTGAAAATTTTCAAAGTCTATCTTCCTAATTTGAAGTCGAATTTCAACATTTCTTATATATTTGAGTGAGTTTGCATCTAACTTTGTCAGATATCGTCGATTTACATCCATTGAAGCCGTTTGAGGTCGATTGTCACTTTGTGTTGATTGAAAATTTTCAAAGTCTATCTTCCTAATTTGAAGTCGAATTTCAACATTTCTTATATATTTGAGTGAGTTTGCATCTAACTTTGTCAGATTTCGTCGATTTACATCCATTGAAGCCGTTTGAGGTCGATTGTCACTTTGTGTTGATTGAAAATTTTCAAAGTCTATTTTCCCAATTTGAAGTCGAATTTCAACATTTCTTATATATTTGAGTGAGTTTGCATCTAACTTTGTCAGATACCGTCGATTGACATCCATTGAAGCTCATTGAGGTCGATTGTCACTTTGTGTTGATTGAAAATTTTCAAAGTCTATCTTCCTAATTTGAAGTCGAATTTCAACATTTCTTATATATTTGAGTGAGTTTGCATCTAACTTTGTCAGATATCGTCGATTTACATCCATTGAAGCCGTTTGAGGTCGATTGTCACTTTGTGTTGATTGAAAATTTTCAAAGTCTATCTTTCTAATTTAAAGTTGAATTTCAACATTTCTCATATATTTGAGTGAGTTCGCATCTAACTTTGTCAGATATCGTCGATTTACATCCATTGAAGCCGTTTGAGGTCGATTGTCACTTTGTGTTGATTGAAAATTTTCAAAGTCTATCTTCCTAATTTGAAGTCGAATTTCAACATTTCTTATATATTTGAGTGAGTTTGCATCTAACTTTGTCAGATTTCGTCGATTTACATCCATTGAAGCCGTTTGAGGTCGATTGTCACTTTGTGTTGATTGAAAATTTTCAAAGTCTATCTTCCTAATTTGAAGTCGAATTTCAACATTTCTTATATATTTGAGTGAGTTTGCATCTAACTTTGTCAGATATCGTCGATTTACATCCATTGAAGCCGTTTGAGGTTGATTGTCACTTTGTGGTGATTGAAAATTTTCATAGTCTATCTTCCCAATTTGAAGTCGAATTTCAACATTTCTTATATATTTGAGTGAGTTTGCATCTAACTTTGTCAGATTTCGTCGATTTACATCCATTGAAGCCGTTTGAGGTCGATTGTCACTTTGTGTTGATTGAAAATTTTCAAAGTCTATTTTCCCAATTTGAAGTCGAATTTCAACATTTCTTATATATTTGAGTGAGTTTGCATCTAACTTTGTCAGATATCGTCGATTACATCCATTGAAGCCGTTTGAGGTCGATTGTCACTTTGTGTTGATTGAAAATTTTTAAAGTCTATCTTCCCAATTTGAAGTCGAATTTCAACATTTCTTATATATTTGAGTGAGTTTGCATCTAACTTTGTCAGATATCGTCGATTTACATCCATTGAAGCCGTTTGAGGTCGATTGTCACTTTGTGTTGATTGAAAATTTTAAAAGTCTATCTTGCTAATTTAAAGTTGAATTTCAACATTTCTCATATATTTGAGTGAGTTTGCATCTAACTTTGTCAGATATCGTCAATTACATCCATTGAAGCCGTTTGAGGTCGATTGTCACTTTGTGTTAATTGAAAATTTTCAAAGTCTATCTTCCCAATTTGAAGTCGAATTTCAACATTTCTTATATATTTGAGTGAGGTCGCATCTAACTTTGTCAGATATCGTCAATTACATCCATTGAAGCCGTTTGAGGTCGATTGTCATTTTGTGTTGATTGAAAATTTTCAAAGTCTATCTTCCTAATTTGAAGTCGAATTTCAACATTTCTTATATATTTGAGTGAGTTCGCATCTAACTTTGTCAGATATCGTCGATTTACATCCATTGAAGCCGTTTGAGGTCGATTGTCACTTTGTGTTGATTGAAAATTTTCAAAGTCTATCTTCCTAATTTGAAGTCGAATTTCAACATTTCTTATATATTTGAGTGAGTTTGCATCTAACTTTGTCAGATATCGTCGATTTACATCCATTGAAGCCGTTTGAGGTTGATTGTCACTTTGTGGTGATTGAAAATTTTCATAGTCTATCTTCCCAATTTGAAGTCGAATTTCAACATTTCTTATATATTTGAGTGAGTTTGCATCTAACTTTGTCAGATTTCGTCGATTTACATCCATTGAAGCCGTTTGAGGTCGATTGTCACTTTGTGTTGATTGAAAATTTTCAAAGTCTATTTTCCCAATTTGAAGTCGAATTTCAACATTTCTTATATATTTGAGTGAGTTTGCATCTAACTTTGTCAGATATCGTCGATTACATCCATTGAAGCCGTTTGAGGTCGATTGTCACTTTGTGTTGATTGAAAATTTTTAAAGTCTATCTTCCCAATTTGAAGTCGAATTTCAACATTTCTTATATATTTGAGTGAGGTCGCATCTAACTTTGTCAGATATCGTCAATTACATCCATTGAAGCCGTTTGAGGTCGATTGTCACTTTGTGTTGATTGAAAATTTTCAAAGTCTATCTTCCTAATTTGAAGTCGAATTTCAACATTTCTTATATATTTGAGTGAGTTTGCATCTAACTTTGTCAGATATCGTCGATTTACATCCATTGAAGCCGTTTGAGGTCGATTGTCACTTTGTGTTGATTGAAAATTTTAAAAGTCTATCTTCCTAATTTAAAGTTGAATTTCAACATTTCTCATATATTTGAGTGAGTTTGCATCTAACTTTGTCAGATATCGTCAATTACATCCATTGAAGCCGTTTGAGGTCGATTGTCACTTTGTGTTGATTGAAAATTTTCAAAGTCTATCTTCCTAATTTAAAGTTGAATTTCAACATTTCTCATATATTTGAGTGAGTTTGCATCTAACTTTGTCAGATATCGTCGATTTACATCCATTCAAGCTCATTGAGGTCGATTGTCACTTTGTGTTAATTGAAAATTTTCAAAGTCTATCTTCCCAATTTGAAGTCGAATTTCAACATTTCTTATATATTTGAGTGAGTTTGCATCTAACTTTGTCAGATATCGTCGATTTACATCCATTCAAGCTCATTGAGGTCGATTGTCACTTTGTGTTAATTGAAAATTTTCAAAGTCTATCTTCCCAATTTGAAGTCGAATTTCAACATTTCTTATATATTTGAGTGAGGTCGCATCTAACTTTGTCAGATATCGTCAATTACATCCATTGAAGCCGTTTGAGGTCGATTGTCATTTTGTGTTGATTGAAAATTTTCAAAGTCTATCTTCCTAATTTGAAGTCGAATTTCAACATTCCTTATATATTTGAGTGAGTTCGCATCAAACTTTGTCAGATATCGTCGATTTACATCCATTGAAGCCGTTTGAGGTCGATTGTCACTTTGTGTTGATTGAAAATTTTCAAAGTCTATCTTCCTAATTTGAAGTCGAATTTCAACATTTCTTATATATTTGAGTGAGTTTGCATCTAACTTTGTCAGATATCGTCGATTTACATCCATTGAAGCCGTTTGAGGTCGATTGTCACTTTGTGTTGATTGAAAATTTTCAAAGTCTATCTTTCTAATTTAAAGTTGAATTTCAACATTTCTCATATATTTGAGTGAGTTTGCATCTAACTTTGTCAGATACCGTCGATTGACATCCATTGAAGCTCACTGAGGTCGATTGTCACTTTGTGTTGATTGAAAATTTTCAAAGTCTATCTTCCTAATTTGAAGTCGAATTTCAACATTTCTCATATATTTGAGTGAGTTTGCATCTAACTTTGTCAGATATCGTCGATTTACATCCATTCAAGCTCATTGAGGTCGATTGTCACTTTGTGTTAATTGAAAATTTTCAAAGTCTATCTTCCTAATTTGAAGTCGAGTTCCAACATTTCTTATATATTTGAGTGAGTTTGCATCTAACTTTGTCAGATATCGTCGATTTACATCCATTCAAGCTCATTGAGGTCGATTGTCACTTTGTGTTGATTGAAAATTTTCAAAGTCTATCTTCCTAATTTGAAGTCGAATTTCAACATTTCTTATATATTTGAGTGAGTTTTCATCTAACTTTGTCAGATATCGTCGATTTACATCCATTGAAGCCGTTTGAGGTCGATTGTCACTTTGTGTTGATTGAAAATTTTCAAAGTCTATCTTCCTAATTTGAAGTCAAATTTCAACATTTCTTATATATTTGAGTGAGTTTTCATCTAACTTTGTCAGATATCGTCGATTTACATCCATTGAAGCCGTTTGAGGTCGATTGTCACTTTGTGTTGATTGAAAATTTTCAAAGTCTATCTTCCTAATTTAAAGTTGAATTTCAACATTTCTCATATATTTGAGTGAGTTTGCATCTAACTTTGTCAGATATCGTCGATTTACATCCATTCAAGCTCATTGAGGTCGATTGTCACTTTGTGTTAATTGAAAATTTTCAAAGTCTATCCTCTTAATTTGAAGTCGAATTCCAACATTTCTTATATATTTGAGTGAGTTCGCATCTAACTTTGTCAGATATCGTCGATTTACATCCATTGAAGCCGTTTGAGGTCGATTGTCACTTTGTGTTGATTGAAAATTTTCAAAGTCTATCTTCCTAATTTAAAGTTGAATTTCAACATTTCTCATATATTTGAGTGAGTTTGCATCTAACTTTGTCAGATATCGTCGATTTACATCCATTCAAGCTCATTGAGGTCGATTGTCACTTTGTGTTAATTGAAAATTTTCAAAGTCTATCTTCCTAATTTGAAGTCGAGTTCCAACATTTCTTATATATTTGAGTGAGTTCGCATCTAACTTTGTCAGATATCGTCGATTTACATCCATTCAAGCTCATTGAGGTCGATTGTCACTTTGTGTTGATTGAAAATTTTCAAAGTCTATCTTCCTAATTTAAAGTTGAATTTCAACATTTCTTATATATTTGAGTGAGTTTGCATCTAACTTTGTCAGATATCGTCGATTTACATCCATTGAAGCCGTTTGAGGTCGATTGTCACTTTGTGTTGATTGAAAATTTTCAAAGTCTATCTTCCTAATTTGAAGTCGAATTTCAACATTTCTTATATATTTGAGTGAGTTTGCATCTAACTTTGTCAGATTTCGTCGATTTACATCCATTGAAGCCGTTTGAGGTCGATTGTCACTTTGTGTTAATTGAAAATTTTCAAAGTCTATCTTCCCAATTTGAAGTCGAATTTCAACATTTCTCATATATTTGAGTGAGTTTGCATCTAACTTTCTCAGATACCGTCGATTGACATCCATTGAAGCTCATTGAGGTCGATTGTCACTTTGTGTTGATTGAAAATTTTCAAAGTCTATCTTCCTAATTTGAAGTCGAATTTCAACATTTCTTATATATTTGAGTGAGTTTTCATCTAACTTTGTCAGATATCGTCGATTTACATCCATTGAAGCCGTTTGAGGTCGATTGTCACTTTGTGTTGATTGAAAATTTTCAAAGTCTATCTTCCTAATTTGAAGTCAAATTTCAACATTTCTTATATATTTGAGTGAGTTTGCATCTAACTTTGTCAGATATCGTCGATTTACATCCATTCAAGCTCATTGAGGTCGATTGTCACTTTGTGTTAATTGAAAATTTTCAAAGTCTATCTTCCTAATTTGAAGTCGAGTTCCAACATTTCTTATATATTTGAGTGAGTTCGCATCTAACTTTGTCAGATATCGTCGATTTACATCCATTCAAGCTCATTGAGGTCGATTGTCACTTTGTGTTGATTGAAAATTTTCAAAGTCTATCTTCCTAATTTAAAGTTGAATTTCAACATTTCTTATATATTTGAGTGAGTTTGCATCTAACTTTCTCAGATACCGTCGATTGACATCCATTGAAGCTCATTGAGGTCGATTGTCACTTTGTGTTGATTGAAAATTTTCAAAGTCTATCTTCCTAATTTGAAGTCGAATTTCAACATTTCTTATATATTTGAGTGAGTTTGCATCTAACTTTGTCAGATATCGTCGATTTACATCCATTGAAGCCGTTTGAGGTCGATTGTCACTTTGTGTTGATTGAAAATTTTCAAAGTCTATCTTCCTAATTTGAAGTCGAATTTCAACATTTCTTATATATTTGAGTGAGTTTGCATCTAACTTTGTCAGATTTCGTCGATTTACATCCATTGAAGCCGTTTGAGGTCGATTGTCACTTTGTGTTGATTGAAAATTTTCAAAGTCTATTTTCCCAATTTGAAGTCGAATTTCAACATTTCTTATATATTTGAGTGAGTTTGCATCTAACTTTGTCAGATACCGTCGATTGACATCCATTGAAGCTCATTGAGGTCGATTGTCACTTTGTGTTGATTGAAAATTTTCAAAGTCTATCTTCCTAATTTGAAGTCGAATTTCAACATTTCTTATATATTTGAGTGAGTTTGCATCTAACTTTGTCAGATATCGTCGATTTACATCCATTGAAGCCGTTTGAGGTCGATTGTCACTTTGTGTTGATTGAAAATTTTCAAAGTCTATCTTTCTAATTTAAAGTTGAATTTCAACATTTCTCATATATTTGAGTGAGTTCGCATCTAACTTTGTCAGATATCGTCGATTTACATCCATTGAAGCCGTTTGAGGTCGATTGTCACTTTGTGTTGATTGAAAATTTTCAAAGTCTATCTTCCTAATTTGAAGTCGAATTTCAACATTTCTTATATATTTGAGTGAGTTTGCATCTAACTTTGTCAGATTTCGTCGATTTACATCCATTGAAGCCGTTTGAGGTCGATTGTCACTTTGTGTTGATTGAAAATTTTCAAAGTCTATCTTCCTAATTTGAAGTCGAATTTCAACATTTCTTATATATTTGAGTGAGTTTGCATCTAACTTTGTCAGATATCGTCGATTTACATCCATTGAAGCCGTTTGAGGTTGATTGTCACTTTGTGGTGATTGAAAATTTTCATAGTCTATCTTCCCAATTTGAAGTCGAATTTCAACATTTCTTATATATTTGAGTGAGTTTGCATCTAACTTTGTCAGATTTCGTCGATTTACATCCATTGAAGCCGTTTGAGGTCGATTGTCACTTTGTGTTGATTGAAAATTTTCAAAGTCTATTTTCCCAATTTGAAGTCGAATTTCAACATTTCTTATATATTTGAGTGAGTTTGCATCTAACTTTGTCAGATATCGTCGATTACATCCATTGAAGCCGTTTGAGGTCGATTGTCACTTTGTGTTGATTGAAAATTTTTAAAGTCTATCTTCCCAATTTGAAGTCGAATTTCAACATTTCTTATATATTTGAGTGAGTTTGCATCTAACTTTGTCAGATATCGTCGATTTACATCCATTGAAGCCGTTTGAGGTCGATTGTCACTTTGTGTTGATTGAAAATTTTAAAAGTCTATCTTGCTAATTTAAAGTTGAATTTCAACATTTCTCATATATTTGAGTGAGTTTGCATCTAACTTTGTCAGATATCGTCAATTACATCCATTGAAGCCGTTTGAGGTCGATTGTCACTTTGTGTTAATTGAAAATTTTCAAAGTCTATCTTCCCAATTTGAAGTCGAATTTCAACATTTCTTATATATTTGAGTGAGGTCGCATCTAACTTTGTCAGATATCGTCAATTACATCCATTGAAGCCGTTTGAGGTCGATTGTCATTTTGTGTTGATTGAAAATTTTCAAAGTCTATCTTCCTAATTTGAAGTCGAATTTCAACATTTCTTATATATTTGAGTGAGTTCGCATCTAACTTTGTCAGATATCGTCGATTTACATCCATTGAAGCCGTTTGAGGTCGATTGTCACTTTGTGTTGATTGAAAATTTTCAAAGTCTATCTTCCTAATTTGAAGTCGAATTTCAACATTTCTTATATATTTGAGTGAGTTTGCATCTAACTTTGTCAGATATCGTCGATTTACATCCATTGAAGCCGTTTGAGGTTGATTGTCACTTTGTGGTGATTGAAAATTTTCATAGTCTATCTTCCCAATTTGAAGTCGAATTTCAACATTTCTTATATATTTGAGTGAGTTTGCATCTAACTTTGTCAGATTTCGTCGATTTACATCCATTGAAGCCGTTTGAGGTCGATTGTCACTTTGTGTTGATTGAAAATTTTCAAAGTCTATTTTCCCAATTTGAAGTCGAATTTCAACATTTCTTATATATTTGAGTGAGTTTGCATCTAACTTTGTCAGATATCGTCGATTACATCCATTGAAGCCGTTTGAGGTCGATTGTCACTTTGTGTTGATTGAAAATTTTTAAAGTCTATCTTCCCAATTTGAAGTCGAATTTCAACATTTCTTATATATTTGAGTGAGGTCGCATCTAACTTTGTCAGATATCGTCAATTACATCCATTGAAGCCGTTTGAGGTCGATTGTCACTTTGTGTTGATTGAAAATTTTCAAAGTCTATCTTCCTAATTTGAAGTCGAATTTCAACATTTCTTATATATTTGAGTGAGTTTGCATCTAACTTTGTCAGATATCGTCGATTTACATCCATTGAAGCCGTTTGAGGTCGATTGTCACTTTGTGTTGATTGAAAATTTTAAAAGTCTATCTTCCTAATTTAAAGTTGAATTCCAACATTTCTCATATATTTGAGTGAGTTTGCATCTAACTTTGTCAGATATCGTCAATTACATCCATTGAAGCCGTTTGAGGTCGATTGTCACTTTGTGTTGATTGAAAATTTTCAAAGTCTATCTTCCTAATTTAAAGTTGAATTTCAACATTTCTCATATATTTGAGTGAGTTTGCATCTAACTTTGTCAGATATCGTCGATTTACATCCATTCAAGCTCATTGAGGTCGATTGTCACTTTGTGTTAATTGAAAATTTTCAAAGTCTATCTTCCCAATTTGAAGTCGAATTTCAACATTTCTTATATATTTGAGTGAGTTTGCATCTAACTTTGTCAGATATCGTCGATTTACATCCATTCAAGCTCATTGAGGTCGATTGTCACTTTGTGTTAATTGAAAATTTTCAAAGTCTATCTTCCCAATTTGAAGTCGAATTTCAACATTTCTTATATATTTGAGTGAGGTCGCATCTAACTTTGTCAGATATCGTCAATTACATCCATTGAAGCCGTTTGAGGTCGATTGTCATTTTGTGTTGATTGAAAATTTTCAAAGTCTATCTTCCTAATTTGAAGTCGAATTTCAACATTCCTTATATATTTGAGTGAGTTCGCATCAAACTTTGTCAGATATCGTCGATTTACATCCATTGAAGCCGTTTGAGGTCGATTGTCACTTTGTGTTGATTGAAAATTTTCAAAGTCTATCTTCCTAATTTGAAGTCGAATTTCAACATTTCTTATATATTTGAGTGAGTTTGCATCTAACTTTGTCAGATATCGTCGATTTACATCCATTGAAGCCGTTTGAGGTCGATTGTCACTTTGTGTTGATTGGAAATTTTCAAAGTCTATCTTTCTAATTTAAAGTTGAATTTCAACATTTCTCATATATTTGAGTGAGTTTGCATCTAACTTTGTCAGATACCGTCGATTGACATCCATTGAAGCTCACTGAGGTCGATTGTCACTTTGTGTTGATTGAAAATTTTCAAAGTCTATCTTCCTAATTTGAAGTCGAATTTCAACATTTCTCATATATTTGAGTGAGTTTGCATCTAACTTTGTCAGATATCGTCGATTTACATCCATTCAAGCTCATTGAGGTCGATTGTCACTTTGTGTTAATTGAAAATTTTCAAAGTCTATCTTCCTAATTTGAAGTCGAGTTCCAACATTTCTTATATATTTGAGTGAGTTTGCATCTAACTTTGTCAGATATCGTCGATTTACATCCATTCAAGCTCATTGAGGTCGATTGTCACTTTGTGTTGATTGAAAATTTTCAAAGTCTATCTTCCTAATTTGAAGTCGAATTTCAACATTTCTTATATATTTGAGTGAGTTTTCATCTAACTTTGTCAGATATCGTCGATTTACATCCATTGAAGCCGTTTGAGGTCGATTGTCACTTTGTGTTGATTGAAAATTTTCAAAGTCTATCTTCCTAATTTGAAGTCAAATTTCAACATTTCTTATATATTTGAGTGAGTTTTCATCTAACTTTGTCAGATATCGTCGATTTACATCCATTGAAGCCGTTTGAGGTCGATTGTCACTTTGTGTTGATTGAAAATTTTCAAAGTCTATCTTCCTAATTTAAAGTTGAATTTCAACATTTCTCATATATTTGAGTGAGTTTGCATCTAACTTTGTCAGATATCGTCGATTTACATCCATTCAAGCTCATTGAGGTCGATTGTCACTTTGTGTTAATTGAAAATTTTCAAAGTCTATCCTCTTAATTTGAAGTCGAATTCCAACATTTCTTATATATTTGAGTGAGTTCGCATCTAACTTTGTCAGATATCGTCGATTTACATCCATTGAAGCCGTTTGAGGTCGATTGTCACTTTGTGTTGATTGAAAATTTTCAAAGTCTATCTTCCTAATTTAAAGTTGAATTTCAACATTTCTCATATATTTGAGTGAGTTTGCATCTAACTTTGTCAGATATCGTCGATTTACATCCATTCAAGCTCATTGAGGTCGATTGTCACTTTGTGTTAATTGAAAATTTTCAAAGTCTATCTTCCTAATTTGAAGTCGAGTTCCAACATTTCTTATATATTTGAGTGAGTTCGCATCTAACTTTGTCAGATATCGTCGATTTACATCCATTCAAGCTCATTGAGGTCGATTGTCACTTTGTGTTGATTGAAAATTTTCAAAGTCTATCTTCCTAATTTAAAGTTGAATTTCAACATTTCTTATATATTTGAGTGAGTTTGCATCTAACTTTGTCAGATATCGTCGATTTACATCCATTGAAGCCGTTTGAGGTCGATTGTCACTTTGTGTTGATTGAAAATTTTCAAAGTCTATCTTCCTAATTTGAAGTCGAATTTCAACATTTCTTATATATTTGAGTGAGTTTGCATCTAACTTTGTCAGATTTCGTCGATTTACATCCATTGAAGCCGTTTGAGGTCGATTGTCACTTTGTGTTAATTGAAAATTTTCAAAGTCTATCTTCCCAATTTGAAGTCGAATTTCAACATTTCTTATATATTTGAGTGAGTTTGCATCTAACTTTCTCAGATACCGTCGATTGACATCCATTGAAGCTCATTGAGGTCGATTGTCACTTTGTGTTGATTGAAAATTTTCAAAGTCTATCTTCCTAATTTGAAGTCGAATTTCAACATTTCTTATATATTTGAGTGAGTTTTCATCTAACTTTGTCAGATATCGTCGATTTACATCCATTGAAGCCGTTTGAGGTCGATTGTCACTTTGTGTTGATTGAAAATTTTCAAAGTCTATCTTCCTAATTTGAAGTCAAATTTCAACATTTCTTATATATTTGAGTGAGTTTTCATCTAACTTTGTCAGATATCGTCGATTTACATCCATTGAAGCCGTTTGAGGTCGATTGTCACTTTGTGTTGATTGAAAATTTTCAAAGTCTATCTTCCTAATTTAAAGTTGAATTTCAACATTTCTCATATATTTGAGTGAGTTTGCATCTAACTTTGTCAGATATCGTCGATTTACATCCATTCAAGCTCATTGAGGTCGATTGTCACTTTGTGTTAATTGAAAATTTTCAAAGTCTATCCTCTTAATTTGAAGTCGAATTCCAACATTTCTTATATATTTGAGTGAGTTCGCATCTAACTTTGTCAGATATCGTCGATTTACATCCATTGAAGCCGTTTGAGGTCGATTGTCACTTTGTGTTGATTGAAAATTTTCAAAGTCTATCTTCCTAATTTAAAGTTGAATTTCAACATTTCTCATATATTTGAGTGAGTTTGCATCTAACTTTGTCAGATATCGTCGATTTACATCCATTCAAGCTCATTGAGGTCGATTGTCACTTTGTGTTAATTGAAAATTTTCAAAGTCTATCTTCCTAATTTGAAGTCGAGTTCCAACATTTCTTATATATTTGAGTGAGTTCGCATCTAACTTTGTCAGATATCGTCGATTTACATCCATTCAAATTCATTGAGGTCGATTGTCACTTTGTGTTGATTGAAAATTTTCAAAGTCTATCTTCCTAATTTGAAGTCGAATTTCAACATTTCTTATATATTTGAGTGAGTTTGCATCTAACTTTGTCAGATATCGTCGATTTACATCCATTGAAGCCGTTTGAGGTCGATTGTCACTTTGTGTTGATTGAAAATTTTAAAAGTCTATCTTGCTAATTTAAAGTTGAATTTCAACATTTCTCATATATTTGAGTGAGTTTGCATCTAACTTTGTCAGATATCGTCGATTTACATCCATTGAAGCCGTTTGAGGTCGATTGTCACTTTGTGTTGATTGAAAATTTTCAAAGTCTATCTTCCTAATTTAAAGTTGAATTTCAACATTTCTCATATATTTGAGTGAGTTTGCATCTAACTTTGTCAGATATCGTCGATTTACATCCATTCAAGCTCATTGAGGTCGATTGTCACTTTGTGTTAATTGAAAATTTTCAAAGTCTATCTTCCTAATTTGAAGTCGAATTTCAACATTTCTTATATATTTGAGTGAGTTTGCATCTAACTTTGTCAGATATCGTCGATTTACATCCATTGAAGCCGTTTGAGGTCGATTGTCACTTTGTGTTGATTGAAAATTTTCAAAGTCTATCTTCCTAATTTGAAGTCGAATTTCAACATTTCTTATATATTTGAGTGAGTTTGCATCTAACTTTGTCAGATTTCGTCGATTTACATCCATTGAAGCCGTTTGAGGTCGATTGTCACTTTGTGTTAATTGAAAATTTTCAAAGTCTATCTTCCCAATTTGAAGTCGAATTTCAACATTTCTTATATATTTGAGTGAGTTTGCATCTAACTTTGTCAGATATCGTCGATTTACATCCATTGAAGCTCATTGAGGTCGATTGTCACTTTGTGTTGATTGAAAATTTTCAAAGTCTATCTTCCTAATTTGAAGTCGAATTTCAACATTTCTTATATATTTGAGTGAGTTTGCATCTAACTTTGTCAGATATCGTCGATTTACATCCATTGAAGCCGTTTGAGGTCGATTGTCACTTTGTGTTGATTGAAAATTTTCAAAGTCTATCTTCCTAATTTGAAGTCGAATTTCAACATTTCTTATATATTTGAGTGAGTTTGCATCTAACTTTGTCAGATTTCGTCGATTTACATCCATTGAAGCCGTTTGAGGTCGATTGTCACTTTGTGTTGATTGAAAATTTTCAGTCTATTTTCCCAATTTGAAGTCGAATTTCAACATTCCTTATATATTTGAGTGAGTTTGCATCTAACTTTGTCAGATACCGTCGATTGACATCCATTGAAGCTCATTGAGGTCGATTGTCACTTTGTGTTGATTGAAAATTTTCAAAGTCTATCTTCCTAATTTGAAGTCGAATTTCAACATTTCTCATAAATTTGAGTGAGTTTGCATCTAACTTTGTCAGATATCGTCGATTTACATCCATTCAAGCTCATTGAGGTCGATTGTCACTTTGTGTTAATTGAAAATTTTCAAAGTCTATCTTCCTAATTTGAAGTCGAGTTCCAACATTTCTTATATATTTGAGTGAGTTTGCATCTAACTTTGTCAGATATCGTCGATTTACATCCATTTAAGCTCATTGAGGTCGATTGTCACTTTGTGTTGATTGAAAATTTTCAAAGTCTATCTTCCTAATTTGAAGTCGAATTTCAACATTTCTTATATATTTGAGTGAGTTTGCATCTAATTTTGTCAGATATCGTCGATTTACATCCATTGAAGCCGTTTGAGGTCGATTGTCACTTTGTGTTGATTGAAAATTTTCAAAGTCTATCTTCCTAATTTGAAGTCGAATTTCAACATTTCTTATATATTTGAGTGAGTTTGCATCTAACTTTGTCAGATTTCGTCGATTTACATCCATTGAAGCCGTTTGAGGTCGATTGTCACTTTGTGTTGATTGAAAATTTTCAAAGTCTATTTTCCCAATTTGAAGTCGAATTTCAACATTCCTTATATATTTGAGTGAGTTTGCATCTAACTTTGTCAGATATCGTCGATTTACATCCATTGAAGCCGTTTGAGGTCGATTGTCACTTTGTGTTGATTGAAAATTTTCAAAGTCTATCTTCCTAATTTGAAGTCGAATTTCAACATTTCTTATATATTTGAGTGAGTTTGCATCTAACTTTGTCAGATTTCGTCGATTTACATCCATTGAAGCCGTTTGAGGTCGATTGTCACTTTGTGTTGATTGAAAATTTTCAAAGTCTATTTTCCCAATTTGAAGTCGAATTTCAACATTTCTTATATATTTGAGTGAGTTTGCATCTAACTTTGTCAGATACCGTCGATTGACATCCATTGAAGCTCATTGAGGTCGATTGTCACTTTGTGTTGATTGAAGATTTTCAAAGTCTTTCTTCCTAATTTGAAGTCGAATTTCAACATTTCTCATATATTTAAGTGAGCTTGCATCTAACTTTGTCAGATATCGTCGATTTACATCCATTGAAGCCGTTTGAGGTTGATTGTCACTTTGTGGTGATTGAAAATTTTCATAGTCTATCTTCCCAATTTGAAGTCGAATTTCAACATTTCTTATATATTTGAGTGAGTTTGCATCTAACTTTGTCAGATTTCGTCGATTTACATCCATTGAAGCCGTTTGAGGTCGATTGTCACTTTGTGTTGATTGAAAATTTTCAAAGTCTATTTTCCCAATTTGAAGTCGAATTTCAACATTTCTTATATATTTGAGTGAGTTTGCATCTAACTTTGTCAGATATCGTCGATTACATCCATTGAAGCCGTTTGAGGTCGATTGTCACTTTGTGTTGATTGAAAATTTTTAAAGTCTATCTTCCCAATTTGAAGTCGAATTTCAACATTTCTTATATATTTGAGTGAGTTTGCATCTAACTTTGTCAGATATCGTCGATTTACATCCATTGAAGCCGTTTGAGGTCGATTGTCACTTTGTGTTGATTGAAAATTTTAAAAGTCTATCTTGCTAATTTAAAGTTGAATTTCAACATTTCTCATATATTTGAGTGAGTTTGCATCTAACTTTGTCAGATATCGTCAATTACATCCATTGAAGCCGTTTGAGGTCGATTGTCACTTTGTGTTAATTGAAAATTTTCAAAGTCTATCTTCCCAATTTGAAGTCGAATTTCAACATTTCTTATATATTTGAGTGAGGTCGCATCTAACTTTGTCAGATATCGTCAATTACATCCATTGAAGCCGTTTGAGGTCGATTGTCATTTTGTGTTGATTGAAAATTTTCAAAGTCTATCTTCCTAATTTGAAGTCGAATTTCAACATTTCTTATATATTTGAGTGAGTTCGCATCTAACTTTGTCAGATATCGTCGATTTACATCCATTGAAGCCGTTTGAGGTCGATTGTCACTTTGTGTTGATTGAAAATTTTCAAAGTCTATCTTCCTAATTTGAAGTCGAATTTCAACATTTCTTATATATTTGAGTGAGTTTGCATCTAACTTTGTCAGATATCGTCGATTTACATCCATTGAAGCCGTTTGAGGTTGATTGTCACTTTGTGGTGATTGAAAATTTTCATAGTCTATCTTCCCAATTTGAAGTCGAATTTCAACATTTCTTATATATTTGAGTGAGTTTGCATCTAACTTTGTCAGATTTCGTCGATTTACATCCATTGAAGCCGTTTGAGGTCGATTGTCACTTTGTGTTGATTGAAAATTTTCAAAGTCTATTTTCCCAATTTGAAGTCGAATTTCAACATTTCTTATATATTTGAGTGAGTTTGCATCTAACTTTGTCAGATATCGTCGATTACATCCATTGAAGCCGTTTGAGGTCGATTGTCACTTTGTGTTGATTGAAAATTTTTAAAGTCTATCTTCCCAATTTGAAGTCGAATTTCAACATTTCTTATATATTTGAGTGAGGTCGCATCTAACTTTGTCAGATATCGTCAATTACATCCATTGAAGCCGTTTGAGGTCGATTGTCACTTTGTGTTGATTGAAAATTTTCAAAGTCTATCTTCCTAATTTGAAGTCGAATTTCAACATTTCTTATATATTTGAGTGAGTTTGCATCTAACTTTGTCAGATATCGTCGATTTACATCCATTCAAGCTCATTGAGGTCGATTGTCACTTTGTGTTAATTGAAAATTTTCGAAGTCTATCTTCCTAATTTGAAGTCGAGTTCCAACATTTCTTATATATTTGAGTGAGTTTGCATCTAACTTTGTCAGATATCGTCGATTTACATCCATTTAAGCTCATTGAGGTCGATTGTCACTTTGTGTTGATTGAAAATTTTCAAAGTCTATCTTCCTAATTTGAAGTCGAATTTCAACATTTCTTATATATTTGAGTGAGTTTGCATCTAATTTTGTCAGATATCGTCGATTTACATCCATTGAAGCCGTTTGAGGTCGATTGTCACTTTGTGTTGATTGAAAATTTTCAAAGTCTATCTTCCTAATTTGAAGTCGAATTTCAACATTTCTTATATATTTGAGTGAGTTTGCATCTAACTTTGTCAGATTTCGTCGATTTACATCCATTGAAGCCGTTTGAGGTCGATTGTCACTTTGTGTTGATTGAAAATTTTCAAAGTCTATTTTCCCAATTTGAAGTCGAATTTCAACATTCCTTATATATTTGAGTGAGTTTGCATCTAACTTTGTCAGATATCGTCGATTTACATCCATTGAAGCCGTTTGAGGTCGATTGTCACTTTGTGTTGATTGAAAATTTTCAAAGTCTATCTTCCTAATTTGAAGTCGAATTTCAACATTTCTTATATATTTGAGTGAGTTTGCATCTAACTTTGTCAGATTTCGTCGATTTACATCCATTGAAGCCGTTTGAGGTCGATTGTCACTTTGTGTTGATTGAAAATTTTCAAAGTCTATTTTCCCAATTTGAAGTCGAATTTCAACATTTCTTATATATTTGAGTGAGTTTGCATCTAACTTTGTCAGATACCGTCGATTGACATCCATTGAAGCTCATTGAGGTCGATTGTCACTTTGTGTTGATTGAAGATTTTCAAAGTCTTTCTTCCTAATTTGAAGTCGAATTTCAACATTTCTCATATATTTAAGTGAGCTTGCATCTAACTTTGTCAGATATCGTCGATTTACATCCATTGAAGCCGTTTGAGGTTGATTGTCACTTTGTGGTGATTGAAAATTTTCATAGTCTATCTTCCCAATTTGAAGTCGAATTTCAACATTTCTTATATATTTGAGTGAGTTTGCATCTAACTTTGTCAGATTTCGTCGATTTACATCCATTGAAGCCGTTTGAGGTCGATTGTCACTTTGTGTTGATTGAAAATTTTCAAAGTCTATTTTCCCAATTTGAAGTCGAATTTCAACATTTCTTATATATTTGAGTGAGTTTGCATCTAACTTTGTCAGATATCGTCGATTACATCCATTGAAGCCGTTTGAGGTCGATTGTCACTTTGTGTTGATTGAAAATTTTTAAAGTCTATCTTCCCAATTTGAAGTCGAATTTCAACATTTCTTATATATTTGAGTGAGTTTGCATCTAACTTTGTCAGATATCGTCGATTTACATCCATTGAAGCCGTTTGAGGTCGATTGTCACTTTGTGTTGATTGAAAATTTTAAAAGTCTATCTTGCTAATTTAAAGTTGAATTTCAACATTTCTCATATATTTGAGTGAGTTTGCATCTAACTTTGTCAGATATCGTCAATTACATCCATTGAAGCCGTTTGAGGTCGATTGTCACTTTGTGTTAATTGAAAATTTTCAAAGTCTATCTTCCCAATTTGAAGTCGAATTTCAACATTTCTTATATATTTGAGTGAGGTCGCATCTAACTTTGTCAGATATCGTCAATTACATCCATTGAAGCCGTTTGAGGTCGATTGTCATTTTGTGTTGATTGAAAATTTTCAAAGTCTATCTTCCTAATTTGAAGTCGAATTTCAACATTTCTTATATATTTGAGTGAGTTCGCATCTAACTTTGTCAGATATCGTCGATTTACATCCATTGAAGCCGTTTGAGGTCGATTGTCACTTTGTGTTGATTGAAAATTTTCAAAGTCTATCTTCCTAATTTGAAGTCGAATTTCAACATTTCTTATATATTTGAGTGAGTTTGCATCTAACTTTGTCAGATATCGTCGATTTACATCCATTGAAGCCGTTTGAGGTTGATTGTCACTTTGTGGTGATTGAAAATTTTCATAGTCTATCTTCCCAATTTGAAGTCGAATTTCAACATTTCTTATATATTTGAGTGAGTTTGCATCTAACTTTGTCAGATATCGTCGATTTACATCCATTGAAGCCGTTTGAGGTCGATTGTCACTTTGTGTTGATTGAAAATTTTCAAAGTCTATCTTCCTAATTTGAAGTCGAATTTCAACATTTCTTATATATTTGAGTGAGTTTGCATCTAACTTTGTCAGATATCGTCGATTTACATCCATTTAAGCTCATTGAGGTCGATTGTCACTTTGTGTTGATTGAAAATTTTCAAAGTCTATCTTCCTAATTTGAAGTCGAATTTCAACATTTCTTATATATTTGAGTGAGTTTGCATCTAATTTTGTCAGATATCGTCGATTTACATCCATTGAAGCCGTTTGAGGTCGATTGTCACTTTGTGTTGATTGAAAATTTTCAAAGTCTATCTTCCTAATTTGAAGTCGAATTTCAACATTTCTTATATATTTGAGTGAGTTTGCATCTAACTTTGTCAGATTTCGTCGATTTACATCCATTGAAGCCGTTTGAGGTCGATTGTCACTTTGTGTTGATTGAAAATTTTCAAAGTCTATTTTCCCAATTTGAAGTCGAATTTCAACATTCCTTATATATTTGAGTGAGTTTGCATCTAACTTTGTCAGATATCGTCGATTTACATCCATTGAAGCCGTTTGAGGTCGATTGTCACTTTGTGTTGATTGAAAATTTTCAAAGTCTATCTTCCTAATTTGAAGTCGAATTTCAACATTTCTTATATATTTGAGTGAGTTTGCATCTAACTTCGTCAGATTTCGTCGATTTACATCCATTGAAGCCGTTTGAGGTCGATTGTCACTTTGTGTTGATTGAAAATTTTCAAAGTCTATTTTCCCAATTTGAAGTCGAATTTCAACATTTCTTATATATTTGAGTGAGTTTGCATCTAACTTTGTCAGATACCGTCGATTGACATCCATTGAAGCTCATTGAGGTCGATTGTCACTTTGTGTTGATTGAAGATTTTCAAAGTCTTTCTTCCTAATTTGAAGTCGAATTTCAACATTTCTCATATATTTAAGTGAGCTTGCATCTAACTTTGTCAGATATCGTCGATTTACATCCATTGAAGCCGTTTGAGGTTGATTGTCACTTTGTGGTGATTGAAAATTTTCATAGTCTATCTTCCCAATTTAAAGTCGAATTTCAACATTTCTTATATATTTGAGTGAGTTTGCATCTAACTTTGTCAGATTTCGTCGATTTACATCCATTGAAGCCGTTTGAGGTCGATTGTCACTTTGTGTTGATTGAAAATTTTCAAAGTCTATTTTCCCAATTTGAAGTCGAATTTCAACATTTCTTATATATTTGAGTGAGTTTGCATCTAACTTTGTCAGATATCGTCGATTACATCCATTGAAGCCGTTTGAGGTCGATTGTCACTTTGTGTTGATTGAAAATTTTTAAAGTCTATCTTCCCAATTTGAAGTCGAATTTCAACATTTCTTATATATTTGAGTGAGTTTGCATCTAACTTTGTCAGATATCGTCGATTTACATCCATTGAAGCCGTTTGAGGTCGATTGTCACTTTGTGTTGATTGAAAATTTTAAAAGTCTATCTTGCTAATTTAAAGTTGAATTTCAACATTTCTCATATATTTGAGTGAGTTTGCATCTAACTTTGTCAGATATCGTCAATTACATCCATTGAAGCCGTTTGAGGTCGATTGTCACTTTGTGTTAATTGAAAATTTTCAAAGTCTATCTTCCCAATTTGAAGTCGAATTTCAACATTTCTTATATATTTGAGTGAGGTCGCATCTAACTTTGTCAGATATCGTCAATTACATCCATTGAAGCCGTTTGAGGTCGATTGTCATTTTGTGTTGATTGAAAATTTTCAAAGTCTATCTTCCTAATTTGAAGTCGAATTTCAACATTTCTTATATATTTGAGTGAGTTCGCATCTAACTTTGTCAGATATCGTCGATTTACATCCATTGAAGCCGTTTGAGGTCGATTGTCACTTTGTGTTGATTGAAAATTTTCAAAGTCTATCTTCCTAATTTGAAGTCGAATTTCAACATTTCTTATATATTTGAGTGAGTTTGCATCTAACTTTGTCAGATATCGTCGATTTACATCCATTGAAGCCGTTTGAGGTTGATTGTCACTTTGTGGTGATTGAAAATTTTCATAGTCCATCTTCCCAATTTGAAGTCGAATTTCAACATTTCTTATATATTTGAGTGAGTTTGCATCTAACTTTGTCAGATTTCGTCGATTTACATCCATTGAAGCCGTTTGAGGTCGATTGTCACTTTGTGTTGATTGAAAATTTTCAAAGTCTATTTTCCCAATTTGAAGTCGAATTTCAACATTTCTTATATATTTGAGTGAGTTTGCATCTAACTTTGTCAGATATCGTCGATTACATCCATTGAAGCCGTTTGAGGTCGATTGTCACTTTGTGTTGATTGAAAATTTTTAAAGTCTATCTTCCCAATTTGAAGTCGAATTTCAACATTTCTTATATATTTGAGTGAGGTCGCATCTAACTTTGTCAGATATCGTCAATTACATCCATTGAAGCCGTTTGAGGTCGATTGTCACTTTGTGTCGATTGAAAATTTTCAAAGTCTATCTTCCTAATTTGAAGTCGAATTTCAACATTTCTTATATATTTGAGTGAGTTTGCATCTAACTTTGTCAGATATCGTCGATTTACATCCATTGAAGCCGTTTGAGGTCGATTGTCACTTTGTGTTGATTGAAAATTTTAAAAGTCTATCTTCCTAATTTAAAGTTGAATTTCAACATTTCTCATATATTTGAGTGAGTTTGCATCTAACTTTGTCAGATATCGTCAATTACATCCATTGAAGCCGTTTGAGGTCGATTGTCACTTTGTGTTGATTGAAAATTTTCAAAGTCTATCTTCCTAATTTAAAGTTGAATTTCAACATTTCTCATATATTTGAGTGAGTTTGCATCTAACTTTGTCAGATATCGTCGATTTACATCCATTCAAGCTCATTGAGGTCGATTGTCACTTTGTGTTAATTGAAAATTTTCAAAGTCTATCTTCCCAATTTGAAGTCGAATTTCAACATTTCTTATATATTTGAGTGAGGTCGCATCTAACTTTGTCAGATATCGTCAATTACATCCATTGAAGCCGTTTGAGGTCGATTGTCATTTTGTGTTGATTGAAAATTTTCAAAGTCTATCTTCCTAATTTGAGGTCGAATTTCAACATTCCTTATATATTTGAGTGAGTTCGCATCTAACTTTGTCAGATATCGTCGATTTACATCCATTGAAGCCGTTTGAGGTCGATTGTCACTTTGTGTTGATTGAAAATTTTCAAAGTCTATCTTCCTAATTTGAAGTCGAATTTCAACATTTCTTATATATTTGAGTGAGTTTGCATCTAACTTTGTCAGATATCGTCGATTTACATCCATTGAAGCCGTTTGAGGTCGATTGTCACTTTGTGTTGATTGAAAATTTTCAAAGTCTATCTTTCTAATTTAAAGTTGAATTTCAACATTTCTCATATATTTGAGTGAGTTTGCATCTAACTTTGTCAGATACCGTCGATTGACATCCATTGAAGCTCACTGAGGTCGATTGTCACTTTGTGTTGATTGAAAATTTTCAAAGTCTATCTTCCTAATTTGAAGTCGAATTTCAACATTTCTCATATATTTGAGTGAGTTTGCATCTAACTTTGTCAGATATCGTCGATTTACATCCATTCAAGCTCATTGAGGTCGATTGTCACTTTGTGTTAATTGAAAATTTTCAAAGTCTATCTTCCTAATTTGAAGTCGAGTTCCAACATTTCTTATATATTTGAGTGAGTTTGCATCTAACTTTGTCAGATATCGTCGATTTACATCCATTCAAGCTCATTGAGGTCGATTGTCACTTTGTGTTGATTGAAAATTTTCAAAGTCTATCTTCCTAATTTGAAGTCGAATTTCAACATTTCTTATATATTTGAGTGAGTTTTCATCTAACTTTGTCAGATATCGTCGATTTACATCCATTGAAGCCGTTTGAGGTCGATTGTCACTTTGTGTTGATTGAAAATTTTCAAAGTCTATCTTCCTAATTTGAAGTCAAATTTCAACATTTCTTATATATTTGAGTGAGTTTTCATCTAACTTTGTCAGATATCGTCGATTTACATCCATTGAAGCCGTTTGAGGTCGATTGTCACTTTGTGTTGATTGAAAATTTTCAAAGTCTATCTTCCTAATTTAAAGTTGAATTTCAACATTTCTCATATATTTGAGTGAGTTTGCATCTAACTTTGTCAGATATCGTCGATTTACATCCATTCAAGCTCATTGAGGTCGATTGTCACTTTGTGTTAATTGAAAATTTTCAAAGTCTATCCTCTTAATTTGAAGTCGAATTCCAACATTTCTTATATATTTGAGTGAGTTCGCATCTAACTTTGTCAGATATCGTCGATTTACATCCATTGAAGCCGTTTGAGGTCGATTGTCACTTTGTGTTGATTGAAAATTTTCAAAGTCTATCTTCCTAATTTAAAGTTGAATTTCAACATTTCTCATATATTTGAGTGAGTTTGCATCTAACTTTGTCAGATATCGTCGATTTACATCCATTCAAGCTCATTGAGGTCGATTGTCACTTTGTGTTAATTGAAAATTTTCAAAGTCTATCTTCCTAATTTGAAGTCGAGTTCCAACATTTCTTATATATTTGAGTGAGTTCGCATCTAACTTTGTCAGATATCGTCGATTTACATCCATTCAAGCTCATTGAGGTCGATTGTCACTTTGTGTTGATTGAAAATTTTCAAAGTCTATCTTCCTAATTTGAAGTCGAATTTCAACATTTCTTATATATTTGAGTGAGTTTGCATCTAACTTTGTCAGATATCGTCGATTTACATCCATTGAAGCCGTTTGAGGTCGATTGTCACTTTGTGTTGATTGAAAATTTTCAAAGTCTATCTTCCTAATTTGAAGTCGAATTTCAACATTTCTTATATATTTGAGTGAGTTTGCATCTAACTTTGTCAGATTTCGTCGATTTACATCCATTGAAGCCGTTTGAGGTCGATTGTCACTTTGTGTTAATTGAAAATTTTCAAAGTCTATCTTCCCAATTTGAAGTCGAATTTCAACATTTCTTATATATTTGAGTGAGTTTGCATCTAACTTTCTCAGATACCGTCGATTGACATCCATTGAAGCTCATTGAGGTCGATTGTCACTTTGTGTTGATTGAAAATTTTCAAAGTCTATCTTCCTAATTTGAAGTCGAATTTCAACATTTCTTATATATTTGAGTGAGTTTGCATCTAACTTTGTCAGATATCGTCGATTTACATCCATTGAAGCCGTTTGAGGTCGATTGTCACTTTGTGTTGATTGAAAATTTTCAAAGTCTATCTTCCTAATTTGAAGTCGAATTTCAACATTTCTTATATATTTGAGTGAGTTTGCATCTAACTTTGTCAGATTTCGTCGATTTACATCCATTGAAGCCGTTTGAGGTCGATTGTCACTTTGTGTTGATTGAAAATTTTCAAAGTCTATCTTCCTAATTTGAAGTCAAATTTCAACATTTCTTATATATTTGAGTGAGTTTGCATCTAACTTTGTCAGATATCGTCGATTTACATCCATTCAAGCTCATTGAGGTCGATTGTCACTTTGTGTTAATTGAAAATTTTCAAAGTCTATCCTCTTAATTTGAAGTCGAATTCCAACATTTCTTATATATTTGAGTGAGTTCGCATCTAACTTTGTCAGATATCGTCGATTTACATCCATTGAAGCCGTTTGAGGTCGATTGTCACTTTGTGTTGATTGAAAATTTTCAAAGTCTATCTTCCTAATTTAAAGTTGAATTTCAACATTTCTCATATATTTGAGTGAGTTTGCATCTAACTTTGTCAGATATCGTCGATTTACATCCATTCAAGCTCATTGAGGTCGATTGTCACTTTGTGTTAATTGAAAATTTTCAAAGTCTATCTTCCCAATTTGAAGTCGAATTTCAACATCTCTTATATATTTGAGTGAGGTCGCATCTAACTTTGTCAGATATCGTCAATTACATCCATTGAAGCCGTTTGAGGTCGATTGTCATTTTGTGTTGATTGAAAATTTTCAAAGTCTATCTTCCTAATTTGAAGTCGAATTTCAACATTTCTTATATATTTGAGTGAGTTCGCATCTAACTTTGTCAGATATCGTCGATTTACATCCATTGAAGCCGTTTGAGGTCGATTGTCACTTTGTGTTGATTGAAAATTTTCAAAGTCTATCTTCCTAATTTGAAGTCGAATTTCAACATTTCTTATATATTTGAGTGAGTTTGCATCTAACTTTGTCAGATATCGTCGATTTACATCCATTGAAGCCGTTTGAGGTCGATTGTCATTTTGTGTTGATTGGAAATTTTCAAAGTCTATCTTCCTAATTTGAAGTCGAATTTCAACATTCCTTATATATTTGAGTGAGTTCGCATCTAACTTTGTCAGATATCGTCGATTTACATCCATTGAAGCCGTTTGAGGTCGATTGTCACTTTGTGTTGATTGAAAATTTTCAAAGTCTATCTTCCTAATTTGAAGTCGAATTTCAACATTTCTTATATATTTGAGTGAGTTTGCATCTAACTTTGTCAGATATCGTCGATTTACATCCATTGAAGCCGTTTGAGGTCGATTGTCACTTTGTGTTGATTGAAAATTTTCAAAGTCTATCTTTCTAATTTAAAGTTGAATTTCAACATTTCTCATATATTTGAGTGAGTTTGCATCTAACTTTGTCAGATACCGTCGATTGACATCCATTGAAGCTCACTGAGGTCGATTGTCACTTTGTGTTGATTGAAAATTTTCAAAGTCTATCTTCCTAATTTGAAGTCGAATTTCAACATTTCTCATATATTTGAGTGAGTTTGCATCTAACTTTGTCAGATATCGTCGATTTACATCCATTCAAGCTCATTGAGGTCGATTGTCACTTTGTGTTAATTGAAAATTTTCAAAGTCTATCTTCCTAATTTGAAGTCGAGTTCCAACATTTCTTATATATTTGAGTGAGTTTGCATCTAACTTTGTCAGATATCGTCGATTTACATCCATTCAAGCTCATTGAGGTCGATTGTCACTTTGTGTTGATTGAAAATTTTCAAAGTCTATCTTCCTAATTTGAAGTCGAATTTCAACATTTCTTATATATTTGAGTGAGTTTTCATCTAACTTTGTCAGATATCGTCGATTTACATCCATTGAAGCCGTTTGAGGTCGATTGTCACTTTGTGTTGATTGAAAATTTTCAAAGTCTATCTTCCTAATTTGAAGTCAAATTTCAACATTTCTTATATATTTGAGTGAGTTTTCATCTAACTTTGTCAGATATCGTCGATTTACATCCATTGAAGCCGTTTGAGGTCGATTGTCACTTTGTGTTGATTGAAAATTTTCAAAGTCTATCTTCCTAATTTAAAGTTGAATTTCAACATTTCTCATATATTTGAGTGAGTTTGCATCTAACTTTGTCAGATATCGTCGATTTACATCCATTCAAGCTCATTGAGGTCGATTGTCACTTTGTGTTAATTGAAAATTTTCAAAGTCTATCCTCTTAATTTGAAGTCGAATTCCAACATTTCTTATATATTTGAGTGAGTTCGCATCTAACTTTGTCAGATATCGTCGATTTACATCCATTGAAGCCGTTTGAGGTCGATTGTCACTTTGTGTTGATTGAAAATTTTCAAAGTCTATCTTCCTAATTTAAAGTTGAATTTCAACATTTCTCATATATTTGAGTGAGTTTGCATCTAACTTTGTCAGATATCGTCGATTTACATCCATTCAAGCTCATTGAGGTCGATTGTCACTTTGTGTTAATTGAAAATTTTCAAAGTCTATCTTCCTAATTTGAAGTCGAGTTCCAACATTTCTTATATATTTGAGTGAGTTCGCATCTAACTTTGTCAGATATCGTCGATTTACATCCATTCAAGCTCATTGAGGTCGATTGTCACTTTGTGTTGATTGAAAATTTTCAAAGTCTATCTTCCTAATTTGAAGTCGAATTTCAACATTTCTTATATATTTGAGTGAGTTTGCATCTAACTTTGTCAGATATCGTCGATTTACATCCATTGAAGCCGTTTGAGGTCGATTGTCACTTTGTGTTGATTGAAAATTTTCAAAGTCTATCTTCCTAATTTGAAGTCGAATTTCAACATTTCTTATATATTTGAGTGAGTTTGCATCTAACTTTGTCAGATTTCGTCGATTTACATCCATTGAAGCCGTTTGAGGTCGATTGTCACTTTGTGTTAATTGAAAATTTTCAAAGTCTATCTTCCCAATTTGAAGTCGAATTTCAACATTTCTTATATATTTGAGTGAGTTTGCATCTAACTTTCTCAGATACCGTCGATTGACATCCATTGAAGCTCATTGAGGTCGATTGTCACTTTGTGTTGATTGAAAATTTTCAAAGTCTATCTTCCTAATTTGAAGTCGAATTTCAACATTTCTTATATATTTGAGTGAGTTTTCATCTAACTTTGTCAGATATCGTCGATTTACATCCATTGAAGCCGTTTGAGGTCGATTGTCACTTTGTGTTGATTGAAAATTTTCAAAGTCTATCTTCCTAATTTGAAGTCAAATTTCAACATTTCTTATATATTTGAGTGAGTTTTCATCTAACTTTGTCAGATATCGTCGATTTACATCCATTGAAGCCGTTTGAGGTCGATTGTCACTTTGTGTTGATTGAAAATTTTCAAAGTCTATCTTCCTAATTTAAAGTTGAATTTCAACATTTCTCATATATTTGAGTGAGTTTGCATCTAACTTTGTCAGATATCGTCGATTTACATCCATTCAAGCTCATTGAGGTCGATTGTCACTTTGTGTTAATTGAAAATTTTCAAAGTCTATCCTCTTAATTTGAAGTCGAATTCCAACATTTCTTATATATTTGAGTGAGTTCGCATCTAACTTTGTCAGATATCGTCGATTTACATCCATTGAAGCCGTTTGAGGTCGATTGTCACTTTGTGTTGATGGAAAATTTTCAAAGTCTATCTTCCTAATTTAAAGTTGAATTTCAACATTTCTCATATATTTGAGTGAGTTTGCATCTAACTTTGTCAGATATCGTCGATTTACATCCATTCAAGCTCATTGAGGTCGATTGTCACTTTGTGTTAATTGAAAATTTTCAAAGTCTATCTTCCTAATTTGAAGTCGAGTTCCAACATTTCTTATATATTTGAGTGAGTTCGCATCTAACTTTGTCAGATATCGTCGATTTACATCCATTCAAGCTCATTGAGGTCGATTGTCACTTTGTGTTGATTGAAAATTTTCAAAGTCTATCTTCCTAATTTGAAGTCGAATTTCAACATTTCTTATATATTTGAGTGAGTTTGCATCTAACTTTGTCAGATATCGTCGATTTACATCCATTGAAGCCGTTTGAGGTCGATTGTCACTTTGTGTTGATTGAAAATTTTCAAAGTCTATCTTCCTAATTTGAAGTCGAATTTCAACATTTCTTATATATTTGAGTGAGTTTGCATCTAACTTTGTCAGATTTCGTCGATTTACATCCATTGAAGCCGTTTGAGGTCGATTGTCACTTTGTGTTAATTGAAAATTTTCAAAGTCTATCTTCCCAATTTGAAGTCGAATTTCAACATTTCTTATATATTTGAGTGAGTTTGCATCTAACTTTCTCAGATACCGTCGATTGACATCCATTGAAGCTCATTGAGGTCGATTGTCACTTTGTGTTGATTGAAAATTTTCAAAGTCTATCTTCCTAATTTGAAGTCGAATTTCAACATTTCTTATATATTTGAGTGAGTTTGCATCTAACTTTGTCAGATATCGTCGATTTACATCCATTGAAGCCGTTTGAGGTCGATTGTCACTTTGTGTTGATTGAAAATTTTCAAAGTCTATCTTCCTAATTTGAAGTCGAATTTCAACATTTCTTATATATTTGAGTGAGTTTGCATCTAACTTTGTCAGATTTCGTCGATTTACATCCATTGAAGCCGTTTGAGGTCGATTGTCACTTTGTGTTGATTGAAAATTTTCAGTCTATTTTCCCAATTTGAAGTCGAATTTCAACATTCCTTATATATTTGAGTGAGTTTGCATCTAACTTTGTCAGATACCGTCGATTGACATCCATTGAAGCTCATTGAGGTCGATTGTCACTTTGTGTTGATTGAAAATTTTCAAAGTCTATCTTCCTAATTTGAAGTCGAATTTCAACATTTCTCATAAATTTGAGTGAGTTTGCATCTAACTTTGTCAGATATCGTCGATTTACATCCATTCAAGCTCATTGAGGTCGATTGTCACTTTGTGTTAATTGAAAATTTTCAAAGTCTATCTTCCTAATTTGAAGTCGAGTTCCAACATTTCTTATATATTTGAGTGAGTTTGCATCTAACTTTGTCAGATATCGTCGATTTACATCCATTTAAGCTCATTGAGGTCGATTGTCACTTTGTGTTGATTGAAAATTTTCAAAGTCTATCTTCCTAATTTGAAGTCGAATTTCAACATTTCTTATATATTTGAGTGAGTTTGCATCTAACTTTGTCAGATTTCGTCGATTTACATCCATTGAAGCCGTTTGAGGTCGATTGTCACTTTGTGTTGATTGAAAATTTTCAGTCTATTTTCCCAATTTGAAGTCGAATTTCAACATTCCTTATATATTTGAGTGAGTTTGCATCTAACTTTGTCAGATACCGTCGATTGACATCCATTGAAGCTCATTGAGGTCGATTGTCACTTTGTGTTGATTGAAAATTTTCAAAGTCTATCTTCCTAATTTGAAGTCGAATTTCAACATTTCTCATAAATTTGAGTGAGTTTGCATCTAACTTTGTCAGATATCGTCGATTTACATCCATTCAAGCTCATTGAGGTCGATTGTCACTTTGTGTTAATTGAAAATTTTCAAAGTCTATCTTCCTAATTTGAAGTCGAGTTCCAACATTTCTTATATATTTGAGTGAGTTTGCATCTAACTTTGTCAGATATCGTCGATTTACATCCATTTAAGCTCATTGAGGTCGATTGTCACTTTGTGTTGATTGAAAATTTTCAAAGTCTATCTTCCTAATTTGAAGTCGAATTTCAACATTTCTTATATATTTGAGTGAGTTTGCATCTAATTTTGTCAGATATCGTCGATTTACATCCATTGAAGCCGTTTGAGGTCGATTGTCACTTTGTGTTGATTGAAAATTTTCAAAGTCTATCTTCCTAATTTGAAGTCGAATTTCAACATTTCTTATATATTTGAGTGAGTTTGCATCTAACTTTGTCAGATTTCGTCGATTTACATCCATTGAAGCCGTTTGAGGTCGATTGTCACTTTGTGTTGATTGAAAATTTTCAAAGTCTATTTTCCCAATTTGAAGTCGAATTTCAACATTCCTTATATATTTGAGTGAGTTTGCATCTAACTTTGTCAGATATCGTCGATTTACATCCATTGAAGCCGTTTTAGGTCGATTGTCACTTTGTGTTGATTGAAAATTTTCAAAGTCTATCTTCCTAATTTGAAGTCGAATTTCAACATTTCTTATATATTTGAGTGAGTTTGCATCTAACTTTGTCAGATTTCGTCGATTTACATCCATTGAAGCCGTTTGAGGTCGATTGTCACTTTGTGTTGATTGAAAATTTTCAAAGTCTATTTTCCCAATTTGAAGTCGAATTTCAACATTTCTTATATATTTGAGTGAGTTTGCATCTAACTTTGTCAGATACCGTCGATTGACATCCATTGAAGCTCATTGAGGTCGATTGTCACTTTGTGTTGATTGAAAATTTTCAAAGTCTATCTTCCTAATTTGAAGTCGAATTTCAACATTTCTTATATATTTGAGTGAGTTTGCATCTAACTTTGTCAGATATCGTCGATTTACATCCATTGAAGCCGTTTGAGGTCGATTGTCACTTTGTGTTGATTGAAAATTTTCAAAGTCTATCTTTCTAATTTAAAGTTGAATTTCAACATTTCTCATATATTTGAGTGAGTTCGCATCTAACTTTGTCAGATATCGTCGATTTACATCCATTGAAGCCGTTTGAGGTCGATTGTCACTTTGTGTTGATTGAAAATTTTCAAAGTCTATCTTCCTAATTTGAAGTCGAATTTCAACTTTTCTTATATATTTGAGTGAGTTTGCATCTAACTTTGTCAGATTTCGTCGATTTACATCCATTGAAGCCGTTTGAGGTCGATTGTCACTTTGTGTTGATTGAAAATTTTCAAAGTCTATTTTCCCAATTTGAAGTCGAATTTCAACATTCCTTATATATTTGAGTGAGTTTGCATCTAACTTTGTCAGATACCGTCGATTGACATCCATTGAAGCTCACTGAGGTCGATTGTCACTTTGTGTTGATTGAAAATTTTCAAAGTCTATCTTCCTAATTTGAAGTCGAATTTCAACATTTCTCATATATTTGAGTGAGTTTGCATCTAACTTTGTCAGATATCGTCGATTTACATCCATTCAAGCTCATTGAGGTCGATTGTCACTTTGTGTTAATTGAAAATTTTCAAAGTCTATCTTCCTAATTTGAAGTCGAGTTCCAACATTTCTTATATATTTGAGTGAGTTTGCATCTAACTTTGTCAGATATCGTCGATTTACATCCATTCAAGCTCATTGAGGTCGATTGTCACTTTGTGTTGATTGAAAATTTTCAAAGTCTATCTTCCTAATTTGAAGTCGAATTTCAACATTTCTTATATATTTGAGTGAGTTTGCATCTAACTTTGTCAGATATCGTCGATTTACATCCATTGAAGCCGTTTGAGGTCGATTGTCACTTTGTGTTGATTGAAAATTTTCAAAGTCTATCTTCCTAATTTGAAGTCGAATTTCAACATTTCTTATATATTTGAGTGAGTTTGCATCTAACTTTGTCAGATTTCGTCGATTTACATCCATTGAAGCCGTTTGAGGTCGATTGTCACTTTGTGTTGATTGAAAATTTTCAAAGTCTATTTTCCCAATTTGAAGTCGAATTTCAACATTTCTTATATATTTGAGTGAGTTTGCATCTAACTTTGTCAGATACCGTCGATTGACATCCATTGAAGCTCATTGAGGTCGATTGTCACTTTGTGTTGATTGAAAATTTTCAAAGTCTATCTTCCTAATTTGAAGTCGAATTTCAACATTTCTTATATATTTGAGTGAGTTTGCATCTAACTTTGTCAGATATCGTCGATTTACATCCATTGAAGCCGTTTGAGGTCGATTGTCACTTTGTGTTGATTGAAAATTTTCAAAGTCTATCTTTCTAATTTAAAGTTGAATTTCAACATTTCTCATATATTTGAGTGAGTTCGCATCTAACTTTGTCAGATATCGTCGATTTACATCCATTGAAGCCGTTTGAGGTCGATTGTCACTTTGTGTTGATTGAAAATTTTCAAAGTCTATCTTCCTAATTTGAAGTCGAATTTCAACATTTCTTATATATTTGAGTGAGTTTGCATCTAACTTTGTCAGATTTCGTCGATTTACATCCATTGAAGCCGTTTGAGGTCGATTGTCACTTTGTGTTGATTGAAAATTTTCAAAGTCTATTTTCCCAATTTGAAGTCGAATTTCAACATTTCTTATATATTTGAGTGAGTTTGCATCTAACTTTGTCAGATACCGTCGATTGACATCCATTGAAGTTCATTGAGGTCGATTGTCACTTTGTGTTGATTGAAAATTTTCAAAGTCTATCTTCCTAATTTGAAGTCGAGTTCCAACATTTCTTATATATTTGAGTGAGTTTGCATCTAACTTTGTCAGATATCGTCGATTTACATCCATTCAAGCTCATTGAGGTCGATTGTCACTTTGTGTTAATTGAAAATTTTCAAAGTCTATCCTCTTAATTTGAAGTCGAATTCCAACATTTCTTATATATTTGAGTGAGTTCGCATCTAACTTTGTCAGATATCGTCGATTTACATCCATTGAAGCCGTTTGAGGTCGATTGTCACTTTGTGTTGATTGAAAATTTTCAAAGTCTATCTTCCTAATTTGAAGTCGAGTTCCAACATTTCTTATATATTTGAGTGAGTTTGCATCTAACTTTGTCAGATATCGTCGATTTACATCCATTCAAGCTCATTGAGGTCGATTGTCACTTTGTGTTGATTGAAAATTTTCAAAGTCTATCTTCCTAATTTGAAGTCGAATTTCAACATTTCTTATATATTTGAGTGAGTTTGCATCTAACTTTGTCAGATATCGTCGATTTACATCCATTGAAGCCGTTTGAGGTCGATTGTCACTTTGTGTTGATTGAAAATTTTCAAAGTCTATCTTCCTAATTTGAAGTCGAATTTCAACATTTCTTATATATTTGAGTGAGTTTGCATCTAACTTTGTCAGATATCGTCGATTTACATCCATTCAAGCTCATTGAGGTCGATTGTCACTTTGTGTTGATTGAAAATTTTCAAAGTCTATCTTCCTAATTTGAAGTCGAATTTCAACATTTCTTATATATTTGAGTGAGTTTGCATCTAACTTTGTCAGATATCGTCGATTTACATCCATTGAAGCCGTTTGAGGTCGATTGTCACTTTGTGTTGATTGAAAATTTTCAAAGTCTATCTTCCTAATTTGAAGTCGAATTTCAACATTTCTTATATATTTGAGTGAGTTTGCATCTAACTTTGTCAGATATCGTCGATTTACATCCATTCAAGCTCATTGAGGTCGATTGTCACTTTGTGTTGATTGAAAATTTTCAAAGTCTATTTTCCCAATTTGAAGTCGAATTTCAACATTTCTTATATATTTGAGTGAGTTTGCATCTAACTTTGTCAGATTTCGTCGATTTACATCCATTGAAGCCGTTTGAGGTCGATTGTCACTTTGTGTTGATTGAAAATTTTCAAAGTCTATTTTCCCAATTTGAAGTCGAATTTCAACATTTCTTATATATTTGAGTGAGTTTGCATCTAACTTTGTCAGATACCGTCGATTGACATCCATTGAAGCTCATTGAGGTCGATTGTCACTTTGTGTTGATTGAAAATTTTCAAAGTCTATCTTCCTAATTTGAAGTCGAATTTCAACATTTCTCATATATTTGAGTGAGTTTGCATCTAACTTTGTCAGATATCGTCGATTTACATCCATTCAAGCTCATTGAGGTCGATTGTCACTTTGTGTTGATTGAAAATTTTCAAAGTCTATCTTCCTAATTTGAAGTCGAATTTCAACATTTCTTATATATTTGAGTGAGTTTGCATCTAACTTTGTCAGATTTCGTCGATTTACATCCATTGAAGCCGTTTGAGGTCGATTGTCACTTTGTGTTGATTGAAAATTTTCAAAGTCTATTTTCCCAATTTGAAGTCGAATTTCAACATTTCTTATATATTTGAGTGAGTTTGCATCTAACTTTGTCAGATACCGTCGATTGACATCCATTGAAGTTCATTGAGGTCGATTGTCACTTTGTGTTGATTGAAAATTTTCAAAGTCTATCTTCCTAATTTGAAGTCGAATTTCAACATTTCTTATATATTTGAGTGAGTTTGCGTCTAACTTTGTCAGATTTCGTCGATTTACATCCATTGAAGCCGTTTGAGGTCGATTGTCACTTTGTGTTGATTGAAAATTTTCAAAGTCTATTTTCCCAATTTGAAGTCGAATTTCAACATTTCTTATATATTTGAGTGAGTTTGCATCTAACTTTGTCAGATACCGTCGATTGACATCCATTGAAGTTCATTGAGGTCGATTGTCACTTTGTGTTGATTGAAAATTTTCAAAGTCTATCTTCCTAATTTGAAGTCGAGTTCCAACATTTCTTATATATTTGAGTGAGTTTGCATCTAACTTTGTCAGATATCGTCGATTTACATCCATTCAAGCTCATTGAGGTCGATTGTCACTTTGTGTTAATTGAAAATTTTCAAAGTCTATCCTCTTAATTTGAAGTCGAATTCCAACATTTCTTATATATTTGAGTGAGTTTGCATCTAACTTTGTCAGATATCGTCGATTTACATCCATTGAAGCCGTTTGAGGTCGATTGTCACTTTGTGTTGATTGAAAATTTTCAAAGTCTATCTTCCTAATTTGAAGTCGAATTTCAACATTTCTTATATATTTGAGTGAGTTTGCATCTAACTTTGTCAGATATCGTCGATTTACATCCATTGAAGCCGTTTGAGGTCGATTGTCACTTTGTGTTGATTGAAAATTTTCAAAGTCTATCTTTCTAATTTAAAGTTGAATTTCAACATTTCTCATATATTTGAGTGAGTTCGCATCTAACTTTGTCAGATATCGTCGATTTACATCCATTGAAGCCGTTTGAGGTCGATTGTCACTTTGTGTTGATTGAAAATTTTCAAAGTCTATCTTCCTAATTTGAAGTCGAATTTCAACATTTCTTATATATTTGAGTGAGTTTGCATCTAACTTTGTCAGATTTCGTCGATTTACATCCATTGAAGCCGTTTGAGGTCGATTGTCACTTTGTGTTGATTGAAAATTTTCAAAGTCTATTTTCCCAATTTGAAGTCGAATTTCAACATTTCTTATATATTTGAGTGAGTTTGCATCTAACTTTGTCAGATACCGTCGATTGACATCCATTGAAGTTCATTGAGGTCGATTGTCACTTTGTGTTGATTGAAAATTTTCAAAGTCTATCTTCCTAATTTGAAGTCGAGTTCCAACATTTCTTATATATTTGAGTGAGTTTGCATCTAACTTTGTCAGATATCGTCGATTTACATCCATTCAAGCTCATTGAGGTCGATTGTCACTTTGTGTTAATTGAAAATTTTCAAAGTCTATCCTCTTAATTTGAAGTCGAATTCCAACATTTCTTATATATTTGAGTGAATTCGCATCTAACTTTGTCAGATATCGTCGATTTACATCCATTGAAGCCGTTTGAGGTCGATTGTCACTTTGTGTTGATTGAAAATTTTCAAAGTCTATCTTCCTAATTTGAAGTCGAGTTCCAACATTTCTTATATATTTGAGTGAGTTTGCATCTAACTTTGTCAGATATCGTCGATTTACATCCATTCAAGCTCATTGAGGTCGATTGTCACTTTGTGTTGATTGAAAATTTTCAAAGTCTATCTTCCTAATTTGAAGTCGAATTTCAACATTTCTTATATATTTGAGTGAGTTTGCATCTAACTTTGTCAGATATCGTCGATTTACATCCATTGAAGCCGTTTGAGGTCGATTGTCACTTTGTGTTGATTGAAAATTTTCAAAGTCTATCTTCCTAATTTGAAGTCGAATTTCAACATTTCTTATATATTTGAGTGAGTTTGCATCTAACTTTGTCAGATATCGTCGATTTACATCCATTCAAGCTCATTGAGGTCGATTGTCACTTTGTGTTGATTGAAAATTTTCAAAGTCTATCTTCCTAATTTGAAGTCGAATTTCAACATTTCTTATATATTTGAGTGAGTTTGCATCTAACTTTGTCAGATATCGTCGATTTACATCCATTGAAGCCGTTTGAGGTCGATTGTCACTTTGTGTTGATTGAAAATTTTCAAAGTCTATCTTCCTAATTTGAAGTCGAATTTCAACATTTCTTATATATTTGAGTGAGTTTGCATCTAACTTTGTCAGATTTCGTCGATTTACATCCATTGAAGCCGTTTGAGGTCGATTGTCACTTTGTGTTGATTGAAAATTTTCAAAGTCTATTTTCCCAATTTGAAGTCGAATTTCAACATTTCTTATATATTTGAGTGAGTTTGCATCTAACTTTGTCAGATACCGTCGATTGACATCCATTGAAGCTCATTGAGGTCGATTGTCACTTTGTGTTGATTGAAAATTTTCAAAGTCTATCTTCCTAATTTGAAGTCGAATTTCAACATTTCTTATATATTTGAGTGAGTTTGCATCTAACTTTGTCAGATATCGTCGATTTACATCCATTGAAGCCGTTTGAGGTCTATTGTCACTTTGTGTTGATTGAAAATTTTCAAAGTCTATCTTTCTAATTTAAAGTTGAATTTCAACATTTCTCATATATTTGAGTGAGTTCGCATCTAACTTTGTCAGATATCGTCGATTTACATCCATTGAAGCCGTTTGAGGTCGATTGTCACTTTGTGTTGATTGAAAATTTTCAAAGTCTATCTTCCTAATTTGAAGTCGAATTTCAACATTTCTTATATATTTGAGTGAGTTTGCATCTAACTTTGTCAGATTTCGTCGATTTACATCCATTGTAGCCGTTTGAGGTCGATTGTCACTTTGTGTTGATTGAAAATTTTCAAAGTCTATTTTCCCAATTTGAAGTCGAATTTCAACATTTCCTATATATTTGAGTGAGTTTGCATCTAACTTTGTCAGATACCGTCGATTGACATCCATTGAAGTTCATTGAGGTCGATTGTCACTTTGTGTTGATTGAAAATTTTCAAAGTCTATCTTCCTAATTTGAAGTCGAGTTCCAACATTTCTTATATATTTGAGTGAGTTTGCATCTAACTTTGTCAGATATCGTCGATTTACATCCATTCAAGCTCATTGAGGTCGATTGTCACTTTGTGTTAATTGAAAATTTTCAAAGTCTATCCTCTTAATTTGAAGTCGAATTCCAACATTTCTTATATATTTGAGTGAGTTCGCATCTAACTTTGTCAGATATCGTCGATTTACATCCATTGAAGCCGTTTGAGGTCGATTGTCACTTTGTGTTGATTGAAAATTTTCAAAGTCTATCTTCCTAATTTGAAGTCGAGTTCCAACATTTCTTATATATTTGAGTGAGTTTGCATCTAACTTTGTCAGATACCGTCGATTTACATCCATTGAAGCCGTTTGAGGTCGATTGTCACTTTGTGTTGATTGAAAATTTTCAAAGTCTATCTTCCTAATTTGAAGTCGAATTTCAACATTTCTTATATATTTGAGTGAGTTTGCATCTAACTTTGTCAGATTTCGTCGATTTACATCCATTGAAGCCGTTTGAGGTCGATTGTCACTTTGTGTTGATTGAAAATTTTCAAAGTCTATTTTCCCAATTTGAAGTCGAATTTCAACATTTCTTATATATTTGAGTGAGTTTGCATCTAACATTGTCAGATACCGTCGATTGACATCCATTGAAGCTCATTGAGGTCGATTGTCACTTTGTGTTGATTGAAAATTTTCAAAGTCTATCTTCCTAATTTGAAGTCGAATTTCAACATTTCTTATATATTTGAGTGAGTTTGCATCTAACTTTGTCAGATACCGTCGATTTACATCCATTGAAGCCGTTTGAGGTCGATTGTCACTTTGTGTTGATTGAAAATTTTCAAAGTCTATCTTCCTAATTTGAAGTCGAATTTCAACATTTCTTATATATTTGAGTGAGTTTGCATCTAACTTTGTCAGATTTCGTCGATTTACATCCATTGAAGCCGTTTGAGGTCGATTGTCACTTTGTGTTGATTGAAAATTTTCAAAGTCTATTTTCCCAATTTGAAGTCGAATTTCAACATTTCTTATATATTTGAGTGAGTTTGCATCTAACTTTGTCAGATATCGTCGATTTACATCCATTCAAGCTCATTGAGGTCGATTGTCACTTTGTGTTGATTGAAAATTTTCAAAGTCTATCTTCCTAATTTGAAGTCGAATTTCAACATTTCTCATATATTTGAGTGAGTTTGCATCTAACTTTGTCAGATATCGTCGATTTACATCCATTCAAGCTCATTGAGGTCGATTGTCACTTTGTGTTGATTGAAAATTTTCAAAGTCTATCTTCCTAATTTGAAGTCGAATTTCAACATTTCTTATATATTTGAGTGAGTTTGCATCTAACTTTGTCAGATATCGTCGATTTACATCCATTGAAGCCGTTTGAGGTCGATTGTCACTTTGTGTTGATTGAAAATTTTCAATGTCTATCTTCCTAATTTGAAGTCGAATTTCAACATTTCTTATATATTTGAGTGAGTTTGCATCTAACTTTGTCAGATTTCGTCGATTTACATCCATTGAAGCCGTTTGAGGTCGATTGTCACTTTGTGTTGATTGAAAATTTTCAAAGTCTATTTTCCCAATTTGAAGTCGAATTTCAACATTTCTTATATATTTGAGTGAGTTTGCATCTAACTTTGTCAGATACCGTCGATTTACATCCATTGAAGCCGTTTGAGGTCGATTGTCACTTTGTGTTGATTGAAAATTTTCAAAGTCTATCTTTCTAATTTAAAGTTGAATTTCAACATTTCTCATATATTTGAGTGAGTTCGCATCTAACTTTGTCAGATATCGTCGATTTACATCCATTGAAGCCGTTTGAGGTCGATTGTCACTTTGTGTTGATTGAAAATTTTCAAAGTCTATCTTCCTAATTTGAAGTCGAATTTCAACATTTCTTATATATTTGAGTGAGTTTGCATCTAACTTTGTCAGATTTCGTCGATTTACATCCATTGAAGCCGTTTGAGGTCGATTGTCACTTTGTGTTGATTGAAAATTTTCAAAGTCTATTTTCCCAATTTGAAGTCGAATTTCAACATTTCTTATATATTTGAGTGAGTTTGCATCTAACTTTGTCAGATACCGTCGATTGACATCCATTGAAGTTCATTGAGGTCGATTGTCACTTTGTGTTGATTGAAAATTTTCAAAGTCTATCTTCCTAATTTGAAGTCGAGTTCCAACATTTCTTATATATTTGAGTGAGTTTGCATCTAACTTTGTCAGATATCGTCGATTTACATCCATTCAAGCTCATTGAGGTCGATTGTCACTTTGTGTTGATTGAAAATTTTCAAAGTCTATCTTCCTAATTTGAAGTCGAATTTCAACATTTCTTATATATTTGAGTGAGTTTGCATCTAACTTTGTCAGATATCGTCGATTTACATCCATTGAAGCCGTTTGAGGTCGATTGTCACTTTGTGTTGATTGAAAATTTTCAAAGTCTATCTTCCTAATTTGAAGTCGAATTTCAACATTTCTTATATATTTGAGTGAGTTTGCATCTAACTTTGTCAGATTTCGTCGATTTACATCCATTGAAGCCGTTTGAGGTCGATTGTCACTTTGTGTTAATTGAAAATTTTCAAAGTCTATCTTCCCAATTTGAAGTCGAATTTCAACATTTCTTATATATTTGAGTGAGTTTGCATCTAACTTTGTCAGATACCGTCGATTGACATCCATTGAAGCTCATTGAGGTCGATTGTCACTTTGTGTTGATTGAAAATTTTCAAAGTCTATCTTCCTAATTTGAAGTCGAATTTCAACATTTCTTATATATTTGAGTGAGTTTGCATCTAACTTTGTCAGATATCGTCGATTTACATCCATTGAAGCCGTTTGAGGTCGATTGTCACTTTGTGTTGATTGAAAATTTTCAAAGTCTATCTTCCTAATTTGAAGTCGAATTTCAACATTTCTTATATATTTGAGTGAGTTTGCATCTAACTTTGTCAGATTTCGTCGATTACATCCATTGAAGCCGTTTGAGGTCGATTGTCACTTTGTGTTGATTGAAAATTTTCAAAGTCTATTTTCCCAATTTGAAGTCGAATATCAACATTCCTTATATATTTGAGTGAGTTTGCATCTAACTTTGTCAGATACCGTCGATTGACATCCATTGAAGCTCATTGAGGTCGATTGTCACTTTGTGTTGATTGAAAATTTTCAAAGTCTATCTTCCTAATTTGAAGTCGAATTTCAACATTTCTCATATATTTGAGTGAGTTTGCATCTAACTTTGTCAGATATCGTCGATTTACATCCATTCAAGCTCATTGAGGTCGATTGTCACTTTGTGTTAATTGAAAATTTTCAAAGTCTATCTTCCTAATTTGAAGTCGAGATCCAACATTTCTTATATATTTGAGTGAGTTTGCATCTAACTTTGTCAGATATCGTCGATTTACATCCATTCAAGCTCATTGAGGTCGATTGTCACTTTGTGTTGATTGAAAATTTTCAAAGTCTATCTTCCTAATTTGAAGTCGAATTTCAACATTTCTCATATATTTGAGTGAGTTTGCATCTAACTTTGTCAGATATCGTCGATTTACATCCATTCAAGCTCATTGAGGTCGATTGTCACTTTGTGTTGATTGAAAATTTTCAAAGTCTATCTTCCTAATTTGAAGTCGAATTTCAACATTTCTTATATATTTGAGTGAGTTTGCATCTAACTTTGTCAGATATCGTCGATTTACATCCATTGAAGCCGTTTGAGGTCGATTGTCACTTTGTGTTGATTGAAAATTTTCAAAGTCTATCTTCCTAATTTGAAGTCGAATTTCAACATTTCTTATATATTTGAGTGAGTTTGCATTTAACTTTGTCAGATTTCGTCGATTTACATCCATTGAAGCCGTTTGAGGTCGATTGTCACTTTGTGTTAATTGAAAATTTTCAAAGTCTATCTTCCCAATTTGAAGTCGAATTTCAACATTTCTCATATATTTGAGTGAGTTTGCATCTAACTTTCTCAGATACCGTCGAATGACATCCATTGAAGCTCATTGAGGTCGATTGTCACTTTGTGTTGATTGAAAATTTTCAAAGTCTATCTTCCTAATTTGAAGTCGAATTTCAACATTTCTCATATATTTGAGTGAGTTTGCATCTAACTTTGTCAGATATCGTCGATTTACATCCATTCAAGCTCATTGAGGTCGATTGTCACTTTGTGTTGATTGAAAATTTTCAAAGTCTATCTTCCTAATTTGAAGTCGAATTTCAACATTTCTTATATATTTGAGTGAGTTTGCATCTAACTTTGTCAGATATCGTCGATTTACATCCATTGAAGCCGTTTGAGGTCGATTGTCACTTTGTGTTGATTGAAAATTTTCAAAGTCTATCTTCCTAATTTGAAGTCGAATTTCAACATTTCTTATATATTTGAGTGAGTTTGCATCTAACTTTGTCAGATACCGTCGATTGACATCCATTGAAGCTCATTGAGGTCGATTGTCACTTTGTGTTGATTGAAAATTTTCAAAGTCTATCTTCCTAATTTGAAGTCGAATTTCAACATTTCTTATATATTTGAGTGAGTTTGCATCTAACTTTGTCAGATATCGTCGATTTACATCCATTGAAGCCGTTTGAGGTCGATTGTCACTTTGTGTTGATTGAAAATTTTCAAAGTCTATCTTCCTAATTTGAAGTCGAATTTCAACATTTCTTATATATTTGAGTGAGTTTGCATCTAACTTTGTCAGATACCGTCGATTGACATCCATTGAAGCTCATTGAGGTCGATTGTCACTTTGTGTTGATTGAAAATTTTCAAAGTCTATCTTCCTAATTTGAAGTCGAATTTCAACATTTCTCATATATTTGAGTGAGTTTGCATCTAACTTTGTCAGATATCGTCGATTTACATCCATTCAAGCTCATTGAGGTCGATTGTCACTTTGTGTTGATTGAAAATTTTCAAAGTCTATCTTCCTAATTTGAAGTCGAATTTCAACATTTCTTATATATTTGAGTGAGTTTGCATCTAACTTTGTCAGATATCGTCGATTTACATCCATTGAAGCCGTTTGAGGTCGATTGTCACTTTGTGTTGATTGAAAATTTTCAAAGTCTATCTTCCTAATTTGAAGTCGAATTTCAACATTTCTTATATATTTGAGTGAGTTTGCATCTAACTTTGTCAGATACCGTCGATTGACATCCATTGAAGCTCATTGAGGTCGATTGTCACTTTGTGTTGATTGAAAATTTTCAAAGTCTATCTTCCTAATTTGAAGTCGAATTTCAACATTTCTTATATATTTGAGTGAGTTTGCATCTAACTTTGTCAGATATCGTCGATTTACATCCATTGAAGCCGTTTGAGGTCGATTGTCACTTTGTGTTGATTGAAAATTTTCAAAGTCTATCTTTCTAATTTAAAGTTGAATTTCAACATTTCTCATATATTTGAGTGAGTTCGCATCTAACTTTGTCAGATACCGTCGATTGACATCCATTGAAGTTCATTGAGGTCGATTGTCACTTTGTGTTGATTGAAAATTTTCAAAGTCTATCTTCCTAATTTGAAGTCGAATTTCAACATTTCTTATATATTTGAGTGAGTTTGCATCTAACTTTGTCAGATTTCGTCGATTTACATCCATTGAAGCCGTTTGAGGTCGATTGTCACTTTGTGTTGATTGAAAATTTTCAAAGTCTATTTTCCCAATTTGAAGTCGAATTTCAACATTTCTTATATATTTGAGTGAGTTTGCATCTAACTTTGTCAGATACCGTCGATTGACATCCATTGAAGTTCATTGAGGTCGATTGTCACTTTGTGTTGATTGAAAATTTTCAAAGTCTATCTTCCTAATTTGAAGTCGAGTTCCAACATTTCTTATATATTTGAGTGAGTTTGCATCTAACTTTGTCAGATATCGTCGATTTACATCCATTCAAGCTCATTGAGGTCGATTGTCACTTTGTGTTAATTGAAAATTTTCAAAGTCTATCTTCCTAATTTGAAGTCGAGTTCCAACATTTCTTATATATTTGAGTGAGTTTGCATCTAACTTTGTCAGATATCGTCGATTTACATCCATTCAAGCTCATTGAGGTCGATTGTCACTTTGTGTTAATTGAAAATTTTCAAAGTCTATCTTCCTAATTTGAAGTCGAATTTCAACATTTCTTATATATTTGAGTGAGTTTGCATCTAACTTTGTCAGATATCGTCGATTTACATCCATTGAAGCCGTTTGAGGTCGATTGTCACTTTGTGTTGATTGAAAATTTTCAAAGTCTATCTTCCTAATTTGAAGTCGAATTTCAACATTTCTTATATATTTGAGTGAGTTTGCATGTAACTTTGTCAGATTTCGTCGATTTACATCCATTGAAGCCGTTTGAGGTCGATTGTCACTTTGTGTTGATTGAAAATTTTCAAAGTCTATTTTCCCAATTTGAAGTCGAATTTCAACATTTCTTATATATTTGAGTGAGTTTGCATCTAACTTTGTCAGATACCGTCGATTGACATCCATTGAAGCTCATTGAGGTCGATTGTCACTTTGTGTTGATTGAAAATTTTCAAAGTCTATCTTCCTAATTTGAAGTCGAATTTCAACATTTCTTATAATTTGAGTGAGTTTGCATCTAACTTTGTCAGATATCGTCGATTTACATCCATTGAAGCCGTTTGAGGTCGATTGTCACTTTGTGTTGATTGAAAATTTTCAAAGTCTATCTTTCTAATTTAAAGTTGAATTTCAACATTTCTCATATATTTGAGTGAGTTCGCATCTAACTTTGTCAGATATCGTCGATTTACATCCATTGAAGCCGTTTGAGGTCGATTGTCACTTTGTGTTGATTGAAAATTTTCAAAGTCTATCTTCCTAATTTGAAGTCAAATTTCAACATTTCTTATATATTTGAGTGAGTTTTCATCTAACTTTGTCAGATATCGTCGATTTACATCCATTGAAGCCGTTTGAGGTCGATTGTCACTTTGTGTTGATTGAAAATTTTCAAAGTCTATCTTCCTAATTTAAAGTTGAATTTCAACATTTCTCATATATTTGAGTGAGTTTGCATCTAACTTTGTCAGATATCGTCGATTTACATCCATTCAAGCTCATTGAGGTCGATTGTCACTTTGGGTTAAATGAAAATTTTCAAATTCTATCTTCTTAATTTGAAGTCGAATTCCAACATTTCTTATATATTGGAGTGAGTTCGCATCTAACTTTGTCAGATATCGTCGATTTACATCCATTGAAGCCGTTTGAGGTCGATTGTCACTTTGTGTTGATTGAAAATTTTCAAAGTCTATCTTCCTAATTTAAAGTTGAATTTCAACATTTCTCATATATTTGAGTGAGTTTGCATCTAACTTTGTCAGATATCGTCGATTTACATCCATTCAAGCTCATTGAGGTCGATTGTCACTTTGTGTTGATTGAAAATTTTCAAAGTCTATCTTCCTAATTTGAAGTCGAATTTCAACATTTCTTATATATTTGAGTGAGTTTTCATCTAACTTTGTCAGATATCGTCGATTTACATCCATTGAAGCCGTTTGAGGTCGATTGTCACTTTGTGTTGATTGAAAATTTTCAAAGTCTATCTTCCTAATTTGAAGTCAAATTTCAACATTTCTTATATATTTGAGTGAGTTTTTATCTAACTTTGTCAGATATCGTCGATTTACATCCATTGAAGCCGTTTGAGGTCGATTGTCACTTTGTGTTGATTGAAAATTTTTTAAAGTCTATCTTCCTAATTTAAAGTTGAATTTCAACATTTCTCATATATTTGAGTGAGTTCGCATCTAACTTTGTCAGATATCGTCGATTTACATCCATTGAAGCCGTTTGAGGTCGATTGTCACTTTGTGTTGATTGAAAATTTTCAAAGTCTATCTTCCTAATTTAAAGTTGAATTTCAACATTTCTCATATATTTGAGTGAGTTTGCATCTAACTTTGTCAGATATCGTCGATTTACATCCATTAAAGCTCATTGAGGTCGATTGTCACTTTGTGTTAATTGAAAATTTTCAAAGTCTATCTTCCTAATTTGAAGTCGAGTTCCAACATTTCTTATATATTTGAGTGAGTTTACATCTAACTTTGTCAGATATCGTCGATTTACATCCATTGAAGCCGTTTGAGGTCGATTGTCACTTTGTGTTGATTGAAAATTTTCAAAGTCTATCTTCCTAATTTGAAGTCGAATTTCAACATTTCTTATATATTTGAGTGAGTTTGCATCTAACTTTGTCAGATTTCGTCGATTACATCCATTGAAGCCGTTTGAGGTCGATTGTCACTTTGTGTTGATTGAAAATTTTCAAAGTCTATTTTCCCAATTTGAAGTCGAATATCAACATTCCTTATATATTTGAGTGAGTTTGCATCTAACTTTGTCAGATACCGTCGATTGACATCCATTGAAGCTCATTGAGGTCGATTGTCACTTTGTGTTGATTGAAAATTTTCAAAGTCTATCTTCCTAATTTGAAGTCGAATTTCAACATTTCTCATATATTTGAGTGAGTTTGCATCTAACTTTGTCAGATATCGTCGATTTACATCCATTCAAGCTCATTGAGGTCGATTGTCACTTTGTGTTAATTGAAAATTTTCAAAGTCTATCTTCCTAATTTGAAGTCGAGTTCCAACATTTCTTATATATTTGAGTGAGTTTGCATCTAACTTTGTCAGATATCGTCGATTTACATCCATTCAAGCTCATTGAGGTCGATTGTCACTTTGTGTTGATTGAAAATTTTCAAAGTCTATCTTCCTAATTTGAAGTCGAATTTCAACATTTCTTATATATTTGAGTGAGTTTGCATCTAACTTTGTCAGATATCGTCGATTTACATCCATTGAAGCCGTTTGAGGTCGATTGTCACTTTGTGTTGATTGAAAGTTTTCAAAGTCTATCTTCCTAATTTGAAGTCAAATTTCAACATTTCTTATATATTTGAGTGAGTTTTTATCTAACTTTGTCAGATATCGTCGATTTACATCCATTGAAGCCGTTTGAGGTCGATTGTCACTTTGTGTTGATTGAAAATTTTTTAAAGTCTATCTTCCTAATTTAAAGTTGAATTTCAACATTTCTCATATATTTGAGTGAGTTCGCATCTAACTTTGTCAGATATCGTCGATTTACATCCATTGAAGCCGTTTGAGGTCGATTGTCACTTTGTGTTGATTGAAAATTTTCAAAGTCTATCTTCCTAATTTAAAGTTGAATTTCAACATTTCTCATATATTTGAGTGAGTTTGCATCTAACTTTGTCAGATATCGTCGATTTACATCCATTAAAGCTCATTGAGGTCGATTGTCACTTTGTGTTAATTGAAAATTTTCAAAGTCTATCTTCCTAATTTGAAGTCGAGTTCCAACATTTCTTATATATTTGAGTGAGTTTACATCTAACTTTGTCAGATATCGTCGATTTACATCCATTGAAGCCGTTTGAGGTCGATTGTCACTTTGTGTTGATTGAAAATTTTCAAAGTCTATCTTCCTAATTTGAAGTCGAATTTCAACATTTCTTATATATTTGAGTGAGTTTGCATCTAACTTTGTCAGATTTCGTCGATTACATCCATTGAAGCCGTTTGAGGTCGATTGTCACTTTGTGTTGATTGAAAATTTTCAAAGTCTATTTTCCCAATTTGAAGTCGAATATCAACATTCCTTATATATTTGAGTGAGTTTGCATCTAACTTTGTCAGATACCGTCGATTGACATCCATTGAAGCTCATTGAGGTCGATTGTCACTTTGTGTTGATTGAAAATTTTCAAAGTCTATCTTCCTAATTTGAAGTCGAATTTCAACATTTCTCATATATTTGAGTGAGTTTGCATCTAACTTTGTCAGATATCGTCGATTTACATCCATTCAAGCTCATTGAGGTCGATTGTCACTTTGTGTTAATTGAAAATTTTCAAAGTCTATCTTCCTAATTTGAAGTCGAGTTCCAACATTTCTTATATATTTGAGTGAGTTTGCATCTAACTTTGTCAGATATCGTCGATTTACATCCATTCAAGCTCATTGAGGTCGATTGTCACTTTGTGTTGATTGAAAATTTTCAAAGTCTATCTTCCTAATTTGAAGTCGAATTTCAACATTTCTCATATATTTGAGTGAGTTTGCATCTAACTTTGTCAGATATCGTCGATTTACATCCATTCAAGCTCATTGAGGTCGATTGTCACTTTGTGTTGATTGAAAATTTTCAAAGTCTATCTTCCTAATTTGAAGTCGAATTTCAACATTTCTTATATATTTGAGTGAGTTTGCATCTAACTTTGTCAGATATCGTCGATTTACATCCATTGAAGCCGTTTGAGGTCGATTGTCACTTTGTGTTGATTGAAAATTTTCAAAGTCTATCTTCCTAATTTGAAGTCGAATTTCAACATTTCTTATATATTTGAGTGAGTTTGCATTTAACTTTGTCAGATTTCGTCGATTTACATCCATTGAAGCCGTTTGAGGTCGATTGTCACTTTGTGTTAATTGAAAATTTTCAAAGTCTATCTTCCCAATTTGAAGTCGAATTTCAACATTTCTCATATATTTGAGTGAGTTTGCATCTAACTTTGTCAGATACCGTCGATTGACATCCATTGAAGCTCATTGAGGTCGATTGTCACTTTGTGTTGATTGAAAATTTTCAAAGTCTATCTTCCTAATTTGAAGTCGAATTTCAACATTTCTTATATATTTGAGTGAGTTTGCATCTAACTTTGTCAGATACCGTCGATTGACATCCATTGAAGCTCATTGAGGTCGATTGTCACTTTGTGTTGATTGAAAATTTTCAAAGTCTATCTTCCTAATTTGAAGTCGAATTTCAACATTTCTTATATATTTGAGTGAGTTTGCATCTAACTTTGTCAGATATCGTCGATTTACATCCATTGAAGCCGTTTGAGGTCGATTGTCACTTTGTGTTGATTGAAAATTTTCAAAGTCTATCTTTCTAATTTAAAGTTGAATTTCAACATTTCTCATATATTTGAGTGAGTTCGCATCTAACTTTGTCAGATACCGTCGATTGACATCCATTGAAGTTCATTGAGGTCGATTGTCACTTTGTGTTGATTGAAAATTTTCAAAGTCTATCTTCCTAATTTGAAGTCGAATTTCAACATTTCTTATATATTTGAGTGAGTTTGCATCTAACTTTGTCAGATTTCGTCGATTTACATCCATTGAAGCCGTTTGAGGTCGATTGTCACTTTGTGTTGATTGAAAATTTTCAAAGTCTATTTTCCCAATTTGAAGTCGAATTTCAACATTTCTTATATATTTGAGTGAGTTTGCATCTAACTTTGTCAGATACCGTCGATTGACATCCATTGAAGTTCATTGAGGTCGATTGTCACTTTGTGTTGATTGAAAATTTTCAAAGTCTATCTTCCTAATTTGAAGTCGAGTTCCAACATTTCTTATATATTTGAGTGAGTTTGCATCTAACTTTGTCAGATATCGTCGATTTACATCCATTCAAGCTCATTGAGGTCGATTGTCACTTTGTGTTAATTGAAAATTTTCAAAGTCTATCTTCCTAATTTGAAGTCGAGTTCCAACATTTCTTATATATTTGAGTGAGTTTGCATCTAACTTTGTCAGATATCGTCGATTTACATCCATTCAAGCTCATTGAGGTCGATTGTCACTTTGTGTTAATTGAAAATTTTCAAAGTCTATCTTCCTAATTTGAAGTCGAATTTCAACATTTCTTATATATTTGAGTGAGTTTGCATCTAACTTTGTCAGATATCGTCGATTTACATCCATTGAAGCCGTTTGAGGTCGATTGTCACTTTGTGTTGATTGAAAATTTTCAAAGTCTATCTTCCTAATTTGAAGTCGAATTCCAACATTTCTTATATATTTGAGTGAGTTTGCATCTAACTTTGTCAGATTTCGTCGATTTACATCCATTGAAGCCGTTTGAGGTCGATTGTCACTTTGTGTTGATTGAAAACTTTCAAAGTCTATTTTCCCAATTTGAAGTCGAATTTCAACATTTCTTATATATTTGAGTGAGTTTGCATCTAACTTTGTCAGATACCGTCGATTGACATCCATTGAAGCTCATTGAGGTCGATTGTCACTTTGTGTTGATTGAAAATTTTCAAAGTCTATCTTCCTAATTTGAAGTCGAATTTCAACATTTCTTATAATTTGAGTGAGTTTGCATCTAACTTTGTCAGATATCGTCGATTTACATCCATTGAAGCCGTTTGAGGTCGATTGTCACTTTGTGTTGATTGAAAATTTTCAAAGTCTATCTTTCTAATTTAAAGTTGAATTTCAACATTTCTCATATATTTGAGTGAGTTCGCATCTAACTTTGTCAGATATCGTCGATTTACATCCATTGAAGCCGTTTGAGGTCGATTGTCACTTTGTGTTGATTGAAAATTTTCAAAGTCTATCTTCCTAATTTGAAGTCAAATTTCAACATTTCTTATATATTTGAGTGAGTTTTCATCTAACTTTGTCAGATATCGTCGATTTACATCCATTGAAGCCGTTTGAGGTCGATTGTCACTTTGTGTTGATTGAAAATTTTCAAAGTCTATCTTCCTAATTTAAAGTTGAATTTCAACATTTCTCATATATTTGAGTGAGTTTGCATCTAACTTTGTCAGATATCGTCGATTTACATCCATTCAAGCTCATTGAGGTCGATTGTCACTTTGGGTTAATTGAAAATTTTCAAAGTCTATCTTCTTAATTTGAAGTCGAATTCCAACATTTCTTATATATTGGAGTGAGTTCGCATCTAACTTTGTCAGATATCGTCGATTTACATCCATTGAAGCCGTTTGAGGTCGATTGTCACTTTGTGTTGATTGAAAATTTTCAAAGTCTATCTTCCTAATTTAAAGTTGAATTTCAACATTTCTCATATATTTGAGTGAGTTTGCATCTAACTTTGTCAGATATCGTCGATTTACATCCATTCAAGCTCATTGAGGTCGATTGTCACTTTGTGTTGATTGAAAATTTTCAAAGTCTATCTTCCTAATTTGAAGTCGAATTTCAACATTTCTTATATATTTGAGTGAGTTTTCATCTAACTTTGTCAGATATCGTCGATTTACATCCATTGAAGCCGTTTGAGGTCGATTGTCACTTTGTGTTGATTGAAAATTTTCAAAGTCTATCTTCCTAATTTAAAGTTGAATTTCAACATTTCTCATATATTTGAGTGAGTTTGCATCTAACTTTGTCAGATATCGTCGATTTACATCCATTCAAGCTCATTGAGGTCGATTGTCACTTTGTGTTGATTGAAAATTTTTTAAAGTCTATCTTCCTAATTTAAAGTTGAATTTCAACATTTCTCATATATTTGAGTGAGTTCGCATCTAACTTTGTCAGATATCGTCGATTTACATCCATTGAAGCCGTTTGAGGTCGATTGTCACTTTGTGTTGATTGAAAATTTTCAAAGTCTATCTTCCTAATTTAAAGTTGAATTTCAACATTTCTCATATATTTGAGTGAGTTTGCATCTAACTTTGTCAGATATCGTCGATTTACATCCATTCAAGCTCATTGAGGTCGATTGTCACTTTGTGTTAATTGAAAATTTTCAAAGTCTATCTTCCTAATTTGAAGTCGAGTTCCAACATTTCTTATATATTTGAGTGAGTTCGCATCTAACTTTGTCAGATATCGTCGATTTACATCCATTGAAGCCGTTTGAGGTCGATTGTCACTTTGTGTTGATTGAAAATTTTCAAAGTCTATCTTTCTAATTTAAATCTGAATTTCAACATTTCTCATATATTTGAGTGAGTTTGCATCTAACTTTGTCAGATATCGTCGATTTACATCCATTCAAGCTCATTGAGGTAGATTGTCACTTTGTGTTGATTGAAAATTTTCAAAGTCTATCTTCCTAATTTGAAGTCGAGTTCCAACATTTCTTATATATTTGAGTGAGTTCGCATCTAACTTTGTCAGATATCGTCGATTTACATCCATTGAAGCCGTTTGAGGTCGATTGTCACTTTGTGTTGATTGAAAATTTTCAAAGTCTATCTTCCTAATTTAAAGTCGAATTTCAACATTTCTTATATATTTGAGTGAGTTTGCATCTAACTTTGTCAGATATCGTCGATTTACATCCATTGAAGCCGTTTGAGGTCGATTGTCACTTTGTGTTGATTGAAAGTTTTCAAAGTCTATCTTCCTAATTTGAAGTCGAATTTCAACATTTCTTATTTATTTGAGTGAGTTTGCATCTAACTTTGTCAGATATCGTCGATTTACATCCATTGAAGCCGTTTGAGGTCGATTGTCACTTTGTGTTGATTGAAAATTTTCAAAGTCTATCTTTCTAATTTAAAGTTGAATTTCAACATTTCTCATATATTTGAGTGAGTTTGCATCTAACTTTGTCAGATATCGTCGATTTACATCCATTCAAGCTCATTGAGGTCGATTGTCACTTTGTGTTAATTGAAAATTTTCAAAGTCTATCCTCTTAATTTGAAGTCGAATTCCAACATTTCTTATATATTTGAGTGAGTTCGCATCTAACTTTGTCAGATATCGTCGATTTACATCCATTGAAGCCGTTTGAGGTCGATTGTCACTTTGTGTTGATTGAAAATTTTCAAAGTCTATCTTCCTAATTTGAAGTCGAGTTCCAACATTTCTTATATATTTGAGTGAGTTCGCATCTAACTTTGTCAGATATCGTCGATTTACATCCATTGAAGCCGTTTGAGGTCGATTGTCACTTTGTGTTGATTGAAAATTTTCAAAGTCTATCTTCCTAATTTAAAGTCGAATTTCAACATTTCTTATATATTTGAGTGAGTTTGCATCTAACTTTGTCAGATATCGTCGATTTACATCCATTGAAGCCGTTTGAGGTCGATTGTCACTTTGTGTTGATTGAAAGTTTTCAAAGTCTATCTTCCTAATTTGAAGTCGAATTTCAACATTTCTTATTTATTTGAGTGAGTTTGCATCTAACTTTGTCAGATATCGTCGATTTACATCCATTGAAGCCGTTTGAGGTCGATTGTCACTTTGTGTTGATTGAAAATTTTCAAAGTCTATCTTTCTAATTTAAAGTTGAATTTCAACATTTCTCATATATTTGAGTGAGTTTGCATCTAACTTTGTCAGATATCGTCGATTTACATCCATTCAAGCTCATTGAGGTCGTTTGTCACTTTGTGTTAATTGAAAATTTTCAAAGTCTATCCTCTTAATTTGAAGTCGAATTCCAACATTTCTTATATATTTGAGTGAGTTCGCATCTAACTTTGTCAGATATCGTCGATTTACATCCATTGAAGCCGTTTGAGGTCGATTGTCACTTTGTGTTGATTGAAAATTTTCAAAGTCTATCTTCCTAATTTAAAGTTGAATTTCATTATTTCTCATATATTTGAGTGAGTTTGCATCTAACTTTGTCAGATATCGTCGATTTACATCCATTCAAGCTCATTGAGGTAGATTGTCACTTTGTGTTGATTGAAAATTTTCAAAGTCTATCTTCCTAATTTGAAGTCGAGTTCCAACATTTCTTATATATTTGAGTGAGTTCGCATCTAACTTTGTCAGATATCGTCGATTTACATCCATTGAAGCCGTTTGAGGTCGATTGTCACTTTGTGTTGATTGAAAATTTTCAAAGTCTATCTTCCTAATTTAAAGTCGAATTTCAACATTTCTTATATATTTGAGTGAGTTTGCATCTAACTTTGTCAGATATCGTCGATTTACATCCATTGAAGCCGTTTGAGGTCGATTGTCACTTTGTGTTGATTGAAAGTTTTCAAAGTCTATCTTCCTAATTTGAAGTCGAATTTCAACATTTCTTATTTATTTGAGTGAGTTTGCATCTAACTTTGTCAGATATCGTCGATTTACATCCATTGAAGCCGTTTGAGGTCGATTGTCACTTTGTGTTGATTGAAAATTTTCAAAGTCTATCTTTCTAATTTAAAGTTGAATTTCAACATTTCTCATATATTTGAGTGAGTTTGCATCTAACTTTGTCAGATATCGTCGATTTACATCCATTCAAGCTCATTGAGGTCGATTGTCACTTTGTGTTAATTGAAAATTTTCAAAGTCTATCCTCTTAATTTGAAGTCGAATTCCAACATTTCTTATATATTTGAGTGAGTTCGCATCTAACTTTGTCAGATATCGTCGATTTACATCCATTGAAGCCGTTTGAGGTCGATTGTCACTTTGTGTTGATTGAAAATTTTCAAAGTCTATCTTCCTAATTTGAAGTCGAGTTCCAACATTTCTTATATATTTGAGTGAGTTCGCATCTAACTTTGTCAGATATCGTCGATTTACATCCATTGAAGCCGTTTGAGGTCGATTGTCACTTTGTGTTGATTGAAAATTTTCAAAGTCTATCTTCCTAATTTAAAGTCGAATTTCAACATTTCTTATATATTTGAGTGAGTTTGCATCTAACTTTGTCAGATATCGTCGATTTACATCCATTGAAGCCGTTTGAGGTCGATTGTCACTTTGTGTTGATTGAAAGTTTTCAAAGTCTATCTTCCTAATTTGAAGTCGAATTTCAACATTTCTTATTTATTTGAGTGAGTTTGCATCTAACTTTGTCAGATATCGTCGATTTACATCCATTGAAGCCGTTTGAGGTCGATTGTCACTTTGTGTTGATTGAAAATTTTCAAAGTCTATCTTTCTAATTTAAAGTTGAATTTCAACATTTCTCATATATTTGAGTGAGTTTGCATCTAACTTTGTCAGATATCGTCGATTTACATCCATTCAAGCTCATTGAGGTCGTTTGTCACTTTGTGTTAATTGAAAATTTTCAAAGTCTATCCTCTTAATTTGAAGTCGAATTCCAACATTTCTTATATATTTGAGTGAGTTCGCATCTAACTTTGTCAGATATCGTCGATTTACATCCATTGAAGCCGTTTGAGGTCGATTGTCACTTTGTGTTGATTGAAAATTTTCAAAGTCTATCTTCCTAATTTAAAGTTGAATTTCATTATTTCTCATATATTTGAGTGAGTTTGCATCTAACTTTGTCAGATATCGTCGATTTACATCCATTCAAGCTCATTGAGGTCGATTGTCACTTTGTGTTAATTGAAAATTTTCAAAGTCTATCTTCCTAATTTGAAGTCGAGTTCCAACATTTCTTATATATTTGAGTGAGTTTTCATCTAACTTTGTCAGATATCGTCGATTTACATCCATTGAAGCCGTTTGAGGTCGATTGTCACTTTGTGTTGATTGAAAATTTTCAAAGTCTATCTTCCTAATTTAAAGTTGAATTTCAACATTTCTCATATATTTGAGTGAGTTTGCATCTAACTTTGTCAGATATCGTCGATTTACATCCATTCAAGCTCATTGAGGTCGATTGTCACTTTGTGTTAATTGAAAATTTTCAAAGTCTATCCTCTTAATTTGAAGTCGAATTCCAACATTTCTTATATATTTGAGTGAGTTCGCATCTAACTTTGTCAGATATCGTCGATTTACATCCATTGAAGCCGTTTGAGGTCGATTGTCACTTTGTGTTGATTGAAAATTTTCAAAGTCTATCTTCCTAATTTAAAGTTGAATTTCAACATTTCTCATATATTTGAGTGAGTTTGCATCTAACTTTGTCAGATATCGTCGATTTACATCCATTCAAGCTCATTGAGGTCGATTGTCACTTTGTGTTAATTGAAAATTTTCAAAGTCTATCTTCCTAATTTGAAGTCGAGTTCCAACATTTCTTATATATTTGAGTGAGTTCGCATCTAACTTTGTCAGATATCGTCGATTTACATCCATTGAAGCCGTTTGAGGTCGATTGTCACTTTGTGTTGATTGAAAATTTTCAAAGTCTATCTTTCTAATTTAAAGTTGAATTTCAACATTTCTCATATATTTGAGTGAGTTTGCATCTAACTTTGTCAGATATCGTCGATTTACATCCATTCAAGCTCATTGAGGTAGATTGTCACTTTGTGTTGATTGGAAATTTTCAAAGTCTATCTTCCTAATTTGAAGTCGAGCTCCAACATTTCTTATATATTTGAGTGAGTTCGCATCTAACTTTGTCAGATATCGTCGATTTACATCCATTGAAGCCGTTTGAGGTCGATTGTCACTTTGTGTTGATTGAAAATTTTCAAAGTCTATCTTCCTAATTTAAAGTCGAATTTCAACATTTCTTATATATTTGAGTGAGTTTGCATCTAACTTTGTCAGATATCGTCGATTTACATCCATTCAAGCTCATTGAGGTCGATTGTCACTTTGTGTTAATTGAAAATTTTCAAAGTCTATCCTCTTAATTTGAAGTCGAATTCCAACATTTCTTATATATTTGAGTGAGTTCGCATCTTACTTTGTCAGATATCGTCGATTTACATCCATTGAAGCCGTTTGAGGTCGATTGTCACTTTGTGTTGATTGAAAATTTTCAAAGTCTATCTTCCTAATTTAAAGTTGAATTTCAACATTTCTCATATATTTGAGTGAGTTTGCATCTAACTTTGTCAGATATCGTCGATTTACATCCATTCAAGCTCATTGAGGTAGATTGTCACTTTGTGTTGATTGAAAATTTTCAAAGTCTATCCTCTTAATTTGAAGTCGAATTCCAACATTTCTTATATATTTGAGTGAGTTCGCATCTAACTTTGTCAGATATCGTCGATTTACATCCATTGAAGCCGTTTGAGGTCGATTGTCACTTTGTGTTGATTGAAAATTTTCAAAGTCTATCTTCCTAATTTAAAGTTGAATTTCAACATTTCTCATATATTTGAGTGAGTTTGCATCTAACTTTGTCAGATATCGTCGATTTACATCCATTCAAGCTCATTGAGGTCGATTGTCACTTTGTGTTAATTGAAAATTTTCAAAGTCTATCTTCCTAATTTGAAGTCGAGTTCCAACATTTCTTATATATTTGAGTGAGTTCGCATCTAACTTTGTCAGATATCGTCGATTTACATCCATTGAAGCCGTTTGAGGTCGATTGTCACTTTGTGTTGATTGAAAATTTTCAAAGTCTATCTTCCTAATTTAAAGTCGAATTTCAACATTTCTTATATATTTGAGTGAGTTTGCATCTAACTTTGTCAGATATCGAAGATTTACATCCATTGAAGCCGTTTGAGGTCGATTGTCACTTTGTGTTGATTGAAAATTTTCAAAGTCTATCTTCCTAATTTGAAGTCGAGTTCCAACATTTCTTATATATTTGAGTGAGTTCGCATCTAACTTTGTCAGATATCGTCGATTTACATCCATTGAAGCCGTTTGAGGTCGATTGTCACTTTGTGTTGATTGAAAATTTTCAAAGTCTATCTTTCTAATTTAAAGTTGAATTTCAACATTTCTCATATATTTGAGTGAGTTTGCATCTAACTTTGTCAGATATCGTCGATTTACATCCATTCAAGCTCATTGAGGTAGATTGTCACTTTGTGTTGATTGAAAATTTTCAAAGTCTATCTTCCTAATTTGAAGTCGAGTTCCAACATTTCTTATATATTTGAGTGAGTTCGCATCTAACTTTGTCAGATATCGTCGATTTACATCCATTGAAGCCGTTTGAGGTCGATTGTCACTTTGTGTTGATTGAAAATTTTCAAAGTCTATCTTCCTAATTTAAAGTCGAATTTCAACATTTCTTATATATTTGAGTGAGTTTGCATCTAACTTTGTCAGATATCGTCGATTTACATCCATTGAAGCCGTTTGAGGTCGATTGTCACTTTGTGTTGATTGAAAATTTTCAAAGTCTATCTTCCTAATTTGAAGTCGAATTTCAACATTTCTTATTTATTTGAGTGAGTTTGCATCTAACTTTGTCAGATATCGTCGATTTACATCCATTGAAGCCGTTTGAGGTCGATTGTCACTTTGTGTTGATTGAAAATTTTCAAAGTCTATCTTTCTAATTTAAAGTTGAATTTCAACATTTCTCATATATTTGAGTGAGTTTGCATCTAACTTTGTCAGATATCGTCGATTTACATCCATTCAAGCTCATTGAGGTCCATTGTCACTTTGTGTTGATTGAAAATTTTCAAAGTCTATCTTCCTAATTTGAAGTCGAATTTCAACATTTCTTATATATTTGAGTGAGTTTTCATCTAACTTTGTCAGATATCGTCGATTTACATCCATTGAAGCCGTTTGAGGTCGATTGTCACTTTGTGTTGATTAAAAATTTTCAAAGTCTATCTTCCTAATTTAAAGTTGAATTTCAACATTTCTCATATATTTGAGTGAGTTTGCATCTAACTTTGTCAGATATCGTCGATTTACATCCATTCAAGCTTATTGAGGTCGATTGTCACTTTGTGTTAATTGAAAATTTTCAAAGTCTATCCTCTTAATTTGAAGTCGAATTCCAACATTTCTTATATATTTGAGTGAGTTCGCATCTAACTTTGTCAGATATCGTCGATTTACATCCATTGAAGCCGTTTGAGGTCGATTGTCACTTTGTGTTGATTGAAAATTTTCAAAGTCTATCTTCCTAATTTAAAGTTGAATTTCAACATTTCTCATATATTTGAGTGAGTTTGCATCTAACTTTGTCAGATATCGTCGATTTACATCCATTCAAGCTCATTGAGGTCGATTGTCACTTTGTGTTAATTGAAAATTTTCAAAGTCTATCTTCCTAATTTGAAGTCGAGTTCCAACATTTCTTATATATTTGAGTGAGTTCGCATCTAACTTTGTCAGATATCGTCGATTTACATCCATTCAAGCTCATTGAGGTAGATTGTCACTTTGTGTTGATTGAAAATTTTCAAAGTCTATCTTCCTAATTTGAAGTCGAGTTCCAACATTTCTTATATATTTGAGTGAGTTCGCATCTAACTTTGTCAGATATCGTCGATTTACATCCATTGAAGCCGTTTGAGGTCGATTGTCACTTTGTGTTGATTGAAAATTTTCAAAGTCTATCTTTCTAATTTAAAGTTGAATTTCAACATTTCTTATTTATTTGAGTGAGTTTGCATCTAACTTTGTCAGATATCGTCGATTTACATCCATTGAAGCCGTTTGAGGTCGATTGTCACTTTGTGTTGATTGAAAATTTTCAAAGTCTATCTTCCTAATTTAAAGTTGAATTTCAACATTTCTCATATATTTGAGTGAGTTTGCATCTAACTTTGTCAGATATCGTCGATTTACATCCATTCAAGCTCATTGAGGTCGATTGTCACTTTGTGTTAATTGAAAATTTTCAAAGTCTATCCTCTTAATTTGAAGTCGAATTCCAACATTTCTTATATATTTGAGTGAGTTCGCATCTAACTTTGTCAGATATCGTCGATTTACATCCATTGAAGCCGTTTGAGGTCGATTGTCACTTTGTGTTGATTGAAAATTTTCAAAGTCTATCTTCCTAATTTAAAGTTGAATTTCAACATTTCTCATATATTTGAGTGAGTTTGCATCTAACTTTGTCAGATATCGTCGATTTACATCCATTCAAGCTCATTGAGGTCGTTTGTCACTTTGTGTTAATTGAAAATTTTCAAAGTCTATCCTCTTAATTTGAAGTCGAATTCCAACATTTCTTATATATTTGAGTGAGTTCGCATCTAACTTTGTCAGATATCGTCGATTTACATCCATTGAAGCCGTTTGAGGTCGATTGTCACTTTGTGTTGATTGAAAATTTTCAAAGTCTATCTTCCTAATTTAAAGTTGAATTTCATTATTTCTCATATATTTGAGTGAGTTTGCATCTAACTTTGTCAGATATCGTCGATTTACATCCATTCAAGCTCATTGAGGTCGATTGTCACTTTGTGTTAATTGAAAATTTTCAAAGTCTATCTTCCTAATTTGAAGTCGAGTTCCAACATTTCTTATATATTTGAGTGAGTTTTCATCTAACTTTGTCAGATATCGTCGATTTACATCCATTGAAGCCGTTTGAGGTCGATTGTCACTTTGTGTTGATTGAAAATTTTCAAAGTCTATCTTCCTAATTTAAAGTTGAATTTCAACATTTCTCATATATTTGAGTGAGTTTGCATCTAACTTTGTCAGATATCGTCGATTTACATCCATTCAAGCTCATTGAGGTCGATTGTCACTTTGTGTTAATTGAAAATTTTCAAAGTCTATCCTCTTAATTTGAAGTCGAATTCCAACATTTCTTATATATTTGAGTGAGTTCGCATCTAACTTTGTCAGATATCGTCGATTTACATCCATTGAAGCCGTTTGAGGTCGATTGTCACTTTGTGTTGATTGAAAATTTTCAAAGTCTATCTTCCTAATTTGAAGTCGAGTTCCAACATTTCTTATATATTTGAGTGAGTTCGCATCTAACTTTGTCAGATATCGTCGATTTACATCCATTGAAGCCGTTTGAGGTCGATTGTCACTTTGTGTTGATTGAAAATTTTCAAAGTCTATCTTCCTAATTTAAAGTCGAATTTCAACATTTCTTATATATTTGAGTGAGTTTGCATCTAACTTTGTCAGATATCGTCGATTTACATCCATTGAAGCCGTTTGAGGTCGATTGTCACTTTGTGTTGATTGAAAGTTTTCAAAGTCTATCTTCCTAATTTGAAGTCGAATTTCAACATTTCTTATTTATTTGAGTGAGTTTGCATCTAACTTTGTCAGATATCGTCGATTTACATCCATTGAAGCCGTTTGAGGTCGATTGTCACTTTGTGTTGATTGAAAATTTTCAAAGTCTATCTTTCTAATTTAAAGTTGAATTTCAACATTTCTCATATATTTGAGTGAGTTTGCATCTAACTTTGTCAGATATCGTCGATTTACATCCATTCAAGCTCATTGAGGTCGTTTGTCACTTTGTGTTAATTGAAAATTTTCAAAGTCTATCCTCTTAATTTGAAGTCGAATTCCAACATTTCTTATATATTTGAGTGAGTTCGCATCTAACTTTGTCAGATATCGTCGATTTACATCCATTGAAGCCGTTTGAGGTCGATTGTCACTTTGTGTTGATTGAAAATTTTCAAAGTCTATCTTCCTAATTTAAAGTTGAATTTCATTATTTCTCATATATTTGAGTGAGTTTGCATCTAACTTTGTCAGATATCGTCGATTTACATCCATTCAAGCTCATTGAGGTCGATTGTCACTTTGTGTTGATTGAAAATTTTCAAAGTCTATCTTCCTAATTTGAAGTCGAGTTCCAACATTTCTTATATATTTGAGTGAGTTCGCATCTAACTTTGTCAGATATCGTCGATTTACATCCATTGAAGCCGTTTGAGGTCGATTGTCACTTTGTGTTGATTGAAAATTTTCAAAGTCTATCTTCCTAATTTAAAGTCGAATTTCAACATTTCTTATATATTTGAGTGAGTTTGCATCTAACTTTGTCAGATATCGTCGATTTACATCCATTGAAGCCGTTTGAGGTCGATTGTCACTTTGTGTTGATTGAAAATTTTCAAAGTCTATCTTTCTAATTTAAAGTTGAATTTCAACATTTCTCATATATTTGAGTGAGTTTGCATCTAACTTTGTCAGATATCGTCGATTTACATCCATTCAAGCTCATTGAGGTCGTTTGTCACTTTGTGTTAATTGAAAATTTTCAAAGTCTATCCTCTTAATTTGAAGTCGAATTCCAACATTTCTTATATATTTGAGTGAGTTCGCATCTAACTTTGTCAGATATCGTCGATTTACATCCATTGAAGCCGTTTGAGGTCGATTGTCACTTTGTGTTGATTGAAAATTTTCAAAGTCTATCTTCCTAATTTAAAGTTGAATTTCATTATTTCTCATATATTTGAGTGAGTTTGCATCTATTTTTGTCAGATATCGTCGATTTACATCCATTCAAGCTCATTGAGGTCGATTGTCACTTTGTGTTAATTGAAAATTTTCAAAGTCTATCTTCCTAATTTGAAGTCGAGTTCCAACATTTCTTATATATTTGAGTGAGTTTTCATCTAACTTTGTCAGATATCGTCGATTTACATCCATTGAAGCCGTTTGAGGTCGATTGTCACTTTGTGTTGATTGAAAATTTTCAAAGTCTATCTTCCTAATTTAAAGTTGAATTTCAACATTTCTCATATATTTGAGTGAGTTTGCATCTAACTTTGTCAGATATCGTCGATTTACATCCATTCAAGCTCATTGAGGTCGATTGTCACTTTGTGTTAATTGAAAATTTTCAAAGTCTATCCTCTTAATTTGAAGTCGAATTCCAACATTTCTTATATATTTGAGTGAGTTCGCATCTAACTTTGTCAGATATCGTCGATTTACATCCATTGAAGCCGTTTGAGGTCGATTGTCACTTTGTGTTGATTGAAAATTTTCAAAGTCTATCTTCCTAATTTAAAGTTGAATTTCAACATTTCTCATATATTTGAGTGAGTTTGCATCTAACTTTGTCAGATATCGTCGATTTACATCCATTCAAGCTCATTGAGGTCGATTGTCACTTTGTGTTAATTGAAAATTTTCAAAGTCTATCTTCCTAATTTGAAGTCGAGTTCCAACATTTCTTATATATTTGAGTGAGTTCGCATCTAACTTTGTCAGATATCGTCGATTTACATCCATTGAAGCCGTTTGAGGTCGATTGTCACTTTGTGTTGATTGAAAATTTTCAAAGTCTATCTTCCTAATTTAAAGTCGAATTTCAACATTTCTTATATATTTGAGTGAGTTTGCATCTAACTTTGTCAGATATCGTCGATTTACGTCCATTGAAGCCGTTTGAGGTCGATTGTCACTTTGTGTTGATTGAAAATTTTCAAAGTCTATCTTCCTAATTTGAAGTCGAATTTCAACATTTCTTATTTATTTGAGTGAGTTTGCATCTAACTTTGTCAGATATCGTCGATTTACATCCATTGAAGCCGTTTGAGGTCGATTGTCACTTTGTGTTGATTGAAAATTTTCAAAGTCTATCTTTCTAATTTAAAGTTGAATTTCAACATTTCTCATATATTTGAGTGAGTTTGCATCTAACTTTGTCAGATATCGTCGATTTACATCCATTCAAGCTCATTGAGGTAGATTGTCACTTTGTGTTGATTGAAAATTTTCAAAGTCTATCTTCCTAATTTGAAGTCGAGTTCCAACATTTCTTATATATTTGAGTGAGTTTGCATCTAACTTTGTCAGATATCGAAGATTTACATCCATTGAAGCCGTTTGAGGTCGATTGTCACTTTGTGTTGATTGAAAATTTTCAAAGTCTATCTTCCTAATTTGAAGTCGAGTTCCAACATTTCTTATATATTTGAGTGAGTTCGCATCTAACTTTGTCAGATATCGTCGATTTACATCCATTGAAGCCGTTTGAGGTCGATTGTCACTTTGTGTTGATTGAAAATTTTCAAAGTCTATCTTTCTAATTTAAAGTTGAATTTCAACATTTCTCATATATTTGAGTGAGTTTGCATCTAACTTTGTCAGATATCGTCGATTTACATCCATTCAAGCTCATTGAGGTAGATTGTCACTTTGTGTTGATTGAAAATTTTCAAAGTCTATCTTCCTAATTTGAAGTCGAGTTCCAACATTTCTTATATATTTGAGTGAGTTCGCATCTAACTTTGTCAGATATCGTCGATTTACATCCATTGAAGCCGTTTGAGGTCGATTGTCACTTTGTGTTGATTGAAAATTTTCAAAGTCTATCTTCCTAATTTAAAGTCGAATTTCAACATTTCTTATATATTTGAGTGAGTTTGCATCTAACTTTGTCAGATATCGTCGATTTACATCCATTGAAGCCGTTTGAGGTCGATTGTCACTTTGTGTTGATTGAAAATTTTCAAAGTCTATCTTCCTAATTTGAAGTCGAATTTCAACATTTCTTATTTATTTGAGTGAGTTTGCATCTAACTTTGTCAGATATCGTCGATTTACATCCATTGAAGCCGTTTGAGGTCGATTGTCACTTTGTGTTGATTGAAAATTTTCAAAGTCTATCTTTCTAATTTAAAGTTGAATTTCAACATTTCTCATATATTTGAGTGAGTTTGCATCTAACTTTGTCAGATATCGTCGATTTACATCCATTCAAGCTCATTGAGGTCCATTGTCACTTTGTGTTGATTGAAAATTTTCAAAGTCTATCTTCCTAATTTGAAGTCGAATTTCAACATTTCTTATATATTTGAGTGAGTTTTCATCTAACTTTGTCAGATATCGTCGATTTACATCCATTGAAGCCGTTTGAGGTCGATTGTCACTTTGTGTTGATTAAAAATTTTCAAAGTCTATCTTCCTAATTTAAAGTTGAATTTCAACATTTCTCATATATTTGAGTGAGTTTGCATCTAACTTTGTCAGATATCGTCGATTTACATCCATTCAAGCTTATTGAGGTCGATTGTCACTTTGTGTTAATTGAAAATTTTCAAAGTCTATCCTCTTAATTTGAAGTCGAATTCCAACATTTCTTATATATTTGAGTGAGTTCGCATCTAACTTTGTCAGATATCGTCGATTTACATCCATTGAAGCCGTTTGAGGTCGATTGTCACTTTGTGTTGATTGAAAATTTTCAAAGTCTATCTTCCTAATTTAAAGTTGAATTTCAACATTTCTCATATATTTGAGTGAGTTTGCATCTAACTTTGTCAGATATCGTCGATTTACATCCATTCAAGCTCATTGAGGTCGATTGTCACTTTGTGTTAATTGAAAATTTTCAAAGTCTATCTTCCTAATTTGAAGTCGAGTTCCAACATTTCTTATATATTTGAGTGAGTTCGCATCTAACTTTGTCAGATATCGTCGATTTACATCCATTGAAGCCGTTTGAGGTCGATTGTCACTTTGTGTTGATTGAAAATTTTCAAAGTCTATCTTTCTAATTTAAAGTTGAATTTCAACATTTCTCATATATTTGTGTGAGTTTGCATCTAACTTTGTCAGATATCGTCGATTTACATCCATTCAAGCTCATTGAGGTCGATTGTCACTTTGTGTTGATTGAAAATTTTCAAAGTCTATCTTCCTAATTTGAAGTCGAATTTCAACATTTCTTATATATTTGAGTGAGTTTTCATCTAACTTTGTCAGATATCGTCGATTTACATCCATTGAAGCCGTTTGAGGTCGATTGTCACTTTGTGTTGATTGAAAATTTTCAAAGTCTATCTTCCTAATTTAAAGTTGAATTTCAACATTTCTCATATATTTGAGTGAGTTTGCATCTAACTTTGTCAGATATCGTCGATTTACATCCATTCAAGCTCATTGAGGTCGATTGTCACTTTGTGTTAATTGAAAATTTTCAAAGTCTATCCTCTTAATTTGAAGTCGAATTCCAACATTTCTCATATATTTGAGTGAGTTTGCATCTAACTTTGTCAGATATCGTCGATTTACATCCATTCAAGCTCATTGAGGTAGATTGTCACTTTGTGTTGATTGAAAATTTTCAAAGTCTATCTTCCTAATTTGAAGTCGAGTTCCAACATTTCTTATATATTTGAGTGAGTTCGCATCTAACTTTGTCAGATATCGTCGATTTACATCCATTGAAGCCGTTTGAGGTCGATTGTCACTTTGTGTTGATTGAAAATTTTCAAAGTCTATCTTCCTAATTTAAAGTCGAATTTCAACATTTCTTATATATTTGAGTGAGTTTGCATCTAACTTTGTCAGATATCGTCGATTTACATCCATTCAAGCTCATTGAGGTCGATTGTCACTTTGTGTTAATTGAAAATTTTCAAAGTCTATCCTCTTAATTTGAAGTCGAATTCCAACATTTCTTATATATTTGAGTGAGTTTTCATCTAACTTTGTCAGATATCGTCGATTTACATCCATTGAAGCCGTTTGAGGTCGATTGTCACTTTGTGTTGATTGAAAATTTTCAAAGTCTATCTTCCTAATTTAAAGTTGAATTTCAACATTTCTCATATATTTGAGTGAGTTTGCATCTAACTTTGTCAGATATCGTCGATTTACATCCATTCAAGCTCATTGAGGTCGATTGTCACTTTGGGTTAATTGAAAATTTTCAAAGTCTATCTTCTTAATTTGAAGTCGAATTCCAACATTTCTTATATATTGGAGTGAGTTCGCATCTAACTTTGTCAGATATCGTCGATTTACATCCATTGAAGCCGTTTGAGGTCGATTGTCACTTTGTGTTGATTGAAAATTTTCAAAGTCTATCTTCCTAATTTAAAGTTGAATTTCAACATTTCTCATATATTTGAGTGAGTTTGCATCTAACTTTGTCAGATATCGTCGATTTACATCCATTCAAGCTCATTGAGGTCGATTGTCACTTTTTGTTGATTGAAAATTTTCAAAGTCTATCTTCCTAATTTGAAGTCGAATTTCAACATTTCTTATATATTTGAGTGAGTTTTCATCTAACTTTGTCAGATATCGTCGATTTACATCCATTGAAGCCGTTTGAGGTCGATTGTCACTTTGTGTTGATTGAAAATTTTCAAAGTCTATCTTCCTAATTTGAAGTCAAATTTCAACATTTCTTATATATTTGAGTGAGTTTTCATCTAACTTTGTCAGATATCGTCGATTTACATCCATTGAAGCCGTTTGAGGTCGATTGTCACTTTGTGTTGATTGAAAATTTTTTAAAGTCTATCTTCCTAATTTAAAGTTGAATTTCAACATTTCTCATATATTTGAGTGAGTTCGCATCTAACTTTGTCAGATATCGTCGATTTACATCCATTGAAGCCGTTTGAGGTCGATTGTCACTTTGTGTTGATTGAAAATTTTCAAAGTTTATCTTCCAAATTTGAAGTCGAATTTCGACATTTCTTATATATTTGAAAGAGTTTGCATCTAACTTTGTCAGATATCGTCGATTTACATCCATTCAAGCTCATTGAGGTCGATTGTCACTTTGTGTTAATTGAAAATTTTTAAAGTCTATCTTCCTAATTTGAAGTCGAGTTCCAACATTTCTTATATATTTGAGTGAGTTCGCATCTAACTTTGTCAGATATCGTCGATTTACATCCATTGAAGCCGTTTGAGGTCGATTGTCACTTTGTGTTGATTGAAAATTTTCAAAGTCTATCTTTCTAATTTAAATCTGAATTTCAACATTTCTCATATATTTGAGTGAGTTTGCATCTAACTTTGTCAGATATCGTCGATTTACATCCATTCAAGCTCATTGAGGTAGATTGTCACTTTGTGTTGATTGAAAATTTTCAAAGTCTATCTTCCTAATTTGAAGTCGAGTTCCAACATTTCTTAAATATTTGAGTGAGTTCGCATCTAACTTTGTCAGATATCGTCGATTTACATCCATTGAAGCCGTTTGAGGTCGATTGTCACTTTGTGTTGATTGAAAATTTTCAAAGTCTATCTTCCTAATTTAAAGTCGAATTTCAACATTTCTTATATATTTGAGTGAGTTTGCATCTAACTTTGTCAGATATCGTCGATTTACATCCATTGAAGCCGTTTGAGGTCGATTGTCACTTTGTGTTGATTGAAAGTTTTCAAAGTCTATCTTCCTAATTTGAAGTCGAATTTCAACATTTCTTATTTATTTGAGTGAGTTTGCATCTAACTTTGTCAGATATCGTCGATTTACATCCATTGAAGCCGTTTGAGGTCGATTGTCACTTTGTGTTGATTGAAAATTTTCAAAGTCTATCTTTCTAATTTAAAGTTGAATTTCAACATTTCTCATATATTTGAGTGAGTTTGCATCTAACTTTGTCAGATATCGTCGATTTACATCCATTCAAGCTCATTGAGGTCGATTGTCACTTTGTGTTAATTGAAAATTTTCAAAGTCTATCCTCTTAATTTGAAGTCGAATTCCAACATTTCTTATATATTTGAGTGAGTTCACATCTAACTTTGTCAGATATCGTCGATTTACATCCATTGAAGCCGTTTGAGGTCGATTGTCACTTTGTGTTGATTGAAAATTTTCAAAGTCTATCTTCCTAATTTAAAGTTGAATTTCAACATTTCTCATATATTTGAGTGAGTTTGCATCTAACTTTGTCAGATATCGTCGATTTACATCCATTCAAGCTCATTGAGGTCGATTGTCACTTTGTGTTAATTGAAAATTTTCAAAGTCTATCTTCCTAATTTGAAGTCGAGTTCCAACATTTCTTATATATTTGAGTGAGTTTTCATCTAACTTTGTCAGATATCGTCGATTTACATCCATTGAAGCCGTTTGAGGTCGATTGTCACTTTGTGTTGATTGAAAATTTTCAAAGTCTATCTTCCTAATTTAAAGTTGAATTTCAACATTTCTCATATATTTGAGTGAGTTTGCATCTAACTTTGTCAGATATCGTCGATTTACATCCATTCAAGCTCATTGAGGTCGATTGTCACTTTGTGTTAATTGAAAATTTTCAAAGTCTATCTTCCTAATTTGAAGTCGAGTTCCAACATTTCTTATATATTTGAGTGAGTTCGCATCTAACTTTGTCAGATATCGTCGATTTACATCCATTGAAGCCGTTTGAGGTCGATTGTCACTTTGTGTTGATTGAAAATTTTCAAAGTCTATCTTTCTAATTTAAAGTTGAATTTCAACATTTCTCATATATTTGAGTGAGTTTGCATCTAACTTTGTCAGATATCGTCGATTTACATCCATTCAAGCTCATTGAGGTAGATTGTCACTTTGTGTTGATTGAAAATTTTCAAAGTCTATCTTCCTAATTTGAAGTCGAGTTCCAACATTTCTTATATATTTGAGTGAGTTCGCATCTAACTTTGTCAGATATCGTCGATTTACATCCATTGAAGCCGTTTGAGGTCGATTGTCACTTTGTGTTGATTGAAAATTTTCAAAGTCTATCTTCCTAATTTAAAGTCGAATTTCAACATTTCTTATATATTTGAGTGAGTTTGCATCTAACTTTGTCAGATATCGTCGATTTACATCCATTCAAGCTCATTGAGGTCGATTGTCACTTTGTGTTAATTGAAAATTTTCAAAGTCTATCCTCTTAATTTGAAGTCGAATTCCAACATTTCTTATATATTTGAGTGAGTTCGCATCTTACTTTGTCAGATATCGTCGATTTACATCCATTGAAGCCGTTTGAGGTCGATTGTCACTTTGTGTTGATTGAAAATTTTCAAAGTCTATCTTCCTAATTTAAAGTTGAATTTCAACATTTCTCATATATTTGAGTGAGTTTGCATCTAACTTTGTCAGATATCGTCGATTTACATCCATTCAAGCTCATTGAGGTAGATTGTCACTTTGTGTTGATTGAAAATTTTCAAAGTCTATCCTCTTAATTTGAAGTCGAATTCCAACATTTCTTATATATTTGAGTGAGTTCGCATCTAACTTTGTCAGATATCGTCGATTTACATCCATTGAAGCCGTTTGAGGTCGATTGTCACTTTGTGTTGATTGAAAATTTTCAAAGTCTATCTTCCTAATTTAAAGTTGAATTTCAACATTTCTCATATATTTGAGTGAGTTTGCATCTAACTTTGTCAGATATCGTCGATTTACATCCATTCAAGCTCATTGAGGTCGATTGTCACTTTGTGTTAATTGAAAATTTTCAAAGTCTATCTTCCTAATTTGAAGTCGAGTTCCAACATTTCTTATATATTTGAGTGAGTTCGCATCTAACTTTGTCAGATATCGTCGATTTACATCCATTGAAGCCGTTTGAGGTCGATTGTCACTTTGTGTTGATTGAAAATTTTCAAAGTCTATCTTCCTAATTTAAAGTCGAATTTCAACATTTCTTATATATTTGAGTGAGTTTGCATCTAACTTTGTCAGATATCGAAGATTTACATCCATTGAAGCCGTTTGAGGTCGATTGTCACTTTGTGTTGATTGAAAATTTTCAAAGTCTATCTTCCTAATTTGAAGTCGAGTTCCAACATTTCTTATATATTTGAGTGAGTTCGCATCTAACTTTGTCAGATATCGTCGATTTACATCCATTGAAGCCGTTTGAGGTCGATTGTCACTTTGTGTTGATTGAAAATTTTCAAAGTCTATCTTTCTAATTTAAAGTTGAATTTCAACATTTCTCATATATTTGAGTGAGTTTGCATCTAACTTTGTCAGATATCGTCGATTTACATCCATTCAAGCTCATTGAGGTAGATTGTCACTTTGTGTTGATTGAAAATTTTCAAAGTCTATCTTCCTAATTTGAAGTCGAGTTCCAACATTTCTTATATATTTGAGTGAGTTCGCATCTAACTTTGTCAGATATCGTCGATTTACATCCATTGAAGCCGTTTGAGGTCGATTGTCACTTTGTGTTGATTGAAAATTTTCAAAGTCTATCTTCCTAATTTAAAGTCGAATTTCAACATTTCTTATATATTTGAGTGAGTTTGCATCTAACTTTGTCAGATATCGTCGATTTACATCCATTGAAGCCGTTTGAGGTCGATTGTCACTTTGTGTTGATTGAAAATTTTTAAAGTCTATCTTCCTAATTTGAAGTCGAATTTCAACATTTCTTATTTATTTGAGTGAGTTTGCATCTAACTTTGTCAGATATCGTCGATTTACATCCATTGAAGCCGTTTGAGGTCGATTGTCACTTTGTGTTGATTGAAAATTTTCAAAGTCTATCTTTCTAATTTAAAGTTGAATTTCAACATTTCTCATATATTTGAGTGAGTTTGCATCTAACTTTGTCAGATATCGTCGATTTACATCCATTCAAGCTCATTGAGGTCGATTGTCACTTTGTGTTAATTGAAAATTTTCAAAGTCTATCCTCTTAATTTGAAGTCGAATTCCAACATTTCTTATATATTTGAGTGAGTTCGCATCTAACTTTGTCAGATATCGTCGATTTACATCCATTGAAGCCGTTTGAGGTCGATTGTCACTTTGTGTTGATTGAAAATTTTCAAAGTCTATCTTCCTAATTTAAAGTTGAATTTCAACATTTCTCATATATTTGAGTGAGTTTGCATCTAACTTTGTCAGATATCGTCGATTTACATCCATTCAAGCTCATTGAGGTCGATTGTCACTTTGTGTTAATTGAAAATTTTCAAAGTCTATCTTCCTAATTTGAAGTCGAGTTCCAACATTTCTTATATATTTGAGTGAGTTTTCATCTAACTTTGTCAGATATCGTCGATTTACATCCATTGAAGCCGTTTGAGGTCGATTGTCACTTTGTGTTGATTGAAAATTTTCAAAGTCTATCTTCCTAATTTAAAGTTGAATTTCAACATTTCTCATATATTTGAGTGAGTTTGCATCTAACTTTGTCAGATATCGTCGATTTACATCCATTCAAGCTCATTGAGGTCGATTGTCACTTTGTGTTAATTGAAAATTTTCAAAGTCTATCCTCTTAATTTGAAGTCGAATTCCAACATTTCTTATATATTTGAGTGAGTTCGCATCTAACTTTGTCAGATATCGTCGATTTACATCCATTGAAGCCGTTTGAGGTCGATTGTCACTTTGTGTTGATTGAAAATTTTCAAAGTCTATCTTCCTAATTTAAAGTCGAATTTCAACATTTCTTATATATTTGAGTGAGTTTGCATCTAACTTTGTCAGATATCGAAGATTTACATCCATTGAAGCCGTTTGAGGTCGATTGTCACTTTGTGTTGATTGAAAATTTTCAAAGTCTATCTTCCTAATTTGAAGTCGAGTTCCAACATTTCTTATATATTTGAGTGAGTTCGCATCTAACTTTGTCAGATATCGTCGATTTACATCCATTGAAGCCGTTTGAGGTCGATTGTCACTTTGTGTTGATTGAAAATTTTCAAAGTCTATCTTTCTAATTTAAAGTTGAATTTCAACATTTCTCATATATTTGAGTGAGTTTGCATCTAACTTTGTCAGATATCGTCGATTTACATCCATTCAAGCTCATTGAGGTCGATTGTCACTTTGTGTTAATTGAAAATTTTCAAAGTCTATCTTCCTAATTTGAAGTCGAGTTCCAACATTTCTTATATATTTGAGTGAGTTCGCATCTAACTTTGTCAGATATCGTCGATTTACATCCATTGAAGCCGTTTGAGGTCGATTGTCACTTTGTGTTGATTGAAAATTTTCAAAGTCTATCTTTCTAATTTAAAGTTGAATTTCAACATTTCTCATATATTTGAGTGAGTTTGCATCTAACTTTGTCAGATATCGTCGATTTACATCCATTCAAGCTCATTGAGGTAGATTGTCACTTTGTGTTGATTGAAAATTTTCAAAGTCTATCTTCCTAATTTGAAGTCGAGTTCCAACATTTCTTATATATTTGAGTGAGTTCGCATCTAACTTTGTCAGATATCGTCGATTTACATCCATTGAAGCCGTTTGAGGTCGATTGTCACTTTGTGTTGATTGAAAATTTTCAAAGTCTATCTTCCTAATTAAAGTCGAATTTCAACATTTCTTATATATTTGAGTGAGTTTGCATCTAACTTTGTCAGATATCGAAGATTTACATCCATTGAAGCCGTTTGAGGTCGATTGTCACTTTGTGTTGATTGAAAATTTTCAAAGTCTATCTTCCTAATTTGAAGTCGAGTTCCAACATTTCTTATATATTTGAGTGAGTTCGCATCTAACTTTGTCAGATATCGTCGATTTACATCCATTGAAGCCGTTTGAGGTCGATTGTCACTTTGTGTTGATTGAAAATTTTCAAAGTCTATCTTTCTAATTTAAAGTTGAATTTCAACATTTCTCATATATTTGAGTGAGTTTGCATCTAACTTTGTCAGATATCGTCGATTTACATCCATTCAAGCTCATTGAGGTAGATTGTCACTTTGTGTTGATTGAAAATTTTCAAAGTCTATCTTCCTAATTTGAAGTCGAGTTCCAACATTTCTTATATATTTGAAAGAGTTCGCATCTAACTTTGTCAGATATCGTCGATTTACATCCATTGAAGCCGTTTGAGGTCGATTGTCACTTTGTGTTGATTGAAAATTTTCAAAGTCTATCTTCCTAATTTAAAGTCGAATTTCAACATTTCTTATATATTTGAGTGAGTTTGCATCTAACTTTGTCAGATATCGTCGATTTACATCCATTGAAGCCGTTTGAGGTCGATTGTCACTTTGTGTTGATTGAAAATTTTCAAAGTCTATCTTCCTAATTTGAAGTCGAATTTCAACATTTCTTATTTATTTGAGTGAGTTTGCATCTAACTTTGTCAGATATCGTCGATTTACATTCATTGAAGCCGTTTGAGGTCGATTGTCACTTTGTGTTGATTGAAAATTTTCAAAGTCTATCTTTCTAATTTAAAGTTGAATTTCAACATTTCTCATATATTTGAGTGAGTTTGCATCTAACTTTGTCAGATATCGTCGATTTACATCCATTCAAGCTCATTGAGGTCCATTGTCACTTTGTGTTGATTGAAAATTTTCAAAGTCTATCTTCCTAATTTGAAGTCGAATTTCAACATTTCTTATATATTTGAGTGAGTTTTCATCTAACTTTGTCAGATATCGTCGATTTACATCCATTGAAGCCGTTTGAGGTCGATTGTCACTTTGTGTTGATTGAAAATTTTCAAAGTCTATCTTCCTAATTTAAAGTTGAATTTCAACATTTCTCATATATTTGAGTGAGTTTGCATCTAACTTTGTCAGATATCGTCGATTTACATCCATTCAAGCTCATTGAGGTCGATTGTCACTTTGTGTTAATTGAAAATTTTCAAAGTCTATCTTCCTAATTTGAAGTCGAGTTCCAACATTTCTTATATATTTGAGTGAGTTTTCATCTAACTTTGTCAGATATCGTCGATTTACATCCATTGAAGCCGTTTGAGGTCGATTGTCACTTTGTGTTGATTGAAAATTTTCAAAGTCTATCTTCCTAATTTAAAGTTGAATTTCAACATTTCTCATATATTTGAGTGAGTTTGCATCTAACTTTGTCAGATATCGTCGATTTACATCCATTCAAGCTCATTGAGGTCGATTGTCACTTTGTGTTAATTGAAAATTTTCAAAGTCTATCCTCTTAATTTGAAGTCGAATTCCAACATTTCTTATATATTTGAGTGAGTTCGCATCTAACTTTGTCAGATATCGTCGATTTACATCCATTGAAGCCGTTTGAGGTCGATTGTCACTTTGTGTTGATTGAAAATTTTCAAAGTCTATCTTCCTAATTTAAAGTCGAATTTCAACATTTCTTATATATTTGAGTGAGTTTGCATCTAACTTTGTCAGATATCGAAGATTTACATCCATTGAAGCCGTTTGAGGTCGATTGTCACTTTGTGTTGATTGAAAATTTTCAAAGTCTATCTTCCTAATTTGAAGTCGAGTTCCAACATTTCTTATATATTTGAGTGAGTTTGCATCTAACTTTGTCAGATATCGAAGATTTACATCCATTGAAGCCGTTTGAGGTCGATTGTCACTTTGTGTTGATTGAAAATTTCCAAAGTCTATCTTCCTAATTTAAAGTTGAATTTCAACATTTCTCATATATTTGAGTGAGTTTGCATCTAACTTTGTCAGATATCGTCGATTTACATCCATTCAAGCTCATTGAGGTCGATTGTCACTTTGTGTTAATTGAAAATTTTCAAAGTCTATCTTCCTAATTTTAAGTCGAGTTCCAACATTTCTTATATATTTGAGTGAGTTCGCATCTAACTTTGTCAGATATCGTCGATTTACATCCATTGAAGCCGTTTGAGGTCGATTGTCACTTTGTGTTGATTGAAAATTTTCAAAGTCTATCTTCCTAATTTAAAGTCGAATTTCAACATTTCTTATATATTTGAGTGAGTTTGCATCTAACTTTGTCAGATATCGAAGATTTACATCCATTGAAGCCGTTTGAGGTCGATTGTCACTTTGTGTTGATTGAAAATTTTCAAAGTCTATCTTCCTAATTTGAAGTCGAATTTCAACATTTCTTATTTATTTGAGTGAGTTTGCATCTAACTTTGTCAGATATCGTCGATTTACATCCATTGAAGCCGTTTGAGGTCGATTGTCACTTTGTGTTGATTGAAAATTTTCAAAGTCTATCTTTCTAATTTAAAGTTGAATTTCAACATTTCTCATATATTTGAGTGAGTTTGCATCTAACTTTGTCAGATATCGTCGATTTACATCCATTCAAGCTCATTGAGGTCGATTGTCACTTTGTGTTGATTGAAAATTTTCAAAGTCTATCTTCCTAATTTGAAGTCGAATTTCAACATTTCTTATATATTTGAGTGAGTTTTCATCTAACTTTGTCAGATATCGTCGATTTACATCCATTGAAGCCGTTTGAGGTCGATTGTCACTTTGTGTTGATTGAAAATTTTCAAAGTCTATCTTCCTAATTTAAAGTTGAATTTCAACATTTCTCATATATTTGAGTGAGTTTGCATCTAACTTTGTCAGATATTGCGATTTACATCCATTCAAGCTCATTGAGGTCGATTGTCACTTTGTGTTGATTGAAAATTTTCAAAGTCTATCTTCCTAATTTGAAGTCGAATTTCAACATTTCTTATATATTTGAGTGAGTTTTCATCTAACTTTGTCAGATATCGTCGATTTACATCCATTGAAGCCGTTTGAGGTCGATTGTCACTTTGTGTTGATTGAAAATTTTCAATGTCTATCTTCCTAATTTAAAGTTGAATTTCAACATTTCTCATATATTTGAGTGAGTTTTCATCTAACTTTGTCAGATATCGTCGATTTACATCCATTGAAGCCGTTTGAGGTCGATTGTCACTTTGTGTTGATTGAAAATTTTCAAAGTCTATCTTCCTAATTTGAAGTCGAATTTCAACATTTCTTATATATTTGAGTGAGTTTTCATCTAACTTTGTCAGATATCGTCGATTTACATCCATTGAAGCCGTTTGAGGTCGATTGTCACTTTGTGTTGATTGAAAATTTTCAAAGTCTATCTTCCTAATTTAAAGTTGAATTTCAACATTTCTCATATATTTGAGTGAGTTTGCATCTAAGTTTGTCAGATATCGTCGATTTACATCCATTCAAGCTCATTGAGGTCGATTGTCACTTTGTGTTGATTGAAAATTTTCAAAGTCTATCTTCCTAATTTGAAGTCGAATTTCAACATTTCTTATATATTTGAGTGAGTTTTCATCTAACTTTGTCAGATATCGTCGATTTACATCCATTGAAGCCGTTTGAGGTCGATTGTCACTTTGTGTTGATTGAAAATTTTCAAAGTCTATCTTCCTAATTTGAAGTCGAGTTCCAACATTTCTTATATATTTGAGTGAGTTCGCATCTAACTTTGTCAGATATCGTCGATTTACATCCATTGAAGCCGTTTGAGGTCGATTGTCACTTTGTGTTGATTGAAAATTTTCAAAGTCTATCTTCCTAATTTAAAGTCGAATTTCAACATTTCTTATATATTTGAGTGAGTTTGCATCTAACTTTGTCAGATATCGTCGATTTACATCCATTGAAGCCGTTTGAGGTCGATTGTCACTTTGTGTTGATTGAAAATTTTCAAAGTCTATCTTCCTAATTTGAAGTCGAGCTCCAACATTTCTTATTTATTTGAGTGAGTTTGCATCTAACTTTGTCAGATATCGTCGATTTACATCCATTGAAGCCGTTTGAGGTCGATTGTCACTTTGTGTTGATTGAAAATTTTCAAAGTCTATCTTTCTAATTTAAAGTTGAATTTCAACATTTCTCATATATTTGAGTGAGTTTGCATCTAACTTTGTCAGATATCGTCGATTTACATCCATTCAAGCTCATTGAGGTCGATTGTCACTTTGTGTTGATTGAAAATTTTCAAAGTCTATCTTCCTAATTTGAAGTCGAATTTCAACATTTCTTATATATTTGAGTGAGTTTTCATCTAACTTTGTCAGATATCGTCGATTTACATCCATTGAAGCCGTTTGAGGTCGATTGTCACTTTGTGTTGATTGAAAATTTTCAAAGTCTATCTTCCTAATTTAAAGTTGAATTTCAACATTTCTCATATATTTGAGTGAGTTTGCATCTAACTTTGTCAGATATCGTCGATTTACATCCATTCAAGCTCATTGAGGTCGATTGTCACTTTGTGTTAATTGAAAATTTTCAAAGTCTATCCTCTTAATTTGAAGTCGAATTCCAACATTTCTTATATATTTGAGTGAGTTCGCATCTAACTTTGTCAGATATCGTCGATTTACATCCATTGAAGCCGTTTGAGGTCGATTGTCACTTTGTGTTGATTGAAAATTTTCAAAGTCTATCTTCCTAATTTGAAGTCGAGTTCCAACATTTCTTATATATTTGAGTGAGTTCGCATCTAACTTTGTCAGATATCGTCGATTTACATCCATTGAAGCCGTTTGAGGTCGATTGTCACTTTGTGTTGATTGATAATTTTCAAAGTCTATCTTCCTAATTTGAAGTCGAATTTCAACATTTCTTATATATTTGAGTGAGTTTGCATCTAACTTTGTCAGATATCGTCGATTTACATCCATTGAAGCCGTTTGAGGTCGATTGTCACTTTGTGTTGATTGAAAATTTTCAAAGTCTATCTTCCTAATTTGAAGTCGAATTTCAACATTTCTTATATATTTGAGTGAGTTTTCATCTAACTTTGTCAGATATCGTCGATTTACATCCATTGAAGCCGTTTGAGGTCGATTGTCACTTTGTGTTGATTGAAAATTTTCAGTCTATCTTCCTAATTTAAAGTTGAATTTCAACATTTCTCATATATTTGAGTGAGTTGGCATCTAACTTTGTCAGATATCGTCGATTTACATCCATTCAAGCTCATTGAGGTCGATTGTCACTTTGTGTTAATTGAAAATTTTCAAAGTCTATCCTCTTAATTTGAAGTCGAATTCCAACATTTCTTATATATTTGAGTGAGTTCGCATCTAACTTTGTCAGATATCGTCGATTTACATCCATTGAAGCCGTTTGAGGTCGATTGTCACTTTGTGTTGATTGAAAATTTCCAAAGTCTATCTTCCTAATTTAAAGTTGAATTTCAACATTTCTCATATATTTGAGTGAGTTTGCATCTAACTTTGTCAGATATCGTCGATTTACATCCATTCAAGCTCATTGAGGTCGATTGTCACTTTGTGTTAATTGAAAATTTTCAAAGTCTATCTTCCTAATTTTAAGTCGAGTTCCAACATTTCTTATATATTTGAGTGAGTTCGCATCTAACTTTGTCAGATATCGTCGATTTACATCCATTGAAGCCGCTTGAGGTCGATTGTCACTTTGTGTTGATTGAAAATTTTCAAAGTCTATCTTCCTAATTTAAAGTCGAATTTCAACATTTCTTATATATTTGAGTGAGTTTGCATCTAACTTTGTCAGATATCGAAGATTTACATCCATTGAAGCCGTTTGAGGTCGATTGTCACTTTGTGTTGATTGAAAATTTTCAAAGTCTATCTTCCTAATTTGAAGTCGAATTTCAACATTTCTTATTTATTTGAGTGAGTTTGCATCTAACTTTGTCAGATATCGTCGATTTACATCCATTGAAGCCGTTTGAGGTCGATTGTCACTTTGTGTTGATTGAAAATTTTCAAAGTCTATCTTTCTAATTTAAAGTTGAATTTCAACATTTCTCATATATTTGAGTGAGTTTGCATCTAACTTTGTCAGATATCGTCGATTTACATCCATTCAAGCTCATTGAGGTCGATTGTCACTTTGTGTTGATTGAAAATTTTCAAAGTCTATCTTCCTAATTTGAAGTCGAATTTCAACATTTCTTATATATTTGAGTGAGTTTTCATCTAACTTTGTCAGATATCGTCGATTTACATCCATTGAAGCCGTTTGAGGTCGATTGTCACTTTGTGTTGATTGAAAATTTTCAAAGTCTATCTTCCTAATTTAAAGTTGAATTTCAACATTTCTCATATATTTGAGTGAGTTTGCATCTAACTTTGTCAGATATCGTCGATTTACATCCATTCAAGCTCATTGAGGTCGATTGTCACTTTGTGTTAATTGAAAATTTTCAAAGTCTATCCTCTTAATTTGAAGTCGAATTCCAACATTTCTTATATATTTGAGTGAGTTCGCATCTAACTTTGTCAGATATCGTCGATTTACATCCATTGAAGCCGTTTGAGGTCGATTGTCACTTTGTGTTGATTGAAAATTTTCAAAGTCTATCTTCCTAATTTAAAGTTGAATTTCAACATTTCTCATATATTTGAGTGAGTTTGCATCTAACTTTGTCAGATATCGTCGATTTACATCCATTCAAGCTCATTGAGGTCGATTGTCACTTTGTGTTAATTGAAAATTTTCAAAGTCTATCTTCCTAATTTGAAGTCGAGTTCCAACATTTCTTATATATTTGAGTGAGTTCGCATCTAACTTTGTCAGATATCGTCGATTTACATCCATTGAAGCCGTTTGAGGTCGATTGTCACTTTGTGTTGATTGAAAATTTTCAAAGTCTATCTTTCTAATTTAAAGTTGAATTTCAACATTTCTCATATATTTGAGTGAGTTTGCATCTAACTTTGTCAGATATCGTCGATTTACATCCATTCAAGCTCATTGAGGTAGATTGTCACTTTGTGTTGATTGAAAATTTTCAAAGTCTATCTTCCTAATTTGAAGTCGAATTTCAACATTTCTTATTTAATTGAGTGAGTTTGCATCTAACTTTGTCAGATATCGTCGATTTACATCCATTGAAGCCCATTGAAGCCGTTTGAGGTCGATTGTCACTTTGTGTTGATTGAAAATTTTCAAAGTCTATCTTTCTAAGTTAAAGTTGAATTTCAACATTTCTCATATATTTGAGTGAGTTTGCATCTAACTTTGTCAGATATCGTCGATTTACATCCATTCAAGCTCATTGAGGTCGATTGTCACTTTGTGTTGATTGAAAATTTTCAAAGTCTATCTTCCTAATTTGAAGTCGAATTTCAACATTTCTTATATATTTGAGTGAGTTTTCATCTAACTTTGTCAGATATCGTCGATTTACATCCATTGAAGCCGTTTGAGGTCGATTGTCACTTTGTGTTGATTGAAAATTTTCAAAGTCTATCTTCCTAATTTAAAGTTGAATTTCAACATTTCTCATATATTTGAGTGAGTTTGCATCTAACTTTGTCAGATATCGTCGATTTACATCCATTCAAGCTCATTGAGGTCGATTGTCACTTTGTGTTGATTGAAAATTTTCAAAGTCTATCTTCCTAATTTGAAGTCGAATTTCAACATTTCTTATATATTTGAGTGAGTTTTCATCTAACTTTGTCAGATATCGTCGATTTACATCCATTGAAGCCGTTTGAGGTCGATTGTCACTTTGTGTTGATTGAAAATTTTCAAAGTCTATCTTCCTAATTTGAAGTCAAATTTCAACATTTCTTATATATTTGAGTGAGTTTTCATCTAACTTTGTCAGATATCGTCGATTTACATCCATTGAAGCCGTTTAAGGTCGATTGTCACTTTGTGTTGATTGAAAATTTTCAAAGTCTATCTTCCTAATTTAAAGTTGAATTTCAACATTTCTCATATATTTGAGTGAGTTTGCATCTAACTTTTTCAGATATCGTCGATTTACATCCATTCAAGCTCATTGAGGTCGATTGTCACTTTGTGTTAATTGAAAATTTTCAAAGTCTATCCTCTTAATTTGAAGTCGAATTCCAACATTTCTTATATATTTGAGTGAGTTCGCATCTAACTTTGTCAGATATCGTCGATTTACATCCATTGAAGCCGTTTGAGGTCGATTGTCACTTTGTGTTGATTGAAAATTTTCAAAGTCTATCTTCCTAATTTAAAGTTGAATTTCAACATTTCTCATATATTTGAGTGAGTTTGCATCTAACTTTGTCAGATATCGTCGATTTACATCCATTCAAGCTCATTGAGGTCGATTGTCACTTTGTGTTAATTGAAAATTTTCAAAGTCTATCTTCCTAATTTGAAGTCGAGTTCCAACATTTCTTATATATTTGAGTGAGTTCGCATCTAACTTTGTCAGATATCGTCGATTTACATCCATTGAAGCCGTTTGAGGTCGATTGTCACTTTGTGTTGATTGAAAATTTTCAAAGTCTATCTTCCTAATTTAAAGTCGAATTTCAACATTTCTTATATATTTGAGTGAGATTGCATCTAACTTTGTCAGATATCGTCGATTTACATCCATTGAAGCCGTTTGAGGTCGATTGTCACTTTGTGTTGATTGAAAATTTTCAAACTCTATCTTCCTAATTTGAAGTCGAATTTCAACATTTCTTATTTATTTGAGTGAGTTTGCATCTAACTTTGTCAGATATCGTCGATTTACATCCATTGAAGCCGTTTGAGGTCGATTGTCACTTTGTGTTGATTGAAAATTTTCAAAGTCTATCTTTCTAATTTAAAGTTGAATTTCAACATTTCTCATATATTTGAGTGAGTTTGCATCTAACTTTGTCAGATATCGTCGATTTACATCCATTCAAGCTCATTGAGGTCGATTGTCACTTTGTGTTGATTGAAAATTTTCAAAGTCTATCTTTCTAATTTAAAGTTGAATTTCAACATTTCTCATATATTTGAGTGAGTTTTCATCTAACTTTGTCAGATATCGTCGATTTACATCCATTCAAGCTCATTGAGGTCGATTGTCACTTTGTGTTGATTGAAAATTTTCAAAGTCTATCTTCCTAATTTGAAGTCGAATTTCAACATTTCTTATATATTTGAGTGAGTTTGCATCTAACTTTGTCAGATATCGTCGATTTACATCCATTGAAGCCGTTTGAGGTCGATTGTCACTTTGTGTTGATTGAAAATTTTCAAAGTCTATCTTCCTAATTTGAAGTCGAATTTCAACATTTCTTATATATTTGAGTGAGTTTTCATCTAACTTTGTCAGATATCGTCGATTTACATCCATTGAAGCCGTTTGAGGTCGATTGTCACTTTGTGTTGATTGAAAATTTTCAAAGTCTATCTTCCTAATTTAAAGTTGAATTTCAACATTTCTCATATATTTGAGTGAGTTTGCATCTAACTTTGTCAGATATCGTCGATTTACATCCATTCAAGCTCATTGAGGTCGATTGTCACTTTGTGTTAATTGAAAATTTTCAAAGTCTATCCTCTTAATTTGAAGTCGAATTCCAACATTTCTTATATATTTGAGTGAGTTCGCATCTAACTTTGTCAGATATCGTCGATTTACATCCATTGAAGCCGTTTGAGGTCGATTGTCACTTTGTGTTGATTGAAAATTTCCAAAGTCTATCTTCCTAATTTAAAGTTGAATTTCAACATTTCTCATATATTTGAGTGAGTTTGCATTCTAACTTTGTCAGATATCGTCGATTTACATCCATTCAAGCTCATTGAGGTCGATTGTCACTTTGTGTTAATTGAAAATTTTCAAAGTCTATCTTCCTAATTTTAAGTCGAGTTCCAACATTTCTTATATATTTGAGTGAGTTCGCATCTAACTTTGTCAGATATCGTCGATTTACATCCATTGAAGCCGTTTGAGGTCGATTGTCACTTTGTGTTAATTGAAAATTTTCAAAGTCTATCTTCCTAATTTTAAGTCGAGTTCCAACATTTCTTATATATTTGAGTGAGTTCGCATCTAACTTTGTCAGATATCGTCGATTTACATCCATTGAAGCCGTTTGAGGTCGATTGTCACTTTGTGTTGATTGAAAATTTTCAAAGTCTATCTTCCTAATTTAAAGTCGAATTTCAACATTTCTTATATATTTGAGTGAGTTTGCATCTAACTTTGTCAGATATCGTCAATTACATCCATTGAAGCCGTTTGAGGTCGATTGTCACTTTGTGTTGATTGAAAATTTTCAAAGTCTATCTTCCTAATTTAAAGTTGAATTTCAACATTTCTCATATATTTGAGTGAGTTTGCATCTAACTTTGTCAGATATCGTCGATTTACATCCATTCAAGCTCATTGAGGTCGATTGTCACTTTGTGTTAATTGAAAATTTTCAAAGTCTATCTTCCTAATTTGAAGTCGAATTCCAACATTTCTTATATATTTGAGTGAGTTTGCATCTAACTTTGTCAGATTTCGTTGATTTACATCCATTGAAGCCGTTTGAGGTCGATTGTCACTTTGTGTTGATTGAAAATTTTCAAAGTCTATCTTCCTAATTTGAAGTCGAATTTCAACATTTCTTATATATTTGAGTGAGTTTGCATCTAACTTTGTCAGATATCGTCGATTTACATCCATTGAAGCCGTTTGAGGTTGATTGTCACTTTGTGGTGATTGAAAATTTTCAAAGTCTATCTTCCCAATTTGAAGTCGAATTTCAACATTTCTTATATATTTGAGTGAGTTTGCATCTAACTTTGTCAGATTTCGTCGATTTACATCCATTGAAGCCGTTTGAGGTCGATTGTCACTTTGTGTTGATTGAAAATTTTCAAAGTCTATTTTCCCAATTTGAAGTCGAATTTCAACATTTCTTATATATTTGAGTGAGATTGCATCTAACTTTGTCAGATATCGTCGATTTACATCCATTGAAGCCGTTTGAGGTCGATTGTCACTTTGTGTTGATTGAAAATTTTCAAACTCTATCTTCCTAATTTGAAGTCGAATTTCAACATTTCTTATTTATTTGAGTGAGTTTGCATCTAACTTTGTCAGATATCGTCGATTTACTTCCATTGAAGCCGTTTGAGGTCGATTGTCACTTTGTGTTGATTGAAAATTTTCAAAGTCTATCTTTCTAATTTAAAGTTGAATTTCAACATTTCTCATATATTTGAGTGAGTTTGCATCTAACTTTGTCAGATATCGTCGATTTACATCCATTCAAGCTCATTGAGGTCGATTGTCACTTTGTGTTGATTGAAAATTTTCAAAGTCTATCTTCCTAATTTAAAGTTGAATTTCAACATTTCTCATATATTTGAGTGAGTTTGCATCTAACTTTCTCAGATATCGTCGATTTACATCCATTGAAGCCGTTTGAGGTCGATTGTCACTTTGTGTTGATTGAAAATTTTCAAAGTCTATCTTCCTAATTTAAAGTTGAATTTCAACATTTCTCATATATTTGAGTGAGTTTGCATCTAACTTTGTCAGATATCGTCGATTTACATCCATTCAAGCTCATTGAGGTAGATTGTCACTTTGTGTTGATTGAAAATTTTCAAAGTCTATCTTCCTAATTTGAAGTCGAGTTCCAACATTTCTTATATATTTGAGTGAGTTCGCATCTAACTTTGTCAGATATCGTCGATTTACATCCATTGAAGCCGTTTGAGGTCGATTGTCACTTTGTGTTGATTGAAAATTTTCAAAGTCTATCTTCCTAATTTAAAGTCGAATTTCAACATTTCTTATATATTTGAGTGAGTTTGCATCTAACTTTGTCAGATATCGTCGATTTACATCCATTGAAGCCGTTTGAGGTCGATTGTCACTATGTGTTGATTGAAAATTTTCTAAGTCTATCTTCCTAATTTGAAGTCGAATTTCAACATTTCTTATTTATTTGAGTGAGTTTGCATCTAACTTTGTCAGATATCGTCGATTTACATCCATTGAAGCCGTTTGAGGTCGATTGTCACTTTGTGTTGATTGAAAATTTTCAAAGTCTATCTTTCTAATTTAAAGTTGAATTTCAACATTTCTCATATATTTGAGTGAGTTTGCATCTAACTTTGTCAGATATCGTCGATTTACATCCATTCAAGCTCATTGAGGTCGATTGTCACTTTGTGTTGATTGAAAATTTTCAAAGTCTATCTTCCTAATTTGAAGTCGAGTTCCAACATTTCTTATATATTTGAGTGAGTTTGCATCTAACTTTGTCAGATATCGTCGATTTACATCCATTGAAGCCGTTTGAGGTCGATTGTCACTTTGTGTTGATTGAAAATTTTCAAAGTCTATCTTCCTAATTTGAAGTCGAATTTCAACATTTCTTATATATTTGAGTGAGTTTTCATCTAACTTTGTCAGATATCGTCGATTTACATCCATTGAAGCCGTTTGAGGTCGATTGTCACTTTGTGTTGATTGAAAATTTTCAAAGTCTATCTTCCTAATTTAAAGTTGAATTTCAACATTTCTCATATATTTGAGTGAGTTTGCATCTAACTTTGTTAGATATCGTCGATTTACATCCATTCAAGCTCATTGAGGTCGATTGTCACTTTGTGTTAATTGAAAATTTTCAAAGTCTATCCTCTTAATTTGAAGTCGAATTCCAACATTTCTTATATATTTGAGTGAGTTCGCATCTAACTTTGTCAGATATCGTCGATTTACATCCATTGAAGCCTTTTGAGGTCGATTGTCACTTTGTGTTGATTGAAAATTTCCAAAGTCTATCTTCCTAATTTAAAGTTGAATTTCAACATTTCTCATATATTTGAGTGAGTTTGCATTCTAACTTTGTCAGATATCGTCGATTTACATCCATTCAAGCTCATTGAGGTCGATTGTCACTTTGTGTTAATTGAAAATTTTCAAAGCCTATCTTCCTAATTTTAAGTCGAGTTCCAACATTTCTTATATATTTGAGTGAGTTCGCATCTAACTTTGTCAGATATCGTCGATTTACATCCATTGAAGCCGTTTGAGGTCGATTGTCACTTTGTGTTAATTGAAAATTTTCAAAGTCTATCTTCCTAATTTTAAGTCGAGTTCCAACATTTCTTATATATTTGAGTGAGTTCGCATCTAACTTTGTCAGATATCGTCGATTTACATCCATTGAAGCCGTTTGAGGTCGATTGTCACTTTGTGTTGATTGAAAATTTTCAAAGTCTATCTTCCTAATTTAAAGTCGAATTTCAACATTTCTTATATATTTGAGTGAGTTTGCATCTAACTTTGTCAGATATCGTCAATTACATCCATTGAAGCCGTTTGAGGTCGATTGTCACTTTGTGTTGATTGAAAATTTTCAAAGTCTATCTTCCTAATTTAAAGTTGAATTTCAACATTTCTCATATATTTGAGTGAGTTTGCATCTAACTTTGTCAGATATCGTCGATTTACATCCATTCAAGCTCATTGAGGTCGATTGTCACTTTGTGTTAATTGAAAATTTTCAAAGTCTATCTTCCTAATTTGAAGTCGAATTCCAACATTTCTTATATATTTGAGTGAGTTTGCATCTAACTTTGTCAGATTTCGTTGATTTACATCCATTGAAGCCGTTTGAGGTCGATTGTCACTTTGTGTTGATTGAAAATTTTCAAAGTCTATCTTCCTAATTTGAAGTCGAATTTCAACATTTCTTATATATTTGAGTGAGTTTGCATCTAACTTTGTCAGATATCGTCGATTTAAATCCATTGAAGCCGTTTGAGGTTGATTGTCACTTTGTGGTGATTGAAAATTTTCAAAGTCTATCTTCCCAATTTGAAGTCGAATTTCAACATTTCTCATATATTTGAGTGAGTTTGCATCTAACTTTGTCAGATTTCGTCGATTTACATCCATTGAAGCCGTTTGAGGTCGATTGTCACTTTGTGTTGATTGAAAATTTTCAAAGTCTATTTTCCCAATTTGAAGTCGAATTTCAACATTTCTTATATATTTGAGTGAGTTTGCATCTAACTTTGTCAGATTTCGTCGATTTACATCCATTGAAGCCGTTTGAGGTCGATTGTCACTTTGTGTTGATTGAAAATTTTCAAAGTCTATTTTCCCAATTTGAAGTCGAATTTCAACATTTCTTATATATTTGAGTGAGTTTGCATCTAACTTTGTCAGATATCGTCGATTACATCCATTGAAGCCGTTTGAGGTCGATTGTCACTTTGTGTTGATTGAAAATTTTTAAAGTCTATCTTCCCAATTTGAAGTCGAATTTCAACATTTCTTATATATTTGAGTGAGGTCGCATCTAACTTTGTCAGATATCGTCAAATACATCCATTGAAGCCGTTTGAGGTCGATTGTCACTTTGTGTTGATTGAAAATTTTCAAAGTCTATCTTCCTAATTTGAAGTCAAATTTCAACATTTCTTATATATTTGAGTGAGTTTGCATCCAACTTTGTCAGATATCGTCGATTTACATCCATTGAAGCCGTTTGAGGTCGATTGTCACTTTGTGTTGATTGAAAATTTTCAAAGTCTATCTTCCTAATTTAAAGTTGAATTTCAACATTTCTCATATATTTGAGTGAGTTTGCATCTAACTTTGTCAGATATCGTCAATTACATCCATTGAAGCCGTTTGAGGTCGATTGTCACTTTGTGTTGATTGAAAATTTTCAAAGTCTATCTTCCTAATTTAAAGTTGAATTTCAACATTTCTCATATATTTGAGTGAGTTTGCATCTAACTTTGTCAGATATCGTCGATTTACATCCATTTAAGCTCATTGAGGTCGATTGTCACTTTGTGTTAATTGAAAATTTTCAAAGTCTATCTTCCTAATTTAAAGTTGAATTTCAACATTTCTCATATATTTGAGTGAGTTTGCATCTAACTTTGTCAGATATCGTCGATTTACATCCATTGAAGCCGTTTGAGGTCGATTGTCACTTTGTGTTGATTGAAAATTTTCAAAGTCTATCTTCCTAATTTAAAGTTGAATTTCAACATTTCTCATATATTTGAGTGAGTTTGCATCTAACTCTGTCAGATATCGTCAATTACATCCATTGAAGCCGTTTGAGGTCGATTGTCACTTTGTGTTGATTGAAAATTTTCAAAGTCTATCTTCCTAATTTAAAGTTGAATTTCAACATTTCTCATATATTTGAGTGAGTTTGCATCTAACTTTGTCAGATATCGTCGATTTACATCCATTCAAGCTCATTGAGGTCGATTGTCACTTTGTGTTAATTGAAAATTTTCAAAGTCTATCTTCCTAATTTGAAGTCGAATTCCAACATTTCTTATATATTTGAGTGAGTTTGCATCTAACTTTGTCAGATTTCGTCGATTTACATCCATTGAAGCCGTTTGAGGTCGATTGTCACTTTGTGTTGATTGAAAATTTTCAAAGTCTATCTTCCTAATTTGAAGTCGAATTCCAACATTTCTTATATATTTGAGTGAGTTTGCATCTAACTTTGTCAGATTTCGTCGACTTACATCCATTGAAGCCGTTTGAGGTCGATTGTCACTTTGTGTTGATTGAAAATTTTCAAAGTCTATCTTCCTAATTTGAAGTCGAATTTCAACATTTCTTATATATTTGAGTGAGTTTGCATCTAACTTTGTCAGATATCGTCGATTTACATCCATTGAAGCCGTTTGAGGTTGATTGTCACTTTGTGGTGATTGAAAATTTTCAAAGTCTATCTTCCCAATTTGAAGTCGAATTTCAACATTTCTTATATATTTGAGTGAGTTTGCATCTAACTTTGTCAGATTTCGTCGATTTACATCCATTGAAGCCGTTTAAGGTCGATTGTCACTTTGTGTTGATTGAAAATTTTCAAAGTCTATTTTCCCAATTTGAAGTCGAATTTCAACATTTCTTATATATTTGAGTGAGTTTGCATCTAACTTTGTCAGATATCGTCGATTACATCCATTGAAGCCGTTTGAGGTCGATTGTCACTTTGTGTTGATTGAAAATTTTTAAAGTCTATCTTCCCAATTTGAAGTCGAATTTCAACATTTCTTATATATTTGAGTGAGGTCGCATCTAACTTTGTCAGATATCGTCAAATACATCCATTGAAGCCGTTTGAGGTCGATTGTCACTTTGTGTTGATTGAAAATTTTCAAAGTCTATCTTCCTAATTTGAAGTCGAATTTCAACATTTCTTATATATTTGAGTGAGTTTGCAACTAACTTTGTCAGATATCGTCGATTTACATCCATTGAAGCCGTTTGAGGTCGATTGTCACTTTGTGTTGATTGAAAATTTTCAAAGTCTATCTTCCTAATTTAAAGTTGAATTTCAACATTTCTAATATATTTGAGTGAGTTTGCATCTAACTTTGTCAGATATCGTTGATTTACATCCATTCAAGCTCATTGAGGTCGATTGTCACTTTGTGTTAATTGAAAATTTTCAAAGTCTATCTTCTTAATTTGAAGTCGAATTCCAACATTTCTTATATATTTGAGTGAGTTCGCATCTAACTTTGTCAGATATCGTCGATTTACATCCATTGAAGCCGTTTGAGGTCGATTGTCACTTTGTGTTGATTGAAAATTTTCAAAGTCTATCTTCCTAACTTGAAGTCGAATTTCAACATTTCTTATATATTTGAGTGAGTTTGCATCTAACTTTGTCAGATATAGTCGATTTACATCCATTGAAGCCGTTTGAGGTCGATTGTCACTTTGTGTTGATTGAAAATTTTCAAAGTCTATCTTCCTAATTTGAAGTCGAATTTCAAGATTTCTTATATATTTGAGTGAGTTTGCATCTAACTTTGTCAGATATCGTCGATTTACATCCATTGAAGCCGTTTGAGGTCGATTGTCACTTTGTGTTGATTGAAAATTTTCAAAGTCTATCTTCCTAATTTGAAGTCGAATTTCAACATTTCTTATATATTTGAGTGAGTTTGCATCTAACTTTGTCAGATATCGTCGATTTACATCCATTGAAGCCGTTTGAGGTCGATTGTCACTTTGTGTTGATTGAAAATTTTCAAAGTCTATCTTCCTAATTTGAAGTCGAATTTCAAGATTTCTCATATATTTGAGTGAGTTTTCATCTAACTTTGTCAGATATCGTCGATTTACATCCATTGAAGCCGTTTGAGGTCGATTGTCACTTTGTGTTGATTGAAAATTTTCAAAGTCTATCTTCCTAATTTAAAGTTGAATTTCAACATTTCTCATATCTTTGAGTGAGTTTGCATCTAACTTTGTCAGATATCGTTGATTTACATCCATTCAAGCTCATTGAGGTCGATTGTCACTTTGTGTTAATTGAAAATTTTCAGTCTATCCTCTTAATTTGAAGTCGAATTCCAACATTTCTTATATATTTGAGTGAGTTCGCATCTAACTTTGTCAGATATCGTCGATTTACATCCATTGAAGCCGTTTGAGGTCGATTGTCACTTTGTGTTGATTGAAAATTTTCAAAGTCTATCTTCCTAATTTAAAGTTGAATTTCAACATTTCTCATATATTTGAGTGAGTTTGCATCTAACTTTGTCAGATATCGTCAATTTACATCCATTCAAGCTCATTGAGGTCGATTGTCACTTTGTGTTAATTGAAAATTTTCAAAGTCTATCTTCCTAATTTGAAGTCGAGTTCCAACATTTCTTATATATTTGAGTGAGTTCGCATCTAACTTTGTCAGATATCGTCGATTTACATCCATTGAAGCCGTTTGAGGTCGATTGTCACTTTGTGTTGATTGAAAATTTTCAAAGTCTATCTTTCTAATTTTAAGTTGAATTTCAACATTTCTCATATATTTGAGTGAGTTTGCATCTAACTTTGTCAGATATCGTCGATTTTCATCCATTCAAGCTCATTGAGGTCGATTGTCACTTTGTGTTAATTGAAAATTTTCAAAGTCTATCTTCCTAATTTGAAGTCGAGTTCCAACATTTCTTATATATTTGAGTGAGTTCGCATCTAACTTTGTCAGATATCGTCGATTTACATCCATTGAAGCCGTTTGAGGTCGATTGTCACTTTGTGTTGATTGAAAATTTCCAAAGTCTATCTTCCTAATTTAAAGTTGAATTTCAACATTTCTCATATATTTGAGTGAGTTTGCATCTAACTTTGTCAGATATCGTCGATTTACATCCATTCAAGCTCATTGAGGTCGATTGTCACTTTGTGTTAATTGAAAATTTTCAAAGTCTATCTTCCTAATTTGAAGTCGAATTCCAACATTTCTTATATATTTGAGTGAGTTTGCATCTAACTTTGTCAGATTTCGTCGATTTACATCCATTGAAGCCGTTTGAGGTCGATTGTCACTTTGTGTTGATTGAAAATTTTCAAAGTCTATCTTCCTAATTTAAAGTTGAATTTCAACATTTCTCATATATTTGAGTGAGTTTGCATCTAACTTTGTCAGATATCGTCAATTACATCCATTGAAGCCGTTTGAGGTCGATTGTCACTTTGTGTTGATTGAAAATTTTCAAAGTCTATCTTCCTAATTTAAAGTTGAATTTCAACATTTCTCATATATTTGAGTGAGTTTGCATCTAACTTTGTCAGATATCGTCGATTTACATCCATTCAAGCTCATTGAGGTCGATTGTCACTTTGTGTTAATTGAAAATTTTCAAAGTCTATCTTCCTAATTTGAAGTCGAATTCCAACATTTCTTATATATTTGAGTGAGTTTGCATCTAACTTTGTCAGATTTCGTCGATTTACATCCATTGAAGCCGTTTGAGGTCGATTGTCACTTTGTGTTGATTGAAAATTTTCAAAGTCTATCTTCCTAATTTGAAGTCGAATTTCAACATTTCTTATATATTTGAGTGAGTTTGCAACTAACTTTGTCAGATATCGTCGATTTACATCCATTGAAGCCGTTTGAGGTCGATTGTCACTTTGTGTTGATTGAAAATTTTCAAAGTCTATCTTCCTAATTTGAAGTCGAATTTCAAGATTTCTTATATATTTGAGTGAGTTTGCATCTAACTTTGTCAGATATCGTCGATTTACATCCATTGAAGCCGTTTGAGGTCGATTGTCACTTTGTGTTGATTGAAAATTTTCAAAGTCTATCTTCCTAATTTGAAGTCGAATTTCAACATTTCTTATATATTTGAGTGAGTTTGCATCTAACTTTGTCAGATATCGTCGATTTACATCCATTGAAGCCGTTTGAGGTCGATTGTCACTTTGTGTTGATTGAAAATTTTCAAAGTCTATCTTCCTAATTTGAAGTCGAATTTCAAGATTTCTTATATATTTGAGTGAGTTTTCATCTAACTTTGTCAGATATCGTCGATTTACATCCATTGAAGCCGTTTGAGGTCGATTGTCACTTTGTGTTGATTGAAAATTTTCAAAGTCTATCTTCCTAATTTAAAGTTGAATTTCAACATTTCTCATATCTTTGAGTGAGTTTGCATCTAACTTTGTCAGATATCGTTGATTTACATCCATTCAAGCTCATTGAGGTCGATTGTCACTTTGTGTTAATTGAAAATTTTCAGTCTATCCTCTTAATTTGAAGTCGAATTCCAACATTTCTTATATATTTGAGTGAGTTCGCATCTAACTTTGTCAGATATCGTCGATTTACATCCATTGAAGCCGTTTGAGGTCGATTGTCACTTTGTGTTGATTGAAAATTTTCAAAGTCTATCTTCCTAATTTAAAGTTGAATTTCAACATTTCTCATATATTTGAGTGAGTTTGCATCTAACTTTGTCAGATATCGTCAATTTACATCCATTCAAGCTCATTGAGGTCGATTGTCACTTTGTGTTAATTGAAAATTTTCAAAGTCTATCTTCCTAATTTGAAGTCGAGTTCCAACATTTCTTATATATTTGAGTGAGTTCGCATCTAACTTTGTCAGATATCGTCGATTTACATCCATTGAAGCCGTTTGAGGTCGATTGTCACTTTGTGTTGATTGAAAATTTTCAAAGTCTATCTTTCTAATTTTAAGTTGAATTTCAACATTTCTCATATATTTGAGTGAGTTTGCATCTAACTTTGTCAGATATCGTCGATTTTCATCCATTCAAGCTCATTGAGGTCGATTGTCACTTTGTGTTAATTGAAAATTTTCAAAGTCTATCTTCCTAATTTGAAGTCGAGTTCCAACATTTCTTATATATTTGAGTGAGTTCGCATCTAACTTTGTCAGATATCGTCGATTTACATCCATTGAAGCCGTTTGAGGTCGATTGTCACTTTGTGTTGATTGAAAATTTCCAAAGTCTATCATCCTAATTTAAAGTTGAATTTCAACATTTCTCATATATTTGAGTGAGTTTGCATCTAACTTTGTCAGATATCGTCGATTTACATCCATTCAAGCTCATTGAGGTCGATTGTCACTTTGTGTTAATTGAAAATTTTCAAAGTCTATCTTCCTAATTTGAAGTCGAATTCCAACATTTCTTATATATTTGAGTGAGTTTGCATCTAACTTTGTCAGATTTCGTCGATTTACATCCATTGAAGCCGTTTGAGGTCGATTGTCACTTTGTGTTGATTGAAAATTTTCAAAGTCTATCTTCCTAATTTAAAGTTGAATTTCAACATTTCTCATATATTTGAGTGAGTTTGCATCTAACTTTGTCAGATATCGTCAATTACATCCATTGAAGCCGTTTGAGGTCGATTGTCACTTTGTGTTGATTGAAAATTTTCAAAGTCTATCTTCCTAATTTAAAGTTGAATTTCAACATTTCTCATATATTTGAGTGAGTTTGCATCTAACTTTGTCAGATATCGTCGATTTACATCCATTCAAGCTCATTGAGGTCGATTGTCACTTTGTGTTAATTGAAAATTTTCAAAGTCTATCTTCCTAATTTGAAGTCGAATTCCAACATTTCTTATATATTTGAGTGAGTTTGCATCTAACTTTGTCAGATTTCGTCGATTTACATCCATTGAAGCCGTTTGAGGTCGATTGTCACTTTGTGTTGATTGAAAATTTTCAAAGTCTATCTTCCTAATTTGAAGTCGAATTCCAACATTTCTTATATATTTGAGTGAGTTTGCATCTAACTTTGTCAGATTTCGTCGACTTACATCCATTGAAGCCGTTTGAGGTCGATTGTCACTTTGTGTTGATTGAAAATTTTCAAAGTCTATCTTCCTAATTTGAAGTCGAATTTCAACATTTCTTATATATTTGAGTGAGTTTGCATCTAACTTTGTCAGATTTCGTCGATTTACATCCATTGAAGCCGTTTGAGGTCGATTGTCACTTTGTGTTGATTGAAAATTTTCAAAGTCTATTTTCCCAATTTGAAGTCGAATTTCAACATTTCTTATATATTTGAGTGAGTTTGCATCTAACTTTGTCAGATATCGTCGATTACATCCATTGAAGCCGTTTGAGGTCGATTGTCACTTTGTGTTGATTGAAAATTTTTAAAGTCTATCTTCCCAATTTGAAGTCGAATTTCAACATTTCTTATATATTTGAGTGAGGTCGCATCTAACTTTGTCAGATATCGTCAATTACATCCATTGAAGCCGTTTGAGGTCGATTGTCACTTTGTGTTGATTGAAAATTTTCAAAGTCTATCTTCCTAATTTGAAGTCGAATTTCAACATTTCTTATATATTTGAGTGAGTTTGCAACTAACTTTGTCAGATATCGTCGATTTACATCCATTGAAGCCGTTTGAGGTCGATTGTCACTTTGTGTTGATTGAAAATTTTCAAAGTCTATCTTCCTAATTTGAAGTCGAATTTCAAGATTTCTTATATATTTGAGTGAGTTTGCATCTAACTTTGTCAGATATCGTCGATTTACATCCATTGAAGCCGTTTGAGGTCGATTGTCACTTTGTGTTGATTGAAAATTTTCAAAGTCTATCTTCCTAATTTGAAGTCGAATTTCAAGATTTCTTATATATTTGAGTGAGTTTGCATCTAACTTTGTCAGATATCGTCGATTTACATCCATTGAAGCCGTTTGAGGTCGATTGTCACTTTGTGTTGATTGAAAATTTTCAAAGTCTATCTTCCTAACTTGAAGTCGAATTTCAACATTTCTTATATATTTGAGTGAGTTTGCATCTAACTTTGTCAGATATAGTCGATTTACATCCATTGAAGCCGTTTGAGGTCGATTGTCACTTTGTGTTGATTGAAAATTTTCAAAGTCTATCTTCCTAATTTGAAGTCGAATTTCAAGATTTTTTATATATTTGAGTGAGTTTGCATCTAACTTTGTCAGATATCGTCGATTTACATCCATTGAAGCCGTTTGAGGTCGATTGTCACTTTGTGTTGATTGAAAATTTTCAAAGTCTATCTTCCTAATTTGAAGTCGAATTTCAAGATTTCTTATATATTTGAGTGAGTTTGCATCTAACTTTGTCAGATATCGTCGATTTACATCCATTGAAGCCGTTTGAGGTCGATTGTCACTTTGTGTTGATTGAAAATTTTCAAAGTCTATCTTCCTAATTTGAAGTCGAATTTCAACATTTCTTATATATTTGAGTGAGTTTTCATCTAACTTTGTCAGATATCGTCGATTTACATCCATTGAAGCCGTTTGAGGTCGATTGTCACTTTGTGTTGATTGAAAATTTTCAAAGTCTATCTTCCTAATTTAAAGTTGAATTTCAACATTTCTCATATCTTTGAGTGAGTTTGCATCTAACTTTGTCAGATATCGTTGATTTACATCCATTCAAGCTCATTGAGGTCGATTGTCACTTTGTGTTAATTGAAAATTTTCAAAGTCTATCTTCTTAATTTGAAGTCGAATTCCAACATTTCTTATATATTTGAGTGAGTTCGCATCTAACTTTGTCAGATATAGTCGATTTACATCCATTGAAGCCGTTTGAGGTCGATTGTCACTTTGTGTTGATTGAAAATTTTCAAAGTCTATCTTCCTAATTTGAAGTCGAATTTCAAGATTTCTTATATATTTGAGTGAGTTTGCATCTAACTTTGTCAGATATCGTCGATTTACATCCATTGAAGCCGTTTGAGGTCGATTGTCACTTTGTGTTGATTGAAAATTTTCAAAGTCTATCTTCCTAATTTGAAGTCGAATTTCAAGATTTCTTATATATTTGAGTGAGTTTTCATCTAACTTTGTCAGATATCGTCAATTTACATCCATTCAAGCTCATTGAGGTCGATTGTCACTTTGTGTTAATTGAAAATTTTCAAAGTCTATCTTCCTAATTTGAAGTCGAGTTCCAACATTTCTTATATATTTGAGTGAGTTCGCATCTAACTTTGTCAGATATCGTCGATTTACATCCATTGAAGCCGTTTGAGGTCGATTGTCACTTTGTGTTGATTGAAAATTTTCAAAGTCTATCTTTCTAATTTTAAGTTGAATTTCAACATTTCTCATATATTTGAGTGAGTTTGCATCTAACTTTGTCAGATATCGTCGATTTACATCCATTCAAGCTCATTGAGGTCGATTGTCACTTTGTGTTAATTGAAAATTTTCAAAGTCTATCTTCCTAATTTGAAGTCGAGTTCCAACATTTCTTATATATTTGAGTGAGTTCGCATCTAACTTTGTCAGATATCGTCGATTTACATCCATTGAAGCCGTTTGAGGTCGATTGTCACTTTGTGTTGATTGAAAATTTCCAAAGTCTATCTTCCTAATTTAAAGTTGAATTTCAACATTTCTCATATATTTGAGTGAGTTTGCATCTAACTTTGTCAGATATCGTCGATTTACATCCATTGAAGCCGTTTGAGGTCGATTGTCACTTTGTGTTGATTGAAAATTTCCAAAGTCTATCTTCCTAATTTTAAGTCGAGTTCCAACATTTCTTATATATTTGAGTGAGTTCGCATCTAACTTTGTCAGATATCGTCGACTTACATCCATTGAAGCCGTTTGAGGTCGATTGTCACTTTGTGTTGATTGAAAATTTTCAAAGTCTATCTTCCTAATTTGAAGTCGAATTTCAACATTTCTTATATATTTGAGTGAGTTTGCATCTATATTTGTCAGATATCGTCGATTACATCCATTGAAGCCGTTTGAGGTCGATTGTCACTTTGTGTTGATTGAAAATTTTCAAAGTCTATCTTCCTAATTTGAAGTCAAATTTCAACATTTATTATATATTTGAGTGAGTTCGCATCTAACTTTGTCAGATATCGTCGATTTACATCCATTGAAGCCGTTTGAGGTCGATTGTCACTTTGTGTTGATTGAAAATTTTCAAAGTCTATCTTCCTAATTTGAAGTCGAATTTCAACATTTCTTATATATTTGAGTGAGTTCGCATCTAACTTTGTCAGATATCGTCGACTTACATCCATTGAAGCCGTTTGAGGTCGATTGTCACTTTGTGTTGATTGAAAATTTTCAAAGTCTATCTTCCTAATTTGAAGTCGAATTTCAACATTTCTTATATATTTGAGTGAGTTTGCATCTATATTTGTCAGATATCGTCGATTACATCCATTGAAGCCGTTTGAGGTCGATTGTTACTTTGTGTTGATTGAAAATTTCCAAAGTCTATCTTCCTAATTTGAAGTCGAATTTCAACATTTCTTATATATTTGAGTGAGTTTGCATCTAACTTTGTCAGATATCGTCGATTACATCCATTGAAGCCGTTTGAGGTCGATTGTTACTTTGTGTTGATTGAAAATTTCCAAAGTCTATCTTCCTAATTTGAAGTCGAATTTCAACATTTCTTATATATTTGAGTGAGTTTGCATCAAACTTTGTCAGATACCGTCGATTAACATCCATTGAAGCTCATTGAGGTCGATTGTCACTTTGTGTTGATTGAAAATTTTCAAAGTCTATCTTCCTAATTTAAAGTTGAATTTAAACAGTTCTCATATATTTGAGTGAGTTTGCATCTAACTTTGTCAGATAACGTCGATTTTACATCCATTGAAGCCGTTTGAGGTCAATTGTCACTTTGTGTTGATTGAAAATTTTCAAAGTCTATCTTCCTAATTTGAAGTCGAATTTCAACATTTCTCATATATTTGAGGGAGTTTGCATCTAACTTTGTCAGATATCGTCGATTTACATCCATTGAAGCCGTTTAAGGTCGATTGTCACTTTGTGTTGATTGAAAATTTTCAAAGTCTGTCTTCCTAATTTGAAGTCGAATTTCAACATTTATTATATATTTGAGTGAGTTCGCATCTAACTTTGAAAGATATCGTCGATTTACATCCATTGAAGACGTTTAAGGTCGATTGTCACTTTGTGTTGATTGAAAATTTTCAAAGTCTATCTTCCTAATTTGAAGTCGAATTTCAAGATTTCTTATATATTTGAGTGAGTTCGCATCTAACTTTGTCAGATATCGTCGATTTACATCCATTGAAGCCGTTTGAGGTCGATTGTCACTTTGTGTTGATTGAAAATTTTCAAAGTCTATCTTTCTAATTTTAAGTTGAATTTCAACATTTCTCATATATTTGAGTGAGTTTGCATCTAACTTTGTCAGATATCGTCGATTTACATCCATTCAAGCTCATTGAGGTCGATTGTCACTTTGTGTTAATTGAAAATTTTCAAAGTCTATCTTCCTAATTTGAAGTCGAGTTCCAACATTTCTTATATATTTGAGTGAGTTCGCATCTAACTTTGTCAGATATCGTCGATTTACATCCATTGAAGCCGTTTGAGGTCGATTGTCACTTTGTGTTGATTGAAAATTTTCAAAGTCTATCTTTCTAATTTTAAGTTGAATTTCAACATTTCTCATATATTTGAGTGAGTTTGCATCTAACTTTGTCAGATATCGTCGATTTACATCCATTCAAGCTCATTGAGGTCGATTGTCACTTTGTGTTAATTGAAAATTTTCAAAGTCTATCTTCCTAATTTGAAGTCGAGTTCCAACATTTCTTATATATTTGAGTGAGTTCGCATCTAACTTTGTCAGATATCGTCGATTTACATCCATTGAAGCCGTTTGAGGTCGATTGTCACTTTGTGTTGATTGAAAATTTCCAAAGTCTATCTTCCTAATTTAAAGTTGAATTTCAACATTTCTCATATATTTGAGTGAGTTTGCATCTAACTTTGTCAGTTATCGTCGATTTACATCCATTGAAGCCGTTTGAGGTCGATTGTCACTTTGTGTTGATTGAAAATTTCCAAAGTCTATCTTCCTAATTTTAAGTCGAGTTCCAACATTTCTTATATATTTGAGTGAGTTCGCATCTAACTTTGTCAGATATCGTCGACTTACATCCATTGAAGCCGTTTGAGGTCGATTGTCACTTTGTGTTGATTGAAAATTTTCAAAGTCTATCTTCCTAATTTGAAGTCGAATTTCAACATTTCTTATATATTTGAGTGAGTTTGCATCTATATTTGTCAGATATCGTCGATTACATCCATTGAAGCCGTTTGAGGTCGATTGTCACTTTGTGTTGATTGAAAATTTTCAAAGTCTATCTTCCTAATTTGAAGTCAAATTTCAACATTTATTATATATTTGAGTGAGTTCGCATCTAACTTTGTCAGATATCGTCGATTTACATCCATTGAAGCCGTTTGAGGTCGATTGTCACTTTGTGTTGATTGAAAATTTTCAAAGTCTATCTTCCTAATTTGAAGTCGAATTTCAACATTTCTTATATATTTGAGTGAGTTCGCATCTAACTTTGTCAGATATCGTCGACTTACATCCATTGAAGCCGTTTGAGGTCGATTGTCACTTTGTGTTGATTGAAAATTTTCAAAGTCTATCTTCCTAATTTGAAGTCGAATTTCAACATTTCTTATATATTTGAGTGAGTTTGCATCTATATTTGTCAGATATCGTCGATTACATCCATTGAAGCCGTTTGAGGTCGATTGTTACTTTGTGTTGATTGAAAATTTCCAAAGTCTATCTTCCTAATTTGAAGTCGAATTTCAACATTTCTTATATATTTGAGTGAGTTTGCATCTAACTTTGTCAGATATCGTCGATTACATCCATTGAAGCCGTTTGAGGTCGATTGTTACTTTGTGTTGATTGAAAATTTCCAAAGTCTATCTTCCTAATTTGAAGTCGAATTTCAACATTTCTTATATATTTGAGTGAGTTTGCATCAAACTTTGTCAGATACCGTCGATTAACATCCATTGAAGCTCATTGAGGTCGATTGTCACTTTGTGTTGATTGAAAATTTTCAAAGTCTATCTTCCTAATTTAAAGTTGAATTTAAACAGTTCTCATATATTTGAGTGAGTTTGCATCTAACTTTGTCAGATAACGTCGATTTTACATCCATTGAAGCCGTTTGAGGTCAATTGTCACTTTGTGTTGATTGAAAATTTTCAAAGTCTATCTTCCTAGTTTGAAGTCGAATTTCAACATTTCTCATATATTTGAGGGAGTTTGCATCTAACTTTGTCAGATATCGTCGATTTACATCCATTGAAGCCGTTTAAGGTCGATTGTCACTTTGTGTTGATTGAAAATTTTCAAAGTCTGTCTTCCTAATTTGAAGTCGAATTTCAACATTTATTATATATTTGAGTGAGTTCGCATCTAACTTTGAAAGATATCGTCGATTTACATCCATTGAAGACGTTTGAGGTCGATTGTCACTTTGTGTTGATTGAAAATTTTCAAAGTCTATCTTCCTAATTTGAAGTCAAATTTCAACATTTATTGTATATTTGAGTGAGTTTGCATCTAACTTTGTCAGATACCGTCGATTAACATCCATTGAAGCTCATTGAGGTCGATTGTCACTTTGTGTTGATTGAAAATTTTCAAAGTCTATCTTCCTAATTTGAAGTCGAATTTCAACATTTCTTATATATTTGAGTGAGTTCGCATCTAACTTTGTCAGATATCGTCGACTTACATCCATTGAAGCCGTTTGAGGTCGATTGTCACTTTGTGTTGATTGAAAATTTTCAAAGTCTATCTTCCTAATTTGAAGTCGAATTTCAACATTTATTATATATTTGAGTGAGTTCGCATCTAAATTTGTCAGATATCGTCGGTTTACATCCATTGAAGCCGTTTGAGGTCGATTGTCACTTTGTGTTGATTGAAAATTTTCAAAGTCTATCTTCCTAATATGAAGTCGAATTTCAACATTTCTTATATATTTGATTGAGTTTGCATCTAACTTTGTCAGATATCGTCGATTTACATCCATTGAAGCCGTTTGAGGTCGATTGTCACTTTGTGTTGATTGAAAATTTTCAAAGTCTGTCTTCCTAATTTGAAGTCGAATTTCAACATTTATTATATATTTGAGTGAGTTTGCATCTAACTTTGAAAGATATCGTCGATTTACATCCATTGAAGACGTTTGAGGTCGATTGTCACTTTGTGTTGATTGAAAATTTTCAAAGTCTATCTTCCTAATTTAAAGTTGAATTTCAACATTTCTCATATATTTGAGTGAGTTTGCATCTAACATTGTCAGATATCGTCGATTTTACATCCATTGAAGCCGTTTGAGGTCAATTGTCACTTTGTGTTGATTGAAAATTTTCAAAGTCTATCTTCCTAATTTGAAGTCGAATTTCAACATTTCTCATATATTTGAGGGAGTTTGCATCTAACTTTGTCAGATATCGTCGATTTACATCCATTGAAGCCGTTTGAGGCCGATTGTCACTTTGTGTTGATTGAAAATTTTCAAAGTCTGTCTTCCTAATTTGAAGTCGAATTTCAACATTTATTATATATTTGAGTGAGTTCGCATCTAACATTGAAAGATATCGTCGATTTACATCCATTGAAGACGTTTGAGGTCGATTGTCACTTTGTGTTGATTGAAAATTTTCAAAGTCTATCTTCCTAATTTGAAGTCAAATTTCAACATTTATTGTATATTTGAGTGAGTTCGCATCTAACTTTGTCAGATATCGTCGATTTACATCCATTGAAGCCGTTTGAGGTCGATTGTCACTTTGTGTTGATTGAAAATTTTCAAAGTCTGTCTTCCTAATTTGAAGTCGAATTTCAACATTTATTATATATTTGAGTGAGTTCGCATCTAACTTTGAAAGATATCGTCGATTTACATCCATTGAAGACGTTTGAGGTCGATTGTCACTTTGTGTTGATTGAAAATTTTCAAAGTCTATCTTCCTAATTTGAAGTCGAATTTCAACATTTCTCATATATTTGAGGGAGTTTGCGTCTAACTTTGTCAGATATCGTCGATTTACATCCATTGAAGCCGTTTGAGGTCGATTGTCACTTTGTGTTGATTGAAAATTTTCAAAGTCTGTCTTCCTAATTTGAAGTCGAATTTCAACATTTATTATATATTTGAGTGAGTTCGCATCTAACTTTGAAAGATATCGTCGATTTACATCCATTGAAGACGTTTGAGGTCGATTGTCACTTTGTGTTGATTGAAAATTTTCAAAGTCTATCTTCCTAATTTGAAGTCAAATTTCAACATTTATTGTATATTTGAGTGAGTTCGCATCTAACTTTGTCAGATATCGTCGATTTACATCCATTGAAGCTCATTGAGGTCGATTGTCACTTTGTGTTGATTGAAAATTTTCAAAGTCTATCTTCCTAATTTGAAGTCGAATTTCAACATTTCTTATATATTTGAGTGAGTTCGCATCTAACTTTGTCAGATATCGTCGACTTACATCCATTGAAGCCGTTTGAGGTCGATTGTCACTTTGTGTTGATTGAAAATTTTCAAAGTCTATCTTCCTAATTTGAAGTCGAATTTCAACATTTATTATATATTTGAGTGAGTTCGCATCTAAATTTGTCAGATATCGTCGGTTTACATCCATTGAAGCCGTTTGAGGTCGATTGTCACTTTGTGTTGATTGAAAATTTTCAAAGTCTATCTTCCTAATATGAAGTCGAATTTCAACATTTCTTATATATTTGAGTGAGTTTGCATCTAACTTTGTCAGATATCGTCGATTTACATCCATTGAAGCCGTTTGAGGTCGATTGTCACTTTGTGTTGATTGAAAATTTTCAAAGTCTGTCTTCCTAATTTGAAGTCGAATTTCAACATTTATTATATATTTGAGTGAGTTTGCATCTAACTTTGAAAGATATCGTCGATTTACATCCATTGAAGACGTTTGAGGTCGATTGTCACTTTGTGTTGATTGAAAATTTTCAAAGTCTATCTTCCTAATTTAAAGTTGAATTTCAACATTTCTCATATATTTGAGTGAGTTTGCATCTAACTTTGTCAGATATCGTCGATTTTACATCCATTGAAGCCGTTTGAGGTCAATTGTCACTTTGTGTTGATTGAAAATTTTCAAAGTCTATCTTCCTAATTTGAAGTCGAATTTCAACATTTCTCATATATTTGAGGGAGTTTGCATCTAACTTTGTCAGATATCGTCGATTTACATCCATTGAAGCCGTTTGAGGTCGATTGTCACTTTGTGTTGATTGAAAATTTTCAAAGTCTGTCTTCCTAATTTGAAGTCGAATTTCAACATTTATTATATATTTGAGTGAGTTCGCATCTAACTTTGAAAGATATCGTCGATTTACATCCATTGAAGACGTTTGAGGTCGATTGTCACTTTGTGTTGATTGAAAATTTTCAAAGTCTATCTTCCTAATTTGAAGTCAAATTTCAACATTTATTGTATATTTGAGTGAGTTCGCATCTAACTTTGTCAGATATCGTCGATTTACATCCATTGAAGCCGTTTGAGGTCGATTGTCACTTTGTGTTGATTGAAAATTTTCAAAGTCTATCTTCCTAATTTGAAGTCAAATTTCAACATTTATTATATATATGAGTGAGTTCGCATCTAACTTTGTCAGATATCGTCGATTTACATCCATTGAAGCCGTTTGAGGTCGATTGTCACTTTGTGTTGATTGAAAATTTTCAAAGTCTATCTTCCTAATTTGAAGTCGAATTTCAACATTTCTTATATATTTGAGTGAGTTTGCATCTATATTTGTCAGATATCGTCGATTACATCCATTGAAGCCGTTTGAGGTCGATTGTTACTTTGTGTTGATTGAAAATTTCCAAAGTCTATCTTCCTAATTTGAAGTCGAATTTCAACATTTCTTATATATTTGAGTGAGTTTGCATCTAACTTTGTCAGATATCGTCGATTTACATCCATTGAAGCCGTTTGAGGTCGATTGTCACTTCCTAATTTGAAGTCGAATTTTAACATTTCTTATATATTTGAGTGAGTTCGCATCTAACTTTGTCAGATATCGTCGATTTACATCCATTGAAGCCGTTTGAGGTCGATTGTCACTTTGTGTTGATTGAAAATTTTCAAAGTCTATCTTCCTAATTTGGAATCGAATTTCAACATTTCTTATATATTTGAGTGAGTTTGCATCTAACTTTGTCAGATATCGTCGATTTACATCCATTGAAGCCGTTTGAGGTCGATTGTCACTTTGTGTTGATTGAAAATTTTCAAAGTCTGTCTTCCTAATTTGAAGTCGAATTTCAACATTTATTATATATTTGAGTGAGTTTGCATCTAACTTTGAAAGATATCGTCGATTTACATCCATTGAAGACGTTTGAGGTCGATTGTCACTTTGTGTTGATTGAAAATTTTCAAAGTCTATCTTCCTAATTTAAAGTTGAATTTCAACATTTCTCATATATTTGAGTGAGTTTGCATCTAACTTTGTCAGATATCGTCGATTTTACATCCATTGAAGCCGTTTGAGGTCAATTGTCACTTTGTGTTGATTGAAAATTTTCAAAGTCTATCTTCCTAATTTGAAGTCGAATTTCAACATTTCTCATATATTTGAGGGAGTTTGCATCTAACTTTGTCAGATATCGTCGATTTACATCCATTGAAGCCGTTTGAGGTCGATTGTCACTTTGTGTTGATTGAAAATTTTCAAAGTCTGTCTTCCTAATTTGAAGTCGAATTTCAACATTTATTATATATTTGAGTGAGTTCGCATCTAACTTTGAAAGATATCGTCGATTTACATCCATTGAAGACGTTTGAGGTCGATTGTCACTTTGTGTTGATTGAAAATTTTCAAAGTCTATCTTCCTAATTTGAAGTCAAATTTCAACATTTATTGTATATTTGAGTGAGTTCGCATCTAACTTTGTCAGATATCGTCGATTTACATCCATTGAAGCCGTTTGAGGTCGATTGTCACTTTGTGTTGATTGAAAATTTTCAAAGTCTATCTTCCTAATTTGAAGTCAAATTTCAACATTTATTATATATTTGAGTGAGTTCGCATCTAACTTTGTCAGATATCGTCGATTTACATCCATTGAAGCCGTTTGAGGTCGATTGTCACTTTGTGTTGATTGAAAATTTTCAAAGTCTATCTTCCTAATTTGAAGTCGAATTTCAACATTTCTTATATATTTGAGTGAGTTTGCATCTATATTTGTCAGATATCGTCGATTACATCCATTGAAGCCGTTTGAGGTCGATTGTTACTTTGTGTTGATTGAAAATTTCCAAAGTCTATCTTCCTAATTTGAAGTCGAATTTCAACATTTCTTATATATTTGAGTGAGTTTGCATCTAACTTTGTCAGATATCGTCGATTACATCCATTGAAGCCGTTTGAGGTCGATTGTTACTTTGTGTTGATTGAAAATTTCCAAAGTCTATCTTCCTAATTTGAAGTCGAATTTCAACATTTCTTATATATTTGAGTGAGTTTGCATCAAACTTTGTCAGATACCGTCGATTAACATCCATTGAAGCTCATTGAGGTCGATTGTCACTTTGTGTTGATTGAAAATTTTCAAAGTCTATCTTCCTAATTTAAAGTTGAATTTAAACAGTTCTCATATATTTGAGTGAGTTTGCATCTAACTTTGTCAGATAACGTCGATTTTACATCCATTGAAGCCGTTTGAGGTCAATTGTCACTTTGTGTTGATTGAAAATTTTCAAAGTCTATCTTCCTAATTTGAAGTCGAATTTCAACATTTCTCATATATTTGAGGGAGTTTGCATCTAACTTTGTCAGATATCGTCGATTTACATCCATTGAAGCCGTTTGAGGTCGATTGTCACTTTGTGTTGATTGAAAATTTTCAAAGTCTGTCTTCCTAATTTGAAGTCGAATTTCAACATTTATTATATATTTGAGTGAGTTCGCATCTAACTTTGAAAGATATCGTCGATTTACATCCATTGAAGACGTTTGAGGTCGATTGTCACTTTGTGTTGATTGAAAATTTTCAAAGTCTATCTTCCTAATTTGAAGTCAAATTTCAACATTTATTGTATATTTGAGTGAGTTCGCATCTAACTTTGTCAGATATCGTCGATTTACATCCATTGAAGCCGTTTGAGGTCGATTGTCACTTTGTGTTGATTGAAAATTTTCAAAGTCTATCTTCCTAATTTGAAGTCAAATTTCAACATTTATTATATATTTGAGTGAGTTCGCATCTAACTTTGTCAGATATCGTCGATTTACATCCATTGAAGCCGTTTGAGGTCGATTGTCACTTTGTGTTGATTGAAAATTTTCAAAGTCTATCTTCCTAATTTGAAGTCGAATTTCAACATTTCTTATATATTTGAGTGAGTTTGCATCTATATTTGTCAGATATCGTCGATTACATCCATTGAAGCCGTTTGAGGTCGATTGTTACTTTGTGTTGATTGAAAATTTCCAAAGTCTATCTTCCTAATTTGAAGTCGAATTTCAACATTTCTTATATATTTGAGTGAGTTTGCATCTAACTTTGTCAGATATCGTCGATTACATCCATTGAAGCCGTTTGAGGTCGATTGTTACTTTGTGTTGATTGAAAATTTCCAAAGTCTATCTTCCTAATTTGAAGTCGAATTTCAACATTTCTTATATATTTGAGTGAGTTTGCATCAAACTTTGTCAGATACCGTCGATTAACATCCATTGAAGCTCATTGAGGTCGATTGTCACTTTGTGTTGATTGAAAATTTTTAAAGTCTATCTTCCTAATTTAAAGTTGAATTTAAACAGTTCTCATATATTTGAGTGAGTTTGCATCTAACTTTGTCAGATAACGTCGATTTTACATCCATTGAAGCCGTTTGAGGTCAATTGTCACTTTGTGTTGATTGAAAATTTTCAAAGTCTATCTTCCTAATTTGAAGTCGAATTTCAACATTTCTCATATATTTGAGGGAGTTTGCATCTAACTTTGTCAGATATCGTCGATTTACATCCATTGAAGCCGTTTAAGGTCGATTGTCACTTTGTGTTGATTGAAAATTTTCAAAGTCTGTCTTCCTAATTTGGAGTCGAATTTCAACATTTATTATATATTTGAGTGAGTTCGCATCTAACTTTGAAAGATATCGTCGATTTACATCCATTGAAGACGTTTGAGGTCGATTGTCACTTTGTGTTGATTGAAAATTTTCAAAGTCTATCTTCCTAATTTGAAGTCAAATTTCAACATTTATTGTATATTTGAGTGAGTTTGCATCTAACTTTGTCAGATACCGTCGATTAACATCCATTGAAGCTCATTGAGGTCGATTGTCACTTTGTGTTGATTGAAAATTTTCAAAGTCTATCTTCCTAATTTGAAGTCGAATTTCAACATTTCTTATATATTTGAGTGAGTTCGCATCTAACTTTGTCAGATATCGTCGACTTACATCCATTGAAGCCGTTTGAGGTCGATTGTCACTTTGTGTTGATTGAAAATTTTCAAAGTCTATCTTCCTAATTTGAAGTCGAATTTCAACATTTATTATATATTTGAGTGAGTTCGCATCTAAATTTGTCAGATATCGTCGGTTTACATCCATTGAAGCCGTTTGAGGTCGATTGTCACTTTGTGTTGATTGAAAATTTTCAAAGTCTATCTTCCTAATATGAAGTCGAATTTCAACATTTCTTATATATTTGAGTGAGTTTGCATCTAACTTTGTCAGATATCGTCGATTTACATCCATTGAAGCCGTTTGAGGTCGATTGTCACTTTGTGTTGATTGAAAATTTTCAAAGTCTGTCTTCCTAATTTGAAGTCGAATTTCAACATTTATTATATATTTGAGTGAGTTTGCATCTAACTTTGAAAGATATCGTCGATTTACATCCATTGAAGACGTTTGAGGTCGATTGTCACTTTGTGTTGATTGAAAATTTTCAAAGTCTATCTTCCTAATTTAAAGTTGAATTTCAACATTTCTCATATATTTGAGTGAGTTTGCATCTAACTTTGTCAGATATCGTCGATTTTACATCCATTGAAGCCGTTTGAGGTCAATTGTCACTTTGTGTTGATTGAAAATTTTCAAAGTCTATCTTCCTAATTTGAAGTCGAATTTCAACATTTCTCATATATTTGAGGGAGTTTGCATCTAACTTTGTCAGATATCGTCGATTTACATCCATTGAAGCCGTTTGAGGTCGATTGTCACTTTGTGTTGATTGAAAATTTTCAAAGTCTGTCTTCCTAATTTGAAGTCGAATTTCAACATTTATTATATATTTGAGTGAGTTCGCATCTAACTTTGAAAGATATCGTCGATTTACATCCATTGAAGACGTTTGAGGTCGATTGTCACTTTGTGTTGATTGAAAATTTTCAAAGTCTATCTTCCTAATTTGAAGTCAAATTTCAACATTTATTGTATATTTGAGTGAGTTCGCATCTAACTTTGTCAGATATCGTCGATTTACATCCATTGAAGCCGTTTGAGGTCGATTGTCACTTTGTGTTGATTGAAAATTTTCAAAGTCTATCTTCCTAATTTGAAGTCAAATTTCAACATTTATTATATATTTGAGTGAGTTCGCATCTAACTTTGTCAGATATCGTCGATTTACATCCATTGAAGCCGTTTGAGGTCGATTGTCACTTTGTGTTGATTGAAAATTTTCAAAGTCTATCTTCCTAATTTGAAGTCGAATTTCAACATTTCTTATATATTTGAGTGAGTTTGCATCTATATTTGTCAGATATCGTCGATTACATCCATTGAAGCCGTTTGAGGTCGATTGTTACTTTGTGTTGATTGAAAATTTCCAAAGTCTATCTTCCTAATTTGAAGTCGAATTTCAACATTTCTTATATATTTGAGTGAGTTTGCATCTAACTTTGTCAGATATCGTCGATTACATCCATTGAAGCCGTTTGAGGTCGATTGTTACTTTGTGTTGATTGAAAATTTCCAAAGTCTATCTTCCTAATTTGAAGTCGAATTTCAACATTTCTTATATATTTGAGTGAGTTTGCATCAAACTTTGTCAGATACCGTCGATTAACATCCATTGAAGCTCATTGAGGTCGATTGTCACTTTGTGTTGATTGAAAATTTTCAAAGTCTATCTTCCTAATTTAAAGTTGAATTTAAACAGTTCTCATATATTTGAGTGAGTTTGCATCTAACTTTGTCAGATAACGTCGATTTTACATCCATTGAAGCCGTTTGAGGTCAATTGTCACTTTGTGTTGATTGAAAATTTTCAAAGTCTATCTTCCTAATTTGAAGTCGAATTTCAACATTTCTCATATATTTGAGGGAGTTTGCATCTAACTTTGTCAGATATCGTCGATTTACATCCATTGAAGCCGTTTGAGGTCGATTGTCACTTTGTGTTGATTGAAAATTTTCAAAGTCTGTCTTCCTAATTTGAAGTCGAATTTCAACATTTATTATATATTTGAGTGAGTTCGCATCTAACTTTGAAAGATATCGTCGATTTACATCCATTGAAGACGTTTGAGGTCGATTGTCACTTTGTGTTGATTGAAAATTTTCAAAGTCTATCTTCCTAATTTGAAGTCAAATTTCAACATTTATTGTATATTTGAGTGAGTTCGCATCTAACTTTGTCAGATATCGTCGATTTACATCCATTGAAGCCGTTTGAGGTCGATTGTCACTTTGTGTTGATTGAAAATTTTCAAAGTCTATCTTCCTAATTTGAAGTCAAATTTCAACATTTATTATATATTTGAGTGAGTTCGCATCTAACTTTGTCAGATATCGTCGATTTACATCCATTGAAGCCGTTTGAGGTCGATTGTCACTTTGTGTTGATTGAAAATTTTCAAAGTCTATCTTCCTAATTTGAAGTCGAATTTCAACATTTCTTATATATTTGAGTGAGTTTGCATCTATATTTGTCAGATATCGTCGATTACATCCATTGAAGCCGTTTGAGGTCGATTGTTACTTTGTGTTGATTGAAAATTTCCAAAGTCTATCTTCCTAATTTGAAGTCGAATTTCAACATTTCTTATATATTTGAGTGAGTTTGCATCTAACTTTGTCAGATATCGTCGATTACATCCATTGAAGCCGTTTGAGGTCGATTGTTACTTTGTGTTGATTGAAAATTTCCAAAGTCTATCTTCCTAATTTGAAGTCGAATTTCAACATTTATTGTATATTTGAGTGAGTTTGCATCTAACTTTGTCAGATACCGTCGATTAACATCCATTGAAGCTCATTGAGGTCGATTGTCACTTTGTGTTGATTGAAAATTTTCAAAGTCTATCTTCCTAATTTGAAGTCGAATTTCAACATTTCTTATATATTTGAGTGAGTTCGCATCTAACTTTGTCAGATATCGTCGACTTACATCCATTGAAGCCGTTTGAGGTCGATTGTCACTTTGTGTTGATTGAAAATTTTCAAAGTCTATCTTCCTAATTTGAAGTCGAATTTCAACATTTATTATATATTTGAGTGAGTTCGCATCTAAATTTGTCAGATATCGTCGGTTTACATCCATTGAAGCCGTTTGAGGTCGATTGTCACTTTGTGTTGATTGAAAATTTTCAAAGTCTATCTTCCTAATATGAAGTCGAATTTCAACATTTCTTATATATTTGAGTGAGTTTGCATCTAACTTTGTCAGATATCGTCGATTTACATCCATTGAAGCCGTTTGAGGTCGATTGTCACTTTGTGTTGATTGAAAATTTTCAAAGTCTGTCTTCCTAATTTGAAGTCGAATTTCAACATTTATTATATATTTGAGTGAGTTTGCATCTAACTTTGAAAGATATCGTCGATTTACATCCATTGAAGACGTTTGAGGTCGATTGTCACTTTGTGTTGATTGAAAATTTTCAAAGTCTATCTTCCTAATTTGAAGTCGAATTTCAACATTTCTTATATATTTGAGTGAGTTTGCATCTATATTTGTCAGATATCGTCGATTACATCCATTGAAGCCGTTTGAGGTCGATTGTTACTTTGTGTTGATTGAAAATTTCCAAAGTCTATCTTCCTAATTTGAAGTCGAATTTCAACATTTCTTATATATTTGAGTGAGTTTGCATCAAACTTTGTCAGATACCGTCGATTAACATCCATTGAAGCTCATTGAGGTCGATTGTCACTTTGTGTTGATTGAAAATTTTCAAAGTCTATCTTCCTAATTTAAAGTTGAATTTAAACAGTTCTCATATATTTGAGTGAGTTTGCATCTAACTTTGTCAGATAACGTCGATTTTACATCCATTGAAGCCGTTTGAGGTCAATTGTCACTTTGTGTTGATTGAAAATTTTCAAAGTCTATCTTCCTAATTTGAAGTCGAATTTCAACATTTCTCATATATTTGAGGGAGTTTGCATCTAACTTTGTCAGATATCGTCGATTTACATCCATTGAAGCCGTTTGAGGTCGATTGTCACTTTGTGTTGATTGAAAATTTTCAAAGTCTGTCTTCCTAATTTGAAGTCGAATTTCAACATTTATTATATATTTGAGTGAGTTCGCATCTAACTTTGAAAGATATCGTCGATTTACATCCATTGAAGACGTTTGAGGTCGATTGTCACTTTGTGTTGATTGAAAATTTTCAAAGTCTATCTTCCTAATTTGAAGTCAAATTTCAACATTTATTGTATATTTGAGTGAGTTCGCATCTAACTTTGTCAGATATCGTCGATTTACATCCATTGAAGCCGTTTGAGGTCGATTGTCACTTTGTGTTGATTGAAAATTTTCAAAGTCTATCTTCCTAATTTGAAGTCAAATTTCAACATTTATTATATATTTGAGTGAGTTCGCATCTAACTTTGTCAGATATCGTCGATTTACATCCATTGAAGCCGTTTGAGGTCGATTGTCACTTTGTGTTGATTGAAAATTTTCAAAGTCTATCTTCCTAATTTGAAGTCGAATTTCAACATTTCTTATATATTTGAGTGAGTTTGCATCTATATTTGTCAGATATCGTCGATTACATCCATTGAAGCCGTTTGAGGTCGATTGTTACTTTGTGTTGATTGAAAATTTCCAAAGTCTATCTTCCTAATTTGAAGTCGAATTTCAACATTTCTTATATATTTGAGTGAGTTTGCATCTAACTTTGTCAGATATCGTCGATTACATCCATTGAAGCCGTTTGAGGTCGATTGTTACTTTGTGTTGATTGAAAATTTCCAAAGTCTATCTTCCTAATTTGAAGTCGAATTTCAACATTTATTGTATATTTGAGTGAGTTTGCATCTAACTTTGTCAGATACCGTCGATTAACATCCATTGAAGCTCATTGAGGTCGATTGTCACTTTGTGTTGATTGAAAATTTTCAAAGTCTATCTTCCTAATTTGAAGTCGAATTTCAACATTTCTTATATATTTGAGTGAGTTCGCATCTAACTTTGTCAGATATCGTCGACTTACATCCATTGAAGCCGTTTGAGGTCGATTGTCACTTTGTGTTGATTGAAAATTTTCAAAGTCTATCTTCCTAATTTGAAGTCGAATTTCAACATTTATTATATATTTGAGTGAGTTCGCATCTAAATTTGTCAGATATCGTCGGTTTACATCCATTGAAGCCGTTTGAGGTCGATTGTCACTTTGTGTTGATTGAAAATTTTCAAAGTCTATCTTCCTAATATGAAGTCGAATTTCAACATTTCTTATATATTTGAGTGAGTTTGCATCTAACTTTGTCAGATATCGTCGATTTACATCCATTGAAGCCGTTTGAGGTCGATTGTCACTTTGTGTTGATTGAAAATTTTCAAAGTCTGTCTTCCTAATTTGAAGTCGAATTTCAACATTTATTATATATTTGAGTGAGTTTGCATCTAACTTTGAAAGATATCGTCGATTTACATCCATTGAAGACGTTTGAGGTCGATTGTCACTTTGTGTTGATTGAAAATTTTCAAAGTCTATCTTCCTAATTTGAAGTCGAATTTCAACATTTCTTATATATTTGAGTGAGTTTGCATCTATATTTGTCAGATATCGTCGATTACATCCATTGAAGCCGTTTGAGGTCGATTGTTACTTTGTGTTGATTGAAAATTTCCAAAGTCTATCTTCCTAATTTGAAGTCGAATTTCAACATTTCTTATATATTTGAGTGAGTTTGCATCAAACTTTGTCAGATACCGTCGATTAACATCCATTGAAGCTCATTGAGGTCGATTGTCACTTTGTGTTGATTGAAAATTTTCAAAGTCTATCTTCCTAATTTAAAGTTGAATTTAAACAGTTCTCATATATTTGAGTGAGTTTGCATCTAACTTTGTCAGATAACGTCGATTTTACATCCATTGAAGCCGTTTGAGGTCAATTGTCACTTTGTGTTGATTGAAAATTTTCAAAGTCTATCTTCCTAATTTGAAGTCGAATTTCAACATTTCTCATATATTTGAGGGAGTTTGCATCTAACTTTGTCAGATATCGTCGATTTACATCCATTGAAGCCGTTTGAGGTCGATTGTCACTTTGTGTTGATTGAAAATTTTCAAAGTCTGTCTTCCTAATTTGAAGTCGAATTTCAACATTTATTATATATTTGAGTGAGTTCGCATCTAACTTTGAAAGATATCGTCGATTTACATCCATTGAAGACGTTTGAGGTCGATTGTCACTTTGTGTTGATTGAAAATTTTCAAAGTCTATCTTCCTAATTTGAAGTCAAATTTCAACATTTATTGTATATTTGAGTGAGTTCGCATCTAACTTTGTCAGATATCGTCGATTTACATCCATTGAAGCCGTTTGAGGTCGATTGTCACTTTGTGTTGATTGAAAATTTTCAAAGTCTATCTTCCTAATTTGAAGTCAAATTTCAACATTTATTATATATTTGAGTGAGTTCGCATCTAACTTTGTCAGATATCGTCGATTTACATCCATTGAAGCCGTTTGAGGTCGATTGTCACTTTGTGTTGATTGAAAATTTTCAAAGTCTATCTTCCTAATTTGAAGTCGAATTTCAACATTTCTTATATATTTGAGTGAGTTTGCATCTATATTTGTCAGATATCGTCGATTACATCCATTGAAGCCGTTTGAGGTCGATTGTTACTTTGTGTTGATTGAAAATTTCCAAAGTCTATCTTCCTAATTTGAAGTCGAATTTCAACATTTCTTATATATTTGAGTGAGTTTGCATCTAACTTTGTCAGATATCGTCGATTACATCCATTGAAGCCGTTTGAGGTCGATTGTTACTTTGTGTTGATTGAAAATTTCCAAAGTCTATCTTCCTAATTTGAAGTCGAATTTCAACATTTATTGTATATTTGAGTGAGTTTGCATCTAACTTTGTCAGATACCGTCGATTAACATCCATTGAAGCTCATTGAGGTCGATTGTCACTTTGTGTTGATTGAAAATTTTCAAAGTCTATCTTCCTAATTTGAAGTCGAATTTCAACATTTCTTATATATTTGAGTGAGTTCGCATCTAACTTTGTCAGATATCGTCGACTTACATCCATTGAAGCCGTTTGAGGTCGATTGTCACTTTGTGTTGATTGAAAATTTTCAAAGTCTATCTTCCTAATTTGAAGTCGAATTTCAACATTTATTATATATTTGAGTGAGTTCGCATCTAAATTTGTCAGATATCGTCGGTTTACATCCATTGAAACCGTTTGAGGTCGATTGTCACTTTGTGTTGATTGAAAATTTTCAAAGTCTATCTTCCTAATATGAAGTCGAATTTCAACATTTCTTATATATTTGAGTGAGTTTGCATCTAACTTTGTCAGATATCGTCGATTTACATCCATTGAAGCCGTTTGAGGTCGATTGTCACTTTGTGTTGATTGAAAATTTTCAAAGTCTGTCTTCCTAATTTGAAGTCGAATTTCAACATTTATTATATATTTGAGTGAGTTTGCATCTAACTTTGAAAGATATCGTCGATTTACATCCATTGAAGACGTTTGAGGTCGATTGTCACTTTGTGTTGATTGAAAATTTTCAAAGTCTATCTTCCTAATTTGAAGTCGAATTTCAACATTTCTTATATATTTGAGTGAGTTTGCATCTATATTTGTCAGATATCGTCGATTACATCCATTGAAGCCGTTTGAGGTCGATTGTTACTTTGTGTTGATTGAAAATTTCCAAAGTCTATCTTCCTAATTTGAAGTCGAATTTCAACATTTCTTATATATTTGAGTGAGTTTGCATCAAACTTTGTCAGATACCGTCGATTAACATCCATTGAAGCTCATTGAGGTCGATTGTCACTTTGTGTTGATTGAAAATTTTCAAAGTCTATCTTCCTAATTTAAAGTTGAATTTAAACAGTTCTCATATATTTGAGTGAGTTTGCATCTAACTTTGTCAGATAACGTCGATTTTACATCCATTGAAGCCGTTTGAGGTCAATTGTCACTTTGTGTTGATTGAAAATTTTCAAAGTCTATCTTCCTAATTTGAAGTCGAATTTCAACATTTCTCATATATTTGAGGGAGTTTGCATCTAACTTTGTCAGATATCGTCGATTTACATCCATTGAAGCCGTTTGAGGTCGATTGTCACTTTGTGTTGATTGAAAATTTTCAAAGTCTGTCTTCCTAATTTGAAGTCGAATTTCAACATTTATTATATATTTGAGTGAGTTCGCATCTAACTTTGAAAGATATCGTCGATTTACATCCATTGAAGACGTTTGAGGTCGATTGTCACTTTGTGTTGATTGAAAATTTTCAAAGTCTATCTTCCTAATTTGAAGTCAAATTTCAACATTTATTGTATATTTGAGTGAGTTCGCATCTAACTTTGTCAGATATCGTCGATTTACATCCATTGAAGCCGTTTGAGGTCGATTGTCACTTTGTGTTGATTGAAAATTTTCAAAGTCTATCTTCCTAATTTGAAGTCAAATTTCAACATTTCTTATATATTTGAGTGAGTTCGCATCTAACTTTGTCAGATATCGTCGACTTACATCCATTGAAGCCGTTTGAGGTCGATTGTCACTTTGTGTTGATTGAAAATTTTCAAAGTCTATCTTCCTAATTTGAAGTCGAATTTCAACATTTATTATATATTTGAGTGAGTTCGCATCTAAATTTGTCAGATATCGTCGGTTTACATCCATTGAAGCCGTTTGAGGTCGATTGTCACTTTGTGTTGATTGAAAATTTTCAAAGTCTATCTTCCTAATATGAAGTCGAATTTCAACATTTCTTATATATTTGAGTGAGTTTGCATCTAACTTTGTCAGATATCGTCGATTTACATCCATTGAAGCCGTTTGAGGTCGATTGTCACTTTGTGTTGATTGAAAATTTTCAAAGTCTGTCTTCCTAATTTGAAGTCGAATTTCAACATTTATTATATATTTGAGTGAGTTTGCATCTAACTTTGAAAGATATCGTCGATTTACATCCATTGAAGACGTTTGAGGTCGATTGTCACTTTGTGTTGATTGAAAATTTTCAAAGTCTATCTTCCTAATTTAAAGTTGAATTTCAACATTTCTCATATATTTGAGTGAGTTTGCATCTAACTTTGTCAGATATCGTCGATTTTACATCCATTGAAGCCGTTTGAGGTCAATTGTCACTTTGTGTTGATTGAAAATTTTCAAAGTCTATCTTCCTAATTTGAAGTCGAATTTCAACATTTCTCATATATTTGAGGGAGTTTGCATCTAACTTTGTCAGATATCGTCGATTTACATCCATTGAAGCCGTTTGAGGTCGATTGTCACTTTGTGTTGATTGAAAATTTTCAAAGTCTGTCTTCCTAATTTGAAGTCGAATTTCAACATTTATTATATATTTGAGTGAGTTCGCATCTAACTTTGAAAGATATCGTCGATTTACATCCATTGAAGACGTTTGAGGTCGATTGTCACTTTGTGTTGATTGAAAATTTTCAAAGTCTATCTTCCTAATTTGAAGTCAAATTTCAACATTTATTGTATATTTGAGTGAGTTCGCATCTAACTTTGTCAGATATCGTCGATTTACATCCATTGAAGCCGTTTGAGGTCGATTGTCACTTTGTGTTGATTGAAAATTTTCAAAGTCTATCTTCCTAATTTGAAGTCAAATTTCAACATTTATTATATATTTGAGTGAGTTCGCATCTAACTTTGTCAGATATCGTCGATTTACATCCATTGAAGCCGTTTGAGGTCGATTGTCACTTTGTGTTGATTGAAAATTTTCAAAGTCTATCTTCCTAATTTGAAGTCGAATTTCAACATTTCTTATATATTTGAGTGAGTTTGCATCTATATTTGTCAGATATCGTCGATTACATCCATTGAAGCCGTTTGAGGTCGATTGTTACTTTGTGTTGATTGAAAATTTCCAAAGTCTATCTTCCTAATTTGAAGTCGAATTTCAACATTTCTTATATATTTGAGTGAGTTTGCATCTAACTTTGTCAGATATCGTCGATTACATCCATTGAAGCCGTTTGAGGTCGATTGTTACTTTGTGTTGATTGAAAATTTCCAAAGTCTATCTTCCTAATTTGAAGTCGAATTTCAACATTTCTTATATATTTGAGTGAGTTTGCATCAAACTTTGTCAGATACCGTCGATTAACATCCATTGAAGCTCATTGAGGTCGATTGTCACTTTGTGTTGATTGAAAATTTTCAAAGTCTATCTTCCTAATTTAAAGTTGAATTTAAACAGTTCTCATATATTTGAGTGAGTTTGCATCTAACTTTGTCAGATAACGTCGATTTTACATCCATTGAAGCCGTTTGAGGTCAATTGTCACTTTGTGTTGATTGAAAATTTTCAAAGTCTATCTTCCTAATTTGAAGTCGAATTTCAACATTTCTCATATATTTGAGGGAGTTTGCATCTAACTTTGTCAGATATCGTCGATTTACATCCATTGAAGCCGTTTGAGGTCGATTGTCACTTTGTGTTGATTGAAAATTTTCAAAGTCTGTCTTCCTAATTTGAAGTCGAATTTCAACATTTATTATATATTTGAGTGAGTTCGCATCTAACTTTGAAAGATATCGTCGATTTACATCCATTGAAGACGTTTGAGGTCGATTGTCACTTTGTGTTGATTGAAAATTTTCAAAGTCTATCTTCCTAATTTGAAGTCAAATTTCAACATTTATTGTATATTTGAGTGAGTTCGCATCTAACTTTGTCAGATATCGTCGATTTACATCCATTGAAGCCGTTTGAGGTCGATTGTCACTTTGTGTTGATTGAAAATTTTCAAAGTCTATCTTCCTAATTTGAAGTCAAATTTCAACATTTATTATATATTTGAGTGAGTTCGCATCTAACTTTGTCAGATATCGTCGATTTACATCCATTGAAGCCGTTTGAGGTCGATTGTCACTTTGTGTTGATTGAAAATTTTCAAAGTCTATCTTCCTAATTTGAAGTCGAATTTCAACATTTCTTATATATTTGAGTGAGTTTGCATCTATATTTGTCAGATATCGTCGATTACATCCATTGAAGCCGTTTGAGGTCGATTGTTACTTTGTGTTGATTGAAAATTTCCAAAGTCTATCTTCCTAATTTGAAGTCGAATTTCAACATTTCTTATATATTTGAGTGAGTTTGCATCTAACTTTGTCAGATATCGTCGATTACATCCATTGAAGCCGTTTGAGGTCGATTGTTACTTTGTGTTGATTGAAAATTTCCAAAGTCTATCTTCCTAATTTGAAGTCGAATTTCAACATTTATTGTATATTTGAGTGAGTTTGCATCTAACTTTGTCAGATACCGTCGATTAACATCCATTGAAGCTCATTGAGGTCGATTGTCACTTTGTGTTGATTGAAAATTTTCAAAGTCTATCTTCCTAATTTGAAGTCGAATTTCAACATTTCTTATATATTTGAGTGAGTTCGCATCTAACTTTGTCAGATATCGTCGACTTACATCCATTGAAGCCGTTTGAGGTCGATTGTCACTTTGTGTTGATTGAAAATTTTCAAAGTCTATCTTCCTAATTTGAAGTCGAATTTCAACATTTATTATATATTTGAGTGAGTTCGCATCTAAATTTGTCAGATATCGTCGGTTTACATCCATTGAAGCCGTTTGAGGTCGATTGTCACTTTGTGTTGATTGAAAATTTTCAAAGTCTATCTTCCTAATATGAAGTCGAATTTCAACATTTCTTATATATTTGAGTGAGTTTGCATCTAACTTTGTCAGATATCGTCGATTTACATCCATTGAAGCCGTTTGAGGTCGATTGTCACTTTGTGTTGATTGAAAATTTTCAAAGTCTGTCTTCCTAATTTGAAGTCGAATTTCAACATTTATTATATATTTGAGTGAGTTTGCATCTAACTTTGAAAGATATCGTCGATTTACATCCATTGAAGACGTTTGAGGTCGATTGTCACTTTGTGTTGATTGAAAATTTTCAAAGTCTATCTTCCTAATTTAAAGTTGAATTTCAACATTTCTCATATATTTGAGTGAGTTTGCATCTAACTTTGTCAGATATCGTCGATTTTACATCCATTGAAGCCGTTTGAGGTCAATTGTCACTTTGTGTTGATTGAAAATTTTCAAAGTCTATCTTCCTAATTTGAAGTCGAATTTCAACATTTCTCATATATTTGAGGGAGTTTGCATCTAACTTTGTCAGATATCGTCGATTTACATCCATTGAAGCCGTTTGAGGTCGATTGTCACTTTGTGTTGATTGAAAATTTTCAAAGTCTGTCTTCCTAATTTGAAGTCGAATTTCAACATTTATTATATATTTGAGTGAGTTCGCATCTAACTTTGAAAGATATCGTCGATTTACATCCATTGAAGACGTTTGAGGTCGATTGTCACTTTGTGTTGATTGAAAATTTTCAAAGTCTATCTTCCTAATTTGAAGTCAAATTTCAACATTTATTGTATATTTGAGTGAGTTCGCATCTAACTTTGTCAGATATCGTCGATTTACATCCATTGAAGCCGTTTGAGGTCGATTGTCACTTTGTGTTGATTGAAAATTTTCAAAGTCTATCTTCCTAATTTGAAGTCAAATTTCAACATTTATTATATATTTGAGTGAGTTCGCATCTAACTTTGTCAGATATCGTCGATTTACATCCATTGAAGCCGTTTGAGGTCGATTGTCACTTTGTGTTGATTGAAAATTTTCAAAGTCTATCTTCCTAATTTGAAGTCGAATTTCAACATTTCTTATATATTTGAGTGAGTTTGCATCTATATTTGTCAGATATCGTCGATTACATCCATTGAAGCCGTTTGAGGTCGATTGTTACTTTGTGTTGATTGAAAATTTCCAAAGTCTATCTTCCTAATTTGAAGTCGAATTTCAACATTTCTTATATATTTGAGTGAGTTTGCATCTAACTTTGTCAGATATCGTCGATTACATCCATTGAAGCCGTTTGAGGTCGATTGTTACTTTGTGTTGATTGAAAATTTCCAAAGTCTATCTTCCTAATTTGAAGTCGAATTTCAACATTTCTTATATATTTGAGTGAGTTTGCATCAAACTTTGTCAGATACCGTCGATTAACATCCATTGAAGCTCATTGAGGTCGATTGTCACTTTGTGTTGATTGAAAATTTTCAAAGTCTATCTTCCTAATTTAAAGTTGAATTTAAACAGTTCTCATATATTTGAGTGAGTTTGCATCTAACTTTGTCAGATATCGTCGATTTTACATCCATTGAAGCCGTTTGAGGTCAATTGTCACTTTGTGTTGATTGAAAATTTTCAAAGTCTATCTTCCTAATTTGAAGTCGAATTTCAACATTTCTCATATATTTGAGGGAGTTTGCATCTAACTTTGTCAGATATCGTCGATTTACATCCATTGAAGCCGTTTAAGGTCGATTGTCACTTTGTGTTGATTGAAAATTTTCAAAGTCTGTTTTCCTAATTTGAAGTCGAATTTCAACATTTATTATATATTTGAGTGAGTTCGCATCTAACTTTGAAAGATATCGTCGATTTACATCCATTGAAGACGTTTGAGGTCGATTGTCACTTTGTGTTGATTGAAAATTTTCAAAGTCTATCTTCCTAATTTGAAGTCAAATTTCAACATTTATTGTATATTTGAGTGAGTTTGCATCTAACTTTGTCAGATACCGTCGATTAACATCCATTGAAGCTCATTGAGGTCGATTGTCACTTTGTGTTGATTGAAAATTTTCAAAGTCTATCTTCCTAATTTGAAGTCGAATTTCAACATTTCTTATATATTTGAGTGAGTTTGCATCTAACTTTGTCAGATATCGTCGAATTACATCCATTGAAGCCGTTTGAGGTCGATTGTCACTTTGTGTTGAATGAAAATTTTCAAAGTCTATCTTCCTAATTTGAAGTCGAATTTCAACATTTCTCATATATTTGAGTAAGTTTGCATCTAAATTTGTCAGATATCGTCGATTTACATCCATTGAAGCCGTTTGAGGTCGATTGTCACTTTGTGTTGATTGAAAATTTTCAAAGTCTATCTTCCTAATTTTAAGTCGAATTTCAACATTTCTTATATATTTGAGTGAGTTTGCATCTAACTTGGTCAGATACCGTCGATTAAAATCCAATGAAGCTCATTGAGGTCGATTGTCACTTTGTGTTGATTGAAAATTTACAAAGTCTATCTTCCTAATTTGAAGTCGAATTTCAACATTTATTATATATTTGAGTGAGTTCGCATCTAACTTTGTCAGATATCGTCGACTTACATCCATTGAAGCCGTTTGAGGTCGATTGTCACTTTGTGTTGATTGAAAATTTTCAAAGTCTATCTTCCTAATTTGAAGTCGAATTTCAACATTTATTATATATTTGAGTGAGTTCGCATCTAAATTTGTCAGATATCGTCGGTTTACATCCATTGAAGCCGTTTGAGGTCGATTGTCACTTTGTGTTGATTGAAAATTTTCAAAGTCTATCTTCCTAATATGAAGTCGAATTTCAACATTTATTATATATTTGAGTGAGTTCGCATCTAACTTTGTCAGATTTCGTCGATTTACATCCATTGAAGCCGTTTGAGGTCGATTGTCACTTTGTGTTGATTGAAAATTTTCAAAGTCTATTTTCCCAATTTGAAGTCGAATTTCAACATTTCTTATATATTTGAGTGAGTTTGCATCTAACTTTGTCAGATATCGTCGATTACATCCATTGAAGCCGTTTGAGGTCGATTGTCACTTTGTGTTGATTGAAAATTTTCAAAGTCTATTTTCCCAATTTGAAGTCGAATTTCAACATTCCTTATATATTTGAGTGAGTTTGCATCTAACTTTGTCAGATACCGTCGATTGACATCCATTGAAGCTCATTGAGGTCGATTGTCACTTTGTGTTGATTGAAAATTTTCAAAGTCTATCTTCCTAATTTGAAGTCGAGTTCCAACATTTCTTATATATTTGAGTGAGTTTGCATCTAACTTTGTCAGATATCGTCGATTTACATCCATTCAAGCTCATTGAGGTCGATTGTCACTTTGTGTTGATTGAAAATTTTCAAAGTCTATCTTCCTAATTTGAAGTCGAATTTCAACATTTCTTATATATTTGAGTGAGTTTGCATCTAACTTTGTCAGATATCGTCGATTTACATCCATTGAAGCCGTTTGAGGTCGATTGTCACTTTGTGTTGATTGAAAATTTTCAAAGTCTATCTTCCTAATTTAAAGTTGAATTTCAACATTTCTCATATATTTGAGTGAGTTTGCATCTAACTTTGTCAGATATCGTCGATTTACATCCATTCAAGCTCATTGAGGTCGATTGTCACTTTGTGTTAATTGAAAATTTTCAAAGTCTATCTTCCTAATTTGAAGTCGAGTTCCAACATTTCTTATATATTTGAGTGAGTTCGCATCTAACTTTGTCAGATATCGTCGATTTACATCCATTCAAGCTCATTGAGGTCGATTGTCACTTTGTGTTGATTGAAAATTTTCAAAGTCTATCTTCCTAATTTGAAGTCGAATTTCAACATTTCTTATATATTTGAGTGAGTTTGCATCTAACTTTGTCAGATATCGTCGATTTACATCCATTGAAGCCGTTTGAGGTCGATTGTCACTTTGTGTTGATTGAAAATTTTCAAAGTCTATCTTCCTAATTTGAAGTCGAATTTCAACATTTCTTATATATTTGAGTGAGTTTTCATCTAACTTTGTCAGATATCGTCGATTTACATCCATTGAAGCCGTTTGAGGTCGATTGTCACTTTGTGTTGATTGAAAATTTTCAAAGTCTATCTTCCTAATTTGAAGTCAAATTTCAACATTTCTTATATATTTGAGTGAGTTTTCATCTAACTTTGTCAGATATCGTCGATTTACATCCATTGAAGCCGTTTGAGGTCGATTGTCACTTTGTGTTGATTGAAAATTTTCAAAGTCTATCTTCCTAATTTAAAGTTGAATTTCAACATTTCTCATATATTTGAGTGAGTTTGCATCTAACTTTGTCAGATATCGTCGATTTACATCCATTCAAGCTCATTGAGGTCGATTGTCACTTTGTGTTAATTGAAAATTTTCAAAGTCTATCTTCCTAATTTGAAGTCGAGTTCAAACATTTCTTATATATTTGAGTGAGTTCGCATCTAACTTTGTCAGATATCGTCGATTTACATCCATTCAAGCTCATTGAGGTCGATTGTCACTTTGTGTTGATTGAAAATTTTCAAAGTCTATCTTCCTAATTTGAAGTCAAATTTCAACATTTCTTATATATTTGAGTGAGTTTTCATCTAACTTTGTCAGATATCGTCGATTTACATCCATTGAAGCCGTTTGAGGTCGATTGTCACTTTGTGTTGATTGAAAATTTTCAAAGTCTATCTTCCTAATTTAAAGTTGAATTTCAACATTTCTCATATATTTGAGTGAGTTTGCATCTAACTTTGTCAGATATCGTCGATTTACATCCATTCAAGCTCATTGAGGTCGATTGTCACTTTGTGTTGATTGAAAATTTTCAAAGTCTGTCTTCCTAATTTGAAGTCGAATTTCAACATTTATTATATATTTGAGTGAGTTTGCATCTAACTTTGAAAGATATCGTCGATTTACATCCATTGAAGACGTTTGAGGTCGATTGTCACTTTGTGTTGATTGAAAATTTTCAAAGTCTATCTTCCTAATTTGAAGTTGAATTTCAACATTTCTCATATATTTGAGTGAGTTTGCATCTAACTTTGTCAGATATCGTCGATTTTACATCCATTGAAGCCGTTTGAGGTCAATTGTCACTTTGTGTTGATTGAAAATTTTCAAAGTCTATCTTCCTAATTTGAAGTCGAATTTCAACATTTCTCATATATTTGAGGGAGTTTGCATCTAACTTTGTCAGATATCGTCGATTTACATCCATTGAAGCCGTTTGAGGTCGATTGTCACTTTGTGTTGATTGAAAATTTTCAAAGTCTGTCTTCCTAATTTGAAGTCGAATTTCAACATTTATTATATATTTGAGTGAGTTCGCATCTAACTTTGAAAGATATCGTCGATTTACATCCATTGAAGACGTTTGAGGTCGATTGTCACTTTGTGTTGATTGAAAATTTTCAAAGTCTATCTTCCTAATTTGAAGTCAAATTTCAACATTTATTGTATATTTGAGTGAGTTCGCATCTAACTTTGTCAGATATCGTCGATTTACATCCATTGAAGCCGTTTGAGGTCGATTGTCACTTTGTGTTGATTGAAAATTTTCAAAGTCTATCTTCCTAATTTGAAGTCGAGTTCCAACATTTCTTATATATTTGAGTGAGTTTGCATCTAACTTTGTCAGATATCGTCGATTTACATCCATTCAAGCTCATTGAGGTCGATTGTCACTTTGTGTTGATTGAAAATTTTCAAAGTCTATCTTCCTAATTTGAAGTCGAATTTCAACATTTCTTATATATTTGAGTGAGTTTGCATCTAACTTTGTCAGATATCGTCGATTTACATCCATTGAAGCCGTTCGAGGTCGATTGTCACTTTGTGTTGATTGAAAATTTTCAAAGTCTATCTTCCTAATTTAAAGTTGAATTTCAACATTTCTCATATATTTGAGTGAGTTTGCATCTAACTTTGTCAGATATCGTCGATTTACATCCATTCAAGCTCATTGAGGTCGATTGTCACTTTGTGTTAATTGAAAATTTTCAAAGTCTATCTTCCTAATTTGAAGTCGAGTTCCAACATTTCTTATATATTTGAGTGAGTTCGCATCTAACTTTGTCAGATATCGTCGATTTACATCCATTCAAGCTCATTGAGGTCGATTGTCACTTTGTGTTGATTGAAAATTTTCAAAGTCTATCTTCCTAATTTGAAGTCGAATTTCAACATTTCTTATATATTTGAGTGAGTTTGCATCTAACTTTGTCAGATATCGTCGATTTACATCCATTGAAGCCGTTTGAGGTCGATTGTCACTTTGTGTTGATTGAAAATTTTCAAAGTCTATCTTCCTAATTTGAAGTCGAATTTCAACATTTCTTATATATTTGAGTGAGTTTTCATCTAACTTTGTCAGATATCGTCGATTTACATCCATTGAAGCCGTTTGAGGTCGATTGTCACTTTGTGTTGATTGAAAATTTTCAAAGTCTATCTTCCTAATTTGAAGTCAAATTTCAACATTTCTTATATATTTGAGTGAGTTTTCATCTAACTTTGTCAGATATCGTCGATTTACATCCATTGAAGCCGTTTGAGGTCGATTGTCACTTTGTGTTGATTGAAAATTTTCAAAGTCTATCTTCCTAATTTAAAGTTGAATTTCAACATTTCTCATATATTTGAGTGAGTTTGCATCTAACTTTGTCAGATATCGTCGATTTACATCCATTCAAGCTCATTGAGGTCGATTGTCACTTTGTGTTAATTGAAAATTTTCAAAGTCTATCTTCCTAATTTGAAGTCGAGTTCCAACATTTCTTATATATTTGAGTGAGTTCGCATCTAACTTTGTCAGATATCGTCGATTTACATCCATTCAAGCTCATTGAGGTCGATTGTCACTTTGTGTTGATTGAAAATTTTCAAAGTCTGTCTTCCTAATTTGAAGTCGAATTTCAACATTTATTATATATTTGAGTGAGTTTGCATCTAACTTTGAAAGATATCGTCGATTTACATCCATTGAAGACGTTTGAGGTCGATTGTCACTTTGTGTTGATTGAAAATTTTCAAAGTCTATCTTCCTAATTTGAAGTTGAATTTCAACATTTCTCATATATTTGAGTGAGTTTGCATCTAACTTTGTCAGATATCGTCGATTTTACATCCATTGAAGCCGTTTGAGGTCAATTGTCACTTTGTGTTGATTGAAAATTTTCAAAGTCTATCTTCCTAATTTGAAGTCGAATTTCAACATTTCTCATATATTTGAGGGAGTTTGCATCTAACTTTGTCAGATATCGTCGATTTACATCCATTGAAGCCGTTTGAGGTCGATTGTCACTTTGTGTTGATTGAAAATTTTCAAAGTCTGTCTTCCTAATTTGAAGTCGAATTTCAACATTTATTATATATTTGAGTGAGTTCGCATCTAACTTTGAAAGATATCGTCGATTTACATCCATTGAAGACGTTTGAGGTCGATTGTCACTTTGTGTTGATTGAAAATTTTCAAAGTCTATCTTCCTAATTTGAAGTCAAATTTCAACATTTATTGTATATTTGAGTGAGTTCGCATCTAACTTTGTCAGATATCGTCGATTTACATCCATTGAAGCCGTTTGAGGTCGATTGTCACTTTGTGTTGATTGAAAATTTTCAAAGTCTATCTTCCTAATTTGAAGTCAAATTTCAACATTTATTATATATTTGAGTGAGTTCGCATCTAACTTTGTCAGATATCGTCGATTTACATCCATTGAAGCCGTTTGAGGTCGATTGTCACTTTGTGTTGATTGAAAATTTTCAAAGTCTATCTTCCTAATTTGAAGTCGAATTTCAACATTTCTTATATATTTGAGTGAGTTTGCATCTATATTTGTCAGATATCGTCGATTACATCCATTGAAGCCGTTTGAGGTCGATTGTTACTTTGTGTTGATTGAAAATTTCCAAAGTCTATCTTCCTAATTTGAAGTAGAATTTCAACATTTCTTATATATTTGAGTGAGTTTGCATCTAACTTTGTCAGATATCGTCGATTACATCCATTGAAGCCGTTTGAGGTCGATTGTTACTTTGTGTTGATTGAAAATTTCCAAAGTCTATCTTCCTAATTTGAAGTCGAATTTCAACATTTCTTATATATTTGAGTGAGTTTGCATCAAACTTTGTCAGATACCGTCGATTAACATCCATTGAAGCTCATTGAGGTCGATTGTCACTTTGTGTTGATTGAAAATTTTCAAAGTCTATCTTCCTAATTTAAAGTTGAATTTAAACAGTTCTCATATATTTGAGTGAGTTTGCATCTAACTTTGTCAGATATCGTCGATTTTACATCCATTGAAGCCGTTTGAGGTCAATTGTCACTTTGTGTTGATTGAAAATTTTCAAAGTCTATCTTCCTAATTTGAAGTCGAATTTCAACATTTCTCATATATTTGAGGGAGTTTGCATCTAACTTTGTCAGATATCGTCGATTTACATCCATTGAAGCCGTTTAAGGTCGATTGTCACTTTGTGTTGATTGAAAATTTTCAAAGTCTATCTTCCTAATTTGAAGTCAAATTTCAACATTTATTGTATATTTGAGTGAGTTTGCATCTAACTTTGTCAGATACCGTCGATTAACATCCATTGAAGCTCATTGAGGTCGATTGTCACTTTGTGTTGATTGAAAATTTTCAAAGTCTATCTTCCTAATTTGAAGTCGAATTTCAACATTTCTTATATATTTGAGTGAGTTTGCATCTAACTTTGTCAGATATCGTCGAATTACATCCATTGAAGCCGTTTGAGGTCGATTGTCACTTTGTGTTGATTGAAAATTTTCAAAGTCTATCTTCCTAATTTTAAGTCGAATTTCAACATTTCTTATATATTTGAGTGAGTTTGCATCTAACTTGGTCAGATACCGTCGATTAAAATCCAATGAAGCTCATTGAGGTCGATTGTCACTTTGTGTTGATTGAAAATTTACAAAGTCTATCTTCCTTATTTGAAGTCGAATTTCAACATTTATTATATATTTGAGTGAGTTCGCATCTAACTTTGTCAGATATCGTCGACTTACATCCATTGAAGCCGTTTGAGGTCGATTGTCACTTTGTGTTGATTGAAAATTTTCAAAGTCTATCTTCCTAATTTGAAGTCGAATTTCAACATTTATTATATATTTGAGTGAGTTCGCATCTAAATTTGTCAGATATCGTCGGTTTACATCCATTGAAGCCGTTTGAGGTCGATTGTCACTTTGTGTTGATTGAAAATTTTCAAAGTCTATCTTCCTAATATGAAGTCGAATTTCAACATTTATTATATATTTGAGTGAGTTCGCATCTAACTTTGTCAGATTTCGTCGATTTACATCCATTGAAGCCGTTTGAGGTCGATTGTCACTTTGTGTTGATTGAAAATTTTCAAAGTCTATTTTCCCAATTTGAAGTCGAATTTCAACATTTCTTATATATTTGAGTGAGTTTGCATCTAACTTTGTCAGATATCGTCGATTACATCCATTGAAGCCGTTTGAGGTCGATTGTCACTTTGTGTTGATTGAAAATTTTCAAAGTCTATTTTCCCAATTTGAAGTCGAATTTCAACATTCCTTATATATTTGAGTGAGTTTGCATCTAACTTTGTCAGATACCGTCGATTGACATCCATTGAAGCTCATTGAGGTCGATTGTCACTTTGTGTTGATTGAAAATTTTCAAAGTCTATCTTCCTAATTTGAAGTCGAATTTCAACATTTCTCATATATTTGAGTGAGTTTGCATCTAACTTTGTCAGATATCGTCGATTTACATCCATTCAAGCTCATTGAGGTCGATTGTCACTTTGTGTTAATTGAAAATTTTCAAAGTCTATCTTCCTAATTTGAAGTCGAGTTCCAACATTTCTTATATATTTGAGTGAGTTTGCATCTAACTTTGTCAGATATCGTCGATTTACATCCATTCAAGCTCATTGAGGTCGATTGTCACTTTGTGTTGATTGAAAATTTTCAAAGTCTATCTTCCTAATTTGAAGTCGAATTTCAACATTTCTTATATATTTGAGTGAGTTTGCATCTAACTTTGTCAGATATCGTCGATTTACATCCATTGAAGCCGTTTGAGGTCGATTGTCACTTTGTGTTGATTGAAAATTTTCAAAGTCTATCTTCCTAATTTAAAGTTGAATTTCAACATTTCTCATATATTTGAGTGAGTTTGCATCTAACTTTGTCAGATATCGTCGATTTACATCCATTCAAGCTCATTGAGGTCGATTGTCACTTTGTGTTAATTGAAAATTTTCAAAGTCTATCTTCCTAATTTGAAGTCGAGTTCCAACATTTCTTATATATTTGAGTGAGTTCGCATCTAACTTTGTCAGATATCGTCGATTTACATCCATTCAAGCTCATTGAGGTCGATTGTCACTTTGTGTTGATTGAAAATTTTCAAAGTCTATCTTCCTAATTTGAAGTCGAATTTCAACATTTCTTATATATTTGAGTGAGTTTGCATCTAACTTTGTCAGATATCGTCGATTTACATCCATTGAAGCCGTTTGAGGTCGATTGTCACTTTGTGTTGATTGAAAATTTTCAAAGTCTATCTTCCTAATTTGAAGTCGAATTTCAACATTTCTTATATATTTGAGTGAGTTTTCATCTAACTTTGTCAGATATCGTCGATTTACATCCATTGAAGCCGTTTGAGGTCGATTGTCACTTTGTGTTGATTGAAAATTTTCAAAGTCTATCTTCCTAATTTGAAGTCAAATTTCAACATTTCTTATATATTTGAGTGAGTTTTCATCTAACTTTGTCAGATATCGTCGATTACATCCATTGAAGCCGTTTGAGGTCGATTGTTACTTTGTGTTGATTGAAAATTTCCAAAGTCTATCTTCCTAATTTGAAGTCGAATTTCAACATTTCTTATATATTTGAGTGAGTTTGCATCAAACTTTGTCAGATACCGTCGATTAACATCCATTGAAGCTCATTGAGGTCGATTGTCACTTTGTGTTGATTGAAAATTTTCAAAGTCTATCTTCCTAATTTAAAGTTGAATTTAAACAGTTCTCATATATTTGAGTGAGTTTGCATCTAACTTTGTCAGATATCGTCGATTTACATCCATTGAAGCCGTTTAAGGTCGATTGTCACTTTGTGTTGATTGAAAATTTTCAAAGTCTGTTTTCCTAATTTGAAGTCGAATTTCAACATTTATTATATATTTGAGTGAGTTCGCATCTAACTTTGAAAGATATCGTCGATTTACATCCATTGAAGCCGTTTGAGGTCGATTGTCACTTTGTGTTGATTGAAAATTTTCAAAGTCTATCTTCCTAATTTGAAGTCGAATTTCAACATTTCTTATATATTTGAGTGAGTTTGCATCTAACTTTGTCAGATATCGTCGAATTACATCCATTGAAGCCGTTTGAGGTCGATTGTCACTTTGTGTTGAATGAAAATTTTCAAAGTCTATCTTCCTAATTTAAAGTTGAATTTCAACATTTCTCATATATTTGAGTGAGTTTGCATCTAACTTTGTCAGATATCGTCGATTTACATCCATTCAAGCTCATTGAGGTCGATTGTCACTTTGTGTTAATTGAAAATTTTCAAAGTCTATCTTCCTAATTTGAAGTCGAATTTCAACATTTCTTATATATTTGAGTGAGTTTTCATCTAACTTTGTCAGATATCGTCGATTTACATCCATTGAAGCCGTTTGAGGTCGATTGTCACTTTGTGTTGATTGAAAATTTTCAAAGTCTATCTTCCTAATTTGAAGTCAAATTTCAACATTTCTTATATATTTGAGTGAGTTTTCATCTAACTTTGTCAGATATCGTCGATTACATCCATTGAAGCCGTTTGAGGTCGATTGTTACTTTGTGTTGATTGAAAATTTCCAAAGTCTATCTTCCTAATTTGAAGTCGAATTTCAACATTCCTTATATATTTGAGTGAGTTTGCATCAAACTTTGTCAGATACCGTCGATTAACATCCATTGAAGCTCATTGAGGTCGATTGTCACTTTGTGTTGATTGAAAATTTTCAAAGTCTATCTTCCTAATTTAAAGTTGAATTTAAACAGTTCTCATATATTTGAGTGAGTTTGCATCTAACTTTGTCAGATATCGTCGATTTACATCCATTGAAGCCGTTTAAGGTCGATTGTCACTTTGTGTTGATTGAAAATTTTCAAAGTCTGTTTTCCTAATTTGAAGTCGAATTTCAACATTTATTATATATTTGAGTGAGTTCGCATCTAACTTTGAAAGATATCGTCGATTTACATCCATTGAAGCCGTTTGAGGTCGATTGTCACTTTGTGTTGATTGAAAATTTTCAAAGTCTATCTTCCTAATTTGAAGTCGAATTTCAACATTTCTTATATATTTGAGTGAGTTTGCATCTAACTTTGTCAGATATCGTCGAATTACATCCATTGAAGCCGTTTGAGGTCGATTGTCACTTTGTGTTGAATGAAAATTTTCAAAGTCTATCTTCCTAATTTGAAGTCGAATTTCAACATTTCTCATATATTTGAGTAAGTTTGCATCTAAATTTGTCAGATATGGTCGATTTACATCCATTGAAGCCGTTTGAGGTCGATTGTCACTTTGTGTTGATTGAAAATTTTCAAAGTCTATCTTCCTAATTTTAAGTCGAATTTCAACATTTCTTATATATTTGAGTGAGTTTGCATCTAACTTGGTCAGATACCGTCGATTAAAATCCAATGAAGCTCATTGAGGTCGATTGTCACTTTGTGTTGATTGAAAATTTACAAAGTCTATCTTCCTAATTTGAAGTCGAATTTCAACATTTATTATATATTTGAGTGAGTTCGCATCTAACTTTGTCAGATATCGTCGACTTACATCCATTGAAGCCGTTTGAGGTCGATTGTCACTTTGTGTTGATTGAAAATTTTCAAAGTCTATCTTCCTAATTTGAAGTCGAATTTCAACATTTATTATATATTTGAGTGAGTTCGCATCTAAATTTGTCAGATATCGTCGGTTTACATCCATTGAAGCCGTTTGAGGTCGATTGTCACTTTGTGTTGATTGAAAATTTTCAAAGTCTATCTTCCTAATATGAAGTCGAATTTCAACATTTATTATATATTTGAGTGAGTTCGCATCTAACTTTGTCAGATTTCGTCGATTTACATCCATTGAAGCCGTTTGAGGTCGATGGTCACTTTGTGTTGATTGAAAATTTTCAAAGTCTATTTTCCCAATTTGAAGTCGAATTTCAACATTTCTTATATATTTGAGTGAGTTTGCATCTAACTTTGTCAGATATCGTCGATTACATCCATTGAAGCCGTTTGAGGTCGATTGTCACTTTGTGTTGATTGAAAATTTTCAAAGTCTATTTTCCCAATTTGAAGTCGAATTTCAACATTCCTTATATATTTGAGTGAGTTTGCATCTAACTTTGTCAGATACCGTCGATTGACATCCATTGAAGCTCATTGAGGTCGATTGTCACTTTGTGTTGATTGAAAATTTTCAAAGTCTATCTTCCTAATTTGAAGTCGAATTTCAACATTTCTTATATATTTGAGTGAGTTCGCATCTAACTTTGTCAGATATCGTCGATTTACATCCATTGAAGCCGTTTGAGGTCGATTGTCACTTTGTGTTGATTGAAAATTTTCAAAGTCTATCTTCCTAATTTAAAGTTGAATTTCAACATTTCTCATATATTTGAGTGAGTTTGCATCTAACTTTGTCAGATATCGTCGATTTACATCCATTCAAGCTCATTGAGGTCGATTGTCACTTTGTGTTAATTGAAAATTTTCAAAGTCTATCTTCCTAATTTGAAGTCGAGTTCCAACATTTCTTATATATTTGAGTGAGTTCGCATCTAACTTTGTCAGATATCGTCGATTTACATCCATTCAAGCTCATTGAGGTCGATTGTCACTTTGTGTTGATTGAAAATTTTCAAAGTCTATCTTCCTAATTTGAAGTCGAATTTCAACATTTCTTATATATTTGAGTGAGTTTGCATCTAACTTTGTCAGATATCGTCGATTTACATCCATTGAAGCCGTTTGAGGTCGATTGTCACTTTGTGTTGATTGAAAATTTTCAAAGTCTATCTTCCTAATTTGAAGTCGAATTTCAACATTTCTTATATATTTGAGTGAGTTTTCATCTAACTTTGTCAGATATCGTCGATTTACATCCATTGAAGCCGTTTGAGGTCGATTGTCACTTTGTGTTGATTGAAAATTTTCAAAGTCTATCTTCCTAATTTGAAGTCAAATTTCAACATTTCTTATATATTTGAGTGAGTTTTCATCTAACTTTGTCAGATATCGTCGATTTACATCCATTGAAGCCGTTTGAGGTCGATTGTCACTTTGTGTTGATTGAAAATTTTCAAAGTCTATCTTCCTAATTTAAAGTTGAATTTCAACATTTCTCATATATTTGAGTGAGTTTGCATCTAACTTTGTCAGATATCGTCGATTTACATCCATTCAAGCTCATTGAGGTCGATTGTCACTTTGTGTTAATTGAAAATTTTCAAAGTCTATCTTCCTAATTTGAAGTCGAGTTCCAACATTTCTTATATATTTGAGTGAGTTCGCATCTAACTTTGTCAGATATCGTCGATTTACATCCATTCAAGCTCATTGAGGTCGATTGTCACTTTGTGTTGATTGAAAATTTTCAAAGTCTGTCTTCCTAATTTGAAGTCGAATTTCAACATTTCTTATATATTTGAGTGAGTTTGCATCTAACTTTGTCAGATATCGTCGATTTACATCCATTGAAGCCGTTTGAGGTCGATTGTCACTTTGTGTTGATTGAAAATTTTCAAAGTCTATCTTCCTAATTTAAAGTTGAATTTCAACATTTCTCATATATTTGAGTGAGTTTGCATCTAACTTTGTCAGATATCGTCGATTTACATCCATTCAAGCTCATTGAGGTCGATTGTCACTTTGTGTTAATTGAAAATTTTCAAAGTCTATCTTCCTAATTTGAAGTCGAGTTCCAACATTTCTTATATATTTGAGTGAGTTCGTATCTAACTTTGTCAGATATCGTCGATTTACATCCATTCAAGCTCATTGAGGTCGATTGTCACTTTGTGTTGATTGAAAATTTTCAAAGTCTATCTTCCTAATTTGAAGTCGAATTTCAACATTTCTTATATATTTGAGTGAGTTTGCATCTAACTTTGTCAGATATCGTCGATTTACATCCATTGAAGCCGTTTGAGGTCGATTGTCACTTTGTGTTGATTGAAAATTTTCAAAGTCTATCTTCCTAATCTGAAGTCGAATTTCAACATTTCTTATATATTTGAGTGAGTTTTCATCTAACTTTGTCAGATATCGTCGATTTACATCCATTGAAGCCGTTTGAGGTCGATTGTCACTTTGTGTTGATTGAAAATTTTCAAAGTCTATCTTCCTAATTTGAAGTCAAATTTCAACATTTCTTATATATTTGAGTGAGTTTTCATCTAACTTTGTCAGATATCGTCGATTTACATCCATTGAAGCCGTTTGAGGTCGATTGTCACTTTGTGTTGATTGAAAATTTTCAAAGTCTATCTTCCTAATTTAAAGTTGAATTTCAACATTTCTCATATATTTGAGTGAGTTTGCATCTAACTTTGTCAGATATCGTCGATTTACATCCATTCAAGCTCATTGAGGTCGATTGTCACTTTGTGTTAATTGAAAATTTTCAAAGTCTATCTTCCTAATTTGAAGTCGAGTTCCAACATTTCTTATATATTTGAGTGAGTTCGCATCTAACTTTGTCAGATATCGTCGATTTACATCCATTCAAGCTCATTGAGGTCGATTGTCACTTTGTGTTGATTGAAAATTTTCAAAGTCTGTCTTCCTAATTTGAAGTCGAATTTCAACATTTATTATATATTTGAGTGAGTTTGCATCTAACTTTGAAAGATATCGTCGATTTACATCCATTGAAGACGTTTGAGGTCGATTGTCACTTTGTGTTGATTGAAAATTTTCAAAGTCTATCTTCCTAATTTAAAGTTGAATTTCAACATTTCTCATATATTTGAGTGAGTTTGCATCTAACTTTGTCAGATATCGTCGATTTTACATCCATTGAAGCCGTTTGAGGTCAATTGTCACTTTGTGTTGATTGAAAATTTTCAAAGTCTATCTTCCTAATTTGAAGTCGAATTTCAACATTTCTCATATATTTGAGGGAGTTTGCATCTAACTTTGTCAGATATCGTCGATTTACATCCATTGAAGCCGTTTGAGGTCGATTGTCACTTTGTGTTGATTGAAAATTTTCAAAGTCTGTCTTCCTAATTTGAAGTCGAATTTCAACATTTATTATATATTTGAGTGAGTTCGCATCTAACTTTGAAAGATATCGTCGATTTACATCCATTGAAGACGTTTGAGGTCGATTGTCACTTTGTGTTGATTGAAAATTTTCAAAGTCTATCTTCCTAATTTGAAGTCAAATTTCAACATTTATTGTATATTTGAGTGAGTTCGCATCTAACTTTGTCAGATATCGTCGATTTACATCCATTGAAGCCGTTTGAGGTCGATTGTCACTTTGTGTTGATTGAAAATTTTCAAAGTCTATCTTCCTAATTTGAAGTCAAATTTCAACATTTATTATATATTTGAGTGAGTTCGCATCTAACTTTGTCAGATATCGTCGATTTACATCCATTGAAGCCGTTTGAGGTCGATTGTCACTTTGTGTTGATTGAAAATTTTCAAAGTCTATCTTCCTAATTTGAAGTCGAATTTCAACATTTCTTATATATTTGAGTGAGTTTGCATCTATATTTGTCAGATATCGTCGATTACATCCATTGAAGCCGTTTGAGGTCGATTGTTACTTTGTGTTGATTGAAAATTTCCAAAGTCTATCTTCCTAATTTGAAGTCGAATTTCAACATTTCTTATATATTTGAGTGAGTTTGCATCTAACTTTGTCAGATATCGTCGATTACATCCATTGAAGCCGTTTGAGGTCGATTGTTACTTTGTGTTGATTGAAAATTTCCAAAGTCTATCTTCCTAATTTGAAGTCGAATTTCAACATTTCTTATATATTTGAGTGAGTTTGCATCAAACTTTGTCAGATACCGTCGATTAACATCCAATGAAGCTCATTGAGGTCGATTGTCACTTTGTGTTGATTGAAAAATTTCAAAGTCTATCTTCCTAATTTAAAGTTGAATTTAAACAGTTCTCATATATTTGAGTGAGTTTGCATCTAACTTTGTCAGATATCGTCGATTTTACATCCATTGAAGCCGTTTGAGGTCAATTGTCACTTTGTGTTGATTGAAAATTTTCAAAGTCTATCTTCCTAATTTGAAGTCGAATTTCAACATTTCTCATATATTTGAGGGAGTTTGCTTCTAACTTTGTCAGATATCGTCGATTTACATCCATTGAAGCCGTTTAAGGTCGATTGTCACTTTGTGTTGATTGAAAATTTTCAAAGTCTGTTTTCCTAATTTGAAGTCGAATTTCAACATTTATTATATATTTGAGTGAGTTCGCATCTAACTTTGAAAGATATCGTCGATTTACATCCATTGAAGACGTTTGAGGTCGATTGTCACTTTGTGTTGATTGAAAATTTTCAAAGTCTATCTTCCTAATTTGAAGTCAAATTTCAACATTTATTGTATATTTGAGTGAGTTTGCATCTAACTTTGTCAGATACCGTCGATTAACATCCATTGAAGCTCATTGAGGTCGATTGTCACTTTGTGTTGATTGAAAATTTTCAAAGTCTATCTTCCTAATTTGAAGTCGAATTTCAACATTTCTTATATATTTGAGTGAGTTTGCATCTAACTTTGTCAGATATCGTCGAATTACAACCATTGAAGCCGTTTGAGGTCGATTGTCACTTTGTGTTGAATGAAAATTTTCAAAGTCTATCTTCCTAATTTGAAGTCGAATTTCAACATTTCTCATATATTTGAGTAAGTTTGCATCTAAATTTGTCAGATATCGTCGATTTACATCCATTGAAGCCGTTTGAGGTCGATTGTCACTTTGTGTTGATTGAAAATTTTCAAAGTCTATCTTCCTAATTTTAAGTCGAATTTCAACATTTCTTATATATTTGAGTGAGTTTGCATCTAACTTGGTCAGATACCGTCGATTAAAATCCAATGAAGCTCATTGAGGTCGATTGTCACTTTGTGTTGATTGAAAATTTACAAAGTCTATCTTCCTAATTTGAAGTCGAATTTCAACATTTATTATATATTTGAGTGAGTTCGCATCTAACTTTGTCAGATATCGTCGACTTACATCCATTGAAGCCGTTTGAGGTCGATTGTCACTTTGTGTTGATTGAAAATTTTCAAAGTCTATCTTCCTAATTTGAAGTCGAATTTCAACATTTATTATATATTTGAGTGAGTTCGCATCTAAATTTGTCAGATATCGTCGGTTTACATCCATTGAAGCCTTTTGAGGTCGATTGTCACTTTGTGTTGATTGAAAATTTTCAAAGTCTATCTTCCTAATATGAAGTCGAATTTCAACATTTATTATATATTTGAGTGAGTTCGCATCTAACTTTGTCAGATTTCGTCGATTTACATCCATTGAAGCCGTTTGAGGTCGATTGTCACTTTGTGTTGATTGAAAATTTTCAAAGTCTATTTTCCCAATTTGAAGTCGAATTTCAACATTTCTTATATATTTGAGTGAGTTTGCATCTAACTTTGTCAGATATCGTCGATTACATCCATTCAAGCTCATTGAGGTCGATTGTCACTTTGTGTTAATTGAAAATTTTCAAAGTCTATCTTCTTAATTTGAAGTCGAATTCCAACATTTCTTATATATTTGAGTGAGTTCGCATCTAACTTTGTCAGATATCGTCGATTTACATCCATTGAAGCCGTTTGAGGTCGATTGTCACTTTGTGTTGATTGAAAATTTTCAAAGTCTATCTTCGTAACTTGAAGTCGAATTTCAACATTTCTTATATATTTGAGTGAGTTTGCATCTAACTTTGTCAGATATCGTCGATTTACATCCATTGAAGCCGTTTAAGGTCGATTGTCACTTTGTGTTGATTGAAAATTTTCAAAGTCTGTTTTCCTAATTTGAAGTCGAATTTCAACATTTATTATATATTTGAGTGAGTTCGCATCTAACTTTGAAAGATATCGTCGATTTACATCCATTGAAGACGTTTGAGGTCGATTGTCACTTTGTGTTGATTGAAAATTTTCAAAGTCTATCTTCCTAATTTGAAGTCAAATTTCAACATTTATTGTATATTTGAGTGAGTTTGCATCTAACTTTGTCAGATACCGTCGATTAACATCCATTGAAGCTCATTGAGGTCGATTGTCACTTTGTGTTGATTGAAAATTTTCAAAGTCTATCTTCCTAATTTGAAGTCGAATTTCAACATTTCTTATATATTTGAGTGAGTTTGCATCTAACTTTGTCAGATATCGTCGAATTACAACCATTGAAGCCGTTTGAGGTCGATTGTCACTTTGTGTTGAATGAAAATTTTCAAAGTCTATCTTCCTAATTTGAAGTCGAATTTCAACATTTCTCATATATTTGAGTAAGTTTGCATCTAAATTTGTCAGATATCGTCGATTTACATCCATTGAAGCCGTTTGAGGTCGATTGTCACTTTGTGTTGATTGAAAATTTTCAAAGTCTATCTTCCTAATTTTAAGTCGAATTTCAACATTTCTTATATATTTGAGTGAGTTTGCATCTAACTTGGTCAGATACCGTCGATTAAAATCCAATGAAGCTCATTGAGGTCGATTGTCACTTTGTGTTGATTGAAAATTTACAAAGTCTATCTTCCTAATTTGAAGTCGAATTTCAACATTTATTATATATTTGAGTGAGTTCGCATCTAACTTTGTCAGATATCGTCGACTTACATCCATTGAAGCCGTTTGAGGTCGATTGTCACTTTGTGTTGATTGAAAATTTTCAAAGTCTATCTTCCTAATTTGAAGTCGAATTTCAACATTTATTATATATTTGAGTGAGTTCGCATCTAAATTTGTCAGATATCGTCGGTTTACATCCATTGAAGCCTTTTGAGGTCGATTGTCACTTTGTGTTGATTGAAAATTTTCAAAGTCTATCTTCCTAATATGAAGTCGAATTTCAACATTTATTATATATTTGAGTGAGTTCGCATCTAACTTTGTCAGATTTCGTCGATTTACATCCATTGAAGCCGTTTGAGGTCGATTGTCACTTTGTGTTGATTGAAAATTTTCAAAGTCTATTTTCCCAATTTGAAGTCGAATTTCAACATTTCTTATATATTTGAGTGAGTTTGCATCTAACTTTGTCAGATATCGTCGATTACATCCATTGAAGCCGTTTGAGGTCGATTGTCACTTTGTGTTGATTGAAAATTTTTAAAGTCTATCTTCCCAATTTGAAGTCGAATTTCAACATTTCTTATATATTTGAGTGAGGTCGCATCTAACTTTGTCAGATATCGTCAATTACATCCATTGAGCCGTTTGAGGTCGATTGTCACTTTGTGTTGATTGAAAATTTTCAAAGTCTATCTTCCTAATTTGAAGTCGAATTTCAACATTTCTTATATATTTGAGTGAGTTTGCAACTAACTTTGTCAGATATCGTCGATTTACATCCATTGAAGCCGTTTGAGGTCGATTGTCACTTTGTGTTGATTGAAAATTTTCAAAGTCTATCTTCCTAATTTAAAGTTGAATTTCAACATTTCTCATATATTTGAGTGAGTTTGCATCTAACTTTGTCAGATATCGTTGATTTACATCCATTGAAGCCGTTTGAGGTCGATTGTCACTTTGTGTTGATTGAAAATTTTCAAAGTCTATCTTCCTAATTTTAAGTCGAATTTCAACATTTCTTATATATTTGAGTGAGTTTGCATCTAACTTGGTCAGATACCGTCGATTAAAATCCAATGAAGCTCATTGAGGTCGATTGTCACTTTGTGTTGATTGAAAATTTACAAAGTCTATCTTCCTAATTTGAAGTCGAATTCCAACATTTCTTATATATTTGAGTGAGTTCGCATCTAACTTTGTCAGATATCGTCGATTTACATCCATTGAAGCCGTTTGAGGTCGATTGTCACTTTGTGTTGATTGAAAATTTTCAAAGTCTATCTTCCTAATTTTAAGTCGAATTTCAACATTTCTTATATATTTGAGTGAGTTTGCATCTAACTTGGTCAGATACCGTCGATTAAAATCCAATGAAGCTCATTGAGGTCGATTGTCACTTTGTGTTAATTGAAAATTTTCAAAGTCTATCTTCTTAATTTGAAGTCGAATTCCAACATTTCTTATATATTTGAGTGAGTTCGCATCTAACTTTGTCAGATATCGTCGATTTACATCCATTGAAGCCGTTTGAGGTCGATTGTCACTTTGTGTTGATTGAAAATTTTCAAAGTCTATCTTCCTAACTTGAAGTCGAATTTCAACATTTCTTATATATTTGAGTGAGTTTGCATCTAACTTGGTCAGATACCGTCGATTAAAATCCAATGAAGCTCATTGAGGTCGATTGTCACTTTGTGTTAATTGAAAATTTTCAAAGTCTATCTTCTTAATTTGAAGTCGAATTCCAACATTTCTTATATATTTGAGTGAGTTCGCATCTAACTTTGTCAGATATCGTCGATTTACATCCATTGAAGCCGTTTGAGGTCGATTGTCACTTTGTGTTGATTGAAAATTTTCAAAGTCTATCTTCCTAACTTGAAGTCGAATTTCAACATTTCTTATATATTTGAGTGAGTTTGCATCTAACTTTGTCAGATATAGTCGATTCACATCCATTGAAGCCGTTTGAGGTCGATTGTCACTTTGTGTTGATTGAAAATTTTCAAAGTCTATCTTCCTAATTTGAAGTCGAATTTCAAGATTTCTTATATATTTGAGTGAGTTTGCATCTAACTTTGTCAGATATCGTCGATTTACATCCATTGAAGCCGTTTGAGGTCGATTGTCACTTTGTGTTGATTGAAAATTTTCAAAGTCTATCTTCCTAATTTTAAGTCGAATTTCAACATTTCTTATATATTTGAGTGAGTTTGCATCTAACTTGGTCAGATACCGTCGATTAAAATCCAATGAAGCTCATTGAGGTCGATTGTCACTTTGTGTTGATTGAAAATTTACAAAGTCTATCTTCCTAATTTGAAGTCGAATTTCAACATTTATTATATATTTGAGTGAGTTCGCATCTAACTTTGTCAGATATCGTCGACTTACATCCATTGAAGCCGTTTGAGGTCGATTGTCACTTTGTGTTGATTGAAAATTTTCAAAGTCTATCTTCCTAATTTGAAGTCGAATTTCAACATTTATTATATATTTGAGTGAGTTCGCATCTAAATTTGTCAGATATCGTCGGTTTACATCCATTGAAGCCGTTTGAGGTCGATTGTCACTTTGTGTTGATTGAAAATTTTCAAAGTCTATCTTCCTAATATGAAGTCGAATTTCAACATTTATTATATATTTGAGTAAGTTTGCATCTAAATTTGTCAGATATCGTCGATTTACATCCATTGAAGCCGTTTGAGGTCGATTGTCACTTTGTGTTGATTGAAAATTTTCAAAGTCTATCTTCCTAATTTTAAGTCGAATTTCAACATTTCTTATATATTTGAGTGAGTTTGCATCTAACTTGGTCAGATACCGTCGATTAAAATCCAATGAAGCTCATTGAGGTCGATTGTCACTTTGTGTTGATTGAAAATTTACAAAGTCTATCTTCCTAATTTGAAGTCGAATTTCAACATTTATTATATATTTGAGTGAGTTCGCATCTAACTTTGTCAGATATCGTCGACTTACATCCATTGAAGCCGTTTGAGGTCGATTGTCACTTTGTGTTGATTGAAAATTTTCAAAGTCTATCTTCCTAATTTGAAGTCGAATTTCAACATTTATTATATATTTGAGTGAGTTCGCATCTAAATTTGTCAGATATCGTCGGTTTACATCGATTGAAGCCGTTTGAGGTCGATTGTCACTTTGTGTTGATTGAAAATTTTCAAAGTCTATCTTCCTAATATGAAGTCGAATTTCAACATTTATTATATATTTGAGTGAGTTCGCATCTAACTTTGTCAGATTTCGTCGATTTACATCCATTGAAGCCGTTTGAGGTCGATTGTCACTTTGTGTTGATTGAAAATTTTCAAAGTCTATTTTCCTAATTTGAAGTCGAATCTCAACATTTCTTATATATTTGAGTGAGTTTTCATCTAACTTTGTCAGATATCGTCGATTTACATCCATTGAAGCCGTTTGAGGTCGATTGTCACTTTGTGTTGATTGAAAATTTTCAAAGTGTATCTACCTAATTTAAAGTTGAATTTCAACATTTCTCATATATTTGAGTGAGTTTGCATCTAACTTTGTCAGATATCGTCGATTTACATCCATTCAAGCTCATTGAGGTCGATTGTCACTTTGTGTTAATTGAAAATTTCCAAAGTCTATCTTCTTAATTTGAAGTCGAATTCCAACATTTCTTATATATTTGAGTGAGTTTGCATCTAACTTTGTCAGATATCGTCGATTTACATCCATTGAAGCCGTTTGAGGTCGATTGTCACTTTGTGTTGATTGAAAATTTTCAAAGTCTATCTTCCTAATTTGAAGTCGAATTTCAACATTTCTCATATATTTGAGTGAGTTTGCATCTAACTTGGTCAGATACCGTCGATTAAAATCCAATGAAGCTCATTGAGGTCGATTGTCACTTTGTGTTGATTGAAAATTTACAAAGTCTATCTTCCTAATTTGAAGTCGAATTTCAACATTTATTATATATTTGAGTGAGTTTGCATCTAACTTTGTCAGATATCGTCGATTTACATCCATTCAAGCTCATTGAGGTCGATTCTCACTTTGTGTTGATTGAAAATTTTCAAAGTCTATCTTCCTAATTTGAAGTCGAATTTCAACATTTCTTATATATTTGAGTGAGTTTGCATCTAACTTTGTCAAAAATCGTCGATTTACATCCATTGAAGCCGTTTGAGGTCGATTGTCACTTTGTGTTGATTGAAAATTTTCAAAGTCTATCTTCCTAATTTAAAGTTGAATTTCAACATTTCTCATATATTTGAGTGAGTTTGCATCTAACTTTGTCAGATATCGTCGATTTACATCCATTCAAGCTCATTGATGTCGATTGTCACTTTGTGTTAATTGAAAATTTTCAAAGTCTATCTTCCTAATTTGAAGTCGAATTTCAACATTTCTTATATATTTGAGTGAGTTTGCATCTAACTTTGTCAGATATCGTCAATTTACATCCATTGAAGCCGTTTGAGGTCGATTGTCACTTTGTGTTGATTGAAAATTTTCAAAGTCTATCTTCCTAATTTAAAGTTGAATTTTAACATTTCTCATATATTTGAGTGAGTTTGCATCTAACTTTGTCAGATATCGTCGATTTACATCCATTGAAGCCGTTTGAGGTCGATTGTCACTTCCTAATTTGAAGTCGAATTTCAACATTTCTTATATATTTGAGTGAGTTTGCATCTAACTTTGTCAGATATCGTCGATTTACATCCATTGAAGCCGTTTGAGGTCGATTGTCACTTTGTGTTAATTGAAAATTTTCAAAGTCTATCTTCTTAATTTGAAGTCGAATTCCAACATTTCTTATATATTTAAGTGAGTTCGCATCTAACTTTGTCAGATATCGTCGATTTACATCCATTGAAGCCGTTTGAGGTCGATTGTCACTTTGTGTTGATTGAAAATTTTCAAAGTCTATCTTCCTAATCTGGAGTCGAATTTCAACATTTCTTATATATTTGAGTGAGTTTGCATCTAACTTTGTCAGATATCGTCGATTTACATCCATTGAAGCCGTTTGAGGTCGATTGTCACTTTGTGTTGATTGAAAATTTTCAAAGTCTATCTTCCTAATTTGAAGTCGAATTTCAACATTTCTTATATATTTGAGTGAGTTTTCATCTAACTTTGTCAGATATCGTCGATTTACATCCATTGAAGCCGTTTGAGGTCGATTGTCACTTTGTGTTGATTGAAAATTTTCAAAGTCTATCTTCCTAATTTAAAGTTGAATTTCAATATTTCTCATATATTTGAGTGAGTTTGCATCTAACTTTGTCAGATATCGTCGATTTACATCCATTCAAGCTCATTGAGGTCGATTGTCACTTTGTGTTAATTGAAAATTTTCAAAGTCTATCTTCTTAATTTGAAGTCGAATTTCAACATTTCTTATATATTTGAGTGAGTTTGCATCTAACTTTGTCAGATATCGTTGATTTACATCCATTGAAGCCGTTTGAGGTCGATTGTCACTTTGTGTTGATTGAAAATTTTCAAAGTCTATCTTCCTAATTTAAAGTTGAATTTTAACATTTCTCATATATTTGAGTGAGTTTGCATCTAACTTTGTCAGATATCGTCGATTTACATCCATTGAAGCCGTTTGAGGTCGATTGTCACTTCCTAATTTGAAGTCGAAGTTCAACATTTCTTATATATTTGAGTGAGTTTGCATCTAACTTTGTCAAAAATCGTCGATTCACATCCATTGAAGCCGTTTGATGTCGATTGTCACTTTGGGTTAATTGAAAATTTTCAAAGTCTATCTTCCTAATTTGAAGTCGAATTTCAAGATTTCTTATATATTTGAGTGAGTTTGCATCTAACTTTGTCAGATATCGTCGATTTACATCCATTGAAGCCGTTTGAGGTCGATTGTCACTTTGTGTTGATTGAAAATTTTCAAAGTCTATCGTCCTAATTTAAAGTTGAATTTTAACATTTCACATATATTTGAGTGAGTTTGCATCTAACTTTGTCAGATATCGTCGATTTACATCCATTGAAGCCGTTTGAGGTCGATTGTCACTTTGTGTTGATTGAAAATTTTCAAAGTCTATCTTCCTAATTTTAAGTCGAATTTCAACATTTCTTATATATTTGAGTGAGTTTGCATCTAACTTGGTCAGATACCGTCGATTAAAATCCAATGAAGCTCATTGAGGTCGATTGTCACTTTGTGTTGATTGAAAATTTACAAAGTCTATCTTCCTAATTTGAAGTCGAATTTCAACATTTATTATATATTTGAGTGAGTTCGCATCTAACTTTGTCAGATATCGTCGACTTACATCCATTGAAGCCGTTTGAGGTCGATTGTCACTTTGTGTTGATTGAAAATTTTCAAAGTCTATCTTCCTAATTTGAAGTCGAATTTCAACATTTATTATATATTTGAGTGAGTTCGCATCTAAATTTGTCAGATATCGTCGGTTTACATCCATTGAAGCCGTTTGAGGTCGATTGTCACTTTGTGTTGATTGAAAATTTTCAAAGTCTATCTTCCTAATATGAAGTCGAATTTCAACATTTATTATATATTTGAGTGAGTTCGCATCTAACTTTGTCAGATTTCGTCGATTTACATCCATTGAAGCCGTTTGAGGTCGATTGTCACTTTGTGTTGATTGAAAATTTTCAAAGTCTATTTTCCCAATTTGAAGTCGAATTTCAACATTTCTTATATATTTGAGTGAGTTTGCATCTAACTTTGTCAGATATCGTCGATTACATCCATTGAAGCCGTTTGAGGTCGATTGTCACTTTGTGTTGATTGAAAATTTTTAAAGTCTATCTTCCCAATTTGAAGTCGAATTTCAACATTTCTTATATATTTGAGTGAGGTCGCATCTAACTTTGTCAGATATCGTCAATTACATCCATTGAAGCCGTTTGAGGTCGATTGTCACTTTGTGTTGATTGAAAATTTTCAAAGTCTATCTTCCTAATTTGAAGTCGAATTTCAACATTTCTCATATATTTGAGTGAGTTTGCAACTAACTTTGTCAGATATCGTCGATTTACATCCATTGAAGCCGTTTGAGGTCGATTGTCACTTTGTGTTGATTGAAAATTTTCAAAGTCTATCTTCCTAATTTAAAGTTGAATTTCAACATTTCTCATATATTTGAGTGAGTTTGCATCTAACTTTGTCAGATATCGTTGATTTACATCCATTCAAGCTCATTGAGGTCGATTGTCACTTTGTGTTAATTGAAAATTTTCAAAGTCTATCTTCTTAATTTGAAGTCGAATTCCAACATTTCTTATATATTTGAGTGAGTTCGCATCTAACTTTGTCAGATATCGTCGATTTACATCCATTGAAGCCGTTTGAGGTCGATTGTCACTTTGTGTTGATTGAAAATTTTCAAAGTCTATCTTCCTAACTTGAAGTCGAATTTCAACATTTCTTATATATTTGAGTGAGTTTGCATCTAACTTTGTCAGATATAGTCGATTCACATCCATTGAAGCCGTTTGAGGTCGATTGTCACTTTGTGTTGATTGAAAATTTTCAAAGTCTATCTTCCTAATTTGAAGTCGAATTTCAAGATTTCTTATATATTTGAGTGAGTTTGCATCTAACTTTGTCAGATATCGTCGATTTACATCCATTGAAGCCGTTTGAGGTCGATTGTCACTTTGTGTTGATTGAAAATTTTCAAAGTCTATCTTCCTAATTTTAAGTCGAATTTCAACATTTCTTATATATTTGAGTGAGTTTGCATCTAACTTGGTCAGATACCGTCGATTAAAATCCAATGAAGCTCATTGAGGTCGATTGTCACTTTGTGTTGATTGAAAATTTACAAAGTCTATCTTCCTAATTTGAAGTCGAATTTCAACATTTATTATATATTTGAGTGAGTTCGCATCTAACTTTGTCAGATATCGTCGACTTACATCCATTGAAGCCGTTTGAGGTCGATTGTCACTTTGTGTTGATTGAAAATTTTCAAAGTCTATCTTCCTAATTTGAAGTCGAATTTCAACATTTATTATATATTTGAGTGAGTTCGCATCTAAATTTGTCAGATATCGTCGGTTTACATCCATTGAAGCCGTTTGAGGTCGATTGTCACTTTGTGTTGATTGAAAATTTTCAAAGTCTATCTTCCTAATATGAAGTCGAATTTCAACATTTATTATATATTTGAGTAAGTTTGCATCTAAATTTGTCAGATATCGTCGATTTACATCCATTGAAGCCGTTTGAGGTCGATTGTCACTTTGTGTTGATTGAAAATTTTCAAAGTCTATCTTCCTAATTTTAAGTCGAATTTCAACATTTCTTATATATTTGAGTGAGTTTGCATCTAACTTGGTCAGATACCGTCGATTAAAATCCAATGAAGCTCATTGAGGTCGATTGTCACTTTGTGTTGATTGAAAATTTACAAAGTCTATCTTCCTAATTTGAAGTCGAATTTCAACATTTATTATATATTTGAGTGAGTTCGCATCTAACTTTGTCAGATATCGTCGACTTACATCCATTGAAGCCGTTTGAGGTCGATTGTCACTTTGTGTTGATTGAAAATTTTCAAAGTCTATCTTCCTAATTTGAAGTCGAATTTCAACATTTATTATATATTTGAGTGAGTTCGCATCTAAATTTGTCAGATATCGTCGGTTTACATCCATTGAAGCCGTTTGAGGTCGATTGTCACTTTGTGTTGATTGAAAATTTTCAAAGTCTATCTTCCTAATATGAAGTCGAATTTCAACATTTATTATATATTTGAGTGAGTTCGCATCTAACTTTGTCAGATTTCGTCGATTTACATCCATTGAAGCCGTTTGAGGTCGATTGTCACTTTAGTTGATTGAAAATTTTCAAAGTCTATTTTCCTAATTTGAAGTCGAATTTCAACATTTCTTATATATTTGAGTGAGTTTTCATCTAACTTTGTCAGATATCGTCGATTTACATCCATTGAAGCCGTTTGAGGTCGATTGTCACTTTGTGTTGATTGAAAATTTTCAAAGTGTATCTACCTAATTTAAAGTTGAATTTCAACATTTCTCATATATTTGAGTGAGTTTGCATCTAACTTTGTCAGATATCGTCGATTTACATCCATTCAAGCTCATTGAGGTCGATTGTCACTTCGTGTTAATTGAAAATTTCCAAAGTCTATCTTCTTAATTTGAAGTCGAATTCCAACATTTCTTATATATTTGAGTGAGTTTGCATCTAACTTTGTCAGATATCGTCGATTTACATCCATTGAAGCCGTTTGAGGTCGATTGTCACTTTGTGTTGATTGAAAATTTTCAAAGTCTATCTTCCTAATTTGAAGTCGAATTTCAACATTTCTCATATATTTGAGTGAGTTTGCATCTAACTTGGTCAGATACCGTCGATTAAAATCCAATGAAGCTCATTGAGGTCGATTGTCACTTTGTGTTGATTGAAAATTTACAAAGTCTATCTTCCTAATTTGAAGTCGAATTTCAACATTTATTATATATTTGAGTGAGTTTGCATCTAACTTTGTCAGATATCGTCGATTTACATCCATTCAAGCTCATTGAGGTCGATTCTCACTTTGTGTTGATTGAAAATTTTCAAAGTCTATCTTCCTAATTTGAAGTCGAATTTCAACATTTCTTATATATTTGAGTGAGTTTGCATCTAACTTTGTCAAAAATCGTCGATTTACATCCATTGAAGCCGTTTGAGGTCGATTGTCACTTTGTGTTGATTGAAAATTTTCAAAGTCTATCTTCCTAATTTAAAGTTGAATTTCAACATTTCTCATATATTTGAGTGAGTTTGCATCTAACTTTGTCAGATATCGTCGATTTACATCCATTCAAGCTCATTGATGTCGATTGTCACTTTGTGTTAATTGAAAATTTTCAAAGTCTATCTTCCTAATTTGAAGTCGAATTTCAACATTTCTTATATATTTGAGTGAGTTTGCATCTAACTTTGTCAGATATCGTCAATTTACATCCATTGAAGCCGTTTGAGGTCGATTGTCACTTTGTGTTGATTGAAAATTTTCAAAGTCTATCTTCCTAATTTAAAGTTGAATTTTAACATTTCTCATATATTTGAGTGAGTTTGCATCTAACTTTGTCAGATATCGTCGATTTACATCCATTGAAGCCGTTTGAGGTCGATTGTCACTTCCTAATTTGAAGTCGAATTTCAACATTTCTTATATATTTGAGTGAGTTTGCATCTAACTTTGTCAGATATCGTCGATTTACATCCATTGAAGCCGTTTGAGGTCGATTGTCACTTTGTGTTAATTGAAAATTTTCAAAGTCTATCTTCCTAATTTGAAGTCGAATTTCAACATTTATTATATATTTGAGTGAGTTCGCATCTAAATTTGTCAGATATCGTCGGTTTACATCCATTGAAGCCGTTTGAGGTCGATTGTCACTTTGTGTTGATTGAAAATTTTCAAAGTCTATCTTCCTAATATGAAGTCGAATTTCAACATTTATTATATATTTGAGTGAGTTCGCATCTAACTTTGTCAGATTTCGTCGATTTACATCCATTGAAGCCGTTTGAGGTCGATTGTCACTTTGTGTTGATTGAAAATTTTCAAAGTCTATTTTCCTAATTTGAAGTCGAATTTCAACATTTCTTATATATTTGAGTGAGTTTTCATCTAACTTTGTCAGATATCGTCGATTTACATCCATTGGAGCCGTTTGAGGTCGATTGTCACTTTGTGTTGATTGAAAATTTTCAAAGTGTATCTACCTAATTTAAAGTTGAATTTCAACATTTCTCATATATTTGAGTGAGTTTGCATCTAACTTTGTCAGATATCGTCGATTTACATCCATTCAAGCTCATTGAGGTCGATTGTCACTTTGTGTTAATTGAAAATTTCCAAAGTCTATCTTCTTAATTTGAAGTCGAATTCCAACATTTCTTATATATTTGAGTGAGTTTGCATCTAACTTTGTCAGATATCGTCGATTTACATCCATTGAAGCCGTTTGAGGTCGATTGTCACTTTGTGTTGATTGAAAATTTTCAAAGTCTATCTTCCTAATTTGAAGTCGAATTTCAACATTTCTCATATATTTGAGTGAGTTTGCATCTAACTTGGTCAGATACCGTCGATTAAAATCCAATGAAGCTCATTGAGGTCGATTGTCACTTTGTGTTGATTGAAAATTTACAAAGTCTATCTTCCTAATTTGAAGTCGAATTTCAACATTTATTATATATTTGAGTGAGTTTGCATCTAACTTTGTCAGATATCGTCGATTTACATCCATTCAAGCTCATTGAGGTCGATTCTCACTTTGTGTTGATTGAAAATTTTCAAAGTCTATCTTCCTAATTTGAAGTCGAATTTCAACATTTCTTATATATTTGAGTGAGTTTGCATCTAACTTTGTCAAAAATCGTCGATTTACATCCATTGAAGCCGTTTGAGGTCGATTGTCACTTTGTGTTGATTGAAAATTTTCAAAGTCTATCTTCCTAATTTAAAGTTGAATTTCAACATTTCTCATATATTTGAGTGAGTTTGCATCTAACTTTGTCAGATATCGTCGATTTACATCCATTCAAGCTCATTGATGTCGATTGTCACTTTGTGTTAATTGAAAATTTTCAAAGTCTATCTTCCTAATTTGAAGTCGAATTTCAACATTTCTTATATATTTGAGTGAGTTTGCATCTAACTTTGTCAGATATCGTCAATTTACATCCATTGAAGCCGTTTGAGGTCGATTGTCACTTTGTGTTGATTGAAAATTTTCAAAGTCTATCTTCCTAATTTAAAGTTGAATTTTAACATTTCTCATATATTTGAGTGAGTTTGCATCTAACTTTGTCAGATATCGTCGATTTACATCCATTGAAGCCGTTTGAGGTCGATTGTCACTTCCTAATTTGAAGTCGAATTTCAACATTTCTTATATATTTGAGTGAGTTTGCATCTAACTTTGTCAGATATCGTCGATTTACATCCATTGAAGCCGTTTGAGGTCGATTGTCACTTTGTGTTAATTGAAAATTTTCAAAGTCTATCTTCTTAATTTGAAGTCGAATTCCAACATTTCTTATATATTTAAGTGAGTTCGCATCTAACTTTGTCAGATATCGTCGATTTACATCCATTGAAGCCGTTTGAGGTCGATTGTCACTTTGTGTTGATTGAAAATTTTCAAAGTCTATCTTCCTAATCTGGAGTCGAATTTCAACATTTCTTATATATTTGAGTGAGTTTGCATCTAACTTTGTCAGATATCGTCGATTTACATCCATTGAAGCCGTTTGAGGTCGATTGTCACTTTGTGTTGATTGAAAATTTTCAAAGTCTATCTTCCTAATTTGAAGTCGAATTTCAACATTTCTTATATATTTGAGTGAGTTTTCATCTAACTTTGTCAGATATCGTCGATTTACATCCATTGAAGCCGTTTGAGGTCGATTGTCACTTTGTGTTGATTGAAAATTTTCAAAGTCTATCTTCCTAATTTAAAGTTGAATTTCAATATTTCTCATATATTTGAGTGAGTTTGCATCTAACTTTGTCAGATATCGTCGATTTACATCCATTCAAGCTCATTGAGGTCGATTGTCACTTTGTGTTAATTGAAAATTTTCAAAGTCTATCTTCTTAATTTGAAGTCGAATTTCAACATTTCTTATATATTTGAGTGAGTTTGCATCTAACTTTGTCAGATATCGTCGATTTACATCCATTGAAGCCGTTTGAGGTCGATTGTCACTTTGTGTTGATTGAAAATTTTCAAAGTCTATCTTCCTAATTTAAAGTTGAATTTTAACATTTCTCATATATTTGAGTGAGTTTGCATCTAACTTTGTCAGATATCGTCGATTTACATCCATTGAAGCCGTTTGAGGTCGATTGTCACTTCCTAATTTGAAGTCGAAGTTCAACATTTCTTATATATTTGAGTGAGTTTGCATCTAACTTTGTCAAAAATCGTCGATTCACATCCATTGAAGCCGTTTGATGTCGATTGTCACTTTGGGTTAATTGAAAATTTTCAAAGTCTATCTTCCTAATTTGAAGTCGAATTGCAACATATCTTATATATTTGAGTGAGTTTGCATCTAACTTTGTCAGATATCGTCGATTTACATCCATTGAAGCCGTTTGAGGTCGATTGTCACTTTGTGTTGATTGAAAATTTTCAAAGTCTATCGTCCTAATTTAAAGTTGAATTTTAACATTTCACATATATTTGAGTGAGTTTGCATCTAACTTTGTCAGATATCGTCGATTTACATCCATTGAAGCCGTTTGAGGTCGATTGTCACTTCCTAATTTGAAGTCGAATTTCAACATTTCTTATATATTTGAGTGAGTTCGCATCTAACTTTGTCAGATATCGTCGATTTACATCCATTGAAGCCGTTTGAGGTCGATTGTCACTTTGTGTTGATTGAAAATTTTCAAAGTCTATCTTCCTAATTTGGAGTCGAATTTCAACATTTCTTATATATTTGAGTGAGTTTGCATCTAACTTTGTCAGATATCGTCGATTTACATCCATTGAAGCCGTTTGAGGTCGATTGTCACTTTGTGTTGATTGAAAATTTTCAAAGTCTGTCTTCCTAATTTGAAGTCGAATTTCAACATTTATTATATATTTGAGTGAGTTTGCATCTAACTTTGAAAGATATCGTCGATTTACATCCATTGAAGACGTTTGAGGTCGATTGTCACTTTGTGTTGATTGAAAATTTTCAAAGTCTATCTTCCTAATTTAAAGTTGAATTTCAACATTTCTCATATATTTGAGTGAGTTTGCATCTAACTTTGTCAGATTTCGTCGATTTTACATCCATTGAAGCCGTTTGAGGTCAATTGTCACTTTGTGTTGATTGAAAATTTTCAAAGTCTATCTTCCTAATTTGAAGTCGAATTTCAACATTTCTCATATATTTGAGGGAGTTTGCATCTAACTTTGTCAGATATCGTCGATTTACATCCATTGAAGCCGTTTGAGGTCGATTGTCACTTTGTGTTGATTGAAAATTTTCAAAGTCTATCTTCCTAATTTAAAGTTGAATTTCAACATTTCTCATATATTTGAGAGAGTTTGCATCTAACTTTGTCAGATATCGTCGATTTACATCCATTCAAGCTCATTGATGTCGATTGTCACTTTGTGTTAATTGAAAATTTTCAAAGTCTATCTTCCTAATTTGAAGTCGAATTTCAACATTTCTTATATATTTGAGTGAGTTTGCATCTAACTTTGTCAGATATCGTCAATTTACATCCATTGAAGCCGTTTGAGGTCGATTGTCACTTTGTGTTGATTGAAAATTTTCAAAGTCTATCTTCCTAATTTAAAGTTGAATTTTAACATTTCTCATATATTTGAGTGAGTTTGCATCTAACTTTGTCAGATATCGTCGATTTACATCCATTGAAGCCGTTTGAGGTCGATTGTCACTTTGTGTTGATTGAAAATTTTCAAAGTCTATCTTCCTAATTTAAAGTTGAATTTTAACATTTCTCATATATTTGAGTGAGTTTGCATCTAACTTTGTCAGATTTCGTCGATTTTACATCCATTGAAGCCGTTTGAGGTCAATTGTCACTTTGTGTTGATTGAAAATTTTCAAAGTCTATCTTCCTAATTTGAAGTCGAATTTCAACATTTCTCATATATTTGAGGGAGTTTGCATCTAACTTTGTCAGATATCGTCGATTTACATCCATTGAAGCCGTTTGAGGTCGATTGTCACTTTGTGTTGATTGAAAATTTTCAAAGTCTATCTTCCTAATTTAAAGTTGAATTTCAACATTTCTCATATATTTGAGTGAGTTTGCATCTAACTTTGTCAGATATCGTCGATTTACATCCATTCAAGCTCATTGATGTCGATTGTCACTTTGTGTTAATTGAAAATTTTCAAAGTCTATCTTCCTAATTTGAAGTCGAATTTCAACATTTCTTATATATTTGAGTGAGTTTGCATCTAACTTTGTCAGATATCGTCAATTTACATCCATTGAAGCCGTTTGAGGTCGATTGTCACTTTGTGTTGATTGAAAATTTTCAAAGTCTATCTTCCTAATTTAAAGTTGAATTTCAACATTTCTCATATATTTGAGTGAGTTTGCATCTAACTTTGTCAGATATCGTCGATTTACATCCATTCAAGCTCATTGATGTCGATTGTCACTTTGTGTTAATTGAAAATTTTCAAAGTCTATCTTCCTAATTTGAAGTCGAATTTCAACATTTCTTATATATTTGAGTGAGTTTGCATCTAACTTTGTCAGATATCGTCAATTTACATCCATTGAAGCCGTTTGAGGTCGATTGTCACTTTGTGTTGATTGAAAATTTTCAAAGTCTATCTTCCTAATTTAAAGTTGAATTTTAACATTTCTCATATATTTGAGTGAGTTTGCATCTAACTTTGTCAGATATCGTCGATTTACATCCATTGAAGCCGTTTGAGGTCGATTGTCACTTTGTGTTGATTGAAAATTTTCAAAGTCTATCTTCCTAATTTAAAGTTGAATTTCAACATTTCTCATATATTTGAGTGAGTTTGCATCTAACTTTGTCAGATATCGTCGATTTACATCCATTCAAGCTCATTGATGTCGATTGTCACTTTGTGTTAATTGAAAATTTTCAAAGTCTATCTTCCTAATTTGAAGTCGAATTTCAACATTTCTTATATATTTGAGTGAGTTTGCATCTAACTTTGTCAGATATCGTCAATTTACATCCATTGAAGCCGTTTGAGGTCGATTGTCACTTTGTGTTGATTGAAAATTTTCAAAGTCTATCTTCCTAATTTAAAGTTGAATTTCAACATTTCTTATATATTTGAGTGAGTTTGCATCTAACTTTGTCAGATATCGTCAATTTACATCCATTGAAGCCGTTTGAGGTCGATTGTCACTTTGTGTTGATTGAAAATTTTCAAAGTCTATCTTCCTAATTTAAAGTTGAATTTTAACATTTCTCATATATTTGAGGGAGTTTGCATCTAACTTTGTCAGATATCGTCGATTTACATCCATTGAAGCCGTTTGAGGTCGATTGTCACTTTGTGTTGATTGAAAATTTTCAAAGTCTATCTTCCTAATTTAAAGTTGAATTTCAACATTTCTCATATATTTGAGTGAGTTTGCATCTAACTTTGTCAGATATCGTCGATTTACATCCATTCAAGCTCATTGATGTCGATTGTCACTTTGTGTTAATTGAAAATTTTCAAAGTCTATCTTCCTAATTTGAAGTCGAATTTCAACATTTCTTATATATTTGAGTGAGTTTGCATCTAACTTTGTCAGATATCGTCAATTTACATCCATTGAAGCCGTTTGAGGTCGATTGTCACTTTGTGTTGATTGAAAATTTTCAAAGTCTATCTTCCTAATTTAAAGTTGAATTTTAACATTTCTCATATATTTGAGTGAGTTTGCATCTAACTTTGTCAGATATCGTCGATTTACATCCATTGAAGCCGTTTGAGGTCGATTGTCACTTCCTAATTTGAAGTCGAATTTCAACATTTCTCATATATTTGAGGGAGTTTGCATCTAACTTTGTCAGATATCGTCGATTTACATCCATTGAAGCCGTTTGAGGTCGATTGTCACTTTGTGTTGATTGAAAATTTTCAAAGTCTATCTTCCTAATTTAAAGTTGAATTTCAACATTTCTCATATATTTGAGTGAGTTTGCATCTAACTTTGTCAGATATCGTCGATTTACATCCATTCAAGCTCATTGATGTCGATTGTCACTTTGTGTTAATTGAAAATTTTCAAAGTCTATCTTCCTAATTTGAAGTCGAATTTCAACATTTCTTATATATTTGAGTGAGTTTGCATCTAACTTTGTCAGATATCGCCAATTTACATCCATTGAAGCCGTTTGAGGTCGATTGTCACTTTGTGTTGATTAAAAATTTTCAAAGTCTATCTTCCTAATTTAAAGTTGAATTTTAACATTTCTCATATATTTGAGTGAGTTTGCATCTAACTTTGTCAGATATCGTCGATTTACATCCATTGAAGCCGTTTGAGGTCGATTGTCACTTCCTAATTTGAAGTCGAAGTTCAACATTTCTTATATATTTGAGTGAGTTTGCATCTAACTTTGTCAAAAATCGTCGATTCACATCCATTGAAGCCGTTTGATGTCGATTGTCACTTTGGGTTAATTGAAAATTTTCAAAGTCTATCTTCCTAATTTGAAGTCGAATTTCAACATTTCTTATATATTTGAGTGAGTTTGCATCTAACTTTGTCAGATATCGTCGATTTACATCCATTGAAGCCGTTTGAGGTCGATTGTCACTTTGTGTTGATTGAAAATTTTCAAAGTCTATCGTCCTAATTTAAAGTTGAATTTTAACATTTCACATATATTTGAGTGAGTTTGCATCTAACTTTGTCAGATATCGTCGATTTACATCCATTGAAGCCGTTTGAGGTCGATTGTCACTTCCTAATTTGAAGTCGAATTTCAACATTTCTTATATATTTGAGTGAGTTCGCATCTAACTTTGTCAGATATCGTCGATTTACATCCATTGAAGCCGTTTGAGGTCGATTGTCACTTTGTGTTGATTGAAAATTTTCAAAGTCTATCTTCCTAATTTGGAGTCGAATTTCAACATTTCTTATATATTTGAGTGAGTTTGCATCTAACTTTGTCAGATATCGTCGATTTACATCCATTGAAGCCGTTTGAGGTCGATTGTCACTTTGTGTTGATTGAAGATGTTCAATGTCTTTCTTCCTAATTTGAAGTCGATTTTCAACATTTCTCATATATTTGAGTGAGCTTGCATCTAACTTTATCAGATATCGTCGATTTTACATCCATTGAAGCCGTTTGAGGTCAATTGTCACTTTGTGTTGATTGAAAATTTTCAAAGTCTGTCTTCCTAATTTGAAGTCGAATTTCAACATTTATTATATATTTGAGTGAGTTTGCATCTAACTTTGAAAGATATCGTCGATTTACATCCATTGAAGACGTTTGAGGTCGATTGTCACTTTGTGTTGATTGAAAATTTTCAAAGTCTATCTTCCTAATTTAAAGTTGAATTTCAACATTTCTCATATATTTGAGTGAGTTTGCATCTAACTTTGTCAGATATCGTCGATTTTACATCCATTGAAGCCGTTTGAGGTCAATTGTCACTTTGTGTTGATTGAAAATTTTCAAAGTCTATCTTCCTAATTTGAAGTCGAATTTCAACATTTCTCATATATTTGAGGGAGTTTGCATCTAACTTTGTCAGATATCGTCGATTTACATCCATTGAAGCCGTTTGAGGTCGATTGTCACTTTGTGTTGATTGAAAATTTTCAAAGTCTGTCTTCCTAATTTGAAGTCGAATTTCAACATTTATTATATATTTGAGTGAGTTCGCATCTAACTTTGAAAGATATCGTCGATTTACATCCATTGAAGACGTTTGAGGTCGATTGTCACTTTGTGTTGATTGAAAATTTTCAAAGTCTATCTTCCTAATTTGAAGTCAAATTTCAACATTTATTGTATATTTGAGTGAGTTCGCATCTAACTTTGTCAGATATCGTCGATTTACATCCATTGAAGCCGTTTGAGGTCGATTGTCACTTTGTGTTGATTGAAAATTTTCAAAGTCTATCTTCCTAATTTGAAGTCAAATTTCAACATTTATTATATATTTGAGTGAGTTCGCATCTAACTTTGTCAGATATCGTCGATTTACATCCATTGAAGCCGTTTGAGGTCGATTGTCACTTTGTGTTGATTGAAAATTTTCAAAGTCTATCTTCCTAATTTGAAGTCGAATTTCAACATTTCTTATATATTTGAGTGAGTTTGCATCTATATTTGTCAGATATCGTCGATTACATCCATTGAAGCCGTTTGAGGTCGATTGTTACTTTGTGTTGATTGAAAATTTCCAAAGTCTATCTTCCTAAATTGAAGTCGAATTTCAACATTTCTTATATATTTGAGTGAGTTTGCATCTAACTTTGTCAGATATCGTCGATTACATCCATTGAAGCCGTTTGAGGTCGATTGTTACTTTGTGTTGATTGAAAATTTCCAAAGTCTATCTTCCTAATTTGAAGTCGAATTAAAACATTTCTTATATATTTGAGTGAGTTTGCATCAAACTTTGTCAGATACCGTCGATTAACATCCATTGAAGCTCATTGAGGTCGATTGTCACTTTGTGTTGATTGAAAATTTTCAAAGTCTATCTTCCTAATTTAAAGTTGAATTTAAACAGTTCTCATATTTTTGAGTGAGTTTGCATCTAACTTTGTCAGATATCGTCGATTTTACATCCATTGAAGCCGTTTGAGGTCAATTGTCACTTTGTGTTGATTGAAAATTTTCAAAGTCTATCTTCCTAATTTGAAGTCGAATTTCAACATTTCTCATATATTTGAGGGAGTTTGCATCTAACTTTGTCAGATATCGTCGATTTACATCCATTGAAGCCGTTTAAGGTCGATTGTCACTTTGTGTTGATTGAAAATTTTCAAAGTCTGTCTTCCTAATTTGAAGTCGAATTTCAACATTTATTATATATTTGAGTGAGTTCGCATCTAACTTTGAAAGATATCGTCGATTTACATCCATTGAAGACGTTTGAGGTCGATTGTCACTTTGTGTTGATTGAAAATTTTCAAAGTCTATCTTCCTAATTTGAAGTCAAATTTCAACATTTATTGTATATTTGAGTGAGTTTGCATCTAACTTTGTCAGATACCGTCGATTAACATCCATTGAAGCTCATTGAGGTCGATTGTCACTTTGTGTTGATTGAAAATTTTCAAAGTCTATCTTCCTAATTTGAAGTCGAATTTCAACATTTCTTATATATTTGAGTGAGTTTGCATCTAACTTTGTCAGATATCGTCGAATTACATCCATTGAAGCCGTTTGAGGTCGATTGTCACTTTGTGCTGATTGAAAATTTTCAAAGTCTATCTTCCTAATTTTAAGTCGAATTTCAACATTTATTATATATTTGAGTGATTTGGCATCTAACTTTGTCAGATATCGTCGATTTACATCCATTGAAGCCCATTGAGGTCAACTGTCACTTTGTGTTGATTGAAAATTTTCAAAGTCTTTCCTAATTTGAAGTCGAATTTCAACATTTCTTATATATTTGAGTGAGTTTGCATCTAACTTTGTCAGATATCGTCGATTTACATCCATTGAAGCCGTTTGAGGTCGATTGTCACTTTGTGTTGAATGAAAATTTTCAAAGTCTATCTTCCTAATTTGAAGTCGAATTTCAACATTTCTCATATATTTGAGTAAGTTTGCATCTAAATTTGTCAGATATCGTCGATTTACATCCATTGAAGCCGTTTGAGGTCGATTGTCACTTTGTGTTGATTGAAAATTTTCAAAGTCTATCTTCCTAATTTTAAGTCGAATTTCAACATTTCTTATATATTTGAGTGAGTTTGCATCTAACTTGGTCAGATACCGTCGATTAAAATCCAATGAAGCTCATTGAGGTCGATTGTCACTTTGTGTTGATTGAAAATTTACAAAGTCTATCTTCCTAATTTGAAGTCGAATTTCAACATTTATTATATATTTGAGTGAGTTCGCATCTAACTTTGTCAGATATCGTCGACTTACATCCATTGAAGCCGTTTGAGGTCGATTGTCACTTTGTGTTGATTGAAAATTTTCAAAGTCTATCTTCCTAATTTGAAGTCGAATTTCAACATTTATTATATATTTGAGTGAGTTCGCATCTAAATTTGTCAGATATCGTCGGTTTACATCCATTGAAGCCGTTTGAGGTCGATTGTCACTTTGTGTTGATTGAAAATTTTCAAAGTCTATCTTCCTAATATGAAGTCGAATTTCAACATTTATTATATATTTGAGTGAGTTCGCATCTAACTTTGTCAGATATCGTCGATTTACATCCATTGAAGCCGTTTGAGGTCGATTGTCACTTTGTGTTGATTGAAAATTTTCAAAGTCTATCTTCCTAATTTGAAGTCGAATTTCGACATTTCTTATATATTTGAGTGAGTTTGCATCTAACTTTGTCAGATACCGTCGATTAACATCCATTGAAGCTCATTGAGGTCGATTGTCACTTTGTGTTGATTGGAAATTTTCAAAGTCTATCTTCCTAATTTGAAGTCGAATTTCATCATTTCTTATATATTTGAGTGAGTTTGCATCTAACTTGGTCAGATTCCGTCGATTAACATCCATTGAAGCTCATTGAGGTCGATTCTCACTTTGTGTTGATTGAAAATTTTTAAAGTCTATCTTCCTAATTTGAAGTCGAATTTCAACATTTATTATATATTTGAGTGAGTTCGCATCTAACTTTGTCAGATATCGTCGGTTTACATCCATTGAAGCCGTTTGAGGTCGATTGTCACTTTGTGTTGATTGAAAATTTTCAAAGTCTATCTTCCTAATATGAAGTCGAATTTCAACATTTCTTATATATTTGAGTGAGTTTGCATCTAACTTTGTCAGATACCGTCGATTAACATCCATTGAAGCTCATTGAGGTCGATTGTCACTTTGTGTTGATTGAAAATTTTCAAAGTCTATCTTCCTAATTTGAAGTCGAATTTCATCATTTCTTATATATTTGAGTGAGTTTGCTTCTAACTTTGTCAGATATCGTCGATTTACATCCATTGAAGCCGTTTGAGGTCGATTGTCACTTTGTGTTGAATGAAAATTTTCAAAGTCTATCTTCCTAATTTGAAGTCGAATTTCAACATTTCTTATATATATGAGTGAGTTTGCATCTAACTTGGTCAGATACCGTCGATTAACATCCATTGAAGCTCATTGAGGTCGATTGTCACTTTGTGTTGATTGAAAATTTTTAAAGTCTATCTTCCTAATTTGAAGTCGAATTTCAACATTTATTATATATTTGAGTGAGTTCGCATCTAACTTTGTCAGATACCGTCGATTAACATCCATTGAAGCTCATTGAGGTCGATTGTCACTTTGTGTTGATTGAAAATTTTCAAAGTCTATCTTCCTAATTTGAAGTCGAATTTCAACATTTCTTATATATTTGAGTGAGTTTGCATCTAACTTTGTCAGATATCGTCGATTTACATCCATTGAAGCCGTTTGAGGTCGATTGTCACTTTGTGTTGATTGAAAATTTTCAAAGTCTATCATCCTAATATGAAGTCGAATTTCAACATTTATTATATATTTGAGTGAGTTCGCATCTAACTTTGTCAGATATCGTCGATTTACATCCATTGAAGCCGTTTGAGGTCGATTGTCACTTTGTGTTGATTGAAAATTTTCAAAGTCTATCTTCCTAATATGAAGTCGAATTTCGACATTTCTTATATATTTGAGTGAGTTTGCATCTAACTTTGTCAGATACCGTCGATTAACATCCATTGAAGCTCATTGAGGTCGATTGTCACTTTGTGTTGATTGGAAATTTTCAAAGTCTATCTTCCTAATTTGAAGTCGAATTTCATCATTTCTTATATATTTGAGTGAGTTTGCATCTAACTTGGTCAGATTCCGTCGATTAACATCCATTGAAGCTCATTGAGGTCGATTCTCACTTTGTGTTGATTGAAAATTTTTAAAGTCTATCTTCCTAATTTGAAGTCGAATTTCAACATTTATTATATATTTGAGTGAGTTCGCATCTAACTTTGTCAGATATCGTCGGTTTACATCCATTGAAGCCGTTTGAGGTCGATTGTCACTTTGTGTTGATTGAAAATTTTCAAAGTCTATCTTCCTAATATGAAGTCGAATTTCAACATTTCTTATATATTTGAGTGAGTTTGCATCTAACTTTGTCAGATACCGTCGATTAACATCCATTGAAGCTCATTGAGGTCGATTGTCACTTTGTGTTGATTGAAAATTTTTAAAGTCTATCTTCCTAATTTGAAGTCGAATTTCAACATTTATTATATATTTGAGTGAGTTTGCATCTAACTTTGTCAGATATCGTCGATTTACATCCATTGAAGCCGTTTGAGGTCGATTGTCACTTTGTGTTGAATGAAAATTTTCAAAGTCTATCTTCCTAATTTGAAGTCGAATTTCAACATTTCTTATATATATGAGTGAGTTTGCATCTAACTTGGTCAGATACCGTCGATTAACATCCATTGAAGCTCATTGAGGTCGATTGTCACTTTGTGTTGATTGAAAATTTTTAAAGTCTATCTTCCTAATTTGAAGTCGAAATTCAACATTTATTATATATTTGAGTGAGTTCGCATCTAACTTTGTCAGATACCGTCGATTAACATTCATTGAAGCTCATTGAGGTCGATTGTCACTTTGTGTTGATTGAAAATTTTCAAAGTCTATCTTCCTAATTTGAAGTCGAATTTCAACATTTCTTATATATTTGAGTGAGTTTGCATCTAACTTTGTCAGATATCGTCGATTTACATCCATTGAAGCCGTTTGAGGTCGATTGTCACTTTGTGTTGATTGAAAATTTTCAAAATCTATCTTCCTAATTTTAAGTTGAATTTCAACATTTATTATATATTTGAGTGATTTGGCATCTAACTTTGTCAGATATCGTCGATTTACATCCATTGAAGCCTATTGAGGTCAACTGTCACTTTGTGTTGATTGAATATTTCCAAAGTCTTTCCTAATTTGAAGTCGAATTTCAACATTTCTTATATATTTGAGTGAGTTTGCATCTAACTTTGTCAGATATCGTCGATTTACATCCATTGAAGCTCCTTGAGGTCGATTGTCACTTTGTGTTGATTGATAATTTTAAAAGTCTATCTTCCTAATTTGAAGTCGAATTTCAACATTTCTTATATATTTGAGTGATTTCGCATCTAACTTTGTCAGATATCGTCTTTTTACATTCATTGAAGCCGTTTGAGGTTGATTGTCACTTTGTGTTGATTGAAAATTTTCAAAGTCTATCTTCTTAATTTGAAGTCGAATTTCATCATTTCTTATATATTTGAGTGAGTTTGTATCTAACTTTGTCAGATATCGTCGATTAACATTCATTGAAGCCCATTGAGGTCAACCGTCACTTTGTGTTGATTGAAAATTTTCAAAGTCTATCTTCCTAATTTGAAGTCGAATTTCAACATGTCTTATATATTTGAGTGACTTCGCATCTAACTTTGTCAGATATTGTCTTTTTACATCCATTGAAGCCGTTTGAGGTTGATTGTCACTTTGTGTTGAATGAAAATTTTCAAAGTCTATCTTCCTAATTTAAAGTCGAATTTCAACATTTCTTATATATTTGAGTGAGTTCGCATCTAACTTTGTCAGATTCGTCGATTTACATCCATTGAAGCCGTTTGAGGTCGATTGTCACTTTGTGTTGATTGAAAATTTTCAAAGTCTATCTTCCTAATTTGAAGTCGAATTTCATCATTTCTTATATATTTGAGTGAGTTTGTATCTAACTTTGTCAGATATCGTCGATTAACATTCATTGAAGCCCATTGAGGTCAACCGTCACTTTGTGTTGATTGAAAATTTTCAAAGTCTTTCCTAACTTGAAGTCGAATTTCAACAGTTCTTATATATTTGAGTGAGTATGCATCTAACTTTGCCAGATATCGTCGTTTTACATCCATTGAAGCCGTTTGAGGTCGATTGTCACTATGTGTTAATTGAAAATTTTCAAAGTCTATCTTCCTAATTTGAAGTCGAATTTCAACATTTCTTATATATTTGAGTGAGTTTGCATCTAACTTGGTCAGATTCCGTCGATTAACATCCATTGAAGCTCATTGAGGTTGATTGTCACTTTGTGTTGATTGAAAATTTTCAAAGTCTATCTTCCTAATTTTAAGTCGAATTTCAACATTTATTATATATTTGAGTGATTTCGCATCTAACTTTGTCAGATATCGTCGATTTACATCCATTGAAGCCCATTGAGGTCAACTGTCACTTTGTGTTGATTGAAAATTATCAAAGTCTTTCCTAATTTGAAGTCGAATTTCAACATTTCTTAGATATTTGAGTGAGTTTGCATCTAACTTTGTCAGATATCGTCGATTTACATCCATTGGAGCCCATTGAGGTCAACCGTCACTTTGTGTTGATTGAAAATTTTCAAAGTCTATCTTCCTAATTTGAAGTCGAATTTCAACATGTTTTATATATTTGAGTGACTTCGCATCTAACTTTGTCAGATATCGTCTTTTTACATCCATTGAAGCCGTTTGAGGTTGATTGTCACTTTGTGTTGAATGAAAATTTTCAAAGTCTATCTTCCTAATTTAAAGTCGAATTTCAACATTTCTTATATATTTGAGTGAGTTTGCATCTAACTTGGTCAGATACCGTCGATTAACATCCATTGAAGCTCATTGAGGTCGATTGTCACTTTGTGTTGATTGAAAATTTTCAAAGTCTATCTTCCTAATTTGAAGTCGAATTTCAACACTTATCATATATTTGAGTGAGTTCGCATCTAACTTTGTCAGATATCGTCGATTTACATCCATTGAAGCCGTTTGAGGTCGATTGTCACTTTGTGTTGATTGAAAATTTTCAAAGTCTATCTTCCTAATTTGAAGTCGAATTTCATCATTTCTTATATATTTGAGTGAGTTTGTATCTAACTTTGTCAGATATCGTCGATTAACATTCATTGAAGCCCATTGAGGTCAACCGTCACTTTGTGTTGATTGAAAATTTTCAAAGTCTTTCCTAACTTGAAGTCGAATTTCAACAGTTCTTATATATTTGAGTGAGTATGCATCTAACTTTGCCAGATATCGTCGTTTTACATCCATTGAAGCCGTTTGAGGTCGATTGTCACTATGTGTTAATTGAAAATTTTCAAAGTCTATCTTCCTAATTTGAAGTCGAATTTCAACATTTCTTATATATTTGAGTGAGTTTGCATCTAACTTGGTTAGATTCCGTCGATTAACATCCATTGAAGCTCATTGAGGTTGATTGTCACTTTGTGTTGATTGAAAATTTTCAAAGTCTATCTTCCTAATATGAAGTCGAATTTCAACATTTCTTATATATTTGAGTGAGTTTGCATCTAACTTTGTCAGATACCGTCGATTAACATCCATTGAAGCTCTTTGAGGTCGATTGTCACTTTGTGTTGATTGAGAATTTTCAAAGTCTATCTTCCTAATTTTAAGTCGAATTTCAACATTTATTATATATTTGAGTGATTTCGCATCTAACTTTGTCAGATATCGTCGATTTACATCCATTGAAGCCCATTGAGGTCAACTGTCACTTTGTGTTGATTGAAAATTATCAAAGTCTTTCCTAATTTGAAGTCGAATTTCAACATTTCTTAGATATTTGAGTGAGTTTGCATCTAACTTTGTCAGATATCGTCGATTTACATCCATTGGAGCCGTTTGAGGTCGATTGTCACTTTGTGTTGAATGAAAATTTTCAAAGTCTATCTTCCTAATTTAAAGTCGAATTTCAACATTTATTATATATTTGAGTGAGTTCGCATCTAACTTTGTCAGATATCGTCGATTTACATCCATTGAAGCCGTTTGAGGTCGATTGTCACTTTGTGTTGATTGAAAATTTTCAAAGTCTATCTTCCTAATTTGAAGTCGAATTTCAACATTTCTCATATAATTGAGTGAGTTTACATCTAACTTTGTCAGATATATTCGATTAACATCCATTGAATCCCATTGAGGTCAACTTTCACTTTGTGTTGATTGAAAATTTTCAAAGTCTATCTTCCTAATTTGAAGTCGAATTTCAACATTTCTTATATATTCGAGTGAGTTTGCATCTAAGTTTGTCAGATACCGTCGATTAAGATCCATTGAAGCCCTTTGAGGTCGATTGTCACTTTGTGTTGATTGAAGATGTTCAAAGTCTTTCTTCCTAATTTGAAGTCGAATTTCAACATTTCTTATATATTCGAGTGAGTTTGCATCTAAGTTTGTCAGATACCGTCGATTAACATCCATTGAAGCCCTTTGAGGTCGATTGTCACTTTGTGTTGATTGAAGATGTTCAAAGTCTTTCTCCCTAATTTGAAGTCGATTTTCAACATTTCTTATATATTTGAGTGAGTTTGCATCTAACTTTTTCAGATATCGTCGATTTATATCCATTGAAGCCCTTTGAGGTCGATTGTCACTTTGTGTTGATTGAAGATGTTCAAAGTCTTTCTTCCTCATTTGAAGTCGATTTTCAACATTTCTTATATAATTGAGTGAGCTTGCATTTAACTTTTTCAGATATCGTCGATTTACATCCATTGAAGCCCTTTGAGGTCGATTGTCACTTTGTGTTGATTGAAAATTTTCAAAGTCTATCTTCCTAATTTAAAGTCGAATTTCAACATTTCTTATATATTTGAGTAAGTTTGCATCTAACTTTTTCAGATATCGTCGATTAACATCCATTGAAGTTCCTTGAGGTCGATTGTCACTTTGTGTTGATTGAAAATTTTCAAAGTCTATCTTCCTAATTTGAAGTCGAATTTCAACATTTCTTATATATTCGAGTGAGTTTGCATCTAAGTTTGTCAGATACCGTCGATTAACATCCATTGAAGCCCTTTGAGGTCGATTGTCACTTTGTGTTGATTGAAGATGTTCTAAGTCTTTCTTCCTAATTTGAAGTCGATTTTCAACATTTCTTATATATTTGAGTGAGCTTGCATCTAACTTTTTCAGATATCGTCGATTTATATCCATTGAAGCCCTTTGAGGTCGATTGTCACTTTGTGTTGATTGAAAATTTTCAAAGTCTATCTTCCTAATTTGAAGTCGAATTCCAACATTTCTCATATATTCGAGTGAGTTTGCATCTAACTTTGTCAGATACCGTCGATTAACATCCATTGAAGCTCCTTGAGGTCAATTGTCACTTTGTGTTGATTGAAAATTTTCAAAGTCTATCTTCCTAATTTGATGTCGAATTTCAACATTTCTTATATATTTGAGTGAGTTCGCATCTAACTTTGTCAGATATCGTCGATTTACAACCATTGAAGCCGTTTGAGGTCGATTGTCACTTTGTGTTGATTGAAAATTTTCAAAGTCTATCTTCCTAATTTGAAGTCGAATTTCAACATTTCTCATATAATTGAGTGAGTTTACATCTAACTTTGTCAGATATATTCGATTAACATCCATTGAATCCCATTGAGGTCAACTGTCACTTTGTGTTGATTGAAAATTTTCTAGGTCTATCTTCCTAATTTGAAGTCGAATTTCAACATTTCTTATATATTCGAGTGAGTTTGCATCTAAGTTTGTCAGATACCGTCGATTAACATCCATTGAAGCCTTTTGAGGTCGATTGTCACTTTGTGTTGATTGAAGATGTTCAAAGTCTTTCTTCCTAATTTGAAGTCGATTTTCAACATTTCTTATATATTCGAGTGAGTTTGCATCTAAGTTTGTCAGATACCGTCGATTAACATCCATTGAAGCCCTTTGAGGTCGATTGTCACTTTGTGTTGATTGAAGATGTTCAAAGTCTTTCTTCCTAATTTGAAGTCGATTTTCAACATTTCTTATATATTCGAGTGAGTTTGCATCTAAGTTTGTCAGATACCGTCGATTAACATCCATTGAAGCCCTTTGAGGTCGATTGTCACTTTGTGTTGATTGAAAATTTTCAAAGTCTATCTTCCTAATTTGAAGTCGAATTTCAACATTTCTTATATATTTGAGTGAGTTCGCATCTAACTTTGTCAGATATCGTCGATTTACAACCATTGAAGCCGTTTGAGGTCGATTGTCACTTTGTGTTGATTGAAAATTTTCAAAGTCTTTCTTCCTAATTTGAAGTCGACTTTCAACATTTCTTATATATTTGAGCAAGCTTGCATCTAACTTTTTCAGATATCGTCGAATAACATCCATTGAAGCCCATTGAGGTCAACTGTCACTTAGTGTTGATTGAAAATTTCCAAAGTCTATCTTCCTAATTTGAAGTGGAATTTCAACATTCCTCATATAATTGAGTGAGTTTGCATCTAACTTTGTCAGATACCGTCGATTAACATCCATTGAAGCCCATTGAGGTCGATTGTCACTTTGTGTTGATTGAAAATTTTCAAAGTCTTTCTTCCTAATTTGAAGTCGAATTTCAACATTTCTTATAGATTTGAGTGAGCTTGCATCTAACTTTGTCAGATATTGTCGATTTACATCCATTGAAGCCCTTTGAGGTCGATTGTCACTTTGTGTTGATTGAAAATTTTCAAAGTCTATCTTCCTAATTTGAAGTCGAATTTCAACATTTCTTATATATTCGAGTGAGTTTGCATCTAACTTTGTCAGATACCGTCGATTAACATCCATTGAAGCCCATTGAGGTCGATTGTCACTTTTTGTTGATTGAAAATTTTCAAAGTCTATCTTCCTAATTTGAAGTCGAATTTCAACATTTCTTATATATTTGAGTGAGTTTGCATCTAACTTTGTCAGATACCGTCGATTAACATCCATTGAAGCCCATTGAGGTCGATTGTCACTTTGTGTTGATTGAAAATTTTCAAAGTCTATCTTCCTAATTTGAAGTCGAATTTCAACATTTCTTATATATTCGAGTGAGTTTGCATCTAACTTTGTCAGATACCGTCGATTAACATCCATTGAAGCCCATTGAGGTCGATTGTCACTTTGTGTTGATTAAAAATTTTCAAAGTCTTTCTTCCTAATTTGAAGTCGACTTTCAACATTTCTTATATATTTGAGCAAGCTTGCATCTAACTTTTTCAGATATCGTCGATTTACATCCATTGAAGCCCATTGAGGTCGATTGTCACTTTGTGTTGATTGAAGATTTTCAAAGTCTTTCTTCCTAATTTGCAGTCGAATTTCAACATTTCTCATATATTTGAGTGAGTTTGCATCTAACTTTGTCAGATATATTCGATTAACATCCATTGAAGCCCATTGAGGTCAACTGTCACTTAGTGTTGATTGAAAATTTCCAAAGTCTATCTTCCTAATTTGAAGTGGAATTCCAACATTCCTCATATAATTGAGTGAGTTTGCATCTAACTTTGTCAGATACCGTCGATTAACATCCATTGAAGCCCATTGATGTCGATTGTCACTTTGTGTTGATTAAAAATTTTCAAAGTCTTTCTTCCTAATTTGAAGTCGAATTTCAACATTTCTTATAGATTTGAGTGAGCTTGCATCTAACTTTGTCAGATATTGTCGATTTACATCCATTGAAGCACTTTGAGGTCGATTGTCACTTTGTGTTGATTGAAAATTTTCAAAGTCTATCTTCCTAATTTGAAGTCGAATTTCAACATTTCTTATATATTCGAGTGAGTTTGCATCTAACTTTGTCAGATACCGTCGATTAACATCCATTGAAGCCCATTGAGGTCGATTGTCACTTCGTGTTGATTGAAAATTTTCAAAGTCTATCTTCCTAATTTGAAGTCGAATTTCAACATTTCTTATATATTTGAGTGAGCTTGGATCTAACTTTGTCAGATATCGTCGATTTACATCCATTGAAGCCCTTTGAGGTCGATTGTCACTTTGTGTTGATTGAAGATGTTCAAAGTCTATCTTCCTAATTTGAAGTCGAATTTCAACATTTCTTATATATTCGAGTGAGTTTGCATCTAACTTTGTCAGATACCGTCGATTAACATCCATTGAAGCTCATTGAGGTCGATTGTCACTTTGTGTTGATTAAAAATTTTCAAAGTCTTTCTTCCTAATTTGAAGTCGACTTTCAACATTTCTTATATATTTGAGCAAGCTTGCATCTAACTTTTTCAGATATCGTCGATTTACATCCATTGAAGCCCATTGAGGTCGATTGTCACTTTGTGTTGATTGAAGATTTTCAAAGTCTTTCTTCCTAATTTGCAGTCGAATTTCAACATTTCTCATATATTTGAGTGAGTTTGCATCTAACTTTGTCAGATATCGTCGAATAACATCCATTGAAGCCCATTGAGGTCAACTGTCACTTAGTGTTGATTGAAAATTTCCAAAGTCTATCTTCCTAATTTGAAGTGGAATTCCAACATTCCTCATATAATTGAGTGAGTTTGCATCTAACTTTGTCAGATACCGTCGATTAACATCCATTGAAGCCCATTGAGGTCGATTGTCACTTTGTGTTGATTAAAAATTTTCAAAGTCTTTCTTCCTAATTTGAAGTCGAATTTCAACATTTCTTATAGATTTGAGTGAGCTTGCATCTAACTTTGTCAGATATTGTCGATTTACATCCATTGAAGCCCTTTGAGGTCGATTGTCACTTTGTGTTGATTGAAAATTTTCAAAGTCTATCTTCCTAATTTGAAGTCGAATTTCAACATTTCTTATATATTCGAGTGAGTTTGCATCTAACTTTGTCAGATACCGTCGATTAACATCCATTGAAGCCCATTGAGGTCGATTGTCACTTTGTGTTGATTGAAAATTTTCAAAGTCTATCTTCCTAATTTGAAGTCGAATTTCAACATATCTTATATATTTGAGTGAGCTTGGATCTAACTTTGTCAGATATCGTCGATTTACATCCATTGAAGCCCTTTGAGGTCGATTGTCACTTTGTGTTGATTGAAGATGTTCAAAGTCTATCTTCCTAATTTGAAGTCGAATTTCAACATTTCTTATATATTCGAGTGAGTTTGCATCTAACTTTGTCAGATACCGTCGATTAACATCCATTGAAGCCCATTGAGGTCGATTGTCACTTTGTGTTGATTAAAAATTTTCAAAGTCTTTCTTCCTAATTTGAAGTCGAATTTCAACATTTCTTATATATTTAAGTAAGCTTGGATCTAACTTTGTCAGATATCGTCGATTTACATCCATTGAAGCCCTTTGAGGTCGATTGTCACTTTGTGTTGATTGAAGATGTTCAAAGTCTTTCTTCCTAATTTAAAGTCGAATTTCAACATTTCTTATATATTTGAGTGAGCTTGCATCTAACTTTTTCAGATATCGTCGAATAACATCCATTGAAGCCCATTGAGGTCGATTGTCACTTTGTGTTGATTGAAGATGTTCAAAGTCTATCTTCCTAATTTGAAGTCGAATTTCAACATTTCTTATATATTCGAGTGAGTCTGCATCTAACTTTGTCAGATACCGTCGATTAACATCCATTGAAGCCCATTGAGGTCAACTGTCACTTTGTGTTGATCGAAAATTTTCAAAGTCTTTCTTCCTAATTTGAAGTCGAATTTCAACATTTCTTATATATTTGAGCGAGCTTGCATCTAACATTTTCAGATATCGTCGATTTACATCCATTGAAGCCCATTGAGGTCGATTGTAACCTTGTGTTGATTGAAGATTTTCAAAGTCTTTCTTCCTAATTTGAAGTCGAATTTCAACATTTCTCATATATTTGAGTGAGTTTGCATCTAACTTTGTCAGATATCGTCGATTAACATCCATTGAAGCCCATTGAGGTCAACTGTCACTTAGTGTTGATTGAAAATTTTCAAAGTCTATCTTCCTAATTTGAAGTGGAATTTCAACATTCCTCATATAATTGAGTGAGTTTACATCTAACTTTGTCAGATATATTCGATTAACATCCATTGAAGCCCATTGAGGTCAACTGTCACTTTGTGTTGATTGAAAATTTTCAAAGTCTATCTTCCTAATTTGAAGTCGAATTTTAATATTTCTTATATATTCGAGTGAGTTTGCATCTAACTTTGTCAGATACCGTCGATTAACATCCATTGAAGCCCATTGAGGTCGATTGTCACTTTGTGTTGATTAAAAATTTTCAAAGTCTTTCTTCCTAATTTGAAGTCGAATTTCAACATTTCTTATATATTTGAGTGAGCTTGCATCTAACTTTGTCAGATATCGTCGATTTACATCCATTGAAGCCCTTTGAGATCGATTGTCACTTTGTGTTGATTGAAAATTTTTAAAGTCTATCTTCCTAATTTGAAGTCGAATTTCAACATTTCTTATATATTCGAGTGAGTTTGCATCTAAGTTTGTCAGATACCGTCGATTAACATCCATTGAAACCCTTTGAGGTCGATTGTCACTTTGTGTTGATTGAAGATGTTCGAAGTCTTTCTTCCTAATTTGAAGTCGATTTTCAACATTTCTTATATATTTGAGTGAGTTTGCATCTAACTTTTTCAGATATCGTCGATTTATATCCATTGAAGCCCTTTGAGGTCGATTGTCACTTTGTGTTGATTGAAGATGTTCAAAGTCTTTCTTCCTCATTTGAAGTCGATTTTCAACATTTCTTATATATTTGAGTGAGCTTGCATTTAACTTTTTCAGATATCGTCGATTTACATCCATTGAAGCCCTTTGAGGTCGATTGTCACTTTGTGTTGATTAAAAATTTTCAAAGTCTATCTACCTAACCTAAAGTCGAATTTCAACATTTCTTATATATTTGAGTGAGTTTGCATCTAACTTTTTCAGATATCGTCGATTAACATCCATTGAAGTTCCTTGAGGTCGATTGTCACTTTGTGTTGATTGAAAATTTTCAAAGTCTACCTTCCTAATTTAAAGTCGAATTTCAACATTTCTTATATATTCGAGTGAGTTTGCATCTAAGTTTGTCAGATACCTTCGATTAACATCCATTGAAGCCCATTGAGGTCGATTGTCACTTTGTGTTGATTGAAAATTTTCAAAGTCTATCTTCCTAATTTGAAGTCGAATTTCAACATTTCTTATATATTTGAGTGAGCTTGGATCTAACTTTGTCAGATATCGTCGATTTACATCCATTGAAGCCCTTTGAGGTCGATTGTCACTTTGTGTTGATTGAAGATGTTCAAAGTCTATCTTCCTAATTTGAAGTCGAATTTCAACATTTCTTATATATTCGAGTGAGTTTGCATCTAACTTTGTCAGATACCGTCGATTAACATCCATTGAAGCTCATTGAGGTCGATTGTCACTTTGTGTTGATTAAAAATTTTCAAAGTCTTTCTTCCTAATTTGAAGTCGACTTTCAACATTTCTTATATATTTGAGCAAGCTTGCATCTAACTTTTTCATATATCGTCGATTTACATCCATTGAAGCCCATTGAGGTCGATTGTCACTTTATGTTGATTGAAGATTTTCAAAGTCTTTCTTCCTAATTTGCAGTCGAATTTCAACATTTCTCATATATTTGAGTGAGTTTGCATCTAACATTGTCAGATATCGTCGAATAACATCCATTGAAGCCCATTGAGGTCAACTGTCACTTAGTGTTGATTGAAAATTTCCAAAGTCTATCTTCCTAATTTGAAGTGGAATTCCAACATTCCTCATATAATTGAGTGAGTTTGCATCTAACTTTGTCAGATACCGTCGATTAACATTCATTGAAGCCCATTGAGGTCGATTGTCACTTTGTGTTGATTAAAAATTTTCAAAGTCTTTCTTCCTAATTTGAAGTCGAATTTCAACATTTCTCATAGATTTGAGTGAGCTTGCATCTAACTTTGTCAGATATCGTCGATTTACATCCATTGAAGCCCTTTGAGGTCGATTGTCACTTTGTGTTGATTGAAGATGTTCAAAGTCTATCTTCCTAATTTGAAGTCGAATTTCAACATTTCTTATATATTCGAGTGAGTTTGCATCTAACTTTGTCAGATACCGTCGATTAACATCCATTGAAGCTCATTGAGGTCGATTGTCACTTTGTGTTGATTAAAAATTTTCAAAGTCTTTCTTCCTAATTTGAAGTCGACTTTCAACATTTCTTATATATTTGAGCAAGCTTGCATCTAACTTTTTCAGATATCGTCGATTTACATCCATTGAAGCCCATTGATGTCGATTGTCACTTTGTGTTGATTGAAGATTTTCAAAGTCTTTCTTCCTAATTTGCAGTCGAATTTCAACATTTCTCATATATTTGAGTGAGTTTGCATCTAACTTTGTCAGATATCGTCGAATAACATCCATTGAAGCCCATTGAGGTCAACTGTCACTTAGTGTTGATTGAAAATTTCCAAAGTCTATCTTCCTAATTTGAAGTGGAATTCCAACATTCCTCATATAATTGAGTGAGTTTGCATCTAACTTTGTCAGATACCGTCGATTAACATTCATTGAAGCCCATTGAGGTCGATTGTCACTTTGTGTTGATTAAAAATTTTCAAAGTCTTTCTTCCTAATTTGAAGTCGAATTTCAACATTTCTTATAGATTTGAGTGAGCTTGCATCTAACTTTGTCAGATATTGTCGATTTACATCCATTGAAGCCCTTTGAGGTCGATTGTCACTTTGTGTTGATTGAAAATTTTCAAAGTCTATCTTCCTAATTTGAAGTCGAATTTCAACATTTCTTATATATTCGAGTGAGTTTGCATCTAACTTTGTCAGATACCGTCGATTAACATCCATTGAAACCCTTTGAGGTCGATTGTCACTTTGTGTTGATTGAAGATGTTCAAAGTCTTTCTTCCTAATTTGAAGTCGATTTTCAACATTTCTTATATATTTGAGTGAGCTTGCATTTAACTTTTTCAGATATCGTCGATTTACATCCATTGAAGCCATTTGAGGTCGATTGTCACTTTGTGTTGATTAAAAATTTTCGAAGTCTATCTTCCTAATTTGAAGTCGAATTTCAATATTTCTTATATATTCGAGTGAGTTTGCATCTAACTTTGTCAGATACCGTCGATTAACATCCATTGAAGCCCATTGAGGTCGATTGTCACTTTGTGTTGATTAAAAATTTTCAAAGTCTTTCTTCCTAATTTGAAGTCGAATTTCAACATTTCTTATATATTTGAGTGAGCTTGCATCTAACTTTGTCAGATATCGTCGATTTACATCCATTGAAGCCCTTTGAGATCGATTGTCACTTTGTGTTGATTGAAAATTTTTAAAGTCTGTCTTCCTAATTTGAAGTCGAATTTCAACATTTCTTATATATTCGAGTGAGTTTGCATCTAAGTTTGTCAGATACCGTCGATTAACATCCATTGAAACCCTTTGAGGTCGATTGTCACTTTGTGTTGATTGAAGATGTTCAAAGTCTTTCTTCCTAATTTGAAGTCGATTTTCAACATTTCTTATATATTTGAGTGAGTTTGCATCTAACTTTTTCAGATATCGTCGATTTATATCCATTGAAGCCCTTTGAGGTCGATTGTCACTTTGTGTTGATTGAAGATGTTCAAAGTCTTTCTTCCTCATTTGAAGTCGATTTTCAACATTTCTTATATATTTGAGTGAGCTTGCATTTAACTTTTTCAGATATCGTCGATTTACATCCATTGAAGCCCTTTGAGGTCGATTGTCACTTTGTGTTGATTAAAAATTTTCAAAGTCTATCTACTTAACCTAAAGTCGAATTTCAACATTTCTTATATATTTGAGTGAGTTTGCATCTAACTTTTTCAGATATCGTCGATTAACATCCATTGAAGTTCCTTGAGGTCGATTGTCACTTTGTGTTGATTGAAAATTTTCAAAGTCTACCTTCCTAATTTAAAGTCGAATTTCAACATTTCTTATATATTCGAGTGAGTTTGCATCTAAGTTTGTCAGATACCGTCGATTAACATCCATTGAAGCCCATTGAGGTCGATTGTCACTTTGTGTTGATTGAAAATTTTCAAAGTCTATCTTCCTAATTTGAAGTCGAATTTCAACATTTCTTATATATTTGAGTGAGCTTGGATCTAACTTTGTCAGATATCGTCGATTTACATCCATTGAAGCCCTTTGAGGTCGATTGTCACTTTGTGTTGATTGAAAATTTTTAAAGTCTATCTTCCTAATTTGAAGTCGAATTTCAACATTTCTTATATATTTGAGTGAGCTTGGATCTAACTTTTTCAGATATCGTCGATTTACATCCATTGAAGCCCATTGAGGTCGATTGTAACCTTGTGTTGATTGAAGATTTTCAAAGTCTTTCTTCCTAATTTGAAGTCGAATTTCAACATTTCTCATATATTTGAGTGAGTTTGCATCTAACTTTGTCAGATATCGTCGATTAACATCCATTGAAGCCCATTAAGGTCAACTGTCACTTAGTGTTGATTGAAAATTTTCAAAGTCTATCTTCCTAATTTGAAGTGGAATGTCAACATTCCTCATATAATTGAGTGAGTTTACATCTAACTTTGTCAGATATATTCGATTAACATCCATTGAAGCCCATTGAGGTCAACTGTCACTTTGTGTTGATTGAAAATTTTCAAAGTCTATCTTCCTAATTTGAAGTCGAATTTCAATATTTCTTATATATTCGAGTGAGTTTGCATCTAACTTTGTCAGATACCGTCGATTAACATCCATTGAAGCCCATTGAGGTCGATTGTCACTTTGTGTTGATTAAAAATTTTCAAAGTCTTTCTTCCTAATTTGAAGTCGAATTTCAACATTTCTTATATATTTGAGTGAGCTTGCATCTAACTTTGTCAGATATCGTCGATTTACATCCATTGAAGCCCTTTGAGATCGACTGTCACTTTGTGTTGATTGAAAATTTTTAAAGTCTATCTTCCTAATTTGAAGTCGAATTTCAACATTTCTTATATATTCGAGTGAGTTTGCATCTAAGTTTGTCAGATACCGTCGATTAACATCCATTGAAACCCTTTGAGGTCGATTGTCACTTTGTGTTGATTGAAGATGTTCAAAGTCTTTCTGCCTAATTTGAAGTCGATTTTCAACATTTCTTATATATTTGAGTGAGTTTGCATCTAACTTTTTCAGATATCGTCGATTTATATCCATTGAAGCCCTTTGAGGTCGATTGTCACTTTGTGTTGATTGAAGATGTTCAAAGTCTTTCTTCCTCATTTGAAGTCGATTTTCAACATTTCTTATATATTTGAGTGAGCTTGCATTTAACTTTTTCAGATATCGTCGATTTACATCCATTGAAGCCCTTTGAGGTGGATTGTCACTTTGTGTTGATTAAAAATTTTCAAAGTCTATCTACCTAACCTAAAGTCGAATTTCAACATTTCTTATATATTTGAGTGAGTTTGCATCTAACTTTTTCAGATATCGTCGATTAACATCCATTGAAGTTCCTTGAGGTCGATTGTCACTTTGTGTTGATTGAAAATTTTCAAAGTCTACCTTCCTAATTTAAAGTCGAATTTCAACATTTCTTATATATTCGAGTGAGTTTGCATCTAAGTTTGTCAGATACCGTCGATTAACATCCATTGAAGCCCATTGAGGTCGATTGTCACTTTGTGTTGATTGAAAATTTTCAAAGTCTATCTTTCTAATTTGAAGTCGAATTTCAACATTTCTTATATATTTGAGTGAGCTTGGATCTAACTTTGTCAGATATCGTCGATTTACATCCATTGAAGCCCTTTGAGGTCGATTGTCACTTTGTGTTGATTGAAGATGTTCAAAGTCTATCTTCCTAATTTGAAGTCGAATTTCAACATTTCTTATATATTCGAGTGAGTTTGCATCTAACTGTGTCAGATACCGTCGATTAACATCCATTGAAGCCCATTGAGGTCAACTGTCACTTAGTGTTGATTGAAAATTTCCAAAGTCTATCTTCCTAATTTGAAGTGGAATTCTAACATTCCTCATATAATTGAGTGAGTTTGCATCTAACTTTGTCAGATATTGTCGATTTACATCCATTGAAGCCCTTTGAGGTCGATTGTCACTTTGTGTTGATTGAAAATTTTCAAAGTCTATCTTCCTAATTTGAAGTCGAATTTCAACATTTCTTATATATTCGAGTGAGTTTGCATCTAACTTTGTCAGATACCGTCGATTAACATCCATTGAAGCCCATTGAGGTCGATTGTCACTTTGTGTTGATTGAAAATTTTCAAAGTCTATCTTCCTAATTTGAAGTCGAATTTCAACATTTCTTATATATTTGAGTGAGCTTGGATCTAACTTTGTCAGATATCGTCGATTTACATCCATTGAAGCCCTTTGAGGTCGATTGTCACTTTGTGTTGATTGAAGATGTTCAAAGTGTATCTTCCTAATTTGAAGTCGAATTTCAACATTTCTTATATATTCGAGTGAGTTTGCATCTAACTTTGTCAGATACCGTCGATTAACATCCATTGAAGCCCATTGAGGTCGATTGTCACTTTGTGTTGATTAAAAATTTTCAAAGTCTTTCTTCCTAATTTGAAGTCGAATTTCAACATTTCTTATATATTTGAGTGAGCTTGGATCTAACTTTGTCAGATATCGTCGATTTACATCCATTGAAGCCCTTTGAGGTCGATTGTCACTTTGTGTTGATTGAAGATGTTCAAAGTCTTTCTTCCTAATTTAAAGTCGAATTTCAACATTTCTTATATATTTGAGTGAGCTTGCATCTAACTTTTTCAGATATCGTCGAATAACATCCATTGAAGCCCATTGAAGTCGATTGTCACTTTGTGTTGATTGAAGATGTTCAAAGTCTATCTTCCTAATTTGAAGTCGAATTTCAACATTTCTTATATATTCGAGTGAGTCTGCATCTAACTTTGTCAGATACCGTCGATTAACATCCATTGGAGCCCATTGAGGTCAACTGTCACTTTGTGTTGATTGAAAATTTTCAAAGTCTATCTTTCTAATTTGAAGTCGAATTTCAACATTTCTTATATATTCGAGTGAGTTTGCATCTAACTTTGTCAGATACCGTCGATTAACATCCATTGAAGCCCATTGAGGTCGATTGTCACTTTGTGTTGATTAAAAATTTTCAAAGTCTTTCTTCCTAATTTGAAGTCGAATTTCAACATTTCTTATATATTTGAGCGAGCTTGCATCTAACTTTTTCAGATATCGTCGATTTACATCCATTGAAGCCCATTGAGGTCGATTGTAACCTTGTGTTGATTGAAGATTTTCAAAGTCTTTCTTCCTAATTTGAAGTCGAATTTCAACATTTCTCATATATTTGAGTGAGTTTGCATCTAACTTTGTCAGATATCGTCGATTAACATCCATTGAAGCCCATTGAGGTCAACTGTCACTTAGTGTTGATTGAAAATTTTCAAAGTCTATCTTCCTAATTTGAAGTCGAATTTCAATATTTCTTATATATTCGAGTGAGTTTGCATCTAACTTTGTCAGATACCGTCGATTAACATCCATTGAAGCCCATTGAGGTCGATTGTCACTTTGTGTTGATTGAAGATTTTCAAAGTCTATCTTCCTAATTTGAAGTGGAATTTCAACATTCCTCATATAATTGAGTGAGTTTACATCTAACTTTGTCAGATATATTCGATTAACATCCATTGAAGCCCATTGAGGTCAACTGTCACTTTGTGTTGATTGAAAATTTTCAAAGTCTATCTTCCTAATTTGAAGTCGAATTTCAATATTTCTTATATATTCGAGTGAGTTTGCATCTAACTTTGTCAGATACCGTCGATTAACATCCATTGAAGCCCATTGAGGTCGATTGTCACTTTGTGTTGATTAAAAATTTTCAACGTCTTTCTTCCTAATTTGAAGTCGAATTTCAACATTTCTTATATATTTGAGTGAGCTTGCATCTAACTTTGTCAGATATCGTCGATTTACATCCATTGAAGCCCTTTGAGATCGATTGTCACTTTGTGTTGATTGAAAATTTTTAAAGTCTATCTTCCTAATTTGAAGTCGAATTTCAACATTTCTTATATATTCGAGTGAGTTTGCATCTAAGTTTGTCAGATACCGTCGATTAACATTCATTGAAGCCCATTGAGGTCGATTGTCACTTTGTGTTGATTAAAAATTTTCAAAGTCTTTCTTCCTAATTTGAAGTCGAATTTCAACATTTCTTATAGATTTGAGTGAGCTTGCATCTAACTTTGTCAGATATTGTCGATTTACATCCATTGAAGCCCTTTGAGGTCGATTGTCACTTTGTGTTGATTGAAAATTTTCAAAGTCTATCTTCCTAATTTGAAGTCGAATTTCAACATTTCTTATATATTCGAGTGAGTTTGCATCTAACTTTGTCAGATACCGTCGATTAACATCCATTGAAGCCCATTGAGGTCGATTGTCACTTTGTGTTGATTAAAAATTTTCAAAGTCTTTCTTCCTAATTTGAAGTCGAATTTCAACATTTCTTATATATTTGAGTGAGCTTGCATCTAACTTTGTCAGATATCGTCGATTTACATCCATTGAAGCCCTTTGAGATCGATTGTCACTTTGTGTTGATTGAAAATTTTTAAAGTCTATCTTCCTAATTTGAAGTCGAATTTCAACATTTCTTATATATTCGAGTGAGTTTGCATCTAAGTTTGTCAGATACCGTCGATTAACATCCATTGAAACCCTTTGAGGTCGATTGTCACTTTGTGTTGATTGAAGATGTTCAAAGTCTTTCTTCCTAATTTGAAGTCGATTTTCAACATTTCTTATATATTTGAGTGAGTTTGCATCTAACTTTTTCAGATATCGTCGATTTATATCCATTGAAGCCCTTTGAGGTCGATTGTCACTTTGTGTTGATTGAAGATGTTCAAAGTCTTTCTTCCTCATTTGAAGTCGATTTTCAACATTTCTTATATATTTGAGTGAGCTTGCATTTAACTTTTTCAGATATCGTCGATTTACATCCATTGAAGCCCTTTGAGGTCGATTGTCACTTTGTGTTGATTAAAAATTTTCAAAGTCTATCTACTTAACCTAAAGTCGAATTTCAACATTTCTTTTATATTTGAGTGAGTTTGCATCTAACTTTTTCAGATATCGTCGATTAACATCCATTGAAGTTCCTTGAGGTCGATTGTCACTTTGTGTTGATTGAAAATTTTCAAAGTCTACCTTCCTAATTTAAAGTCGAATTTCAACATTTCTTATATATTCGAGTGAGTTTGCATCTAAGTTTGTCAGATACCGTCGATTAACATCCATTGAAGCCCATTGAGGTCGATTGTCACTTTGTGTTGATTGAAAATTTTCAAAGTCTATCTTCCTAATTTGAAGTCGAATTTCAACATTTCTTATATATTTGAGTGAGCTTGGATCTAACTTTGTCAGATATCGTCGATTTACATCCATTGAAGCCCTTTGAGGTCGATTGTCACTTTGTGTTGATTGAAAATTTTTAAAGTCTATCTTCCTAATTTGAAGTCGAATTTCAACATTTCTTATATATTTGAGTGAGCTTGGATCTAACTTTTTCAGATATCGTCGATTTACATCCATTGAAGCCCATTGAGGTCGATTGTAACCTTGTGTTGATTGAAGATTTTCAAAGTCTTTCTTCCTAATTTGAAGTCGAATTTCAACATTTCTTATATATTTGAGTGAGCTTGGATCTAACTTTGTCAGATATCGTCGATTTACATCCATTGAAGCCCTTTGAGATCGATTGTCACTTTGTGTTGATTGAAAATTTTTAAAGTCTATCTTCCTAATTTGAAGTCGAATTTCAACATTTCTTATATATTCGAGTGAGTTTGCATCTAAGTTTGTCAGATACCGTCGATTAACATCCATTGAAACCCTTTGAGGTCGATTGTCACTTTGTGTTGATTGAAGATGTTCAAAGTCTTTCTTCCTAATTTGAAGTCGATTTTCAACATTTCTTATATATTTGAGTGAGTTTGCATCTAACTTTTTCAGATATCGTCGATTTATATCCATTGAAGCCCTTTGAGGTCGATTGTCACTTTGTGTTGATTGAAGATGTTCAAAGTCTTTCTTCCTCATTTGAAGTCGATTTTCAACATTTCTTATATATTTGAGTGAGCTTGCATTTAACTTTTTCAGATATCGTCGATTTACATCCATTGAAGCCCTTTGAGGTCGATTGTCACTTTGTGTTGATTAAAAATTTTCAAAGTCTATCTACTTAACCTAAAGTCGAATTTCAACATTTCTTTTATATTTGAGTGAGTTTGCATCTAACTTTTTCAGATATCGTCGATTAACATCCATTGAAGTTCCTTGAGGTCGATTGTCACTTTGTGTTGATTGAAAATTTTCAAAGTCTACCTTCCTAATTTAAAGTCGAATTTCAACATTTCTTATATATTCGAGTGAGTTTGCATCTAAGTTTGTCAGATACCGTCGATTAACATCCATTGAAGCCCATTGAGGTCGATTGTCACTTTGTGTTGATTGAAAATTTTCAAAGTCTATCTTCCTAATTTGAAGTCGAATTTCAACATTTCTTATATATTTGAGTGAGCTTGGATCTAACTTTGTCAGATATCGTCGATTTACATCCATTGAAGCCCTTTGAGGTCGATTGTCACTTTGTGTTGATTGAAAATTTTTAAAGTCTATCTTCCTAATTTGAAGTCGAATTTCAACATTTCTTATATATTTGAGTGAGCTTGGATCTAACTTTTTCAGATATCGTCGATTTACATCCATTGAAGCCCATTGAGGTCGATTGTAACCTTGTGTTGATTGAAGATTTTCAAAGTCTTTCTTCCTAATTTGAAGTCGAATTTCAACATTTCTCATATATTTGAGTGAGTTTGCATCTAACTTTGTCAGATATCGTCGATTAACATCCATTGAAGCCCATTAAGGTCAACTGTCACTTAGTGTTGATTGAAAATTTTCAAAGTCTATCTTCCTAATTTGAAGTGGAATTTCAACATTCCTCATATAATTGAGTGAGTTTACATCTAACTTTGTCAGATATATTCGTTTAACATCCATTGAAGCCCATTGAGGTCAACTGTCACTTTGTGTTGATTGAAAATTTTCAAAGTCTATCTTCCTAATTTGAAGTCGAATTTCAATATTTCTTATATATTCGAGTGAGTTTGCATCTAACTTTGTCAGATACCGTCGATTAACATCCATTGAAGCCCATTGAGGTCGATTGTCACTTTGTGTTGATTAAAAATTTTCAAAGTCTTTCTTCCTAATTTGAAGTCGAATTTCAACATTTCTTATATATTTGAGTGAGCTTGCATCTAACTTTGTCAGATATCGTCGATTTACATCCATTGAAGCCCTTTGAGATCGATTGTCACTTTGTGTTGATTGAAAATTTTTAAAGTCTATCTTCCTAATTTGAAGTCGAATTTCAACATTTCTTATATATTCGAGTGAGTTTGCATCTAAGTTTGTCAGATACCGTCGATTAACATCCATTGAAACCCTTTGAGGTCGATTGTCACTTTGTGTTGATTGAAGATGTTCAAAGTCTTTCTGCCTAATTTGAAGTCGATTTTCAACATTTCTTATATATTTGAGTGAGTTTGCATCTAACTTTTTCAGATATCGTCGATTTATATCCATTGAAGCCCTTTGAGGTCGATTGTCACTTTGTGTTGATTGAAGATGTTCAAAGTCTTTCTTCCTCATTTGAAGTCGATTTTCAACATTTCTTATATATTTGAGTGAGCTTGCATTTAACTTTTTCAGATATCGTCGATTTACATCCATTGAAGCCCTTTGAGGTCGATTGTCACTTTGTGTTGATTAAAAATTTTCAAAGTCTATCTACCTAACCTAAAGTCGAATTTCAACATTTCTTATATATTTGAGTGAGTTTGCATCTAACTTTTTCAGATATCGTCGATTAACATCCATTGAAGTTCCTTGAGGTCGATTGTCACTTTGTGTTGATTGAAAATTTTCAAAGTCTACCTTCCTAATTTAAAGTCGAATTTCAACATTTCTTATATATTCGAGTGAGTTTGCATCTAAGTTTGTCAGATACCGTCGATTAACATCCATTGAAGCCCATTGAGGTCGATTGTCACTTTGTGTTGATTGAAAATTTTCAAAGTCTATCTTCCTAATTTGAAGTCGAATTTCAACATTTCTTATATATTTGAGTGAGCTTGGATCTAACTTTGTCAGATATCGTCGATTTACATCCATTGAAGCCCTTTGAGGTCGATTGTCACTTTGTGTTGATTGAAGATGTTCAAAGTCTATCTTCCTAATTTGAAGTCGAATTTCAACATTTCTTATATATTCGAGTGAGTTTGCATCTAACTGTGTCAGATACCGTCGATTAACATCCATTGAAGCCCATTGAGGTCAACTGTCACTTAGTGTTGATTGAAAATTTCCAAAGTCTATCTTCCTAATTTGAAGTGGAATTCTAACATTCCTCATATAATTGAGTGAGTTTGCATCTAACTTTGTCAGATATTGTCGATTTACATCCATTGAAGCCCTTTGAGGTCGATTGTCACTTTGTGTTGATTGAAAATTTTCAAAGTCTATCTTCCTAATTTGAAGTCGAATTTCAACATTTCTTATATATTCGAGTGAGTTTGCATCTAACTTTGTCAGATACCGTCGATTAACATCCATTGAAGCCCATTGAGGTCGATTGTCACTTTGTGTTGATTGAAAATTTTCAAAGTCTATCTTCCTAATTTGAAGTCGAATTTCAACATTTCTTATATATTTGAGTGAGCTTGGATCTAACTTTGTCAGATATCGTCGATTTACATCCATTGAAGCCCTTTGAGGTCGATTGTCACTTTGTGTTGATTGAAGATGTTCAAAGTGTATCTTCCTAATTTGAAGTCGAATTTCAACATTTCTTATATATTCGAGTGAGTTTGCATCTAACTTTGTCAGATACCGTCGATTAACATCCATTGAAGCCCATTGAGGTCGATTGTCACTTTGTGTTGATTAAAAATTTTCAAAGTCTTTCTTCCTAATTTGAAGTCGAATTTCAACATTTCTTATATATTTGAGTGAGCTTGGATCTAACTTTGTCAGATATCGTCGATTTACATCCATTGAAGCCCTTTGAGGTCGATTGTCACTTTGTGTTGATTGAAGATGTTCAAAGTCTTTCTTCCTAATTTAAAGTCGAATTTCAACATTTCTTATATATTTGAGTGAGCTTGCATCTAACTTTTTCAGATATCGTCGAATAACATCCATTGAAGCCCATTGAAGTCGATTGTCACTTTGTGTTGATTGAAGATGTTCAAAGTCTATCTTCCTAATTTGAAGTCGAATTTCAACATTTCTTATATATTCGAGTGAGTCTGCATCTAACTTTGTCAGATACCGTCGATTAACATCCATTGGAGCCCATTGAGGTCAACTGTCACTTTGTGTTGATTGAAAATTTTCAAAGTCTATCTTTCTAATTTGAAGTCGAATTTCAACATTTCTTATATATTCGAGTGAGTTTGCATCTAACTTTGTCAGATACCGTCGATTAACATCCATTGAAGCCCATTGAGGTCGATTGTCACTTTGTGTTGATTAAAAATTTTCAAAGTCTTTCTTCCTAATTTGAAGTCGAATTTCAACATTTCTTATATATTTGAGCGAGCTTGCATCTAACTTTTTCAGATATCGTCGATTTACATCCATTGAAGCCCATTGAGGTCGATTGTAACCTTGTGTTGATTGAAGATTTTCAAAGTCTTTCTTCCTAATTTGAAGTCGAATTTCAACATTTCTCATATATTTGAGTGAGTTTGCATCTAACTTTGTCAGATATCGTCGATTAACATCCATTGAAGCCCATTGAGGTCAACTGTCACTTAGTGTTGATTGAAAATTTTCAAAGTCTATCTTCCTAATTTGAAGTCGAATTTCAATATTTCTTATATATTCGAGTGAGTTTGCATCTAACTTTGTCAGATACCGTCGATTAACATCCATTGAAGCCCATTGAGGTCGATTGTCACTTTGTGTTGATTGAAGATTTTCAAAGTCTATCTTCCTAATTTGAAGTGGAATTTCAATATTCCTCATATAATTGAGTGAGTTTACATCTAACTTTGTCAGATATATTCGATTAACATCCATTGAAGCCCATTGAGGTCAACTGTCACTTTGTGTTGATTGAAAATTTTCAAAGTCTATCTTCCTAATTTGAAGTCGAATTTCAATATTTCTTATATATTCGAGTGAGTTTGCATCTAACTTTGTCAGATACCGTCGATTAACATCCATTGAAGCCCATTGAGGTCGATTGTCACTTTGTGTTGATTAAAAATTTTCAACGTCTTTCTTCCTAATTTGAAGTCGAATTTCAACATTTCTTATATATTTGAGTGAGCTTGCATCTAACTTTGTCAGATATCGTCGATTTACATCCATTGAAGCCCTTTGAGATCGATTGTCACTTTGTGTTGATTGAAAATTTTTAAAGTCTATCTTCCTAATTTGAAGTCGAATTTCAACATTTCTTATATATTCGAGTGAGTTTGCATCTAAGTTTGTCAGATACCGTCGTTTAACATCCATTGAAACCCTTTGAGGTCGATTGTCACTTTGTGTTGATTGAAGATGTTCAAAGTCTTTCTTCCTAATTTGAAGTCGATTTTCAACATTTCTTATATATTTGAGTGAGTTTGCATCTAACTTTTTCAGATATCGTCGATTTATATCCATTGAAGCCCTTTGAGGTCGATTGTCACTTTGTGTTGATTGAAGATGTTCAAAGTCTTTCTTCCTCATTTGAAGTCGATTTTCAACATTTCTTATATATTTGAGTGAGTTTGCATCTAACTTTTTCAGATATCGTCGATTAACATCCATTGAAGTTCCTTGAGGTCGATTGTCACTTTGTGTTGATTGAAAATTTTCAAAGTCTACCTTCCTAATTTAAAGTCGAATTTCAACATTTCTTATATATTCGAGTGAGTTTGCATCTAAGTTTGTCAGATACCGTCGATTAACATCCATTGAAGCCCATTGAGGTCGATTGTCACTTTGTGTTGATTGAAAATTTTCAAAGTCTATCTTCCTAATTTGAAGTCGAATTACAACATTTCTTATATATTTGAGTGAGCTTGGATCTAACTTTGTCAGATATCGTCGATTTACATCCATTGAAGACCTTCGAGGTCGATTGTCACTTTGTGTTGATTGAAGATGTTCAAAGTCTATCTTCCTAATTTGAAGTCGAATTTCAACATTTCTTATATATTCGAGTGAGTTTGCATCTAACTTTGTCAGATACCGTCGATTAACATCCATTGAAGCCCATTGAGGTCGATTGTCACTTTGTGTTGATTAAAAATTTTCAAAGTCTTTCTTCCTAATTTGAAGTCGAATTTCAACATTTCTTATATATTTGAGTGAGCTTGGATCTAACTTTGTCAGATATCGTCGATTTACATCCATTGAAGCCCTTTGAGGTCGATTGTCACTTTGTGTTGATTGAAGATGTTCAAAGTCTTTCTTCCTAATTTGAAGTCGAATTTCAACATTTCTTATATATTTGAGTGAGCTTGCATCTAACTTTTTCAGATATCGTCGAATAACATCCATTGAAGCCCATTGAGGTCGATTGTCACTTTGTGTTGATTGAAGATGTTCAAAGTCTTTCTTCCTAATTTGAAGTCGATTTTCAACATTTCTTATATATTTGAGTGAGTTTGCATCTAACTTTTTCAGATATCGTCGATTTATATCCATTGAAGCCCTTTGAGGTCGATTGTCACTTTGTGTTGATTGAAGATGTTCAAAGTCTTTCTTCCTAATTTGAAGTCGAATTTCAACATTTCTTATATATTTGAGTGAGCTTGGATCTAACTTTGTCAGATATCGTCGATTTACATCCATTGAAGCCCTTTGAGGTCGATTGTCACTTTGTGTTGATTAAAAATTTTCAAAGTCTATCTACCTAACTTAAAGTCGAATTTTAACATTTCTTATATATTTGAGTGAGTTTGCATCTAACTTTTTCAGATATCGTCGATTAACATCCATTGAAGTTCCTTGAGGTCGATTGTCACTTTGTGTTGATTGAAAATTTTCAAAGTCTACCTTCCTAATTTAAAGTCGAATTTCAACATTTCTTATATATTCGAGTGAGTTTGCATCTAAGTTTGTCAGATACCGTCGATTAACATCCATTGAAGCCCATTGAGGTCGATTGTCACTTTGTGTTGATTGAAAATTTTCAAAGTCTATCTTCCTAATTTGAAGTCGAATTACAACATTTCTTATATATTTGAGTGAGCTTGGATCTAACTTTGTCAGATATCGTCGATTTACATCCATTGAAGCCCTTCGAGGTCGATTGTCACTTTGTGTTGATTGAAGATGTTCAAAGTCTATCTTCCTAATTTGAAGTCGAATTTCAACATTTCTTATATATTCGAGTGAGTTTGCATCTAACTTTGTCAGATACCGTCGATTAACATCCATTGAAGCCCATTGAGGTCGATTGTCACTTTGTGTTGATTAAAAATTTTCAAAGTCTTTCTTCCTAATTTGAAGTCGAATTTCAACATTTCTTATATATTTGAGTGAGCTTGGATCTAACTTTGTCAGATATCGTCGATTTACATCCATTGAAGCCCTTTGAGGTCGATTGTCACTTTGTGTTGATTGAAGATGTTCAAAGTCTTTCTTCCTAATTTGAAGTCGAATTTCAACATTTCTTATATATTTGAGTGAGCTTGCATCTAACTTTTTCAGATATCGTCGAATAACATCCATTGAAGCCCATTGAGGTCGATTGTCACTTTGTGTTGATTGAAGATGTTCAAAGTCTATCTTCCTAATTTGAAGTCGAATTTCAACATTTCTTATATATTCGAGTGAGTCTGCATCTAACTTTGTCAGATACCGTCGATTAACATCCATTGAAGCCCATTGAGGTCAACTGTCACTTTGTGTTGATTGAAAATTTTCAAAGTCTATCTTTCTAATTTGAAGTCGAATTTCAACATTTCTTATATATTCGAGTGAGTTTGCATCTAACTTTGTCAGATACCGTCGATTAACATCCATTGAAGCCCATTGAGGTCGATTGTCACTTTGTGTTGATTAAAAATTTTCAAAGTCTTTCTTCCTAATTTGAAGTCGAATTTCAACATTTCTTATATATTTGAGTGAGCTTGCATCTAACTTTGTCAGATATTGTCGATTTACATCCATTGAAGCCCTTTGAGGTCGATTGTCACTTTGTGTTGATTGAAATTTTTCAAAGTCTATCTTCCTTATTTAAAGTCGAATTTCAACATTTCTTATATATTTGAGTGAGTTTGCATCTAACTTTTTCAGCTTACGTCGATTAACATCCATTGAAGCCCATTGAGGTCGATTGTCACTTTGTGTTGATTGAAGATGTTCAAAGTCTTTCTTCTTAATTTGAAGTCGATTTTCAACATTTCTTATATATTTGAGCGAGCTTGCATCTAACTTTTTCAGATATCGTCGATTTACATCCATTGAAGCCCATTGAGGTCGATTGTAACCTTGTGTTGATTGAAGATTTTCAAAGTCTTTCTTCCTAATTTGAAGTCGAATTTCAACATTTCTCATATATTTGAGTGAGTTTGCATCTAACTTTGTCAGATATCGTCGATTAACATCCATTGAAGCCCATTGAGGTCAACTGTCACTTAGTGTTGATTGAAAATTTTCAAAGTCTATCTTCCTAATTTGAAGTGGAATTTCAACATTCCTCATATAATTGAGTGAGTTTACATCTAACTTTGTCAGATATATTCGATTAACATCCATTGAAGCCCATTGAGGTCAACTGTCACTTTGTGTTGATTGAAAATTTTCAAAGTCTATCTTCCTAATTTGAAGTCGAATTTCAATATTTCTTATATATTCGAGTGAGTTTGCATCTAACTTTGTCAGATACCGTCGATTAACATCCATTGAAGCCCATTGAGGTCGATTGTCACTTTGTGTTGATTAAAAATTTTCAAAGTCTTTCTTTCTAATTTGAAGTCGAATTTCAACATTTCTTATATATTTGAGTGAGCTTGCATCTAACTTTGTCAGATATCGTCGATTTACATCCATTGAAGCCCTTTGAGATCGATTGTCACTTTGTGTTGATTGAAAATTTTTAAAGTCTATCTTCCTAATTTGAAGTCGAATTTCAACATTTCTTATATATTCGAGTGAGTTTGCATCTAAGTTTGTCAGATACCATCGATTAACATCCATTGAAACCCTTTGAGGTCGATTGTCACTTTGTGTTGATTGAAGATGATCAAAGTCTTTCTTCTTAATTTGAAGTCGATTTTCAACATTTCTTATATATTTGAGTGAGTTTGCATCTAACTTTTTCAGATATCGTCGATTTATATCCATTGAAGCCCTTTGAGGTCGATTGTCACTTTGTGTTGATTGAAGATGTTCAAAGTCTTTCTTCCTCATTTGAAGTCGATTTTCAACATTTCTTATATATTTGAGTGAGCTTGCATTTAACTTTTTCAGATATCGTCGATTTACATCCATTGAAGCCCTTTGAGGTCGATTGTCACTTTGTGTTGATTGAAAATTTTCAAAGTCTATCTTCCTAACTTAAAGTCGAATTTCAACATTTCTTATATATTTGAGTGAGTTTGCATCTAACTTTTTCAGATATCGTCGATTAACATCCATTGAAGCTCCTTGAGGTCGATTGTCACTTTGTGTTGATTGAAAATTTTCAAAGTCTACCTTCCTAATTTAAAGTCGAATTTCAACATTTCTTATATATTCGAGTGAGTTTGCATCTAAGTTTGTCAGATACCGTCGATTAACATCCATTGAAGCCCTTTGAGGTCGATTGTCACTTTGTGTTGATTGAAGATATTCAAAGTCTTTCTTCCTAATTTGAAGTCGATTTTCAACATTTCTTATATATTTGAGTGAGCTTGCATCTAACTTTTTCAGATATCGTCGATTTATATCCATTGAAGCCCTTTGAGGTCGATTGTCACTTTGTGTTGATTGAAGATGTTCAAAGTTTTTCTTTCTAATTTGAAGTCGATTTTCAACATTTCTTATATATTTGAGTGAGCTTGGATCTAACTTTGTCAGATATCGTCGATTTATATCCATTGAAGCCCTTTGAGGTCGATTGTCACTTTGTGTTGATTGAAGATTTTCAAAGTCTATCTTCCTAATTTGAAGTCGAATTTCAACATTTCTTATATATTCGAGTGAGTTTGCATCTAACTTTGTCAGATACCGTCGATTAACATCCATTGAAGCCCATTGAGGTCGATTGTCACTTTGTGTTGATTGAAAATTTTCAAAGTCTATCTTCCTAATTTGAAGTCGAATTTCAACATTTCTTATATATTCGAGTGAGTTTGCATCTAACTGTGTCAGATACCGTCGATTAACATCCATTGAAGCCCATTGAGGTCAACTGTCACTTAGTGTTGATTGAAAATTTCCAAAGTCTATCTTCCTAATTTGAAGTGGAATTCCAACATTCCTCATATAATTGAGTGAGTTTGCATCTAACTTTGTCAGATACCGTCGATTAACATCCATTGAAGCCCATTGAGGTCGATTGTCACTTTGTGTTGATTAAAAATTTTCAAAGTCTTTCTTCCTAATTTGAAGTCGAATTTCAACATTTCTTATAGATTTGAGTGAGCTTGCATCTAACTTTGTCAGATATTGTCGATTTACATCCATTGAAGCCCTTTGAGGTCGATTGTCACTTTGTGTTGATTGAAAATTTTCAAAGTCTATCTTCCTAATTTGAAGTCGAATTTCAACATTTCTTATATATTCGAGTGAGTTTGCATCTAACTTTGTCAGATACCGTCGATTAACATCCATTGAAGCCCATTGAGGTCGATTGTCACTTTGTGTTGATTGAAAATTTTCAAAGTCTATCTTCCTAATTTGAAGTCGAATTTCAACATTTCTTATATATTTGAGTGAGCTTGGATCTAACTTTGTCAGATATTGTCGATTTACATCCATTGAAGCCTTTTGAGGTCGATTGTCACTTTGTGTTGATTGAAGATGTTCAAAGTCTATCTTCCTAATTTGAAGTCGAATTTCAACATTTCTTATATATTCGAGTGAGTTTGCATCTAACTTTGTCAGATACCGTCGATTAACATCCATTGAAGCCCATTGAGGTCGATTGTCACTTTGTGTTGATTAAAAATTTTCAAAGTCTTTCTTCCTAATTTGAAGTCGAATTTCAACATTTCTTATATATTTGAGTGAGCTTGGATCTAACTTTGTCAGATATCGTCGATTTACATCCATTGAAGCCCTTTGAGGTCGATTGTCACTTTGTGTTGATTGAAGATGTTCAAAGTCTTTCTTCCTAATTTAAAGTCGAATTTCAACATTTCTCATATATTTGAGTGAGCTTGCATCTAACTTTTTCAGATATCGTCGAATAACATCCATTGAAGCCCATTGAAGTCGATTGTCACTTTGTGTTGATTGAAGATGTTCAAAGTCTATCTTCCTAATTTGAAGTCGAATTTCAACATTTCTTATATATTCGAGTGAGTCTGCATCTAACTTTGTCAGATACCGTCGATTAACATCCATTGGAGCCCATTGAGGTCAACTGTCACTTTGTGTTGATTGAAAATTTTCAAAGTCTATCTTTCTAATTTGAAGTCGAATTTCAACATTTCTTATATATTCGAGTGAGTTTGCATCTAACTTTGTCAGATACCGTCGATTAACATCCATTGAAACCCATTGAGGTCGATTGTCACTTTGTGTTGATTAAAAATTTTCAAAGTCTTTCTTCCTAATTTGAAGTCGAATTTCAACATTTCTTATATATTTGAGCGAGCTTGCATCTAACTTTTTCAGATATCGTCGATTTACATCCATTGAAGCCCATTGAGGTCGATTGTAACCTTGTGTTGATTGAAGATTTTCAAAGTCTTTCTTCCTAATTTGAAGTCGAATTTCAACATTTCTCATATATTTGAGTGAGTTTGCATCTAACTTTGTCAGATATCGTCGATTAACATCCATTGAAGCCCATTGAGGTCAACTGTCACTTAGTGTTGATTGAAAATTTTCAAAGTCTATCTTCCTAATTTGAAGTGGAATTTCAACATTCCTCATATAATTGAGTGAGTTTACATCTAACTTTGTCAGATATATTCGATTAACATCCATTGAAGCCCATTGAGGTCAACTGTCACTTTGTGTTGATTGAAAATTTTCAAAGTCTATCTTCCTAATTTGAAGTCGAATTTCAATATTTCTTATATATTCGAGTGAGTTTGCATCTAACTTTGTCAGATACCGTCGATTAACATCCATTGAAGCCCATTGAGGTCGATTGTCACTTTGTGTTGATTAAAAATTTCCAACGTCTTTCTTCCTAATTTGAAGTCGAATATCAACATTTCTTATATATTTGAGTGAGCTTGCATCTAACTTTGTCAGATATCGTCGATTTACATCCATTGAAGCCCTTTGAGATCGATTGTCACTTTGTGTTGATTGAAAATTTTTAAAGTCTATCTTCCTAATTTGAAGTCGAATTTCAACATTTCTTATATATTCGAGTGAGTTTGCATCTAAGTTTGTCAGATACCGTCGATTAACATCCATTGAAACCCTTTGAGGTCGATTGTCACTTTGTGTTGATTGAAGATGTTCAAAGTCTTTCTTCCTAATTTGAAGTCGATTTTCAACATTTCTTATATATTTGAGTGAGTTTGCATCTAACTTTTTCAGATATCGTCGATTTATATCCATTGAAGCCCTTTGAGGTCGATTGTCACTTTGTGTTGATTGAAGATGTTCAAAGTCTTTCTTCCTCATTTGAAGTCGATTTTCAACATTTCTTATATATTTGAGTGAGCTTGCATTTAACTTTTTCAGATATCGTCGATTTACATCCATTGAAGCCCTTTGAGGTCGATTGTCACTTTGTGTTGATTAAAAATTTTCAAAGTCTATCTACCTAACTTAAAGTCGAATTTCAACATTTCTTATATATTTGAGTGAGTTTGCATCTAACTTTTTCAGATATCGTCGATTAACATCCATTGAAGTTCCTTGAGGTCGATTGTCACTTTGTGTTGATTGAAAATTTTCAAAGTCTACCTTCCTAATTTAAAGTCGAATTTCAACATTTCTTATATATTCGAGTAAGTTTGCATCTAAGTTTGTCAGATACCGTCGATTAACATCCATTGAAGCCCATTGAGGTCGATTGTCACTTTGTGTTGATTGAAAATTTTTAAAGTCTATCTTCCTAATTTAAAGTCGAATTTCAACATTTCTCATATATTTGAGTGAGTTTGCATCTAACTTTTTCAGATATCGTCGATTAACATCCATAGAAGCCCATTGAGGTCAACTGTCACTTTGTGTTGATTGAAAATTTTCAAAGTCTATCTTCCTAATTTGAAGTCGAATTTCAACATTTCTTATATATTCGAGTGAGTTTGCATCTAACTTTGTCAGATATCGTCGATTTACATCCATTGAAGCCCTTTGAGGTCGATTGTCACTTTGTGTTGATTGAAAATTTTTAAAGTCTATCTTCCTAATTTAAAGTCGAATTTCAACATTTCTCATATATTTGAGTGAGTTTGCATCTAACTTTGTCAGATATCGTCGATTTACATCCATTGAAGCCCTTTGAGATCGATTGTCACTTTGTGTTGATTGAAAATTTTTAAAGTCTATCTTCCTAATTTGAAGTCGAATTTCAACATTTCTTATATATTCGAGTGAGTTTGCATCTAAGTTTGTCAGATACCATCGATTAACATCCATTGAAACCCTTTGAGGTCGATTGTCACTTTGTGTTGATTGAAGATGTTCAAAGTCTTTCTTCTTAATTTGAAGTCGATTTTCAACATTTCTTATATATTTGAGTGAGTTTGCATCTAACTTTTTCAGATATCGTCGATTTACATCCATTGAAGCCCTTTGAGGTCGATTGTCACTTTGTGTTGATTGAAAATTTTCAAAGTCTATCTTCCTAACTTAAAGTCGAATTTCAACATTTCTTATATATTTGAGTGAGTTTGCATCTAACTTTTTCAGATATCGTCGATTAACATCCATTGAAGCTCCTTGAGGTCGATTGTCACTTTGTGTTGATTGAAAATTTTCAAAGTCTACCTTCCTAATTTAAAGTCGAATTTCAACATTTCTTATATATTCGAGTGAGTTTGCGTCTAAGTTTGTCAGATACCGTCGATTAACATCCATTGAAGCCCTTTGAGGTCGATTGTCACTTTGTGTTGATTGAAGATGTTCAAAGTCTTTCTTCCTAATTTGAAGTCGATTTTCAACATTTCTTATATATTTGAGTGAGCTTGCATATAACTTTTTCAGATATCGTCGATTTATATCCATTGAAGCCCTTTGAGGTCGATTGTCACTTTGTGTTGATTGAAGATGTTCAAAGTTTTTCTTTCTAATTTGAAGTCGATTTTCAACATTTCTCATATATTTGAGTGAGCTTGCATTTAACTTTTTCAGATATCGTCGATTTACATCCATTGAAGCCCTTTGAGGTCGATTGTCACTTTGTGTTGATTGAAAATTTTCAAAGTCTATCTTCCTAATTTAAAGTCGAATTTCAACATTTCTTATATATTTGAGTGAGTTTGCATCTAACTTTGTCAGATACCGTCGATTAACATCCATTGAAGCCCATTGAGGTCGATTGTCACTTTGTGTTGATTGAAAATTTTCAAAGTCTATCTTCCTAATTTGAAGTCGAATTTCAACATTTCTTATATATTCGAGTGAGTTTGCATCTAACTTTGTCAGATACCGTCGATTAACATCCATTGAAGCCCATTGAGGTCGATTGTCACTTTGTGTTGATTAAAAATTTTCAAAGTCTTTCTTCCTAATTTGAAGTCGACTTTCAACATTTCTTATATATTTGAGCGAGCATGCATCTAACTTTTTCAGATATCGTCGATTTACATCCATTGAAGCCCATTGAGGTCGATTGTCACTTTGTGTTGATTGAAGATTTTCAAAGTCTTTCTTCCTAATTTGAAGTCGAATTTCAACATTTATCATATATTTGAGTGAGTTTGCATCAAACTTTGTCAGATATCGTCGAATAACATCCATTGAAGCCCATTGAGGTCGATTGTCACTTTGTGTTGATTAAAAATTTTCAAAGTCTTTCTTCCTAATTTGAAGTCGACTTTCAACATTTCTTATATATTTGAGCGAGCTTGCATCTAACTTTTTCAGATACCGTCGATTAACATCCATTGAAGCCCATTGAGGTCGATTGTCACTTTGTGTTGATTAAAAATTTTCAAAGTCTTTCTTCCTAATTTGAAGTCGACTTTCAACATTTCTTATATATTTGAGCGAGCTTGCATCTAACTTTTTCAGATATCGTCGATTTACATCCATTGAAGCCCATTGAGGTCGATTGTCACTTTGTGTTGATTGAAGATTTTCAAAGTCTTTCTTCCTAATTTGAAGTCGACTTTCAACATTTCTTATATATTTGAGCGAGCTTGCATCTAACTTTTTCAGATATCGTCGATTTACATCCATTGAAGCCCATTGAGGTCGATTGTCACTTTGTGTTGATTGAAAATTTTCAAAGTCTACCTTCCTAATTTAAAGTCGAATTTCAACATTTCTTATATATTCGAGTGAGTTTGCGTCTAAGTTTGTCAGATACCGTCGATTAACATCCATTGAAGCCCTTTGAGGTCGATTGTCACTTTGTGTTGATTGAAGATGTTCAAAGTCTTTCTTCCTAATTTGAAGTCGATTTTCAACATTGCTTATATATTTGAGTGAGCTTTCATCTAACTTTTTCAGATATCGTCGATTTATATCCATTGAAGCCCTTTGAGGTCGATTGTCACTTTGTGTTCATTGAAGATGTTCAAAGTCTTTCTTCCTAATTTGAAGTCAAATTTCAACATTTCTTATATATTCGAGTGAGTTTGCATCTAACTTTGTCAGATACCGTCGATTAACATCCATTGAAGCCCATTGAAGTCGATTGTCACTTTGTGATGATTAAAAATTTTCAAAGTCTTTCTTCCTAATTTAAAGTCGAATTTCAACATTTCTTATATATTTGAGTGAGTTTGCATCTAACTTTTTCAGATATCGTCGATTAACATCCATTGAAGCTCATTGAGGTCGATTGTCACTTTGTGTTGATTGAAAATTTTCAAAGTCTATCTTCCTAATTTGAAGTCGAATTTCAACATTTCTCATATATTCGATATATTCGAGTGAGTTTGCATCTAACTTTGTCAAATACCGTCAATTAACATCCATTGAAGCTCCTTGAGGTCAATTGTCACTTTGTGTTGATTGAAAATTTTCAAAGTCTACCTTCCTAATTTAAAGTCGAATTTCAACATTTCTTATATATTCGAGTGAGTTTGCGTCTAAGTTTGTCAGATACCGTCGATTAACATCCATTGAAGCCCTTTGAGGTCGATTGTCACTTTGTGTTGATTGAAGATGTTCAAAGTCTTTCTTCCTAATTTGAAGTCGATTTTCAACATTGCTTATATATTTGAGTGAGCTTTCATCTAACTTTTTCAGATATCGTCGATTTATATCCATTGAAGCCCTTTGAGGTCGATTGTCACTTTGTGTTCATTGAAGATGTTCAAAGTCTTTCTTCCTAATTTGAAGTCAAATTTCAACATTTCTTATATATTCGAGTGAGTTTGCATCTAACTTTGTCAGATACCGTCGATTAACATCCATTGAAGCCCATTGAAGTCGATTGTCACTTTGTGATGATTAAAAATTTTCAAAGTCTTTCTTCCTAATTTGAAGTCGAATTTCAACATTTCTTATATATTTGAGTGAGTTCGCATCTTACTTTGTCAGATATCGTCGATTTACAACCATTGAAGCCGTTTGAGGTCGATTGTCACTTTATGTTGATTGAAAATTTTCAAAGACTATCTTCCTAATTTGAAGTCGAATTTCAACATTTCTCATATAATTGAGTGAGTTCACATCTAACTTTGTCAGATATATTCGATTAACATCCATTGAATCCCATTGAGGTCAACTGTCACTTTGTGTTGATTGAAAATTTTCAAAGTCTATCTTCCTAATTTGAAGTCGAATTTCAACATTTCTTATATATTCGAGTGAGTTTGCATCTAAGTTTGTCAGATACCGTCGATTAACATCCATTGAAGCCCATTGAGGTCGATTGTCACTTTGTGTTGATTGAAAATTTTCAAAGTCTATCTTCCTAATTTGAAGTCGAATTTCAACATTTCTTATATATTCGAGTGAGTTTGCATCTAACTTTGTCAGATACCGTCGATTAACATCCATTGAAGCCCATTGAGGTCGATTGTCACTTTGTGTTGATTAAAAATTTTCAAAGTCTTTCTTCCTAATTTGAAGTCGACTTTCAACATTTCTTATATATTTGAGCGAGCATGCATCTAACTTTTTCAGATATCGTCGATTTACATCCATTGAAGCCCATTGAGGTCGATTGTCACTTTGTGTTGATTGAAGATTTTCAAAGTCTTTCTTCTTAATTTGAAGTCGAATTTCAACATTTATCATATATTTGAGTGAGTTTGCATCAAACTTTGTCAGATATCGTCGAATAACATCCATTGAAGCCCATTGAGGTCGATTGTCACTTTGTGTTGATTAAAAATTTTCAAAGTCTTTCTTCCTAATTTGAAGTCGACTTTCAACATTTCTTATATATTTGAGCGAGCTTGCATCTAACTTTTTCAGATACCGTCGATTAACATCCATTGAAGCCCATTGAGGTCGATTGTCACTTTGTGTTGATTAAAAATTTTCAAAGTCTTTCTTCCTAATTTGAAGTCGACTTTCAACATTTCTTATATATTTGAGCGAGCTTGCATCTAACTTTTTCAGATATCGTCGATTTACATCCATTGAAGCCCATTGAGGTCGATTGTCACTTTGTGTTGATTGAAGATTTTCAAAGTCTTTCTTCCTAATTTGAAGTCGACTTTCAACATTTCTTATATATTTGAGCGAGCTTGCATCTAACTTTTTCAGATATCGTCGATTTACATCCATTGAAGCCCATTGAGGTCGATTGTCACTTTGTGTTGATTGAAAATTTTCAAAGTCTACCTTCCTAATTTAAAGTCGAATTTCAACATTTCTTATATATTCGAGTGAGTTTGCGTCTAAGTTTGTCAGATACCGTCGATTAACATCCATTGAAGCCCTTTGAGGTCGATTGTCACTTTGTGTTGATTGAAGATGTTCAAAGTCTTTCTTCCTAATTTGAAGTCGATTTTCAACATTGCTTATATATTTGAGTGAGCTTTCATCTAACTTTTTCAGATATCGTCGATTTATATCCATTGAAGCCCTTTGAGGTCGATTGTCACTTTGTGTTCATTGAAGATGTTCAAAGTCTTTCTTCCTAATTTGAAGTCAAATTTCAACATTTCTTATATATTCGAGTGAGTTTGCATCTAACTTTGTCAGATACCGTCGATTAACATCCATTGAAGCCCATTGAAGTCGATTGTCACTTTGTGATGATTAAAAATTTTCAAAGTCTTTCTTCCTAATTTAAAGTCGAATTTCAACATTTCTTATATATTTGAGTGAGTTTGCATCTAACTTTTTCAGATATCGTCGATTAACATCCATTGAAGCTCATTGAGGTCGATTGTCACTTTGTGTTGATTGAAAATTTTCAAAGTCTATCTTCCTAATTTGAAGTCGAATTTCAACATTTCTCATATATTCGATATATTCGAGTGAGTTTGCATCTAACTTTGTCAAATACCGTCAATTAACATCCATTGAAGCTCCTTGAGGTCAATTGTCACTTTGTGTTGATTGAAAATTTTCAAAGTCTACCTTCCTAATTTAAAGTCGAATTTCAACATTTCTTATATATTCGAGTGAGTTTGCGTCTAAGTTTGTCAGATACCGTCGATTAACATCCATTGAAGCCCTTTGAGGTCGATTGTCACTTTGTGTTGATTGAAGATGTTCAAAGTCTTTCTTCCTAATTTGAAGTCGATTTTCAACATTGCTTATATATTTGAGTGAGCTTTCATCTAACTTTTTCAGATATCGTCGATTTATATCCATTGAAGCCCTTTGAGGTCGATTGTCACTTTGTGTTCATTGAAGATGTTCAAAGTCTTTCTTCCTAATTTGAAGTCAAATTTCAACATTTCTTATATATTCGAGTGAGTTTGCATCTAACTTTGTCAGATACCGTCGATTAACATCCATTGAAGCCCATTGAAGTCGATTGTCACTTTGTGATGATTAAAAATTTTCAAAGTCTTTCTTCCTAATTTGAAGTCGAATTTCAACATTTCTTATATATTTGAGTGAGTTCGCATCTTACTTTGTCAGATATCGTCGATTTACAACCATTGAAGCCGTTTGAGGTCGATTGTCACTTTATGTTGATTGAAAATTTTCAAAGACTATCTTCCTAATTTGAAGTCGAATTTCAACATTTCTCATATAATTGAGTGAGTTCACATCTAACTTTGTCAGATATATTCGATTAACATCCATTGAATCCCATTGAGGTCAACTGTCACTTTGTGTTGATTGAAAATTTTCAAAGTCTATCTTCCTAATTTGAAGTCGAATTTCAACATTTCTTATATATTCGAGTGAGTTTGCATCTAAGTTTGTCAGATACCGTCGATTAACATCCATTGAAGCCCATTGAGGTCGATTGTCACTTTGTGTTGATTGAAAATTTTCAAAGTCTATCTTCCTAATTTGAAGTCGAATTTCAACATTTCTTATATATTCGAGTGAGTTTGCATCTAACTTTGTCAGATACCGTCGATTAACATCCATTGAAGCCCATTGAGGTCGATTGTCACTTTGTGTTGATTAAAAATTTTCAGTCTTTCTTCCTAATTTGAAGTCGACTTTCAACATTTCTTATATATTTGAGCGAGCTTGCATCTAACTTTTTCAGATATCGTCGATTTACATCCATTGAAGCCCATTGAGGTCGATTGTCACTTTGTGTTGATTGAAAATTTTCAAAGTCTATCTTCCTAATTTGAAGTCGAATTTCAACATTTCTTATATATTCGAGTGAGTTTGCATCTAACTTTGTCAGATACCGTCGATTAACATCCATTGAAGCCCATTGAGGTCGATTGTCACTTTGTGTTGATTAAAAATTTTCAGTCTTTCTTCCTAATTTGAAGTCGACTTTCAACATTTCTTATATATTTGAGCGAGCTTGCATCTAACTTTTTCAGATATCGTCGATTTACATCCATTGAAGCCCATTGAGGTCGATTGTCACTTTGTGTTGATTGAAAATTTCCAAAGTCTATCTTCCTAATTTGAAGTGGAAATTCAACATTCCTCATATAATTGAGTGAGTTTGCATCTAACTTTATCAGATACCGTCGATTAACATCCATTGAAGCCCATTGAGGTCGATTGTCACTTTGTGTTGATTAAAAATTTTCAAAGTCTTTCTTCCTAATTTGAAGTCGAATTTCAACATTTCTTATATATTTGAGTGAGCTTGCATCTAACTTTGTCAGATATTGTCGATTTACATCCATTGAAGCCCTTTGAGGTCGATTGTCACTTTGTGTTGATTGAAAATTTTCAAAGTCTATCTTCCTAATTTGAAGTCGAATTTCAACATTTCTTATATATTCGAGTGAGTTTGCATCTAACTTTGTCAGATACCGTCGATTAACATCCATTGAAGCCCATTGAGGTCGATTGTCACTTTGTGTTGATTAAAAATTTTCAAAGTCTTTCTTCCTAATTTGAAGTCGAATTTTAACATTTCTTATAGATTTGAGTGAGCTTGCATCTAACTTTGTCAGATATTGTCGATTTACATCCATTGAAGCCCTTTGAGGTCGATTGTCACTTTGTGTTGATTGAAAATTTTCAAAGTCTATCTTCCTAATTTGAAGTCGAATTTCAACATTTCTTATATATTCGAGTGAGTTTGCATCTAACTTTGTCAGATACCGTCGATTAACATCCATTGAAGCCCATTGAGGTCGATTGTCACTTTGTGTTGATTGAAGATGTTCAAAGTCTATCTTCCTAATTTGAAGTCGAATTTCAACATTTCTTATATATTTGAGTGAGTTAGCATCTTACTTTGTCAGATATCGTCGATTTACAACCATTGAAGCCGTTTGAGGTCGATTGTCACTTTGTGTTGATTGAAAATTTTCAAAGACTATCTTCCTAATTTGAAGTCGAATTTCAACATTTCTCATATAATTGAGTGAGTTCACATCTAACTTTGTCAGATATATTCGATTAACATCCATTGAATCCCATTGAGGTCAACTGTCACTTTGTGTTGATTGAAAATTTTCAAAGTCTATCTTCCTAATTTGAAGTCGAATTTCAACATTTCTTATATATTCGAGTGAGTTTGCATCTAAGTTTGTCAGATACCGTCGATTAACATCCATTGAAGCCCTTTGAGGTCGATTGTCACTTTGTGTTGATTGAAGATGTTCAAAGTCTTTCTTCCTAATTTGAAGTCGATTTTCAACATTTCTTATATATTTGAGTGAGCTTGCATTTAACTTTTTCAGATATCGTCGATTTACATCCATTGAAGCCCTTTGAGATCGATTGTCTCTTTGTGTTGATTGAAAATTTTCAAAGTCTATCTTCCTAATTTGAAGTCGAATTTCAACATTTCTTATATATTTGAGTGAGTTTGCATCTAACTTTGTCAGATACCGTCGATTAACATCCATTGAAGCCCATTGAGGTCGATTGTCACTTTGTGTTGATTGAAAATTTTCAAAGTCTATCTTCCTAATTTGAAGTCGAATTTCAACATTTCTTATATATTCGAGTGAGTTTGCATCTAACTTTGTCAGATACCGTCGATTAACATCCATTGAAGCCCATTGAGGTCGATTGTCACTTTGTGTTGATTAAAAATTTTCAGTCTTTCTTCCTAATTTGAAGTCGACTTTCAACATTTCTTATATATTTGAGCGAGCTTGCATCTAACTTTTTCAGATATCGTCGATTTACATCCATTGAAGCCCATTGAGGTCGATTGTCACTTTGTGTTGATTGAAAATTTCCAAAGTCTATCTTCCTAATTTGAAGTGGAAATTCAACATTCCTCATATAATTGAGTGAGTTTGCATCTAACTTTATTAGATACCGTCGATTAACATCCATTGAAGCCCATTGAGGTCGATTGTCACTTTGTGTTGATTAAAAATTTTCAAAGTCTTTCTTCCTAATTTGAAGTCGAATTTCAACATTTCTTATATATTTAAGTGAGCTTGCATCTAACTTTGTCAGATATTGTCGATTTACATCCATTGAAGCCCTTTGAGGTCGATTGTCACTTTGTGTTGATTGAAAATTTTCAAAGTCTATCTTCCTAATTTGAAGTCGAATTTCAACATTTCTTATATATTCGAGTGAGTTTGCATCTAACTTTGTCAGATACCGTCGATTAACATCCATTGAAGCCCATTGAGGTCGATTGTCACTTTGTGTTGATTAAAAATTTTCAAAGTCTTTCTTCCTAATTTGAAGTCGAATTTTAACATTTCTTATAGATTTGAGTGAGCTTGCATCTAACTTTGTCAGATATTGTCGATTTACATCCATTGAAGCCCTTTGAGGTCGATTGTCACTTTGTGTTGATTGAAAATTTTCAAAGTCTATCTTCCTAATTTGAAGTCGAATTTCAACATTTCTTATATATTTGAGCGAGCATGCATCTAACTTTTTCAGATATCGTCGATTTACATCCATTGAAGCCCATTGAGGTCGATTGTCACTTTGTGTTGATTGAAGATTTTCAAAGTCTTTCTTCCTAATTTGAAGTCGAATTTCAACATTTCTTATATATTTGAGTGAGTTTGCATCTAACTTTGTCAGATACCGTCGATTAACATCCATTGAAGCCCATTGAGGTCGATTGTCACTTTGTGTTGATTGAAAATTTTCAAAGTCTATCTTCCTAATTTGAAGTCGAATTTCAACATTTCTTATATATTCGAGTGAGTTTGCATCTAACTTTGTCAGATACCGTCGATTAACATCTATTGAAGCCCATTGAGGTCGATTGTCACTTTGTGTTGATTAAAAATTTTCAAAGTCTTTCTTCCTAATTTGAAGTCGACTTTCAACATTTCTTATATATTTGAGCGAGCATGCATCTAACTTTTTCAGATATCGTCGATTTACATCCATTGAAGCCCATTGAGGTCGATTGTCACTTTGTGTTGATTGAAGATGTTCAAAGTCTTTCTTCCTAATTTGAAGTCGAATTTCAACATTTCTTATATATTTGAGTGAGCTTGCATCTAACTTTTTCAGATATCGTCGAATAACATCCATTGAAGCCCATTGAGGTCGATTGTCACTTTGTGTTGATTGAAGATGTTCAAAGTCTTTCTTCCTAATTTGAAGTCGATTTTCAACATTTCTTATATATTTGAGTGAGTTTGCATCTAACTTTTTCAGATATCGTCGATTTATATCCATTGAAGCCCTTTGAGGTCGATTGTCACTTTGTGTTGATTGAAGATGTTCAAAGTCTTTCTTCCTCATTTGAAGTCGATTTTCAACATTTCTTATATATTTGAGTGAGCTTGCATTTAACTTTTTCAGATATCGTCGATTTACATCCATTGAAGCCCTTTGAGGTCGATTGTCACTTTGTGTTGATTAAAAATTTTCAAAGTCTATCTACCTAACTTAAAGTCGAATTTTAACATTTCTTATATATTTGAGTGAGTTTGCATCTAACTTTTTCAGATATCGTCGATTAACATCCATTGAAGTTCCTTGAGGTCGATTGTCACTTTGTGTTGATTGAAAATTTTCAAAGTCTACCTTCCTAATTTAAAGTCGAATTTCAACATTTCTTATATATTCGAGTGAGTTTGCATCTAAGTTTGTCAGATACCGTCGATTAACATCCATTGAAGCCCATTGAGGTCGATTGTCACTTTGTGTTGATTGAAAATTTTCAAAGTCTATCTTCCTAATTTGAAGTCGAATTACAACATTTCTTATATATTTGAGTGAGCTTGGATCTAACTTTGTCAGATATCGTCGATTTACATCCATTGAAGCCCTTCGAGGTCGATTGTCACTTTGTGTTGATTGAAGATGTTCAAAGTCTATCTTCCTAATTTGAAGTCGAATTTCAACATTTCTTATATATTCGAGTGAGTTTGCATCTAACTTTGTCAGATACCGTCGATTAACATCCATTGAAGCCCATTGAGGTCGATTGTCACTTTGTGTTGATTAAAAATTTTCAAAGTCTTTCTTCCTAATTTGAAGTCGAATTTCAACATTTCTTATATATTTGAGTGAGCTTGGATCTAACTTTGTCAGATATCGTCGATTTACATCCATTGAAGCCCTTTGAGGTCGATTGTCACTTTGTGTTGGTTGAAGATGTTCAAAGTCTTTCTTCCTAATTTGAAGTCGAATTTCAACATTTCTTATATATTTGAGTGAGCTTGCATCTAACTTTTTCAGATATCGTCGAATAACATCCATTGAAGCCCATTGAGGTCGATTGTCACTTTGTGTTGATTGAAGATGTTCAAAGTCTATCTTCCTAATTTGAAGTCGAATTTCAACATTTCTTATATATTCGAGTGAGTCTGCATCTAACTTTGTCAGATACCGTCGATTAATATCCATTGAAGCCCATTGAGGTCAACTGTCACTTTGTGTTGATTGAAAATTTTCAAAGTCTATCTTTCTAATTTGAAGTCGAATTTCAACATTTCTTATATATTCGAGTGAGTTTGCATCTAACTTTGTCAGATACCGTCGATTAACATCCATTGAAGCCCATTGAGGTCGATTGTCACTTTGTGTTGATTAAAAATTTTCAAAGTCTTTCTTCCTAATTTGAAGTCGAATTTCAACATTTCTTATATATTTGAGTGAGCTTGCATCTAACTTTGTCAGATATTGTCGATTTACATCCATTGAAGCCCTTTGAGGTCGATTGTCACTTTGTGTTGATTGAAAATTTTCAAAGTCTATCTTCCTTATTTAAAGTCGAATTTCAACATTTCTTATATATTTGAGTGAGTTTGCATCTAACTTTTTCAGCTTACGTCGATTAACATCCATTGAAGCCCATTGAGGTCGATTGTCACTTTGTGTTGATTGAAGATGTTCAAAGTCTTTCTTCTTAATTTGAAGTCGATTTTCAACATTTCTTATATATTTGAGCGAGCTTGCATCTAACTTTTTCAGATATCGTCGATTTACATCCATTGAAGCCCATTGAGGTCGATTGTAACCTTGTGTTGATTGAAGATTTTCAAAGTCTTTCTTCCTAATTTGAAGTCGAATTTCAACATTTCTCATATATTTGAGTGAGTTTGCATCTAACTTTGTCAGATATCGTCGATTAACATCCATTGAAGCCCATTGAGGTCAACTGTCACTTAGTGTTGATTGAAAATTTTCAAAGTCTATCTTCCTAATTTGAAGTGGAATTTCAACATTCCTCATATAATTGAGTGAGTTTACATCTAACTTTGTCAGATATATTCGATTAACATCCATTGAAGCCCATTGAGGTCAACTGTCACTTTGTGTTGATTGAAAATTTTCAAAGTCTATCTTCCTAATTTGAAGTCGAATTTCAATATTTCTTATATATTCGAGTGAGTTTGCATCTAACTTTGTCAGATACCGTCGATTAACATCCATTGAAGCCCATTGAGGTCGATTGTCACTTTGTGTTGATTAAAAATTTTCAAAGTCTTTCTTTCTAATTTGAAGTCGAATTTCAACATTTCTTATATATTTGAGTGAGCTTGCATCTAACTTTGTCAGATATCGTCGATTTACATCCATTGAAGCCCTTTGAGATCGATTGTCACTTTGTGTTGATTGAAAATTTTTAAAGTCTATCTTCCTAATTTGAAGTCGAATTTCAACATTTCTTATATATTCGAGTGAGTTTGCATCTAAGTTTGTCAGATACCATCGATTAACATCCATTGAAACCCTTTGAGGTCGATTGTCACTTTGTGTTGATTGAAGATGATCAAAGTCTTTCTTCTTAATTTGAAGTCGATTTTCAACATTTCTTATATATTTGAGTGAGTTTGCATCTAACTTTTTCAGATATCGTCGATTTATATCCATTGAAGCCCTTTGAGGTCGATTGTCACTTTGTGTTGATTGAAGATGTTCAAAGTCTTTCTTCCTCATTTGAAGTCGATTTTCAACATTTCTTATATATTTGAGTGAGCTTGCATTTAACTTTTTCAGATATCGTCGATTTACATCCATTGAAGCCCTTTGAGGTCGATTGTCACTTTGTGTTGATTGAAAATTTTCAAAGTCTATCTTCCTAACTTAAAGTCGAATTTCAACATTTCTTATATATTTGAGTGAGTTTGCATCTAACTTTTTCAGATATCGTCGATTAACATCCATTGAAGCTCCTTGAGGTCGATTGTCACTTTGTGTTGATTGAAAATTTTCAAAGTCTACCTTCCTAATTTAAAGTCGAATTTCAACATTTCTTATATATTCGAGTGAGTTTGCATCTAAGTTTGTCAGATACCGTCGATTAACATCCATTGAAGCCCTTTGAGGTCGATTGTCACTTTGTGTTGATTGAAGATATTCAAAGTCTTTCTTCCTAATTTGAAGTCGATTTTCAACATTTCTTATATATTTGAGTGAGCTTGCATCTAACTTTTTCAGATATCGTCGATTTATATCCATTGAAGCCCTTTGAGGTCGATTGTCACTTTGTGTTGATTGAAGATGTTCAAAGTTTTTCTTTCTAATTTGAAGTCGATTTTCAACATTTCTTATATATTTGAGTGAGCTTGGATCTAACTTTGTCAGATATCGTCGATTTATATCCATTGAAGCCCTTTGAGGTCGATTGTCACTTTGTGTTGATTGAAGATGTTCAAAGTCTATCTTCCTAATTTGAAGTCGAATTTCAACATTTCTTATATATTCGAGTGAGTTTGCATCTAACTTTGTCAGATACCGTCGATTAACATCCATTGAAGCCCATTGAGGTCGATTGTCACTTTGTGTTGATTGAAAATTTTCAAAGTCTATCTTCCTAATTTGAAGTCGAATTTCAACATTTCTTATATATTCGAGTGAGTTTGCATCTAACTGTGTCAGATACCGTCGATTAACATCCATTGAAGCCCATTGAGGTCAACTGTCACTTAGTGTTGATTGAAAATTTCCAAAGTCTATCTTCCTAATTTGAAGTGGAATTCCAACATTCCTCATATAATTGAGTGAGTTTGCATCTAACTTTGTCAGATACCGTCGATTAACATCCATTGAAGCCCATTGAGGTCGATTGTCACTTTGTGTTGATTAAAAATTTTCAAAGTCTTTCTTCCTAATTTGAAGTCGAATTTCAACATTTCTTATAGATTTGAGTGAGCTTGCATCTAACTTTGTCAGATATTGTCGATTTACATCCATTGAAGCCCTTTGAGGTCGATTGTCACTTTGTGTTGATTAAAAATTTTCAAAGTCTATCTTCCTAATTTGAAGTCGAATTTCAACATTTCTTATATATTCGAGTGAGTTTGCATCTAACTTTGTCAGATACCGTCGATTAACATCCATTGAAGCCCATTGAGGTCGATTGTCACTTTGTGTTGATTGAAAATTTTCAAAGTCTATCTTCCTAATTTGAAGTCGAATTTCAACATTTCTTATATATTTGAGTGAGCTTGGATCTAACTTTGTCAGATATTGTCGATTTACATCCATTGAAGCCCTTTGAGGTCGATTGTCACTTTGTGTTGATTGAAGATGTTCAAAGTCTATCTTCCTAATTTGAAGTCGAATTTCAACATTTCTTATATATTCGAGTGAGTTTGCATCTAACTTTGTCAGATACCGTCGATTAACATCCATTGAAGCCCATTGAGGTCGATTGTCACTTTGTGTTGATTAAAAATTTTCAAAGTCTTTCTTCCTAATTTGAAGTCGAATTTCAACATTTCTTATATATTTGAGTGAGCTTGGATCTAACTTTGTCAGATATCGTCGATTTACATCCATTGAAGCCCTTTGAGGTCGATTGTCACTTTGTGTTGATTGAAGATGTTCAAAGTCTTTCTTCCTAATTTAAAGTCGAATTTCAACATTTCTCATATATTTGAGTGAGCTTGCATCTAACTTTTTCAGATATCGTCGAATAACATCCATTGAAGCCCATTGAAGTCGATTGTCACTTTGTGTTGATTGAAGATGTTCAAAGTCTATCTTCCTAATTTGAAGTCGAATTTCAACATTTCTTATATATTCGAGTGAGTCTGCATCTAACTTTGTCAGATACCGTCGATTAACATCCATTGGAGCCCATTGAGGTCAACTGTCACTTTGTGTTGATTGAAAATTTTCAAAGTCTATCTTCCTAATTTGAAGTCGAATTTCAATATTTCTTATATATTCGAGTGAGTTTGCATCTAACTTTGTCAGATACCGTCGATTAACATCCATTGAAGCCCATTGAGGTCGATTGTCACTTTGTGTTGATTAAAAATTTCCAACGTCTTTCTTCCTAATTTGAAGTCGAATATCAACATTTCTTATATATTTGAGTGAGCTTGCATCTAACTTTGTCAGATATCGTCGATTTACATCCATTGAAGCCCTTTGAGATCGATTGTCACTTTGTGTTGATTGAAAATTTTTAAAGTCTATCTTCCTAATTTGAAGTCGAATTTCAACATTTCTTATATATTCGAGTGAGTTTGCATCTAAGTTTGTCAGATACCGTCGATTAACATCCATTGAAACCCTTTGAGGTCGATTGTCACTTTGTGTTGATTGAAGATGTTCAAAGTCTTTCTTCCTAATTTGAAGTCGATTTTCAACATTTCTTATATATTTGAGTGAGTTTGCATCTAACTTTTTCAGATATCGTCGATTTATATCCATTGAAGCCCTTTGAGGTCGATTGTCACTTTGTGTTGATTGAAGATGTTCAAAGTCTTTCTTCCTCATTTGAAGTCGATTTTCAACATTTCTTATATATTTGAGTGAGCTTGCATTTAACTTTTTCAGATATCGTCGATTTACATCCATTGAAGCCCTTTGAGGTCGATTGTCACTTTGTGTTGATTAAAAATTTTCAAAGTCTATCTACCTAACTTAAAGTCGAATTTCAACATTTCTTATATATTTGAGTGAGTTTGCATCTAACTTTTTCAGATATCGTCGATTAACATCCATTGAAGTTCCTTGAGGTCGATTGTCACTTTGTGTTGATTGAAAATTTTCAAAGTCTACCTTCCTAATTTAAAGTCGAATTTCAACATTTCTTATATATTCGAGTAAGTTTGCATCTAAGTTTGTCAGATACCGTCGATTAACATCCATTGAAGCCCATTGAGGTCGATTGTCACTTTGTGTTGATTGAAAATTTTTAAAGTCTATCTTCCTAATTTAAAGTCGAATTTCAACATTTCTCATATATTTGAGTGAGTTTGCATCTAACTTTTTCAGATATCGTCGATTAACATCCATAGAAGCCCATTGAGGTCAACTGTCACTTTGTGTTGATTGAAAATTTTCAAAGTCTATCTTCCTAATTTGAAGTCGAATTTCAACATTTCTTATATATTCGAGTGAGTTTGCATCTAACTTTGTCAGATATCGTCGATTTACATCCATTGAAGCCCTTTGAGGTCGATTGTCACTTTGTGTTGATTGAAAATTTTTAAAGTCTATCTTCCTAATTTAAAGTCGAATTTCAACATTTCTCATATATTTGAGTGAGTTTGCATCTAACTTTGTCAGATATCGTCGATTTACATCCATTGAAGCCCTTTGAGATCGATTGTCACTTTGTGTTGATTGAAAATTTTTAAAGTCTATCTTCCTAATTTGAAGTCGAATTTCAACATTTCTTATATATTCGAGTGAGTTTGCATCTAAGTTTGTCAGATACCATCGATTAACATCCATTGAAACCCTTTGAGGTCGATTGTCACTTTGTGTTGATTGAAGATGTTCAAAGTCTTTCTTCTTAATTTGAAGTCGATTTTCAACATTTCTTATATATTTGAGTGAGTTTGCATCTAACTTTTTCAGATATCGTCGATTTATATCCATTGAAGCCCTTTGAGGTCGATTGTCACTTTGTGTTGATTAAAAATTTTCAAAGTCTATCTACCTAACTTAAAGTCGAATTTCAACATTTCTTATATATTTGAGTGAGTTTGCATCTAACTTTTTCAGATATCGTCGATTAACATCCATTGAAGTTCCTTGAGGTCGATTGTCACTTTGTGTTGATTGAAAATTTTCAAAGTCTACCTTCCTAATTTAAAGTCGATTTTCAACATTTCTTATATATTTGAGTGAGCTTGCATTTAACTTTTTCAGATATCGTCGATTTACATCCATTGAAGCCCTTTGAGGTCGATTGTCACTTTGTGTTGATTGAAAATTATCAAAGTCTATCTTCCTAACTTAAAGTCGAATTTCAACATTTCTTATATATTTGAGTGAGTTTGCATCTAACTTTTTCAGATATCGTCGATTAACATCCATTGAAGCTCCTTGAGGTCGATTGTCACTTTGTGTTGATTGAAAATTTTCAAAGTCTACCTTCCTAATTTAAAGTCGAATTTCAACATTTCTTATATATTCGAGTGAGTTTGCGTCTAAGTTTGTCAGATACCGTCGATTAACATCCATTGAAGCCCTTTGAGGTCGATTGTCACTTTGTGTTGATTGAAGATGTTCAAAGTCTTTCTTCCTAATTTGAAGTCGATTTTCAACATTTCTCATATATTTGAGTGAGCTTGCATTTAACTTTTTCAGATATCGTCGATTTACATCCATTGAAGCCCTTTGAGGTCGATTGTCACTTTGTGTTGATTGAAAATTTTCAAAGTCTATCTTCCTAATTTAAAGTCGAATTTCAACATTTCTTATATATTTGAGTGAGTTTGCATCTAACTTTGTCAGATACCGTCGATTAACATCCATTGAAGCCCATTGAGGTCGATTGTCACTTTGTGTTGATTGAAAATTTTCAAAGTCTATCTTCCTAATTTGAAGTCGAATTTCAACATTTCTTATATATTCGAGTGAGTTTGCATCTAACTTTGTCAGATACCGTCGATTAACATCCATTGAAGCCCATTGAGGTCGATTGTCACTTTGTGTTGATTAAAAATTTTCAAAGTCTTTCTTCCTAATTTGAAGTCGACTTTCAACATTTCTTATATATTTGAGCGAGCATGCATCTAACTTTTTCAGATATCGTCGATTTACATCCATTGAAGCCCTTTGAGGTCGATTGTCACTTTGTGTTGATTGAAGATGTTCAAAGTTTTTCTTTCTAATTTGAAGTCGATTTTCAACATTTCTCATATATTTGAGTGAGCTTGCATTTAACTTTTTCAGATATCGTCGATTTACATCCATTGAAGCCCTTTGAGGTCGATTGTCACTTTGTGTTGATTGAAAATTTTCAAAGTCTATCTTCCTAATTTAAAGTCGAATTTCAACATTTCTTATATATTTGAGTGAGTTTGCATCTAACTTTGTCAGATACCGTCGATTAACATCCATTGAAGCCCATTGAGGTCGATTGTCACTTTGTGTTGATTAAAAATTTTCAAAGTCTTTCTTCCTAATTTGAAGTCGACTTTCAACATTTCTTATATATTTGAGCGAGCATGCATCTAACTTTTTCAGATATCGTCGATTTACATCCATTGAAGCCCTTTGAGGTCGATTGTCACTTTGTGTTGATTGAAGATGTTCAAAGTTTTTCTTTCTAATTTGAAGTCGATTTTCAACATTTCTCATATATTTGAGTGAGCTTGCATTTAACTTTTTCAGATATCGTCGATTTACATCCATTGAAGCCCTTTGAGGTCGATTGTCACTTTGTGTTGATTGAAAATTTTCAAAGTCTATCTTCCTAATTTAAAGTCGAATTTCAACATTTCTTATATATTTGAGTGAGTTTGCATCTAACTTTGTCAGATACCGTCGATTAACATCCATTGAAGCCCATTGAGGTCGATTGTCACTTTGTGTTGATTGAAAATTTTCAAAGTCTATCTTCCTAATTTGAAGTCGAATTTCAACATTTCTTATATATTCGAGTGAGTTTGCATCTAACTTTGTCAGATACCGTCGATTAACATCCATTGAAGCCCATTGAGGTCGATTGTCACTTTGTGTTGATTAAAAATTTTCAAAGTCTTTCTTCCTAATTTGAAGTCGACTTTCAACATTTCTTATATATTTGAGCGAGCATGCATCTAACTTTTTCAGATATCGTCGATTTACATCCATTGAAGCCCATTGAGGTCGATTGTCACTTTGTGTTGATTGAAGATTTTCAAAGTCTTTCTTCCTAATTTGAAGTCGAATTTCAACATTTATCATATATTTGAGTGAGTTTGCATCAAACTTTGTCAGATATCGTCGAATAACATCCATTGAAGCCCATTGAGGTCGATTGTCACTTTGTGTTGATTAAAAATTTTCAAAGTCTTTCTTCCTAATTTGAAGTCGACTTTCAACATTTCTTATATATTTGAGCGAGCTTGCATCTAACTTTTTCAGATACCGTCGATTAACATCCATTGAAGCCCATTGAGGTCGATTGTCACTTTGTGTTGATTAAAAATTTTCAAAGTCTTTCTTCCTAATTTGAAGTCGACTTTCAACATTTCTTATATATTTGAGCGAGCTTGCATCTAACTTTTTCAGATATCGTCGATTTACATCCATTGAAGCCCATTGAGGTCGATTGTCACTTTGTGTTGATTGAAGATTTTCAAAGTCTTTCTTCCTAATTTGAAGTCGACTTTCAACATTTCTTATATATTTGAGCGAGCTTGCATCTAACTTTTTCAGATATCGTCGATTTACATCCATTGAAGCCCATTGAGGTCGATTGTCACTTTGTGTTGATTGAAAATTTTCAAAGTCTACCTTCCTAATTTAAAGTCGAATTTCAACATTTCTTATATATTCGAGTGAGTTTGCGTCTAAGTTTGTCAGATACCGTCGATTAACATCCATTGAAGCCCTTTGAGGTCGATTGTCACTTTGTGTTGATTGAAGATGTTCAAAGTCTTTCTTCCTAATTTGAAGTCGATTTTCAACATTGCTTATATATTTGAGTGAGCTTTCATCTAACTTTTTCAGATATCGTCGATTTATATCCATTGAAGCCCTTTGAGGTCGATTGTCACTTTGTGTTCATTGAAGATGTTCAAAGTCTTTCTTCCTAATTTGAAGTCAAATTTCAACATTTCTTATATATTCGAGTGAGTTTGCATCTAACTTTGTCAGATACCGTCGATTAACATCCATTGAAGCCCATTGAAGTCGATTGTCACTTTGTGATGATTAAAAATTTTCAAAGTCTTTCTTCCTAATTTAAAGTCGAATTTCAACATTTCTTATATATTTGAGTGAGTTTGCATCTAACTTTTTCAGATATCGTCGATTAACATCCATTGAAGCTCATTGAGGTCGATTGTCACTTTGTGTTGATTGAAAATTTTCAAAGTCTATCTTCCTAATTTGAAGTCGAATTTCAACATTTCTCATATATTCGTTATATTCGAGTGAGTTTGCATCTAACTTTGTCAAATACCGTCAATTAACATCCATTGAAGCTCCTTGAGGTCAATTGTCACTTTGTGTTGATTGAAAATTTTCAAAGTCTATCTTCCTAATTTGAAGTCGAATTTCAACATTTCTTATATATTTGAGTGAGTTCGCATCTTACTTTGTCAGATATCGTCGATTTACAACCATTGAAGCCGTTTGAGGTCGATTGTCACTTTATGTTGATTGAAAATTTTCAAAGACTATCTTCCTAATTTGAAGTCGAATTTCAACATTTCTCATATAATTGAGTGAGTTCACATCTAACTTTGTCAGATATATTCGATTAACATCCATTGAATCCCATTGAGGTCAACTGTCACTTTGTGTTGATTGAAAATTTTCAAAGTCTATCTTCCTAATTTGAAGTCGAATTTCAACATTTCTTATATATTCGAGTGAGTTTGCATCTAAGTTTGTCAGATACCGTCGATTAACATCCATTGAAGCCCATTGAGGTCGATTGTCACTTTGTGTTGATTGAAAATTTTCAAAGTCTATCTTCCTAATTTGAAGTCGAATTTCAACATTTCTTATATATTCGAGTGAGTTTGCATCTAACTTTGTCAGATACCGTCGATTAACATCCATTGAAGCCCATTGAGGTCGATTGTCACTTTGTGTTGATTAAAAATTTTCAGTCTTTCTTCCTAATTTGAAGTCGACTTTCAACATTTCTTATATATTTGAGCGAGCTTGCATCTAACTTTTTCAGATATCGTCGATTTACATCCATTGAAGCCCATTGAGGTCGATTGTCACTTTGTGTTGATTGAAAATTTTCAAAGTCTATCTTCCTAATTTGAAGTCGAATTTCAACATTTCTTATATATTCGAGTGAGTTTGCATCTAACTTTGTCAGATACCGTCGATTAACATCCATTGAAGCCCATTGAGGTCGATTGTCACTTTGTGTTGATTAAAAATTTTCAGTCTTTCTTCCTAATTTGAAGTCGACTTTCAACATTTCTTATATATTTGAGCGAGCTTGCATCTAACTTTTTCAGATATCGTCGATTTACATCCATTGAAGCCCATTGAGGTCGATTGTCACTTTGTGTTGATTGAAAATTTCCAAAGTCTATCTTCCTAATTTGAAGTGGAAATTCAACATTCCTCATATAATTGAGTGAGTTTGCATCTAACTTTATCAGATACCGTCGATTAACATCCATTGAAGCCCATTGAGGTCGATTGTCACTTTGTGTTGATTAAAAATTTTCAAAGTCTTTCTTCCTAATTTGAAGTCGAATTTCAACATTTCTTATATATTTGAGTGAGCTTGCATCTAACTTTGTCAGATATTGTCGATTTACATCCATTGAAGCCCTTTGAGGTCGATTGTCACTTTGTGTTGATTGAAAATTTTCAAAGTCTATCTTCCTAATTTGAAGTCGAATTTCAACATTTCTTATATATTCGAGTGAGTTTGCATCTAACTTTGTCAGATACCGTCGATTAACATCCATTGAAGCCCATTGAGGTCGATTGTCACTTTGTGTTGATTAAAAATTTTCAAAGTCTTTCTTCCTAATTTGAAGTCGAATTTTAACATTTCTTATAGATTTGAGTGAGCTTGCATCTAACTTTGTCAGATATTGTCGATTTACATCCATTGAAGCCCTTTGAGGTCGATTGTCACTTTGTGTTGATTGAAAATTTTCAAAGTCTATCTTCCTAATTTGAAGTCGAATTTCAACATTTCTTATATATTCGAGTGAGTTTGCATCTAACTTTGTCAGATACCGTCGATTAACATCCATTGAAGCCCATTGAGGTCGATTGTCACTTTGTGTTGATTGAAAATTTTCAAAGTCTATCTTCCTAATTTGAAGTCGAATTTCAACATTTCTTATATATTTGAGTGAGCTTGGATCTAACTTTGTCAGATATCGTCGATTTACATCCATTGAAGCCCTTTGAGGTCGATTGTCACTTTGTGTTGATTGAAGATGTTCAAAGTCTATCTTCCTAATTTGAAGTCGAATTTCAACATTTCTTATATATTTGAGTGAGTTCGCATCTTACTTTGTCAGATATCGTCGATTTACAACCATTGAAGCCGTTTGAGGTCGATTGTCACTTTGTGTTGATTGAAAATTTTCAAAGACTATCTTCCTAATTTGAAGTCGAATTTCAACATTTCTCATATAATTGAGTGAGTTCACATCTAACTTTGTCAGATATATTCGATTAACATCCATTGAATCCCATTGAGGTCAACTGTCACTTTGTGTTGATTGAAAATTTTCAAAGTCTATCTTCCTAATTTGAAGTCGAATTTCAACATTTCTTATATATTCGAGTGAGTTTGCATCTAAGTTTGTCAGATACCGTCGATTAACATCCATTGAAGCCCTTTGAGGTCGATTGTCACTTTGTGTTGATTGAAGATGTTCAAAGTCTTTCTTCCTAATTTGAAGTCGATTTTCAACATTTCTTATATATTTGAGTGAGCTTGCATTTAACTTTTTCAGATATCGTCGATTTACATCCATTGAAGCCCTTTGAGATCGATTGTCTCTTTGTGTTGATTGAAAATTTTCAAAGTCTATCTTCCTAATTTGAAGTCGAATTTCAACATTTCTTATATATTTGAGTGAGTTTGCATCTAACTTTGTCAGATACCGTCGATTAACATCCATTGAAGCCCATTGAGGTCGATTGTCACTTTGTGTTGATTGAAAATTTTCAAAGTCTATCTTCCTAATTTGAAGTCGAATTTCAACATTTCTTATATATTCGAGTGAGTTTGCATCTAACTTTGTCAGATACCGTCGATTAACATCCATTGAAGCCCATTGAGGTCGATTGTCACTTTGTGTTGATTAAAAATTTTCAGTCTTTCTTCCTAATTTGAAGTCGACTTTCAACATTTCTTATATATTTGAGCGAGCTTGCATCTAACTTTTTCAGATATCGTCGATTTACATCCATTGAAGCCCATTGAGGTCGATTGTCACTTTGTGTTGATTGAAAATTTCCAAAGTCTATCTTCCTAATTTGAAGTGGAAATTCAACATTCCTCATATAATTGAGTGAGTTTGCATCTAACTTTATCAGATACCGTCGATTAACATCCATTGAAGCCCATTGAGGTCGATTGTCACTTTGTGTTGATTAAAAATTTTCAAAGTCTTTCTTCCTAATTTGAAGTCGAATTTCAACATTTCTTATATATTTGAGTGAGCTTGCATCTAACTTTGTCAGATATTGTCGATTTACATCCATTGAAGCCCTTTGAGGTCGATTGTCACTTTGTGTTGATTGAAAATTTTCAAAGTCTATCTTCCTAATTTGAAGTCGAATTTCAACATTTCTTATATATTCGAGTGAGTTTGCATCTAACTTTGTCAGATACCGTCGATTAACATCCATTGAAGCCCATTGAGGTCGATTGTCACTTTGTGTTGATTAAAAATTTTCAAAGTCTTTCTTCCTAATTTGAAGTCGAATTTTAACATTTCTTATAGATTTGAGTGAGCTTGCATCTAACTTTGTCAGATATTGTCGATTTACATCCATTGAAGCCCTTTGAGGTCGATTGTCACTTTGTGTTGATTGAAAATTTTCAAAGTCTATCTTCCTAATTTGAAGTCGAATTTCAACATTTCTTATATATTCGAGTGAGTTTGCATCTAACTTTGTCAGATACCGTCGATTAACATCCATTGAAGCCCATTGAGGTCGATTGTCACTTTGTGTTGATTGAAAATTTTCAAAGTCTATCTTCCTAATTTGAAGTCTAATTTCAACATTTCTTATATATTTGAGTGAGCTTGGATCTAACTTTGTCAGATATCGTCGATTTACATCCATTGAAGCCCTTTGAGGTCGATTGTCACTTTGTGTTGATTGAAGATGTTCAAAGTCTATCTTCCTAATTTAAAGTCGAATTTCAACATTTCTTATATATTTGAGTGAGTTTGCATCTAACTTTGTCAGATACCGTCGATTAACATCCATTGAAGCTCCTTGAGGTCGATTGTCACTTTGTGTTGATTGAAAATTTTCAAAGTCTATCTTCCTAATTTGAAGTCGAATTTCAACATTTCTTATATATTTGAGTGAGCTTGCATCTAACTTTGTCAGATATCGTCGATTTACATCCATTGAAGCCCTTTGAGGTCGATTGTCACTTTGTGTTGATTGAAAATTTTTAAAGTCTATCTTCCTAATTAAAAGTCGAATTTCAACATTTCTCATATATTTGAGTGAGTTTGCATCTAACTTTTTCAGATATCGTCGATTAACATCCATTGAAGCCCATTGAGGTCGATTGTCACTTTGTGTTGATTGAAGATTTTCAAAGTATTTCTTCCTAATTTGAAGTCGAATTTCAACATTCCTCATATATTTGAGTGAGTTTGCATCTAACTTTGTCAGATATCGTCGATTAACATCCATTGAAGCCCTTTGAGGTCGATTGTCACCTTGTGTTGATTGAAGATGTTCAAAGACTTTCTTCCTAATTTGAAGTCGATTTTCAACATTTCTTATATATTTGAGCGAGCTTGCATCTAACTTTTTCAGATATCGTCGATTTACATCCATTGAAGCCCATTGAGGTCGATTGTAACCTTGTGTTGATTGAAGATTTTCAAAGTCTTTCTTCCTAATTTGAAGTCAAATTTCAACATTTCTCATATATTTGACTGAGTTTGCATCTAACTTTGTCAGATATCGTCGATTAACATCCATTGAAGCCCATTGAGGTCAACTGTCACTTAGTGTTGATTGAAAATTTTCAAAGTCTATCTTCCTAATTTGAAGTGGAATTTCAACATTCCTCATATAATTGAGTGAGTTTACATCTAACTTTGTCAGATATATTCGATTAACATCCATTGAAGCCCATTGAGGTCAACTGTCACTTTGTGTTGATTGAGAATTTTCAAAGTCTATCTTCCTAATTTGAAGTCAAATTTCAACATTTCTTATATATTCGAGTGAGTTTGCATCTAACTTTGTCAGATACCGTCGATTAACATTCATTGAAGCCCATTGAGGTCGATTGTCACTTTGTGTTGATTAAAAATTTTCAAAGTCTTTCTTCCTAATTTGAAGTCGAATTTCAACATTTCTTATATATTTGAGTGAGCTTGCATCTAACTTTGTCAGATATCGTCGATTTACATCCATTGAAGCCCTTTGAGGTCGATTGTCACTTTGTGTTGATTGAAGATGTTCAAAGTCTATCTTCCTAATTTGAAGTCGAATTTCAACATTTCTTATATATTCGAGTGAGTTTGCATCTAACTTTGTCAGATACCGTCGATTAACATCCATTGAAGCCCATTGAGGTCGATTGTCACTTTGTGTTGATTAAAAATTTTCAAAGTCTTTCTTCCTAATTTGAAGTCGAATTTCAACATTTCTTATATATTTGAGTGAGCTTGCATCTAACTTTGTCAGATATCGTCGATTTACATCCATTGAAGCCCTTTGAGGTCGATTGTCACTTTGTGTTGATTGAAAATTTTTAAAGTCTATCTTCCTAATTAAAAGTCGAATTTCAACATTTCTCATATATTTGAGTGAGTTTGCATCTAACTTTTTCAGATATCGTCGATTAACATCCATTGAAGCCCATTGAGGTCGATTGTCACTTTGTGTTGATTGAAGATTTTCAAAGTATTTCTTCCTAATTTGAAGTCGAATTTCAACATTCCTCATATATTTGAGTGAGTTTGCATCTAACTTTGTCAGATATCGTCGATTAACATCCATTGAAGCCCTTTGAGGTCGATTGTCACCTTGTGTTGATTGAAGATGTTCAAAGACTTTCTTCCTAATTTGAAGTCGATTTTCAACATTTCTTATATATTTGAGCGAGCTTGCATCTAACTTTTTCAGATATCGTCGATTTACATCCATTGAAGCCCATTGAGGTCGATTGTAACCTTGTGTTGATTGAAGATTTTCAAAGTCTTTCTTCCAAATTTGAAGTCAAATTTCAACATTTCTCATATATTTGACTGAGTTTGCATCTAACTTTGTCAGATATCGTCGATTAACATCCATTGATGCCCATTGAGGTCAACTGTCACTTAGTGTTGATTGAAAATTTTCAAAGTCTATCTTCCTAATTTGAAGTGGAATTTCAACATTCCTCATATAATTGAGTGAGTTTACATCTAACTTTGTCAGATATATTCGATTAACATCCATTGAAGCCCATTGAGGTCAACTGTCACTTTGTGTTGATTGAGAATTTTCAAAGTCTTTCTTCCTAATTTGAAGTCGAATTTCAACATTTCTTATATATTTGAGTGAACTTGCATCTAACTTTGTCAGATATCGTCAATTTATATCCATTGAAGCCCTTTGAGGTCGATTGTCACTTTGTGTTGATTGAAGATGTTCAAAGTCTTTTTTCCTCATTTGAAGTCGATTTTCAACATTTCTTATATATTTGAGTGAGTTTGCATCTAACTTTTTCAGATATCGTCGATTAACATCCATTGAAGCTCCTTGAGGTCGATTGTCACTTTGTGTTGATTGAAAATTTTCAAAGTCTATCTTCCTAATTTGAAGTCGAATTTCAACATTTCTTATATATTCGAGTGAGTTTGCATCTAAGTTTGTCAGATACCGTCGATTAACATCCATTGAAGCCCTTTGAGGTCGATTGTCACTTTGTGTTGATTGAAGATGTTCAAAGTCTTTCTTCCTAATTTGAAGTCGATTTTCAACATTTCTTATATATTTGAGCGAGCTTGCATCTAACTTTTTCAGATATCGTCGATTTACATCCATTGAAGCCCATTGAGGTCGATTGTAACCTTGTGTTGATTGAAGATTTTCAAAGTCTTTCTTCCTAATTTGAAGTCAAATTTCAACATTTCTCATATATTTGACTGAGTTTGCATCTAACTTTGTCAGATATCGTCGATTAACATCCATTGAAGCCCATTGAGGTCAACTGTCACTTAGTGTTGATTGAAAATTTTCAAAGTCTATCTTCCTAATTTGAAGTGGAATTTCAACATTCCTCATATAATTGAGTGAGTTTACATCTAACTTTGTCAGATATATTCGATTAACATCCATTGAAGCCCATTGAGGTCAACTGTCACTTTGTGTTGATTGAGAATTTTCAAAGTCTATCTTCCTAATTTGAAGTCAAATTTCAACATTTCTTATATATTCGAGTGAGTTTGCATCTAACTTTGTCAGATACCGTCGATTAACATTCATTGAAGCCCATTGAGGTCAACTGTCACTTAGTGTTGATTGAAAATTTTCAAAGTCTATCTTCCTAATTTGAAGTGGAATTTCAACATTCCTCATATAATTGAGTGAGTTTACATCTAACTTTGTCAGATATATTCGATTAACATCCATTGAAGCCCATTGAGGTCAACTGTCACTTTGTGTTGATTGAGAATTTTCAAAGTCTATCTTCCTAATTTGAAGTCAAATTTCAACATTTCTTATATATTCGAGTGAGCTTGCATTTAACTTTTTCAGATATCGTCGATTTACATCCATTGAAGCCCTTTGAGGTCGATTGTCACTTTGTGTTAATTGAAAATTTTCAAAGTCTATCTTCCTAATTTAAAGTCGAATTTCAACATTTCTTATATATTTGAGTAAGTTTGCATCTAACTTTTTCAGATATCGTCGATTAACATCCATTGAAGCTCCTTGAGGTCGATTGTCACTTTGTGTTGATTGAAAATTTTCAAAGTCTATCTTCCTAATTTGAAGTCGAATTTCAACATTTCTTATATATTCGAGTGAGTTTGCATCTAAGTTTGTCAGATACCGTCGATTAACATCCATTGAAGCCCTTTGAGGTCGATTGTCACTTTGTGTTGATTGAAGATGTTCAAAGTCTTTCTTCCTAATTTGAAGTCGATTTTCAACATTTCTTATATATTTGAGTGAGCTTGCATCTAACTTTTTCAGATATCGTCGATTTATATCCATTGGAGCCCTTTGAGGTTGATTGTCACTTTGTGTTGATTGAAGATTGTCAAAGTTTTTCTTCCTAATTTGAAGTCGATTTTCAACATTTCTTATATATTTGAGTGAGCTTGCATTAACTTTTTCAGATATCGTCGATTTACATCCAATGAAGCCCTTTGAGGTCGATTGTCACTTTGTGTTGATTGAATATTTTCAAAGTCTATCTTCCTAATTTGAAGTCGAATTTCAACATTTCTTATATATTTGAGTGAGTTCGCATCTAACTTCGTCATATATCGTCGATTTACATCCATTGAAGCCGTTTGAGGTCGATTGTCACTTTGTGTTGATTGAAAATTTTCAAAGTCTATCTTCCTAATTTGAAGTCGAATTTCAACATTTCTTATATATTTGAGTGAGTTCGCATCTAACTTTGTCAGATATCGTCGATTTACATCCATTGAAGCCGTTTGAGGTCGATTGTCACTTTGTGTTGATTGAAAATTTTCAAAGTCTATCTTCCTAATTTGAAGTCGAATTTCAACATTTCTTATATATTTGAGTGAGTTCGCATCTAACTTCGTCATATATCGTCGATTAACATCCATTGAAGCTCCTTGAGGTCAATTGTCACTTTGTGTTGATTGAAAATTTTCAAAGTCTATCTTCCTAATTTGAAGTCGAATTTCAACATTTCTTATATATTTGAGTGAGTTCGCATCTAACTTTGTCAGATATCGTCGATTTACAACCATTGAAGCCGTTTGAGGTCGATTGTCACTTTGTGTTGATTGAAAATTTTCAAAGTCTATCTTCCTAATTTGAAGTCGAATTTCAACATTTTTCATATAATTGAGTGAGTTTACATCTAAATTTGTCAGATATATTCGATTAACATCCATTGAATCCCATTGAGGTCAACTGTCACTTTGTGTTGATTGAAAATTTTCAAAGTCTATCTTCCTAATTTGAAGTCGAATTTCAACATTTCTTATATATTCGAGTGAGTTTGCATCTAAGTTTGTCAGATACCGTCGATTAACATCCATTGAAGCCCTTTGAGGTCGATTGTCACTTTGTGTTGATTGAAGATGTTCAAAGTCTTTCTTCCTAATTTGAAGTCGATTTTCAACATTTCTTATATATTCGAGTGAGTTTGCATCTAAGTTTGTCAGATACCGTCGATTAACATCCATTGAAGCCCTTTGAGGTCGATTGTCACTTTGTGTTGATTGAAGATGTTCAAAGTCTTTCTTCTTAATTTGAAGTCGATTTTCAACATTTCTTATATATTTGAGTGAGCTTGCATTTAACTTTTTCAGATATCGTCGATTTACATCCATTGAAGCCCTTTGAGATCGATTGTCACTTTGTGTTGATTGAAAATTTTCAAAGTCTATCTTCCTAATTTGAAGTCGAATTTTAACATTTCTTATATATTTGAGTGAGTTTGCATCTAACTTTGTCAGATACCGTCGATTAACATCCATTGAAGCCCATTGAGGTCGATTGTCACTTTGTGTTGATTGAAAATTTTCAAAGTCTATCTTCCTAATTTGAAGTCGAATTTCAACATTTCTTATATATTCGAGTGAGTTTGCATCTAACTTTGTCAGATACCGTCGATTGACATCCATTGAAGCCCATTGAGGTCGATTGTCACTTTGTGTTGATTAAAAATTTTCAAAGTCTTTCTTCCTAATTTGAAGTCGACTTTCCACATTTCTTATATATTTGAGCGAGCTTGTATCTAACTTTTTCAGATATCGTCGATTTACATCCATTGAAGCCCATTGAGGTCGATTGTAACCTTGTGTTGATTGAAGATTTTCAAAGTCTTTCTTCCTAATTTGAAGTCGAATTTCAACATTTCTCATATATTTGAGTGAGTTTGCATCTAACTTTGTCAGATATCGTCGAATAACATCCATTGAAGCCCATTGAGGTCAACTGTCACTTAGTGTTGATTGAAGATTTTCAAAGTCTTTCTTCCTAATTTGAAGTCGAATTTCAACATTTCTTATATATTTGAGTGAGCTTGCATCTAACTTTGTCAGACATCGTCGATTCACATCCATTGAAGCCCTTTGAGGTCGATTGTCACTTTGTGTTGATTGAAAATTTTTAAAGTCTATCTTCCTAATTTAAAGTCGAATTTCAACATTTCTCATATATTTGAGTGAGTTTGCATCTAACTTTTTCAGATATCGTCGATTAACATCCATTGAAGCTCATTGAGGTCGATTGTCACTTTGTGTTGATTGAAGATTTTCAAAGTATTTCTTCCTAATTTGAAGTCGAATTTCAACATTTCTCATATATTTGAGTGAGTTTCATCTAACTTTTTCAGATATCGTCGATTAACATCCATTGAAGCCCATTGAGGTCGATTGTCACTTTGTGTTGATTGAAGATTTTCAAAGTCTTTCTTCCTAATTTGAAGTCGAATTTCAACATTTCTCATATATTTGAGTGAGTTTGCATCTAACTTTGTCAGATATATTCGATTAACATCCATTGAAGCCCATTGAGGTCGATTGTAACCTTGTGTTGATTGAAGATTTTCAAAGTCTTTCTTCCTAATTTGAAGTCGAATTTCAACATTTCTCATATATTTGAGTGAGTTTGCATCTAACTTTGTCAGATATCGTCGAATAACATCCATTGAAGCCCATTGAGGTCAACTGTCACTTAGTGTTGATTGAAGATTTTCAAAGTCTTTCTTCCTAATTTGAAGTCGAATTTCAACATTTCTTATATATTTGAGTGAGCTTGCATCTAACTTTGTCAGACATCGTCGATTCACATCCATTGAAGCCCTTTGAGGTCGATTGTCACTTTGTGTTGATTGAAAATTTTTAAAGTCTATCTTCCTAATTTAAAGTCGAATTTCAACATTTCTCATATATTTGAGTGAGTTTGCATCTAACTTTTTCAGATATCGTCGATTAACATCCATTGAAGCTCATTGAGGTCGATTGTCACTTTGTGTTGATTGAAGATTTTCAAAGTATTTCTTCCTAATTTGAAGTCGAATTTCAACATTTCTCATATATTTGAGTGAGTTTGCATCTAACTTTGTCAGATATCGTCGATTAACATCCATTGAAGCCCATTGAGGTCGATTGTCACTTTGTGTTGATTGAAGATTTTCAAAGTCTTTCTTCCTAATTTGAAGTCGAATTTCAACATTTCTCATATATTTGAGTGAGTTTGCATCTAACTTTGTCAGATATATTCGATTAACATCCATTGAAGTCTATTGAGGTCGATTGTCACTTTGTGTTGATTGAAGATTTTCAAAGTCTTTCTTCCTAATTTGGAGTCGAATTTCAGCATTTCTCATATATTTGAGTGAGTTGCATCTAACTTTGTCAGATATCGTCGATTAACATCCATTGAAGCCCTTTGAGGTCGATTGTCATTTTGTGTTGATTGAAGATGTTCAAAGTCTTTCTTCCTAATTTGAAGTCGAATTCCAACATTTCTTATATATTTGAGTGAGCTTGCATCTAACTGTCAGATATCGACGATTTACATCCATTGAAGCCCTTTTAGGTCGATTGTCACTTTGTGTTGATTGAAAATTTTCAAAGTCTTTCTTCCTAATTTGAAGTCGAATTTCATTATTTCTCATGAATTTGAGTGAGCTGGCATCTAACTTTGTCAGATATCGTCGATTTACATCCATTGAAGCCCTTTGAGGTCGATTGTCACTTTGTGTTGATTGAAAATTTTCAAAGTCTATCTTCCTAATTTAAAGTCGAATTTCAACATTTCTTATTTATTTGAGTGAGTTGCATCTTACTTTGTCAGATACCGTCGATTAACATCCATTGAAGCCCTTTGAGGTCGATTGTCACTTTGTGTTGATTGAAAATTTTCAAATTCTATCTTCCTAATTTAAAGTCGAATTTCAGCATTTCTCATATATTTGAGTGAGTTGCATCTAACTTTGTCAGATATCGTCGATTAACATCCATTGAAGCCCATTGAGTTCGATTGTCACTTTGTGTTGATTGAAGATTTTCAAAGTCTTTCTTCCTAATTTGAAGTCGAATTTTAACATTTCTCATATATTTGAGTGAGTTGCATCTAACTTTGTCAGATATCGTCGTTTAACATTCATTGAAGCCTATTGAGGTCAACTGTCACTTGGTGTTGATTGAAAATTTTCAAATTCTATCTTCCTAATTTGAAGTCGAATTTCAACATTTCTCATATATTTGAGTGAGTTTGCATCTAACTTTGTCAGATACCGTCGATTAACATCCATTGAAGCCCATTGAGGTCGATTGTCACTTTGTGTTGATTGAAGATTTTCAAAGTCTTTCTTCCTAATTTGAAGTTGAATTTCAACATTTCTCATATATTTGAGTGAGTTTGCATCTAACTTTGTCAGATATCGTCGATTTACATCCATTCAAGCTCATTGAGGTCGATTGTCACTTTGTGTTGATTGAAAATTTTCAAAGTCTATCTTCCTAATTTGAAGTCGAATTTCAACATTTCTCATATATTTGAGTGAGTTTGCATCTAACTTTGTCAGATATCGTCGATTAACATCCATTGAAGCCCATTGAGGTCGATTGTCACTTTGTGTTGATTGAAGATTTTCAAAGTCTTTCTTCCTAATTTGAAGTCGAATTTCAACATTTCTCATATATTTGAGTGAGTTTGCATCTAACTTTGTCAGATATATTCGATTAACATCCATTGAAGTCTATTGAGGTCGATTGTCACTTTGTGTTGATTGAAGATTTTCAAAGTCTTTCTTCCTAATTTGGAGTCGAATTTCAGCATTTCTCATATATTTGAGTGAGTTGCATCTAACTTTGTCAGATATCGTCGATTAACATCCATTGAAGCCCTTTGAGGTCGATTGTCATTTTGTGTTGATTGAAGATGTTCAAAGTCTTTCTTCCTAATTTGAAGTCGAATTTCAACATTTCTTATATATTTGAGTGAGCTTGCATCTAACTGTCAGATATCGACGATTTACATCCATTGAAGCCCTTTTAGGTCGATTGTCACTTTGTGTTGATTGAAAATTTTCAAAGTCTTTCTTCCTAATTTGAAGTCGAATTTCATTATTTCTCATGAATTTGAGTGAGCTGGCATCTAACTTTGTCAGATATCGTCGATTTACATCCATTGAAGCCCTTTGAGGTCGATTGTCACTTTGTGTTGATTGAAAATTTTCAAAGTCTATCTTCCTAATTTAAAGTCGAATTTCAACATTTCTTATTTATTTGAGTGAGTTGCATCTTACTTTGTCAGATACCGTCGATTAACATCCATTGAAGCCCTTTGAGGTCGATTGTCACTTTGTGTTGATTGAAAATTTTCAAATTCTATCTTCCTAATTTAAAGTCGAATTTCAGCATTTCTCATATATTTGAGTGAGTTGCATCTAACTTTGTCAGATATCGTCGATTAACATCCATTGAAGCCCATTGAGTTCGATTGTCACTTTGTGTTGATTGAAGATTTTCAAAGTCTTTCTTCCTAATTTGAAGTCGAATTTTAACATTTCTCATATATTTGAGTGAGTTGCATCTAACTTTGTCAGATATCGTCGTTTAACATTCATTGAAGCCTATTGAGGTCAACTGTCACTTGGTGTTGATTGAAAATTTTCAAATTCTATCTTCCTAATTTGAAGTCGAATTTCAACATTTCTCATATATTTGAGTGAGTTTGCATCTAACTTTGTCAGATACCGTCGATTAACATCCATTGAAGCCCATTGAGGTCGATTGCCACTTTGTGTTGATTGAAGATTTTCAAAGTCTTTCTTCCTAATTTGAAGGTGAATTTTAACATTTCTCATATATTTGAGTGAGTTGCATCTAACTTTGTCAGATATCGTCGTTTAACATTCATTGAAGCCTATTGAGGTCAACTGTCACTTGGTGTTGATTGAAAATTTTCAAATTCTATCTTCCTAATTTGAAGTCGAATTTCAACATTTCTTATATATTTGAGTGAGCTTGCATCTAACTTTGTCAGATATCGTCGATTTACATCCATTGAAGCCCATTGAGGTCGATTGTCACTTTGTGTTGATTGAAGAATTTCAAAGTCTTTCTTCCTAATTTGAAGTCGAATTTCAACATTTCTCATATATTTGAGTGAGTTTGCATCTAACTTTGTCAGATATATTCGATTAATATCCATTGAAGCCCATTGAGGTCAACTGTCACTTTATGTTGATTGAAAATTTTCAAAGTCTATCTTCCTAATTTGAAGTCGAATTTCAACATTTCTTATATATTCGAGTGAGTTTGCATCTAACTTTGTCAGATATCGTCGATTTACATCCATTGAAGCCCTTTGAGGTCGATTGTCACTTTGTGTTGATTGAAAATTTTCAAATTCTATCTTCCTAATTTGAAGTCGAATTTCAACATTTCTCATATATTTGAGTGAGTTTGCATCTAACTTTGTCAGATACCGTCGATTAACATCCATTGAAGCCCATTGAGGTCGATTGTCACTTTGTGTTGATTGAAAATTTTCAAAGTCTATCTTCCTAATTTGAAGTCGAATTTCAACATTTCTCATATATTTGAGTGAGTTTGCATCTAACTTTTTCAGATATCGTCGATTAACATCCATTGAAGCCCATTGAGGTCGATTGTCACTTAGTGTTGATTGAAGATTTTCAAAGTCTTTCTTCCTAATTTGAAGTCGAATTTCAACATTTCTCATATATTTGAGTGAGTTTGCATCTAACTTTGTCAGATATCGTCGATTAACATCCATTGAAGACCTTTGAGGTCGATTGTCACTTTGTGTTGATTGAAGATTTTCAAAGTCTTTCTTCCTAATTTGAAGTCGAATTTCAACATTTCTCATATATTTGAGTGAGTTTGCATCTAACTTTGTCAGATATATTCGACTAATATCCATTGAAGCCCATTAAGGTCAACTGTCACTTTGTGTTGATTGAAAATTTTCAAAGTCTATCTTGCTAATTTGAAGTCGAATTTCAACATTTCTTATATATTCGAGTGAGTTTGCATCTAACTTTGTCAGATATCGTCGATTTACATCCATTGAAGCCCTTTGAGGTCGATTGTCACTTTGTGTTGATTGAAAATTTTCAAAGTCTATCTTCCTAATTTAAAGTCGAATTTCAACATTTCTTATTTATTTGAGTGAGTTGCATCTTACTTTGTCAGATATCGTCGATTAACATCCATTGAAGCCCTTTGAGGTCGATTGTCACTTTGTGTTGATTGGAAATTTTCAAAGTCTTCCTTCCTAATTTGAAGTCGAATTTCAACATTTCTCATATATTTGAGTGAGTTTGCATCTAACTTTGTCAGATATCGTCGATTAACATCCATTGAAGGCCTTTGAGGTCGATTGTCACTTTTTGTGTTGATTGAAGATGTTCAAAGACTTTCTTCCTAATTTGAAGTGGAATTTCAACATTCCTCATATAATTGAGTGAGTTTACATCTAACTTTGTCAGATATATTCGATTAACATCCATTGAAGCCCATTGAGGTCAACTGTCACTTTGTGTTGATTGAGAATTTTCAAAGTCTATCTTCCTAATTTGAAGTCAAATTTCAACATTTCTTATATATTCGAGTGAGTTTGCATCTAACTTTGTCAGATACCGTCGATTAACATTCATTGAAGCCCATTGAGGTCAACTGTCACTTAGTGTTGATTGAAAATTTTCAAAGTCTATCTTCCTAATTTGAAGTGGAATTTCAACATTCCTCATATAATTGAGTGAGTTTACATCTAACTTTGTCAGATATATTCGATTAACATCCATTGAAGCCCATTGAGGTCAACTGTCACTTTGTGTTGATTGAGAATTTTCAAAGTCTATCTTCCTAATTTGAAGTCAAATTTCAACATTTCTTATATATTCGAGTGAGCTTGCATTTAACTTTTTCAGATATCGTCGATTTACATCCATTGAAGCCCTTTGAGGTCGATTGTCACTTTGTGTTAATTGAAAATTTTCAAAGTCTATCTTCCTAATTTAAAGTCGAATTTCAACATTTCTTATATATTTGAGTAAGTTTGCATCTAACTTTTTCAGATATCGTCGATTAACATCCATTGAAGCTCCTTGAGGTCGATTGTCACTTTGTGTTGATTGAAAATTTTCAAAGTCTATCTTCCTAATTTGAAGTCGAATTTCAACATTTCTTATATATTCGAGTGAGTTTGCATCTAAGTTTGTCAGATACCGTCGATTAACATCCATTGAAGCCCTTTGAGGTCGATTGTCACTTTGTGTTGATTGAAGATGTTCAAAGTCTTTCTTCCTAATTTGAAGTCGATTTTCAACATTTCTTATATATTTGAGTGAGCTTGCATCTAACTTTTTCAGATATCGTCGATTTATATCCATTGGAGCCCTTTGAGGTTGATTGTCACTTTGTGTTGATTGAAGATTGTCAAAGTTTTTCTTCCTAATTTGAAGTCGATTTTCAACATTTCTTATATATTTGAGTGAGCTTGCATTAACTTTTTCAGATATCGTCGATTTACATCCAATGAAGCCCTTTGAGGTCGATTGTCACTTTGTGTTGATTGAATATTTTCAAAGTCTATCTTCCTAATTTGAAGTCGAATTTCAACATTTCTTATATATTTGAGTGAGTTCGCATCTAACTTCGTCATATATCGTCGATTTACATCCATTGAAGCCGTTTGAGGTCGATTGTCACTTTGTGTTGATTGAAAATTTTCAAAGTCTATCTTCCTAATTTGAAGTCGAATTTCAACATTTCTTATATATTTGAGTGAGTTCGCATCTAACTTTGTCAGATATCGTCGATTTACATCCATTGAAGCCGTTTGAGGTCGATTGTCACTTTGTGTTGATTGAAAATTTTCAAAGTCTATCTTCCTAATTTGAAGTCGAATTTCAACATTTCTTATATATTTGAGTGAGTTCGCATCTAACTTCGTCATATATCGTCGATTAACATCCATTGAAGCTCCTTGAGGTCAATTGTCACTTTGTGTTGATTGAAAATTTTCAAAGTCTATCTTCCTAATTTGAAGTCGAATTTCAACATTTCTTATATATTTGAGTGAGTTCGCATCTAACTTTGTCAGATATCGTCGATTTACAACCATTGAAGCCGTTTGAGGTCGATTGTCACTTTGTGTTGATTGAAAATTTTCAAAGTCTATCTTCCTAATTTGAAGTCGAATTTCAACATTTTTCATATAATTGAGTGAGTTTACATCTAAATTTGTCAGATATATTCGATTAACATCCATTGAATCCCATTGAGGTCAACTGTCACTTTGTGTTGATTGAAAATTTTCAAAGTCTATCTTCCTAATTTGAAGTCGAATTTCAACATTTCTTATATATTCGAGTGAGTTTGCATCTAAGTTTGTCAGATACCGTCGATTAACATCCATTGAAGCCCTTTGAGGTCGATTGTCACTTTGTGTTGATTGAAGATGTTCAAAGTCTTTCTTCCTAATTTGAAGTCGATTTTCAACATTTCTTATATATTCGAGTGAGTTTGCATCTAAGTTTGTCAGATACCGTCGATTAACATCCATTGAAGCCCTTTGAGGTCGATTGTCACTTTGTGTTGATTGAAGATGTTCAAAGTCTTTCTTCTTAATTTGAAGTCGATTTTCAACATTTCTTATATATTTGAGTGAGCTTGCATTTAACTTTTTCAGATATCGTCGATTTACATCCATTGAAGCCCTTTGAGATCGATTGTCACTTTGTGTTGATTGAAAATTTTCAAAGTCTATCTTCCTAATTTGAAGTCGAATTTTAACATTTCTTATATATTTGAGTGAGTTTGCATCTAACTTTGTCAGATACCGTCGATTAACATCCATTGAAGCCCATTGAGGTCGATTGTCACTTTGTGTTGATTGAAAATTTTCAAAGTCTATCTTCCTAATTTGAAGTCGAATTTCAACATTTCTTATATATTCGAGTGAGTTTGCATCTAACTTTGTCAGATACCGTCGATTGACATCCATTGAAGCCCATTGAGGTCGATTGTCACTTTGTGTTGATTAAAAATTTTCAAAGTCTTTCTTCCTAATTTGAAGTCGACTTTCCACATTTCTTATATATTTGAGCGAGCTTGTATCTAACTTTTTCAGATATCGTCGATTTACATCCATTGAAGCCCATTGAGGTCGATTGTAACCTTGTGTTGATTGAAGATTTTCAAAGTCTTTCTTCCTAATTTGAAGTCGAATTTCAACATTTCTCATATATTTGAGTGAGTTTGCATCTAACTTTGTCAGATATCGTCGAATAACATCCATTGAAGCCCATTGAGGTCAACTGTCACTTAGTGTTGATTGAAGATTTTCAAAGTCTTTCTTCCTAATTTGAAGTCGAATTTCAACATTTCTTATATATTTGAGTGAGCTTGCATCTAACTTTGTCAGACATCGTCGATTCACATCCATTGAAGCCCTTTGAGGTCGATTGTCACTTTGTGTTGATTGAAAATTTTTAAAGTCTATCTTCCTAATTTAAAGTCGAATTTCAACATTTCTCATATATTTGAGTGAGTTTGCATCTAACTTTTTCAGATATCGTCGATTAACATCCATTGAAGCTCATTGAGGTCGATTGTCACTTTGTGTTGATTGAAGATTTTCAAAGTATTTCTTCCTAATTTGAAGTCGAATTTCAACATTTCTCATATATTTGAGTGAGTTTCATCTAACTTTTTCAGATATCGTCGATTAACATCCATTGAAGCCCATTGAGGTCGATTGTCACTTTGTGTTGATTGAAGATTTTCAAAGTCTTTCTTCCTAATTTGAAGTCGAATTTCAACATTTCTCATATATTTGAGTGAGTTTGCATCTAACTTTGTCAGATATATTCGATTAACATCCATTGAAGCCCATTGAGGTCGATTGTAACCTTGTGTTGATTGAAGATTTTCAAAGTCTTTCTTCCTAATTTGAAGTCGAATTTCAACATTTCTCATATATTTGAGTGAGTTTGCATCTAACTTTGTCAGATATCGTCGAATAACATCCATTGAAGCCCATTGAGGTCAACTGTCACTTAGTGTTGATTGAAGATTTTCAAAGTCTTTCTTCCTAATTTGAAGTCGAATTTCAACATTTCTTATATATTTGAGTGAGCTTGCATCTAACTTTGTCAGACATCGTCGATTCACATCCATTGAAGCCCTTTGAGGTCGATTGTCACTTTGTGTTGATTGAAAATTTTTAAAGTCTATCTTCCTAATTTAAAGTCGAATTTCAACATTTCTCATATATTTGAGTGAGTTTGCATCTAACTTTTTCAGATATCGTCGATTAACATCCATTGAAGCTCATTGAGGTCGATTGTCACTTTGTGTTGATTGAAGATTTTCAAAGTATTTCTTCCTAATTTGAAGTCGAATTTCAACATTTCTCATATATTTGAGTGAGTTTGCATCTAACTTTGTCAGATATCGTCGATTAACATCCATTGAAGCCCATTGAGGTCGATTGTCACTTTGTGTTGATTGAAGATTTTCAAAGTCTTTCTTCCTAATTTGAAGTCGAATTTCAACATTTCTCATATATTTGAGTGAGTTTGCATCTAACTTTGTCAGATATATTCGATTAACATCCATTGAAGTCTATTGAGGTCGATTGTCACTTTGTGTTGATTGAAGATTTTCAAAGTCTTTCTTCCTAATTTGGAGTCGAATTTCAGCATTTCTCATATATTTGAGTGAGTTGCATCTAACTTTGTCAGATATCGTCGATTAACATCCATTGAAGCCCTTTGAGGTCGATTGTCATTTTGTGTTGATTGAAGATGTTCAAAGTCTTTCTTCCTAATTTGAAGTCGAATTTCAACATTTCTTATATATTTGAGTGAGCTTGCATCTAACTGTCAGATATCGACGATTTACATCCATTGAAGCCCTTTTAGGTCGATTGTCACTTTGTGTTGATTGAAAATTTTCAAAGTCTTTCTTCCTAATTTGAAGTCGAATTTCATTATTTCTCATGAATTTGAGTGAGCTGGCATCTAACTTTGTCAGATATCGTCGATTTACATCCATTGAAGCCCTTTGAGGTCGATTGTCACTTTGTGTTGATTGAAAATTTTCAAAGTCTATCTTCCTAATTTAAAGTCGAATTTCAACATTTCTTATTTATTTGAGTGAGTTGCATCTTACTTTGTCAGATACCGTCGATTAACATCCATTGAAGCCCTTTGAGGTCGATTGTCACTTTGTGTTGATTGAAAATTTTCAAATTCTATCTTCCTAATTTAAAGTCGAATTTCAGCATTTCTCATATATTTGAGTGAGTTGCATCTAACTTTGTCAGATATCGTCGATTAACATCCATTGAAGCCCATTGAGTTCGATTGTCACTTTGTGTTGATTGAAGATTTTCAAAGTCTTTCTTCCTAATTTGAAGTCGAATTTTAACATTTCTCATATATTTGAGTGAGTTGCATCTAACTTTGTCAGATATCGTCGTTTAACATTCATTGAAGCCTATTGAGGTCAACTGTCACTTGGTGTTGATTGAAAATTTTCAAATTCTATCTTCCTAATTTGAAGTCGAATTTCAACATTTCTCATATATTTGAGTGAGTTTGCATCTAACTTTGTCAGATACCGTCGATTAACATCCATTGAAGCCCATTGAGGTCGATTGTCACTTTGTGTTGATTGAAGATTTTCAAAGTCTTTCTTCCTAATTTGAAGTTGAATTTCAACATTTCTCATATATTTGAGTGAGTTTGCATCTAACTTTGTCAGATATCGTCGATTTACATCCATTCAAGCTCATTGAGGTCGATTGTCACTTTGTGTTGATTGAAAATTTTCAAAGTCTATCTTCCTAATTTGAAGTCGAATTTCAACATTTCTCATATATTTGAGTGAGTTTGCATCTAACTTTGTCAGATATCGTCGATTAACATCCATTGAAGCCCATTGAGGTCGATTGTCACTTTGTGTTGATTGAAGATTTTCAAAGTCTTTCTTCCTAATTTGAAGTCGAATTTCAACATTTCTCATATATTTGAGTGAGTTTGCATCTAACTTTGTCAGATATATTCGATTAACATCCATTGAAGTCTATTGAGGTCGATTGTCACTTTGTGTTGATTGAAGATTTTCAAAGTCTTTCTTCCTAATTTGGAGTCGAATTTCAGCATTTCTCATATATTTGAGTGAGTTGCATCTAACTTTGTCAGATATCGTCGATTAACATCCATTGAAGCCCTTTGAGGTCGATTGTCATTTTGTGTTGATTGAAGATGTTCAAAGTCTTTCTTCCTAATTTGAAGTCGAATTTCAACATTTCTTATATATTTGAGTGAGCTTGCATCTAACTGTCAGATATCGACGATTTACATCCATTGAAGCCCTTTTAGGTCGATTGTCACTTTGTGTTGATTGAAAATTTTCAAAGTCTTTCTTCCTAATTTGAAGTCGAATTTCATTATTTCTCATGAATTTGAGTGAGCTGGCATCTAACTTTGTCAGATATCGTCGATTTACATCCATTGAAGCCCTTTGAGGTCGATTGTCACTTTGTGTTGATTGAAAATTTTCAAAGTCTATCTTCCTAATTTAAAGTCGAATTTCAACATTTCTTATTTATTTGAGTGAGTTGCATCTTACTTTGTCAGATACCGTCGATTAACATCCATTGAAGCCCTTTGAGGTCGATTGTCACTTTGTGTTGATTGAAAATTTTCAAATTCTATCTTCCTAATTTAAAGTCGAATTTCAGCATTTCTCATATATTTGAGTGAGTTGCATCTAACTTTGTCAGATATCGTCGATTAACATCCATTGAAGCCCATTGAGTTCGATTGTCACTTTGTGTTGATTGAAGATTTTCAAAGTCTTTCTTCCTAATTTGAAGTCGAATTTTAACATTTCTCATATATTTGAGTGAGTTGCATCTAACTTTGTCAGATATCGTCGTTTAACATTCATTGAAGCCTATTGAGGTCAACTGTCACTTGGTGTTGATTGAAAATTTTCAAATTCTATCTTCCTAATTTGAAGTCGAATTTCAACATTTCTCATATATTTGAGTGAGTTTGCATCTAACTTTGTCAGATACCGTCGATTAACATCCATTGAAGCCCATTGAGGTCGATTGCCACTTTGTGTTGATTGAAGATTTTCAAAGTCTTTCTTCCTAATTTGAAGGTGAATTTTAACATTTCTCATATATTTGAGTGAGTTGCATCTAACTTTGTCAGATATCGTCGTTTAACATTCATTGAAGCCTATTGAGGTCAACTGTCACTTGGTGTTGATTGAAAATTTTCAAATTCTATCTTCCTAATTTGAAGTCGAATTTCAACATTTCTTATATATTTGAGTGAGCTTGCATCTAACTTTGTCAGATATCGTCGATTTACATCCATTGAAGCCCATTGAGGTCGATTGTCACTTTGTGTTGATTGAAGAATTTCAAAGTCTTTCTTCCTAATTTGAAGTCGAATTTCAACATTTCTCATATATTTGAGTGAGTTTGCATCTAACTTTGTCAGATATATTCGATTAATATCCATTGAAGCCCATTGAGGTCAACTGTCACTTTATGTTGATTGAAAATTTTCAAAGTCTATCTTCCTAATTTGAAGTCGAATTTCAACATTTCTTATATATTCGAGTGAGTTTGCATCTAACTTTGTCAGATATCGTCGATTTACATCCATTGAAGCCCTTTGAGGTCGATTGTCACTTTGTGTTGATTGAAAATTTTCAAATTCTATCTTCCTAATTTGAAGTCGAATTTCAACATTTCTCATATATTTGAGTGAGTTTGCATCTAACTTTGTCAGATACCGTCGATTAACATCCATTGAAGCCCATTGAGGTCGATTGTCACTTTGTGTTGATTGAAAATTTTCAAAGTCTATCTTCCTAATTTGAAGTCGAATTTCAACATTTCTCATATATTTGAGTGAGTTTGCATCTAACTTTTTCAGATATCGTCGATTAACATCCATTGAAGCCCATTGAGGTCGATTGTCACTTAGTGTTGATTGAAGATTTTCAAAGTCTTTCTTCCTAATTTGAAGTCGAATTTCAACATTTCTCATATATTTGAGTGAGTTTGCATCTAACTTTGTCAGATATCGTCGATTAACATCCATTGAAGACCTTTGAGGTCGATTGTCACTTTGTGTTGATTGAAGATTTTCAAAGTCTTTCTTCCTAATTTGAAGTCGAATTTCAACATTTCTCATATATTTGAGTGAGTTTGCATCTAACTTTGTCAGATATATTCGACTAATATCCATTGAAGCCCATTAAGGTCAACTGTCACTTTGTGTTGATTGAAAATTTTCAAAGTCTATCTTGCTAATTTGAAGTCGAATTTCAACATTTCTTATATATTCGAGTGAGTTTGCATCTAACTTTGTCAGATATCGTCGATTTACATCCATTGAAGCCCTTTGAGGTCGATTGTCACTTTGTGTTGATTGAAAATTTTCAAAGTCTATCTTCCTAATTTAAAGTCGAATTTCAACATTTCTTATTTATTTGAGTGAGTTGCATCTTACTTTGTCAGATATCGTCGATTAACATCCATTGAAGCCCTTTGAGGTCGATTGTCACTTTGTGTTGATTGGAAATTTTCAAAGTCTTCCTTCCTAATTTGAAGTCGAATTTCAACATTTCTCATATATTTGAGTGAGTTTGCATCTAACTTTGTCAGATATCGTCGATTAACATCCATTGAAGGCCTTTGAGGTCGATTGTCACTTTTTGTGTTGATTGAAGATGTTCAAAGACTTTCTTCCTAATTTGAAGTCGATTTTCAACATTTCTCATATATTTGAGTGAGTTTGCATCTAACTTTGTCAGATATCGTCGAATAACATCCATTGAAGCCATTTGAGGTCGATTGTCACTTTGTATTGATTGAAGATGTTCAAAGACTTTCTTTCTAATTTGAAGTCGATTTTCAACATTTCTCATATATTTGAGTAAGCTTGCATCTAACTTTGTCAGATATCGTCGATTAACATCCATTGAAGCCCTTTGAGGTCGAATGTCACTTTGTGTTGATTGAAGATGTTCAAAGACTTTCTTTCTAATTTGAAGTCGATTTTCAACATTTCTTATATATTTGAGTGAGCTTGCATCTAACTTTGTCAGATATCGTCGATTAACATCCATTGAAGCCCATTGAGGTCGATTGTCACTTTGTGTTAATTGAAGATTTTCAAAGTCTTTCTTCCTAATTTGAAGTCGAATTTCAACATTTCTCATATATTTGAGTGAGCTTGCATCTAACTTTGTCAGATATCGACGATTTACATCCATTGAAGCCCTTTGAAGTCGATTGTCACTTTGTGTTGATTGAAAATTTTCAAAGTCTATCTTCCTAATTTGAAGTCGAATTTCAACATTTCTTATATATTCGAGTGAGTTTGCATCTAACTTTGTCAGATACCGTCGATTAACATCCATTGAAGCCCATTGAGGTCGATTGTCACTTTGTGTTGATTGAATATTTTCAAAGTCTTTCTTCCTAATTTGAAGTCGAATTTCAACATTTCTTATATATTTGAGTGAGTTTGCATCTAACATTGTCAGATATCGTCGATTTACATCCATTGAAGCCCTTTGAGGTCGATTGTCACTTTGTGTTGATTGAAAATTTTTAAAGTCTATCTTCCTAATTTAAAGTCGAATTTCAACATTTCTCATATATTTGAGTGAGTTTGCATCTAACTTTGTCAGATATCGTCGATTAACATCCATTGAAGCCCTTTGAGGTCGATTGTCACTTTGTGTTGATTGGAAATTTTCAAAGTCTTCCTTCCTAATTTGGAGTCGAATTTCAACATTTCTCATATATTTGAGTGAGTTTGCATCTAACTTTGTCAGATATCGTCGATTAACATCCATTGAAGGCCTTTGAGGTCGATTGTCACTTTTTGTGTTGATTGAAGATGTTCAAAGACTTTCTTTCTAATTTGAAGTCGATTTTCAACATTTCTCATATATTTGAGTGAGTTTGCATCTAACTTTGTCAGATATCGTCGATTAACATCCATTGAAGCCATTTGAGGTCGATTGTCACTTTGTGTTGATTGAAGATGTTCAAAGACTTTCTTTCTAATTTGAAGTCGATTTTCAACATTTCTTATATATTTGAGTAAGCTTGCATCTAACTTTGTCAGATATCGTCGATTAACATCCATTGAAGCCCTTTGAGGTCGATTGTCACTTTGTGTTGATTGAAGATGTTCAAAGACTTTCTTTCTAATTTGAAGTCGATTTCCAACATTTCTTATATATTTGAGTGAGCTTGCATCTAACTTTGTCAGATATCGTCGATTAACATCCATTGAAGCCCATTGAGGTCGATTGTCACTTTGTGTTAATTGAAGATTTTCAAAGTCTTTCTTCCTAATTTGAAGTCGAATTTCAACATTTCTCATATATTCGAGTGAGTTGCATCTAACTTTGTCAGATACCGTCGATTAACATCCATTGAAGGCCTTTGAGGTCGTTTGTCACTTTTTGTGTTGATTCAAGATTTTCAAAGTCTTTCTTCCTAATTTGAAGTCGAATTTCAACATTTCTCATATATTTGAGTGAGCTTGCATCTAACTTTGTCAGATATCGACGATTTACATCCATTGAAGCCCTTTGAAGTCGATTGTCACTTTGTGTTGATTGAAAATTTTCAAAGTCTATCTTCCTAATTTGAAGTCGAATTTCAACATTTCTTATATATTCGAGTGAGTTTGCATCTAACTTTGTCAGATACCGTCGATTAACATCCATTGAAGTCCATTGAGGTCGATTGTCACTTTGTGTTGATTGAAAATTTTCAAAGTCTTTCTTCCTAATTTTAAGTCGAATTTCAACATTTCTTATATATTCGAGTGAGTTTGCATCTAACATTGTCAGATATCGTCGATTTACATCCATTGAAGCCCTTTGAGGTCGATTGTCACTTTGTGTTGATTGAAAATTTTCAAAGTCTATCTTCCTAATTTAAAGTCGAATTTCAACATTTCTCATATATTTGAGTGAGTTTGCATCTAACTTTGTCAGATATCGTCGATTAACATCCATTGAAGCCCTTTGAGGTCGATTGTCACTTTGTGTTGATTGGAAATTTTCAAAGTCTTCCTTCCTAATTTGAAGTCGAATTTCAACATTTCTTATATATTCGAGTGAGTTTGCATCTAACATTGTCAGATATCGTCGATTTACATCCATTGAAGCCCATTGAGGTCGATTGTCACTTTGTGTTGATTGAAAATTTTCAAAGTCTTTCTTTCTAATTTGAAGTCGAATTTCAACATTTCTCATATATTTGACTGAGTTTGCATCTAACTTTGTCAGATATCGTCGATTAACATCCATTGAAGCCCTTTGAGGTCGATTGTCACTTTGTGTTGATTGGAAATTTTCAAAGTCTTTCTTCTTAATTTGAAGTCGAATTTCAACATTTCTCATATATTTAAGTGAGCTTGCATCTAACTTTGTCAGATATCGTCGATTAACATCCATTGAAGCCCTTTGAGGTCGATTGTCACTTTGTGTTGATTGAAAATTTTTAAAGTCTATCTTCCTAATTTAAAGTCGAATTTCAACATTTCTCATATATTTAAGTGAGCTTGCATCTAACTTTGTCAGATATCGTCGATTAACATCCATTGAAGTTCTTTGAGGTCGATTGTCACTTTGTGTTGATTGAAAATTTTCAAAGTCTTTCTTCCTAATTTGAAGTCGAATTTCAACATTTCTCATATATTTGAGTGAGTTTGCATCTAACTTTGTCAGATATCGTCGATTAACATCCATTGAAGGCCTTTGAGGTCGATTGTCACTTTTTGTGTTGATTGAAGATGTTCAAAGACTTTCTTCCTAATTTGAAGTCGATTTTCAACATTTCTCATATATTTGAGTGAGTTTGCATCTAACTTTGTCAGATATCGTCGATTAACATCCATTGAAGCCATTTGAGGTCGATTGTCACTTTGTGTTGATTGAAGATGTTCAAAGACTTTCTTTCTAATCTGAAGTCGATTTTCAACATTTCTTATATATTTGAGTAAGCTTGCATCTAACTTTGTCAGATATCGTCGATTAACATCCATTGAAGCCCTTTGAGGTCGATTGTCACTTTGTGTTGATTGAAGATGTTCAAAGACTTTCTTTCTAATTTGAAGTCGATTCTCAACATTTCTTATATATTTGAGTGAGCTTGCATCTAACTTTGTCAGATATCGTCGATCAACATCCATTGAAGCCCATTGAGGTCGATTGTCACTTTGTGTTAATTGAAGATTTTCAAAGTCTTTCTTCCTAATTTGAAGTCGAATTTCAACATTTCTCATATATTTGAGTGAGTTGCATCTAACTTTGTCAGATACCGTCGATTAACATCCATTGAAGGCCTTTGAGGTCGATTGTCACTTTTTGTGTTAATTGAAGATTTTCAAAGTCTTTCTTCCTAATTTGAAGTCGAATTTCAACATTTCTCATATATTTGAGTGAGCTTGCATCTACTTTGTCAGATATCGACGATTTACATCCAATGAAGCCCTTTGAAGTCGATTGTCACTTTGTGTTGATTGAAAATTTTCAAAGTCTATCTTCCTAATTTGAAGTCGAATTTCAACATTTCTTATATATTCGAGTGAGTTTGCATCTAACTTTGTCAGATACCGTCGATTAACATCCATTGAAGCCCATTGAGGTCGATTGTCACTTTGTGTTGATTGAAAATTTTCAAAGTCTTTCTTCCTAATTCGAAGTCGAATTTCAACATTTCTTATATATTCGAGTGAGTTTGCATCTAACTTTGTCAGATATATTCGATTAATATCCATTGAAGCCCATTGAGGTCAACTGTCACTTTGTGTTGACTTAAAATTTTCAAAGTCTATCTTCCTAATTTGAAGTCGAATTTCAACATTTCTTATATATTCGAGTGAGTTTGCATCTAACATTGTCAGATATCGTCGATTTACATCCATTGAAGCCCTTTGAGGTCGATTGTCACTTTGTGTTGATTGAAGATGTTCAAAGACTTTCTTCCTAATTTGAAGTCGATTTTCAACATTTCTCATATATTTGAGTGAGTTTGCATCTAACTTTGTCAGATATCGTCGATTAACATCCATTGAAGCCATTTGAGGTCGATTGTCACTTTTTGTGTTAATTGAAGATTTTCAAAGTCTTTCTTCCTAATTTGAAGTCGAATTTCAACATTTCTCATATATTTGAGTGAGCTTGCATCTACTTTGTCAGATATCGACGATTTACATCCAATGAAGCCCTTTGAAGTCGATTGTCACTTTGTGTTGATTGAAAATTTTCAAAGTCTATCTTCCTAATTTGAAGTCGAATTTCAACATTTCTTATATATTCGAGTGAGTTTGCATCTAACTTTGTCAGATACCGTCGATTAACATCCATTGAAGCCCATTGAGGTCGATTGTCACTTTGTGTTGATTGAAAATTTTTAAAGTCTATCTTCCTAATTTAAAGTCGAATTTCAACATTTCTCATATATTTGAGTGAGTTTGCATCTAACTTTTTCAGATATCGTCGATTAACATCCATAGAAGCCCATTGAGGTCAACTGTCACTTTGTGTTGATTGAAAATTTTCAAAGTCTATCTTCCTAATTTGAAGTCGAATTTCAACATTTCTCATATATTCGAGTGAGTTTGCATCTAACTTTGTCAGATATCGTCGATTTACATCCATTGAAGCCCTTTGAGGTCGATTGTCACTTTGTGTTGATTGAAAATTTTTAAAGTCTATCTTCCTAATTTAAAGTCGAATTTCAACATTTCTCATATATTTGAGTGAGTTTGCACCTAACTTTTTCAGATATCGTCGATTAACATCCATAGAAGCCCATTGAGGTCAACTGTCACTTTGTGTTGATTGAAAATTTTCAAAGTCTATCTTCCTAATTTGGAGTCGAATTTCAACATTTCTTATATATTCGAGTGAGTTTGCATCTAACTTTGTCAGATATCGTCGATTTACATCCATTGAAGCCCTTTGAGGTCGATTGTCACTTTGTGTTGATTGAAAATTTTTAAAGTCTATCTTCCTAATTTAAAGTCGAATTTCAACATTTCTCATATATTTGAGTGAGTTTGCATCTAACTTTTTCAGATATCGTCGATTAACATCCATAGAAGCCCATTGAGGTCAACTGTCACTTTGTGTTGATTGAAAATTTTCAAAGTCTATCTTCCTAATTTGAAGTCGAATTTCAACATTTCTCATATATTCGAGTGAGTTTGCATCTAACTTTGTCAGATATCGTCGATTTACATCCATTGAAGCCCTTTGAGGTCGATTGTCACTTTGTGTTGATTGAAAATTTTTAAAGTCTATCTTCCTAATTTAAAGTCGAATTTCAACATTTCTCATATATTTGAGTGAGTTTGCATCTAACTTTTTCAGATATCGTCGATTAACATCCATTGAAGCCCATTGAGGTCGATTGTCACTTTGTGTTGATTGAAGATTTTCAAAGTCTTTCTTCCTAATTTGAAGTCGAATTTCAACATTTCTTATATATTTGAGTGAGCTTGCATCTAACTTTGTCAGATATCGTCGATTAACATCCATTGAAGGCCTTTGAGGTCGATTGTCACTTTTTGTGTTGATTGAAGATGTTCAAAGACTTTCTTCCTAATTTGAAGTCGATTTTCAACATTTCTCATATATTTGAGTGAGTTTGCATCTAACTTTGTCAGATATCGTCGATTAACATCCATTGAAGCCATTTGAGGTCGATTGTCACTTTGTGTTGATTGAAGATGTTCAAAGACTTTCTTTCTAATTTGAAGTCGATTTTCAACATTTCTTATATATTTGAGTAAGCTTGCATCTAACTTTGTCAGATATCGTCGATTAACATCCATTGAAGCCCTTTGAGGTCGATTGTCACTTTGTGTTGATTGAAGATGTTCAAAGACTTTCTTTCTAATTTGAAGTCGATTTTCAACATTTCTTATATATTTGAGTGAGCTTGCATCTAACTTTGTCAGATATCGTCGATTAACATCCATTGAAGCCCATTGAGGTCGATTGTCACTTTGTGTTAATTGAAGATTTTCAAAGTCTTTCTTCCTAATTTGAAGTCGAATTTCAACATTTCTCATATATTTGAGTGAGTTGCATCTAACTTTGTCAGATACCGTCGATTAACATCCATTGAAGGCCTTTGAGGTCGATTGTCACTTTTTGTGTTGATTGAAGATTTTCAAAGTCTTTCTTCCTAATTTGAAGTCGAATTTCAACATTTCTCATATATTTGAGTGAGCTTGCATCTAACCTTGTCAGATATCGACGATTTACATCCATTGAAGCCCTTTGAAGTCGATTGTCACTTTGTGTTGATTGAAAATTTTCAAAGTCTATCTTCCTAATTTGAAGTCGAATTTCAACATTTCTTATATATTCGAGTGAGTTTGCATCTAACTTTGTCAGATACCGTCGATTAACATCCATTGAAGCCCATTGAGGTCGATTGTCACTTTGTGTTGATTGAAAATTTTTAAAGTCTATCTTCCTAATTTAAAGTCGAATTTCAACATTTCTCATATATTTGAGTGAGTTTGCATCTAACTTTTTCAGATATCGTCGATTAACATCCATAGAAGCCCATTGAGGTCAACTGTCACTTTGTGTTGATTGAAAATTTTCAAAGTCTATCTTCCTAATTTGAAGTCGAATTTCAACATTTCTTATATATTCGAGTGAGTTTGCATCTAACTTTGTCAGATATCGTCGATTTACATCCATTGAAGCCCTTTGAGGTCGATTGTCACTTTGTGTTGATTGAAAATTTTTAAAGTCTATCTTCCTAATTTAAAGTCGAATTTCAACATTTCTCATATATTTGAGTGAGTTTGCATCTAACTTTTTCAGATATCGTCGATTAACATCCATTGAAGCCCATTGAGGTCGATTGTCACTTTGTGTTGATTGAAGATTTTCAAAGTCTTTCTTCCTAATTTGAAGTCGAATTTCAACATTTCTTATATATTTGAGTGAGCTTGCATCTAACTTTGTTATATATCGTCGATTAACATCCATTGAAGGCCTTTGAGGTCGATTGTCACTTTTTGTGTTGATTGAAGATGTTCAAAGACTTTCTTCCTAATTTGAAGTCGATTTTCAACATTTCTCATATATTTGAGTGAGTTTGCATCTAACTTTGTCAGATATCGTCGATTAACATCCATTGAAGCCATTTGAGGTCGATTGTCACTTTGTGTTGATTGAAGATGTTCAAAGACTTTCTTTCTAATTTGAAGTCGATTTTCAACATTTCTTATATATTTGAGTATGCTTGCATCTAACTTTGTCAGATATCGTCGATTAACATCCATTGAAGCCCTTTGAGGTCGATTGTCACTTTGTGTTGATTGAAGATGTTCAAAGACTTTCTTTCTAATTTGAAGTCGATTTTCAACATTTCTTATATATTTGAGTGAGCTTGCATCTAACTTTGTCAGATATCGTCGATTAACATCCATTGAAGCCCATTGAGGTCGATTGTCACTTTGTGTTAATTGAAGATTTTCAAAGTCTTTCTTCCTAATTTGAAGTCGAATTTCAACATTTCTCATATATTTGAGTGAGTTGCATCTAACTTTGTCAGATACCGTCGATTAACATCCATTGAAGGCCTTTGAGGTCGATTGTCACTTTTTGTGTTGATTGAAGATTTTCAAAGTCTTTCTTCCTAATTTGAAGTCGAATTTCAACATTTCTCATATATTTGAGTGAGCTTGCATCTAACTTTGTCAGATATCGACGATTTACATCCATTGAAGCCCTTTGAAGTCGATTGTCACTTTGTGTTGATTGAAAATTTTCAAAGTCTATCTTCCTAATTTGAAGTCGAATTTCAACATTTCTTATATATTCGAGTGAGTTTGCATCTAACTTTGTCAGATACCGTCGATTAACATCCATTGAAGCCCATTGAGTTCGATTGTCACTTTGTGTTGATTGAAAATTTTCAAAGTCTTTCTTCCTAATTCGAAGTCGAATTTCAACATTTCTTATATATTTGAGTGAGCTTGCATCTAACTTTGTCAGATATCGTCGATTTACATCCATTGAAGCCATTAGAGGTCGATTGTCACTTTGTGTTGATTGAAAATTTTTAAAGTCTATCTTCCTAATTTAAAGTCGAATTTCAACATTTCTCATATATTTGAGTGAGTTTGCATCTAACTTTGTCAGATATCGTCGATTAACATCCATTGAAGCCCTTTGAGGTGGATTGTCACTTTGTGTTGATTGGAAATTTTCAAAGTCTTCCTTCCTAATTTGAAGTCGAATTTCAACATTTCTCATATATTTGAGTGAGTTTGCATCTAACTTTGTCAGATATCGTCGATTAACATCCATTGAAGCCATTTGAGGTCGATTGTCACTTTGTGTTGATTGAAGATGTTCAAAGACTTTCTTTCTAATTTGAAGTCGATTTTCAACATTTCTCATATATTTGAGTGAGTTTGCATCTAACTTTGTCAGATATCGTCGATTAACATCCATTGAAGCCATTTGAGGTCGATTGTCCCTTTGTGTTGATTGAAGATGTTCAAAGACTTTCTTTCTAATTTGAAGTCGATTTTCAACATTTCTTATATATTTGAGTAAGCTTGCATCTAACTTTGTCAGATATCGTCGATTAACATCCATTGAAGCCCTTTGAGGTCGATTGTTACTTTGTGTTGATTGAAGATGTTCAAAGACTTTCTTTCTAATTTGAAGTCGATTTTCAACATTTCTTATATATTTGAGTGAGCTTGCATCTAACTTTGTCAGATATCGTCGATTAACATCCATTGAAGCCCATTGAGGTCGATTGTCACTTTGTGTTAATTGAAGATTTTCAAAGTCTTTCTTCCTAATTTGAAGTCGAATTTCAACATTTCTCATATATTTGAGTGAGTTGCATCTAACTTTGTCAGATATCGTCGATTAACATCCATTGAAGCCCTTTGAGGTCGATTGTTACTTTGTGTTGATTGAAGATGTTCAAAGACTTTCTTTCTAATTTGAAGTCGATTTTCAACATTTCTTATATATTTGAGTAAGCTTGCATCTAACTTTGTCAGATATCGTCGATTAACATCCATTGAAGCCCTTTGAGGTCGATTGTTACTTTGTGTTGATTGAAGATGTTCAAAGACTTTCTTTCTAATTTGAAGTCGATTTTCAACATTTCTTATATATTTGAGTGAGCTTGCATCTAACTTTGTCAGATATCGTCGATTAACATCCATTGAAGCCCTTTGAGGTCGATTGTTACTTTGTGTTGATTGAAGATGTTCAAAGACTTTCTTCCTAATTTGAAGTCGATTTTCAACATTTCTTATATATTTGAGTGAGCTTGCATCTAACTTTGTCAGATATCGTCGATTAACATCCATTGAAGCCCATTGAGGTCGATTGTCACTTTGTGTTAATTGAAGATTTTCAAAGTCTTTCTTCCTAATTTGAAGTCGAATTTCAACATTTCTCATATATTTGAGTGAGTTGCATCTAACTTTGTCAGATATCGTCGATTAACATCCATTGAAGCCCTTTGAGGTCGATTGTTACTTTGTGTTGATTGAAGATGTTCAAAGACTTTCTTTCTAATTTGAAGTCGATTTTCAACATTTCTTATATATTTGAGTGAGCTTGCATCTAACTTTGTCAGATATCGTCGATTAACATCCATTGAAGCCCATTGAGGTCGATTGTCACTTTGTGTTGATTGAAGATGTTCAAAGACTTTCTTTCTAATTTGAAGTCGATTTTCAACATTTCTCATATATTTGAGTGAGTTTGCATCTAACTTTGTCAGATATCGTCGATTAACATCCATTGAAGCCATTTGAGGTCGATTGTCACTTTGTGTTGATTGAAGATGTTCAAAGACTTTCTTTCTAATTTGAAGTCGATTTTCAACATTTCTTATATATTTGAGTAAGCTTGCATCTAACTTTGTCAGATATCGTCGATTAACATCCATTGAAGCCCTTTGAGGTCGATTGTCACTTTTTGTGTTGATTGAAGATTTTCAAAGTCTTTCTTCCTAATTTGAAGTCGAATTTCAACATTTCTCATATATTTGAGTGAGTTTGCATCTAACTTTGTCAGATATCGTCGATTAACATCCATTGAAGCCCTTTGAGGTCGATTGTCACTTTGTGTTGATTGGAAATTTCCAAAGTCTTCCTTCCTAATTTGAAGTCGAATTTCAACATTTCTCATATATTTGAGTGAGTTTGCATCTAACTTTGTCAGATATCGTCGATTAACATCCATTGAAGGCCTTTGAGGTCGATTGTCACTTTTTGTGTTGATTGAAGATGTTCAAAGACTTTCTTCCTAATTTGAAGTCGATTTTCAACATTTCTCATATATTTGAGTGAGTTTGCATCTAACATTGTCAGATATCGTCGATTTACATCCATTGAAGCCCTTTGAGGTCGATTGTCACTTTGTGTTGATTGAAAATTTTTAAAGTCTATCTTCCTAATTTAAAGTCGAATTTCAACATTTCTCATATATTTGAGTGAGTTTGCATCTAACTTTTTCAGATATCGTCGATTAACATCCATAGAAGCCCATTGAGGTCAACTGTCACTTTGTGTTGATTGAAAATTTTCAAAGTCTATCTTCCTAATTTGAAGTCGAATTTCAACATTTCTTATATATTCGAGTGAGTTTGCATCTAACTTTGTCAGATATCGTCGATTTACATCCATTGAAGCCCTTTGAGGTCGATTGTCACTTTGTGTTGATTGAAAATTTTTAAAGTCTATCTTCCTAATTTAAAGTCGAATTTCAACATTTCTCATATATTTGAGTGAGTTTGCATCTAACTTTTTCAGATATCGTCGATTAACATCCATAGAAGCCCATTGAGGTCAACTGTCACTTTGTGTTGATTGAAAATTTTCAAAGTCTATCTTCCTAATTTGAAGTCGAATTTCAACATTTCTTATATATTCGAGTGAGTTTGCATCTAACTTTGTCAGATATCGTCGATTTACATCCATTGAAGCCCTTTGAGGTCGATTGTCACTTTGTGTTGATTGAAAATTTTTAAAGTCTATCTTCCTAATTTAAAGTCGAATTTCAACATTTCTCATATATTTGAGTGAGTTTGCATCTAACTTTTTCAGATATCGTCGATTAACATCCATAGAAGCCCATTGAGGTCAACTGTCACTTTGTGTTGATTGAAAATTTTCAAAGTCTATCTTCCTAATTTGAAGTCGAATTTCAACATTTCTTATATATTCGAGTGAGTTTGCATCTAACTTTGTCAGATATCGTCGATTTACATCCATTGAAGCTCTTTGAGGTCGATTGTCACTTTGTGTTGATTGAAAATTTTTAAAGTCTATCTTCCTAATTTAAAGTCGAATTTCAACATTTCTCATATATTTGAGTGAGTTTGCATCTAACTTTTTCAGATATCGTCGATTAACATCCATTGAAGCCCATTGAGGTCGATTGTCACTTTGTGTTGATTGAAGATTTTCAAAGTCTTTCTTCCTAATTTGAAGTCGAATTTCAACATTTCTTATATATTTGAGTGAGCTTGCATCTAACTTTGTCAGATATCGTCGATTAACATCCATTGAAGTCCTTTGAGGTCGATTGTCACTTTGTGTTGATTGGAAATTTTCAAAGTCTTTCTTTCTTAATTTGAAGTCGAATTTCAACATTTCTCATATATTTGAGTGAGTTTGCATCTAACTTTTTCAGATATCGTCGATTAACATCCATAGAAGCCCATTGAGGTCAACTGTCACTTTGTGTTGATTGAAAATTTTCAAAGTCTATCTTCCTAATTTGAAGTCGAATTTCAACATTTCTTATATATTCGAGTGAGTTTGCATCTAACTTTGTCAGATATCGTCGATTTACATCCATTGAAGCCCTTTGAGGTCGATTGTCACTTTGTGTTGATTGAAAATTTTTAAAGTCTATCTTCCTAATTTAAAGTCGAATTTCAACATTTCTCATATATTTGAGTGAGTTTGCATCTAACTTTTTCAGATATCGTCGATTAACATCCATTGAAGCCCATTGAGGTCGATTGTCACTTTGTGTTGATTGAAGATTTTCAAAGTCTTTCTTCCTAATTTGAAGTCGAATTTCAACATTTCTTATATATTTGAGTGAGCTTGCATCTAACTTTGTCAGATATCGTCGATTAACATCCATTGAAGTCCTTTGAGGTCGATTGTCACTTTGTGTTGATTGGAAATTTTCAAAGTCTTTCTTTCTTAATTTGAAGTCGAATTTCAACATTTCTTATATATTTAAGTGAGCTTGCATCTAACTTTGTCAGATATCGTCGATTAACATCCATTGAAGCCCTTTGAGGTCGATTGTCACTTTGTGTTGATTGAAAATTTTTAAAGTCTATCTTCCTAATTTAAAGTCGAATTTCAACATTTTTCATATATTTGAGTGAGTTTGCATCTAACTTTGTCAGATATCGTCGATTAACATCCATTGAAGTCCTTTGAGGTCGATTGTCACTTTGTGTTGATTGAAGATGTTCAAAGACTTTCTTCCTAATTTGAAGTCGATTTTCAAACATTTCTCATATATTTGAGTGAGTTTGCATCTAACTTTGTCAGATATCGTCGATTAACATCCATTGAAGCCCTTTGAGGTCGATTGTCACTTTGTGTTGATTGAAGATGTTCAAAGACTTTCTCTCTAATTTGAAGTCGATTTTCAACATTTCTCATATAGTTGAGTGAGTTTGCATCTAACTTTGTCAGATATCGTCGATTAACATCCATTGAAGCCATTTGAGGTCGATTGTCACTTTGTGTTGATTGAAGATGTTCAAAGACTTTCTTTCTAATTTGAAGTCGATTTTCAACATATCTTATATATTTGAGTGAGTTTGCATCTAACTTTGTCAGATATCGTCGATTTACATCCATTGAAGCCCTTTGAGGTCGATTGTCACTTTGTGTTGATTGAAAATTTTTAAAGTCTATCTTCCTAATTTAAAGTCGAATTTCAACATTTCTCATATATTTGAGTGAGTTTGCATCTAACTTTTTCAGATATCGTCGATTAACATCCATAGAAGCCCATTGAGGTCAACTGTCACTTTGTGTTGATTGAAAATTTTCAAAGTCTATCTTCCTAATTTGAAGTCGAATTTCAACATTTCTTATATATTCGAGTGAGTTTGCATCTAACTTTGTCAGATATCGTCGATTTACATCCATTGAAGCCCTTTGAGGTCGATTGTCACTTTGTGTTGATTGAAAATTTTTAAAGTCTATCTTCCTAATTTAAAGTCGAATTTCAACATTTCTCATATATTTGAGTGAGTTTGCATCTAACTTTTTCAGATATCGTCGATTAACATCCATAGAAGCCCATTGAGGTCAACTGTCACTTTGTGTTGATTGAAAATTTTCAAAGTCTATCTTCCTAATTTGAAGTCGAATTTCAACATTTCTTATATATTCGAGTGAGTTTGCATCTAACTTTGTCAGATATCGTCGATTTACATCCATTGAAGCTCTTTGAGGTCGATTGTCACTTTGTGTTGATTGAAAATTTTTAAAGTCTATCTTCCTAATTTAAAGTCGAATTTCAACATTTCTCATATATTTGAGTGAGTTTGCATCTAACTTTTTCAGATATCGTCGATTAACATCCATTGAAGCCCATTGAGGTCGATTGTCACTTTGTGTTGATTGAAGATTTTCAAAGTCTTTCTTCCTAATTTGAAGTCGAATTTCAACATTTCTTATATATTTGAGTGAGCTTGCATCTAACTTTGTCAGATATCGTCGATTAACATCCATTGAAGTCCTTTGAGGTCGATTGTCACTTTGTGTTGATTGGAAATTTTCAAAGTCTTTCTTTCTTAATTTGAAGTCGAATTTCAACATTTCTTATATATTTAAGTGAGCTTGCATCTAACTTTGTCAGATATCGTCGATTAACATCCATTGAAGCCCTTTGAGGTCGATTGTCACTTTGTGTTGATTGAAAATTTTTAAAGTCTATCTTCCTAATTTAAAGTCGAATTTCAACATTTCTCATATATTTGAGTGAGTTTGCATCTAACTTTGTCAGATATCGTCGATTAACATCCATTGAAGTCCTTTGAGGTCGATTGTCACTTTGTGTTGATTGAAGATGTTCAAAGACTTTCTTCCTAATTTGAAGTCGATTTTCAAACATTTCTCATATATTTGAGTGAGTTTGCATCTAACTTTGTCAGATATCGTCGATTAACATCCATTGAAGCCCTTTGAGGTCGATTGTCACTTTGTGTTGATTGAAGATGTTCAAAGACTTTCTCTCTAATTTGAAGTCGATTTTCAACATTTCTCATATAGTTGAGTGAGTTTGCATCTAACTTTGTCAGATATCGTCGATTAACATCCATTGAAGCCATTTGAGGTCGATTGTCACTTTGTGTTGATTGAAGATGTTCAAAGACTTTCTTTCTAATTTGAAGTCGATTTTCAACATATCTTATATATTTGAGTGAGCTTGCATCTAACTTTGTCAGATATCGTCGATTAACATCTATTGAAGCCCTTTGAGGTCGATTCTCACTTTGTGTTGATTGAAGATGTTCAAAGACTTTCTTTCTAATTTGAAGTCGATTTTCAACATTTCTTATATATTTGAGTGAGCTTGCATCTAACTTTGTCAGATATATTCGATTAATATCCATTGAAGCCCATTGAGGTCAACTGTCACTTTGTGTTGATTGAAAATTTTCAAAGTCTATCTTCCTAATTTAAAGTCGAATTTCAACATTTCTCATATATTTGAGTGAGTTTGCATCTAACTTTTTAAGAAATCGTCGATTAACATCCATTGAAGGCCTTTGAGGTCGATTGTCACTTTTTGTGTTGATTGAAGATGTTCAAAGACTTTCTTCCTAATTTGAAGTCGAATTTTAACATTTCTCATATATTTGACTGAGTTTGCATCTAACTTTGTCAGATATCGTCGATTAACATCTATTGAAGCCCTTTGAGGTCGATTCTCACTTTGTGTTGATTGAAGATGTTCAAAGACTTTCTTTCTAATTTGAAGTCGATTTTCAACATTTCTTATATATTTGAGTGAGCTTGCATCTAACTTTGTCAGATATCGTCGATTAACATCCATTGAAGCTCATTGAGGTCGATTGTCACTTTGTGTTGATTGAAGATTTTCAAAGTCTCTCTTCCTAATTTGAAGTCGAATTTCAACATTTCTCATATATTTGAGTGAGTTGCATCTAACTTTGTCAGATACCGTCGATTAACATCCATTGAAGGCCTTTGAGGTCGATTGTCACTTTTTGTGTTGATTGAAGATTTTCAAAGTCTTTCTTCCTAATTTGAAGTCGAATTTCAACATTTCTCATATATTTGAGTGAGCTTGCATCTAACTTTGTCAGATATCGACGATTTACATCCATTGAAGCCCTTTGAAGTCGATTGTCACTTTGTGTTGATTGAAAATTTTCAAAGTCTATCTTCCTAATTTGAAATCGAATTTCAACATTTCTTATATATTCGAGTGAGTTTGCATCTAACTTTTTCAGATACCGTCGATTAACATCCATTGAAGCCCATTGAGGTCGATTGTCACTTCGTGTTGATTGAAAATTTTCAAAGTCTTTCTTCCTAATTTGAAGTCGAATTTCAACATTTCTTATATATTTGAGTGAGCTTGCATCTAACTTTGTCAGATATCGTCGATTTACATCCATTGAAGCCCATTGAGGTCGATTGTCACTTTGTGTTGATTGAAGATTTTCAAAGTCTTTCTTCCTAATTTGAAGTCGAATTTCAACATTTCTCATATATTTGAGTGAGTTTGCATCTAACTTTGTCAGATATATTCGATTAATATCCATTGAAGCCCATTGAGGTCATCTGTCACTTTGTGTTGATTGAAAATTTTCAAAGTCTATCTTCCTAATTTAAAGTCGAATTTTAACATTTCTCATATATTTGACTGAGTTTGCATCTAACTTTGTCAGATATCGTCGATTAACATCCATTGAAGCCCTTTGAGGTCGATTGTCACTTTGTGTTGATTGGAAATTTTCAAAGTCTTTCTTCTTAATTTGAAGTCGAATTTCAACATTTCTTATATATTTAAGTAAGCTTGCATCTAACTTTGTCAGATATCGTCGATTAACATCCATTGAAGCCCTTTGAGGTCGATTGTCACTTTGTGTTGATTGAAAATTTTTAAAGTCTATCTTCCTAATTTAAAGTCGAATTTCAACATTTCTCATATATTTGAGTGAGTTTGCATCTAACTTTGTCAGATATCGTCGATTAACATCCATTGAAGTCCTTTGAGGTCGATTGTCACTTTGTGTTGATTGGAAATTTTCAAAGTCTTTCTTCTTAATTTGAAGTCGAATTTCAACATTTCTTATATATTTAAGTGAGCTTGCATCTAACTTTGTCAGATATCGTCGATTAACATCCATTGAAGCCCTTTGAGGTCGATTGTCACTTTGTGTTGATTGAAAATTTTCAAAGTCTTTCTTTCTAATTTGAAGTCGAATTTCAACATTTCTCATATATTTGAGTGAGTTTGCATCTAACTTTGTCAGATATCGTCGATTAACATCCATTGAAGGCCTTTGAGGTCGATTGTCACTTTTTGTGTTGATTGAAGATGTTCAAAGACTTTCTTCCTAATTTGAAGTCGATTTTCAACATTTCTCATATATTTGAGTGAGTTTGCATCTAACTTTGTCAGATATCGTCGATTAACATCCATTGAAGCCCTTTGAGGTCGATTGTCACTTTGTGTTGATTGAAGATGTTCAAAGACTTTCTCTCTAATTTGAAGTCGATTTTCAACATTTCTCATATATTTGAGTGAGTTTGCATCTAACTTTGTCAGATATCGTCGATTAACATCCATTGAAGCCATTTGAGGTCGATTGTCACTTTGTGTTGATTGAAGATGTTCAAAGACTTTCTTTCTAATTTGAAGTCGATTTTCAACATATCTTATATATTTGAGTGAGCTTGCATCTAACTTTGTCAGATATCGTCGATTAACATCCATTGAAGCCCATTGAGGTCGATTGTCACTTTGTGTTGATTGAAGATTTTCAAAGTCTTTCTTCCTAATTTGAAGTCGAATTTCAACATTTCTCATATATTTGAGTGAGTTGCATCTAACTTTGTCAGATACCGTCGATTAACATCCATTGAAGGCTTTGAGGTCGATTGTCACTTTGTGTTGATTGAAAATTTTCAAAGTCTATCTTCCTAATTTGAAGTCGAATTTCAACATTTCTTATATATTCGAGTGAGTTTGCATCTAACTTTGTCAGATACCGTCGATTAACATCCATTGAAGCCCATTGAGGTCGATTGTCACTTTGTGTTGATTGAAAATTTTCAAAGTCTTTCTTCCTAATTTGAAGTCGAATTTCAACATTTCTTATATATTTGAGTGAGCTTGCATCTAACTTTGTCAGATATCGTCGATTTACATCCATTGAAGCCCATTGAGGTCGATTGTCACTTTGTGTTGATTGAAGATTTTCAAAGTCTTTCTTCCTAATTTGAAGTCGAATTTCAACATTTCTTATATATTCGAGTGAGTTTGCATCTAACTTTGTCAGATATATCCGATTAATATCCATTGAAGCCCATTGAGGTCAACTGTCACTTTGTGTTGATTGAAAATTTTCAAAGTCTATCTTCCTAATTTGAAGTCGAATTTCAACATTTCTTATATATTCGAGTGAGTTTGCATCTAACTTTGTCAGATATCGTCGATTTACATCCATTGAAGCCCTTTGAGGTCGATTGTCACTTTGTGTTGATTGAAAATTTTTAAAGTCTATCTTCCTAATTTAAAGTCGAATTCCAACATTTCTCATATATTTGAGTGAGTTTGCATCTAACTTTTTCAGATATCGTCGATTAACATCCATTGAAGCCCATTGAGGTCGATTGTCACTTTGTGTTGATTGAAGATTTTCAAAGTCTTTCTTCCTAATTTGAAGTCGAATTTCAACATTTCTCATATATTTGACTGAGTTTGCATCTAACTTTGTCAGATATCGTCGATTAACATCCATTGAAGCCCTTTGAGGTCGATTGTCACTTTGTGTTGATTGGAAATTTTCAAAGTCTTTCTTCTTAATTTGAAGTCGAATTTCAACATTTCTTATATATTTAAGTGAGCTGGCATCTAACTTTGTCAGATATCGTCGATTAACATCCATTGAAGCCCTTTGAGGTCGATTGTCACTCTGTGTTGATTGAAAATTTTCAAAGTCTTTCTTTCTAATTTGAAGTCGAATTTCAACATTTCTCATATATTTGAGTGAGTTTGCATCTAACTTTGTCAGATATCGTCGATTAACATCCATTGAAGGCCTTTGAGGTCGATTGTCACTTTTTGTGTTGATTGAAGATGTTCAAAGACTTTCTTCCTAATTTGAAGTCGATTTTCATCATTTCTCATATATTTGAGTGAGTTTGCATCTAACTTTGTCAGATATCGTCGATTAACATCCATTGAAGCCCTTTGAGGTCGATTGTCACTTTGTGTTGATTGAAGATGTTCAAAGACTTTCTTTCTAATTTGAAGTCGATTTTCAACATTTCTTATATATTTGAGTGAGCTTGCATCTAACTTTGTCAGATATCGTCGATTAACATCCATTGAAGCCCTTTGAGGTCGATTGTCACTTTGTGTTGATTGAAGATGTTCAAAGACTTTCTTTCTAATTTGAAGTCGATTTTCAATATTTCTTATATATTTGAGTGAGCCTGCATCTAACTTTGTCAGATATCGTCGATTAACATCCATTGAAGCCCATTGAGGTCGATTGTCACTTTGTGTTGATTGAAGATTTTCAAAGTCTTTCTTCCTAATTTGAAGCCGAATTTCAACATTTCTCATATATTTGAGTGAGTTTGCATCTAACTTTGTCAGATATCGTCGATTAACATCCATTGAAGCCCTTTGAGGTCGATTGTCACTTTGTGTTGATTGGAAATTTCCAAAGTCTTCCTTCCTAATTTGAAGTCGAATTTCAACATTTCTCATATATTTGAGTGAGTTTGCATCTAACTTTGTCAGATATCGTCGATTAACATCCATTGAAGGCCTTTGAGGTCGATTGTCACTTTTTGTGTTGATTGAAGATGTTCAAAGACTTTCTTCCTAATTTGAAGTCGATTTTCAACATTTCTCATATATTCGAGTGAGTTTGCATCTAACATTGTCAGATATCGTCGATTTACATCCATTGAAGCCCTTTGAGGTCGATTGTCACTTTGTGTTGATTGAAAATTTTTAAAGTCTATCTTCCTAATTTAAAGTCGAATTTCAACATTTCTCATATATTTGAGTGAGTTTGCATCTAACTTTGTCAGATATATTCGATTAATATCCATTGAAGCCTATTGAGGTCAACTGTCAGTTTGTGTTGATTGAAAATTTTCAAAGTCTATCTTCCTAATTTGAAGTCGAATTTCAACATTTCTTATATATTCGAGTGAGTTTGCATCTAACTTTGTCAGATATCGTCGATTTACATCCATTGAAGCCCTTTGAGGTCGATTGTCACTTTGTGTTGATTGAAAATTTTTAAAGTCTATCTTCCTAATTTAAAGTCGAATTTCAACATTTCTCATATATTTGAGTGAGTTTGCATCTAACTTTTTCAGATATCGTCGATTAACATCCATAGAAGCCCATTGAGGTCAACTGTCACTTTGTGTTGATTGAAAATTTTCAAAGTCTATCTTCCTAATTTGAAGTCGAATTTCAACATTTCTTATATATTCGAGTGAGTTTGCATCTAACTTTGTCAGATATCGTCGATTTACATCCATTGAAGCCCTTTGAGGTCGATTGTCACTTTGTGTTGATTGAAAATTTTTAAAGTCTATCTTCCTAATTTAAAGTCGAATTTCAACATTTCTCATATATTTGAGTGAGTTTGCATCTAACTTTTTCAGATATCGTCGATTAACATCCATAGAAGCCCATTGAGGTCAACTGTCACTTTGTGTTGATTGAAAATTTTCAAAGTCTATCTTCCTAATTTGAAGTCGAATTTCAACATTTCTTATATATTCGAGTGAGTTTGCATCTAACTTTGTCAGATATCGTCGATTTACATCCATTGAAGCCCTTTGAGGTCGATTGTCACTTTGTGTTGATTGAAAATTTTTAAAGTCTATCTTCCTAATTTAAAGTCGAATTTCAACATTTCTCATATATTTGAGTGAGTTTGCATCTAACTTTTTCAGATATCGTCGATTAACATCCATTGAAGCCCATTGAGGTCGATTGTCACTTTGTGTTGATTGAAGATTTTCAAAGTCTTTCTTCCTAATTTGAAGTCGAATTTCAACATTTCTTATATATTTGAGTGAGCTTGCATCTAACTTTGTCAGATATCGTCGATTAACATCCATTGAAGCCCTTTGAGGTCGATTGTCACTTTGTGTTGATTGAAAATTTTCAAAGTCTTTCTTTCTAATTTGAAGTCGAATTTCAACATTTCTCATATATTTGACTGAGTTTGCATCTAACTTTGTCAGATATCGTCGATTAACATCCATTGAAGCCCTTTGAGGTCGATTGTCACTTTGTGTTGATTGGAAATTTTCAAAGTCTTTCTTTCTTAATTTGAAGTCGAATTTCAACATTTCTTATATATTTAAGTGAGCTTGCATCTAACTTTGTCAGATATCGTCGATTAACATCCATTGAAGCCCTTTGAGGTCGATTGTCACTTTGTGTTGATTGAAAATTTTTAAAGTCTATCTTCCTAATTTAAAGTCGATTTTCAACATTTCTCATATAGTTGAGTGAGTTTGCATCTAACTTTGTCAGATATCGTCGATTAACATCCATTGAAGCCATTTGAGGTCGATTGTCACTTTGTGTTGATTGAAGATGTTCAAAGACTTTCTTTCTAATTTGAAGTCGATTTTCAACATATCTTATATATTTGAGTGAGCTTGCATCTAACTTTGTCAGATATCGTCGATTAACATCTATTGAAGCCCTTTGAGGTCGATTCTCACTTTGTGTTGATTGAAGATGTTCAAAGACTTTCTTTCTAATTTGAAGTCGATTTTCAACATTTCTTATATATTTGAGTGAGCTTGCATCTAACTTTGTCAGATATCGTCGATTAACATCCATTGAAGCTCATTGAGGTCGATTGTCACTTTGTGTTGATTGAAGATTTTCAAAGTCTTTCTTCCTAATTTGAAGTCGAATTTCAACATTTCTCATATATTTGAGTGAGTTGCATCTAACTTTGTCAGATACCGTCGATTAACATCCATTGAAGGCCTTTGAGGTCGATTGTCACTTTTTGTGTTGATTGAAGATTTTCAAAGTCTTTCTTCCTAATTTGAAGTCGAATTTCAACATTTCTCATATATTTGAGTGAGCTTGCATCTAACTTTGTCAGATATCGACGATTTACATCCATTGAAGCCCTTTGAAGTCGATTGTCACTTTGTGTTGATTGAAAATTTTCAAAGTCTATCTTCCTAATTTGAAATCGAATTTCAACATTTCTTATATATTCGAGTGAGTTTGCATCTAACTTTGTCAGATACCGTCGATTAACATCCATTGAAGCCCATTGAGGTCGATTGTCACTTTGTGTTGATTGAAAATTTTCAAAGTCTTTCTTCCTAATTTGAAGTCGAATTTCAACATTTCTTATATATTTGAGTGAGCTTGCATCTAACTTTGTCAGATATCGTCGATTTACATCCATTGAAGCCCATTGAGGTCGATTGTCACTTTGTGTTGATTGAAGATTTTCAAAGTCTTTCTTCCTAATTTGAAGTCGAATTTCAACATTTCTCATATATTTGAGTGAGTTTGCATCTAACTTTGTCAGATATATTCGATTAATATCCATTGAAGCCCATTGAGGTCAACTGTCACTTTGTGTTGATTGAAAATTTTCAAAGTCTATCTTCCTAATTTAAAGTCGAATTTCAACATTTCTCATATATTTGAGTGAGTTTGCATCTAACTTTTTAAGAAATCGTCGATTAACATCCATTGAAGGCCTTTGAGGTCGATTGTCACTTTTTGTGTTGATTGAAGATGTTCAAAGACTTTCTTCCTAATTTGAAGTCGAATTTTAACATTTCTCATATATTTGACTGAGTTTGCATCTAACTTTGTCAGATATCGTCGATTAACATCTATTGAAGCCCTTTGAGGTCGATTCTCACTTTGTGTTGATTGAAGATGTTCAAAGACTTTCTTTCTAATTTGAAGTCGATTTTCAACATTTCTTATATATTTGAGTGAGCTTGCATCTAACTTTGTCAGATATCGTCGATTAACATCCATTGAAGCTCATTGAGGTCGATTGTCACTTTGTGTTGATTGAAGATTTTCAAAGTCTTTCTTCCTAATTTGAAGTCGAATTTCAACATTTCTCATATATTTGAGTGAGTTGCATCTAACTTTGTCAGATACCGTCGATTAACATCCATTGAAGGCCTTTGAGGTCGATTGTCACTTTTTGTGTTGATTGAAGATTTTCAAAGTCTTTCTTCCTAATTTGAAGTCGAATTTCAACATTTCTCATATATTTGAGTGAGCTTGCATCTAACTTTGTCAGATATCGACGATTTACATCCATTGAAGCCCTTTGAAGTCGATTGTCACTTTGTGTTGATTGAAAATTTTCAAAGTCTATCTTCCTAATTTGAAATCGAATTTCAACATTTCTTATATATTCGAGTGAGTTTGCATCTAACTTTGTCAGATACCGTCGATTAACATCCATTGAAGCCCATTGAGGTCGATTGTCACTTTTTGTTGATTGAAAATTTTCAAAGTCTTTCTTCCTAATTTGAAGTCGAATTTCAACATTTCTTATATATTTGAGTGAGCTTGCATCTAACTTTGTCAGATATCGTCGATTTACATCCATTGAAGCCCATTGAGGTCGATTGTCACTTTGTGTTGATTGAAGATTTTCAAAGTCTTTCTTCCTAATTTGAAGTCGAATTTCAACATTTCTCATATATTTGAGTGAGTTTGCATCTAACTTTGTCAGATATATTCGATTAATATCCATTGAAGCCCATTGAGGTCAACTGTCACTTTGTGTTGATTGAAAATTTTCAAAGTCTATCTTCCTAATTTAAAGTCGAATTTCAACATTTCTCATATATTTGAGTGAGTTTGCATCTAACTTTTTAAGAAATCGTCGATTAACATCCATTGAAGGCCTTTGAGGTCGATTGTCACTTTTTGTGTTGATTGAAGATGTTCAAAGACTTTCTTCCTAATTTGAAGTCGAATTTTAACATTTCTCATATATTTGACTGAGTTTGCATCTAACTTTGTCAGATATCGTCGATTAACATCCATTGAAGCCCTTTGAGGTCGATTGTCACTTTGTGTTGATTGGAAATTTTCAAAGTCTTTCTTCTTAATTTGAAGTCGAATTTCAACATTTCTTATATATTTAAGTAAGCTTGCATCTAACTTTGTCAGATATCGTCGATTAACATCCATTGAAGCCCTTTGAGGTCGATTGTCACTTTGTGTTGATTGAAAATTTTTAAAGTCTATCTTCCTAATTTAAAGTCGAATTTCAACATTTCTCATATATTTGAGTGAGTTTGCATCTAACTTTGTCAGATATCGTCGATTAACATCCATTGAAGTCCTTTGAGGTCGATTGTCACTTTGTGTTGATTGGAAATTTTCAAAGTCTTTCTTCTTAATTTGAAGTCGAATTTCAACATTTCTTATATATTTAAGTGAGCTTGCATCTAACTTTGTCAGATATCGTCGATTAACATCCATTGAAGCCCTTTGAGGTCGATTTTCACTTTGTGTTGATTGAAAATTTTCAAAGTCTTTCTTTCTAATTTGAAGTCGAATTTCAACATTTCTCATATATTTGAGTGAGTTTGCATCTAACTTTGTCAGATATCGTCGATTAACATCCATTGAAGGCCTTTGAGGTCGATTGTCACTTTTTGTGTTGATTGAAGCTGTTCAAAGACTTTCTTCCTAATTTGAAGTCGATTTTCAACATTTCTCATATATTTGAGTGAGTTTGCATCTAACTTTGTCAGATATCGTCGATTAACATCCATTGAAGCCCTTTGAGGTCGATTGTCACTTTGTGTTGATTGAAGATGTTCAAAGACTTTCTCTCTAATTTGAAGTCGATTTTCAACATTTCTCATATATTTGAGTGAGTTTGCATCTAACTTTGTCAGATATCGTCGATTAACATCCATTGAAGCCATTTGAGGTCGATTGTCACTTTGTGTTGATTGAAGATGTTCAAAGACTTTCTTTCTAATTTGAAGTCGATTTTCAACATATCTTATATATTTGAGTGAGCTTGCATCTAACTTTGTCAGATATCGTCGATTAACATCCATTGAAGCCCATTGAGGTCGATTGTCACTTTGTGTTGATTGAAGATTTTCAAAGTCTTTCTTCCTAATTTGAAATCGAATTTCAACATTTCTTATATATTCGAGTGAGTTTGCATCTAACTTTGTCAGATACCGTCGATTAACATCCATTGAAGCCCATTGAGGTCGATTGTCACTTTGTGTTGATTGAAAATTTTCAAAGTCTTTCTTCCTAATTTGAAGTCGAATTTCAACATTTCTTATATATTTGAGTGAGCTTGCATCTAACTTTGTCAGATACCGTCGATTAACATCCATTGAAGCCCATTGAGGTCGATTGTCACTTTGTGTTGATTGAAAATTTTCAAAGTCTTTCTTCCTAATTTGAAGTCGAATTTCAACATTTCTTATATATTTGAGTGAGCTTGCATCTAACTTTGTCAGATATCGTCGATTTACATCCATTGAAGCCCATTGAGGTCGATTGTCACTTTGTGTTGATTGAAGATTTTCAAAGTCTTTCTTCCTAATTTGAAGTCGAATTTCAACATTTCTTATATATTCGAGTGAGTTTGCATCTAACTTTGTCAGATATATCCGATTAATATCCATTGAAGCCCATTGAGGTCAACTGTCACTTTGTGTTGATTGAAAATTTTCAAAGTCTATCTTCCTAATTTGAAGTCGAATTTCAACATTTCTTATATATTCGAGTGAGTTTGCATCTAACTTTGTCAGATATCGTCGATTTACATCCATTGAAGCCCTTTGAGGTCGATTGTCACTTTGTGTTGATTGAAAATTTTTAAAGTCTATCTTCCTAATTTAAAGTCGAATTCCAACATTTCTCATATATTTGAGTGAGTTTGCATCTAACTTTTTCAGATATCGTCGATTAACATCCATTGAAGCCCATTGAGGTCGATTGTCACTTTGTGTTGATTGAAGATTTTCAAAGTCTTTCTTCCTAATTTGAAGTCGAATTTCAACATTTCTCATATATTTGACTGAGTTTGCATCTAACTTTGTCAGATATCGTCGATTAACATCCATTGAAGCCCTTTGAGGTCGATTGTCACTTTGTGTTGATTGGAAATTTTCAAAGTCTTTCTTCTTAATTTGAAGTCGAATTTCAACATTTCTTATATATTTAAGTGAGCTGGCATCTAACTTTGTCAGATATCGTCGATTAACATCCATTGAAGCCCTTTGAGGTCGATTGTCACTTTGTGTTGATTGAAAATTTTCAAAGTCTTTCTTTCTAATTTGAAGTCGAATTTCAACATTTCTCATATATTTGAGTGAGTTTGCATCTAACTTTGTCAGATATCGTCGATTAACATCCATTGAAGGCCTTTGAGGTCGATTGTCACTTTTTGTGTTGATTGAAGATGTTCAAAGACTTTCTTTCTAATTTGAAGTCGATTTTCAACATTTCTTATATATTTTAGTGAGCTTGCATCTAACTTTGTCAGATATCGTCGATTAACATCCACTGAAGCCCTTTGAGGTCGATTGTCACTTTGTGTTGATTGAAGATGTTCAAAGACTTTCTTTCTAATTTGAAGTCGATTTTCAACATTTCTTATATATTTGAGTGAGCTTGCATCTAACTTTGTCAGATATCGTCGATTAACATCCATTGAAGCCCTTTGAGGTCGATTGTCACTTTGTGTTGATTGAAGATGTTCAAAGACTTTCTTTCTAATTTGAAGTCGATTTTCAATATTTCTTATATATTTGAGTGAGCCTGCATCTAACTTTGTCAGATATCGTCGATTAACATCCATTGAAGCCCATTGAGGTCGATTGTCACTTTGTATTGATTGAAGATTTTCAAAGTCTTTCTTCCTAATTTGAAGTCGAATTTCAACATTTCTCATATATTTGAGTGAGTTTGCATCTAACTTTGTCAGATATCGTCGATTAACATCCATTGAAGCCCTTTGAGGTCGATTGTCACTTTGTGTTGATTGAAGATGTTCAAAGTCTTTCTTCCTAATTTGAAGTCGAATTTCAACATTTCTCATATATTTGAGTGAGTTGCATCTAACTTTATCAGATATCGTCGATTAACATCCATTGAAGCCCTTTGAGGTCGATTGTCACTTTGTGTTGATTGAAGATGTTCAAAGACTTTCTTCCTAATTTGAAGTCGATTTTCAACATTTCTCATATATTTGAGTGAGTTTGCATCTAACTTTGTCAGATATCGTCGATTAACATCCATTGAAGCCCTTTGAGGTCGATTGTCACTTTGTGTTAATTGAAGATGTTCAAAGACTTTCTTTCTAATTTGAAGTCGAATTTCAACATTTCTTATATATTTGAGTGAGCTTGCATCTAACTTTGTCAGATATCGTCGATTAACATCCATTGAAGCCCTTTGAGGTCGATTGTCACTTTGTGTTGATTGAAGATGTTCAAAGACTTTCTTTCTAATTTGAAGTCGATTTTCAACATTTCTTATATATTTGAGTGAGCCTGCATCTAACTTTGTCAGATATCGTCGATTAACATCCATTGAAGCTTATTGAGGTCGATTGTCACTTTGTGTTGATTGAAGATTTTCAAAGTCTTTCTTCCTAATTTGAAGTCGAATTTCAACATTTCTCATATATTTGACTGAGTTTGCATCTAACTTTGTCAGATATCGTCGATTAACATCCATTGAAGCCCTTTGAGGTCGATTGTCACTTTGTGTTGATTGGAAATTTTCAAAGTCTTTCTTCTTAATTTGAAGTCGAATTTCAACATTTCTTATATATTTAAGTGAGCTGGCATCTAACTTTGTCAGATATCGTCGATTAACATCCATTGAAGCCCTTTGAGGTCGATTGTCACTTTGTGTTGATTGAAAATTTTCAAAGTCTTTCTTTCTAATTTGAAGTCGAATTTCAACATTTCTCATATATTTGAGTGAGTTTGCATCTAACTTTGTCAGATATCGTCGATTAACATCCATTGAAGGCCTTTGAGGTCGATTGTCACTTTTTGTGTTGATTGAAGATGTTCAAAGACTTTCTTTCTAATTTGAAGTCGATTTTCAACATTTCTTATATATTTTAGTGAGCTTGCATCTAACTTTGTCAGATATCGTCGATTAACATCCACTGAAGCCCTTTGAGGTCGATTGTCACTTTGTGTTGATTGAAGATGTTCAAAGACTTTCTTTCTAATTTGAAGTCGATTTTCAACATTTCTTATATATTTGAGTGAGCTTGCATCTAACTTTGTCAGATATCGTCGATTAACATCCATTGAAGCCCTTTGAGGTCGATTGTCACTTTGTGTTGATTGAAGATGTTCAAAGACTTTCTTTCTAATTTGAAGTCGATTTTCAATATTTCTTATATATTTGAGTGAGCCTGCATCTAACTTTGTCAGATATCGTCGATTAACATCCATTGAAGCCCATTGAGGTCGATTGTCACTTTGTGTTGATTGAAGATTTTCAAAGTCTTTCTTCCTAATTTGAAGTCGAATTTCAACATTTCTCATATATTTGAGTGAGTTGCATCTAACTTTATCAGATATCGTCGATTAACATCCATTGAAGCCCTTTGAGGTCGATTGTCACTTTGTGTTGATTGAAGATGTTCAAAGACTTTCTTCCTAATTTGAAGTCGATTTTCAACATTTCTCATATATTTGAGTGAGTTTGCATCTAACTTTGTCAGATATCGTCGATTAACATCCATTGAAGCCCTTTGAGGTCGATTGTCACTTTGTGTTAATTGAAGATGTTCAAAGACTTTCTTTCTAATTTGAAGTCGAATTTCAACATTTCTTATATATTTGAGTGAGCTTGCATCTAACTTTGTCAGATATCGTCGATTAACATCCATTGAAGCCCTTTGAGGTCGATTGTCACTTTGTGTTGATTGAAGATGTTCAAAGACTTTCTTTCTAATTTGAAGTCGATTTTCAACATTTCTTATATATTTGAGTGAGCCTGCATCTAACTTTGTCAGATATCGTCGATTAACATCCATTGAAGCTTATTGAGGTCGATTGTCACTTTGTGTTGATTGAAGATTTTCAAAGTCTTTCTTCCTAATTTGAAGTCGAATTTCAACATTTCTCATATATTTGAGTGAGTTGCATCTAACTTTGTCAGATATCGTCGATTAACATCCATTGAAGCCCTTGGAGGTCGATTGTCACTTTGTGTTGATTGAAGATTTTCAAAGTCTTTCTTCCTAATTTGAAGTCGAATTTCAACATTTCTCATATATTTGAGTGAGTTGCATCTAACTTTGTCAGATATTGTCGATTTACATCCATTAAAGCCCTTGGAGGTCGATTGTCACTTTGTGTTGATTGAAAATTTTCAAAGTCTTTCTTCCTAATTTGAAGTCCAATTTCAACATTTCTTATATATTTAAGTGAGCTTCCATCTAACTTTGTCAGATATCGTCGATTTACATCCATTGAAGCCCTTTGAGGTCGATTGTCACTTTGTGTTAATTGAAAATTTTTAAAGTCGATCTTCCTAATTTAAAGTCGAATTTCAACATTTCTTATATATTTGAGTGAGCTTGCATCTAACTTTGTCAGATATCGTCGATTTACATCCATTAAAGCCCTTGGAGGTCGATTGTCACTTTGTGTTAATTGAAAATTTTTAAAGTCGATCTTCCTAATTTAAAGTCGAATTTCAACATTTCTTATATATTCGAGTGAGTTTGCATCTAACTTTGTCAGATACCGTCGATTAACATCCATTGAAGCCCATTGAGGTCGATTGTCACTTTGTGTTGATTGAAAATTTTCAAAGTCTTTCTTCCTAATTTAAAGTCGAATTTCAACATTTCTTATATATTTGAGTGAGCTTGCATCTAACTTTGTCAGATATCGTCGATTTACATCCATTGAAGCCCATTGAGGTCGATTGTCACTTTGTGTTGATTGAAGATTTTCAAAGTCTTTCTTCCTAATTTGAAGTCGAATTTCAACATTTCTTATATATTTGAGTGAGCTTGCATCTAACTTTGTCAGATATCGTCGATTTACATCCATTAAAGCCCTTGGAGGTCGATTGTCACTTTGTGTTAATTGAAAATTTTTAAAGTCGATCTTCCTAATTTAAAGTCGATTTTCAACATTTCTTATATATTTGAGTGAGCTTACATCTAACTTTGTCAGATATCGTCGATTAACATCCATTGAAGCCCTTTGAGGTCGATTGTCACTTTGTGTTGATTGAAGATGTTCAAAGACTTTCTTTCTAATTTGAAGTCGATTTTCAACATTTCTTATATATTTGAGTGAGCTTGCATCTAACTATGTCAGATATCGTCGATTAACATCCATTGAAGCCCATTGAGGTCGATTGTCACTTTGTGTTGATTGAAGATTTTCAAAGTCTTTCTTCCTAATTTGAAGTCGAATTTCAACATTTCTCATATATTTGAGTGAGTTTGCATCTAACTTTGTCAGATATCGTCGATTAACATCCATTGAAGCCCTTTGAGGTCGATTGTCACTTTGTGTTGATTGAAGATGTTCAAAGACTTTCTTTCTAATTTGAAGTCGATTTTCAACATTTCTTATATATTTGAGTGAGCTTGCATCTAACTATGTCAGATATCGTCGATTAACATCCATTGAAGCTCTTTGAGGTCGATTGTCACTTTTTGTGTTGATTGAAGATGTTCAAAGACTTTCTTCCTAATTTGAAGTCGATTTTCAACATTTCTTATATATTTGAGTGAGCTTGCATCTAACTTTGTCAGATATCGTCCATTAACATCCATTGAAGCCCATTGAGGTCGATTGTCACTTTGTGTTGATTGAAGATGTTCAAAGACTTTCTTTCTAATTTGAAGTCGATTTTCAACATTTCTTATATATTTGAGTGAGCTTGCATCTAACTATGTCAGATATCGTCGATTAACATCCATTGAAGCCCTTTGAGGTCGATTGTCACTTTGTGTTAATTGAAAATTTTTAAAGTCGATCTTCCTAATTTAAAGTCGAATTTCAACATTTCTTATATATTTGAGTGAGCTTGCATCTAACTTTGTCAGATATCGTCGATTAACATCCATTGAAGCCCTTTGAGGTCGATTGTCACTTTGTGTTGATTGAAGATGTTCAAAGACTTTCTTTCTAATTTGAAGTCGATTTTCAACATTTCTTATATATTTGAGTGAGCTTGCATCTAGCTTTGTCAGATATCGTCGATTAACATCCATTGAAGCCCATTGAGGTCGATTGTCACTTTGTATTGATTGAAGATTTTCAAAGTCTTTCTTCCTAATTTGAAGTCGAATTTCAACATTTCTCATATATTTGAGTGAGTTTGCATCTAACTTTGTCAGATATCGTCGATTAACATCCATTGAAGCCCTTTGAGGTCGATTGTCACTTTGTGTTGATTGAAGATGTTCAAAGTCTTTCTTCCTAATTTGAAGTCCAATTTCAACATTTCTTATATATTTAAGTGAGCTTCCATCTAACTTTGTCAGATATCGTCGATTTACATCCATTGAAGCCCTTTGAGGTCGATTGTCACTTTGTGTTAATTGAAAATTTTTAAAGTCGATCTTCCTAATTTAAAGTCGATTTTCAACATTTCTTATATATTTGAGTGAGCTTACATCTAACTTTGTCAGATATCGTCGATTAACATCCATTGAAGCCCTTTGAGGTCGATTGTCACTTTGTGTTGATTGAAGATGTTCAAAGACTTTCTTTCTAATTTGAAGTCGATTTTCAACATTTCTTATATATTTGAGTGAGCTTGCATCTAACTTTGTCAGATATCGTCGATTTACATCCATTGAAGCCCATTGATGTCAACTGTCACTTTGTGTTGATTGAAAATTTTCAAAGTCTATCTTCCTAATTTGAAATCGATTTTCAACATTTCTTATATATTTGAGTGAGTTTGCATCTAACTTTGTCAGATATCGTCGATTAACATCCATTGAAGCCCTTTGAGGTCGATTGTCACTTTTTGTGTTGATTGAAGATGTTCAAAGACTTTCTTCCTAATTTGAAGTCGATTTTCAACATTTCTTATATATTTGAGTGAGCTTGCATCTAACTTTGTCAGATATCGTCCATTAACATCCATTGAAGCCCATTGAGGTCGATTGTCACTTTGTGTTGATTGAAGATTTTCAAAGTCTATCGTCCTAATTTGAAGTCGAATTTTAACATTTCTCATATATTTGAGTGAGTTTGCATCTAACTTTGTCAGATATCGTCGATTAACATCCATTGAAGCCCTTTGAGGTCGATTGTCACTTTGTGTTGATTGAAGATGTTCAAAGACTTTCTTTCTAATTTGAAGTCGATTTTCAACATTTCTTATATATTTGAAAGAGCTTGCATCTAACTTTGTCAGATACCGTCGATTAACATCCATTGAAGCCCATTGAGGTCGATTGTCACTTTGTGTTGATTGAAAATTTTCAAAGTCTTTCTTCCTAATTTGAAGTCGAATTTCAACATTTCTTATATATTTGAGTGAGCTTGCATCTAACTTTGTCAGATATCGTCGATTTACATCCATTGAAGCCCATTGAGGTCGATTGTCACTTTGTGTTGATTGAAGATTTTCAATGTCTTTCTTCCTAATTTGAAGTCGAATTTCAACATTTCTCATATATTTGAGTGGATTTGCATCTAACTTTGTCAGATATATTCGATTAATATCCATTGAAGCCAATTGATGTCAACTGTCACTTTGTGTTGATTGAAAATTTTCAAAGTCTATCTTCCTAATTTGAAGTCGATTTTCAACATTTCTTATATATTTGAGTGAGCTTACATCTAACTTTGTCAGATATCGTCGATTAACATCCATTGAAGCCCATTGAGGTCGATTGTCACTTTGTGTTGATTGAAGATGTTCAAAGACTTTCTTTCTAATTTGAAGTCGATTTTCAACATTTCTTATATATTTAAGTGAGCTTGCATCTAACTTTGTCAGATATCGTCCATTAACATCCATTGAAGCCCATTGAGGTCGATTGTCACTTTGTGTTGATTGAAGATTTTCAAAGTCTTTCTTCCTAATTTGAAGTCGAATTTCAACATTTCTCATATATTTGAGTGAGTTTGCATCTAACTTTGTCAGATATCGTCGATTAACATCCATTGAAGCCCTTTGAGGTCGATTGTCACTTTTTGTGTTGATTGAAGATGTTCAAAGACTTTCTTCCTAATTTGAAGTCGATTTTCAACATTTCTTATATATTTGAGTGAGCTTGCATCTAACTTTGTCAGATATCGTCCATTAACATCCATTGAAGCCCATTGAGGTCGATTGTCACTTTGTGTTGATTGAAGATTTTCAAAGTCTTTCTTCCTAATTTGAAGTCGAATTTCAACATTTCTCATATATTTGAGTGAGTTTGCATCTAACTTTGTCAGATATCGTCGATTAACATCCATTGAAGCCCTTTGAGGTCGATTGTCACTTTTTGTGTTGATTGAAGATGTTCAAAGACTTTCTTCCTAATTTGAAGTCGATTTTCAACATTTCTTATATATTTGAGTGAGCTTGCATCTAACTTTGTCAGATATCGTCCATTAACATCCATTGAAGCCCATTGAGGTCGATTGTCACTTTGTGTTGATTGAAGATTTTCAAAGTCTTTTTTCCTAATTTGAAGTCGAATTTTAACATTTCTCATATATTTGAGTGAGTTTGCATCTAACTTTGTCAGATATCGTCGATTAACATCCATTGAAGCCCTTTGAGGACGATTGTCACTTTGTGTTGATTGAAGATGTTCAAAGACTTTCTTTCTAATTTGAAGTCGATTCTCAACATTTCTTATATATTTGAGTGAGCTTGCATCTAACTTTGTCAGATATCGTCGATTAACATCCATTGAAGCCCATTGAGGTCGATTGTCACTTTGTGTTGATTGAAGATTTTCAATGTCTTTCTTCCTAATTTGAAGTCGAATTTCAACATTTCTCATATATTTGAGTGGATTTGCATCTAACTTTGTCAGATATATTCGATTAATATCCATTGAAGCCAATTGATGTCAACTGTCACTTTGTGTTGATTGAAAATTTTCAAAGTCTATCTTCCTAATTTGAAGTCGATTTTCAACATTTCTTATATATTTGAGTGAGCTTACATCTAACTTTGTCAGATATCGTCGATTAACATCCATTGAAGCCCATTGAGGTCGATTGTCACTTTGTGTTGATTGAAGATGTTCAAAGACTTTCTTTCTAATTTGAAGTCGATTTTCAACATTTCTTATATATTTAAGTGAACTTGCATCTAACTTTGTCAGATATCGTCGATTAACATCCATTGAAGCCCTTTGAGGTCGATTGTCACTTTGTGTTTATTGAAAATTTTCAAAGTCTTTCTTCCTAATTTGAAGTCGAATTTCAACATTTCTCATATATTTGAGTGAGTTTGCATCTAACTTTGTCAGATATCGTCGATTAACATCCATTGAAGCCCTTTGAGGTCGATTGTCACTTTTTGTGTTGATTGAAGATGTTCAAAGACTTTCTTCCTAATTTGAAGTCGATTTTTAACATTTCTTATATATTTGAGTGAGCTTGCATCTAACTTTGTCAGATATCGTCCATTAACATCCATTGAAGCCCATTGAGGTCGATTGTCACTTTGTGTTGATTGAAGATTTTCAAAGTCTTTTTTCCTAATTTGAAGTCGAATTTTAACATTTCTCATATATTTGAGTGAGTTTGCATCTTACTTTGTCAGATATCGTCGATTAACATCCATTGAAGCCCTTTGAGGACGATTGTCACTTTGTGTTGATTGAAGATGTTCAAAGACTTTCTTTCTAATTTGAAGTCGATTTTCAACATTTCTTATATATTTGAGTGAGATTGCATCTAACTTTGTCAGATATCGTCGATTAACATCCATTGAAGCCCATTGAGGTCGATTGTCACTTTGTGTTGATTGAAGATTTTCAAAGTCTTTCTTCCTAATTTGAAGTCGAATTTCAACATTTCTCATATATTTGAGTGAGCTTGCATCTAACTTTGTCAGATATCGTCGATTAACATCCATTGAATCCCTTTGAGGTCGATTGTCACTTTGTGTTGATTGAAGATGTTCAAAGACTTCCTTTCTAATTTGAAGTCGATTTTCAACATTTCTTATATATTTGAGTGAGCTTGCATCTAACTTTGTCAGATATCGTCGATTAACATCCATTGAAGCCCTTTGAGGTCGATTGTCACTTTGTGTTGATTGAAGATATTCAAAGACTTTCTTTCTAATTTGAAGTCGATTTTCAACATTTCTTATATATTTGAGTGAGCTTGCATCTAACTTTGTCAGATATCGTCGATTAACATCCATTGAAGCCCTTTGAGGTCGATTGTCACTTTGTGTTGATAGAAGATGTTCAAAGACTTTCTTTCTAATTTGAAGTCGATTTTCAACATTTCTTATATATTTAAGTGAGCTTGCATCTAACTTTGTCAGATATCGTCGATTAACATCCATTGAAGCCCTTTGAGGTCGATTGTCACTTTGTGTTGATTGAAAATTTTCAAAGTCTTTCTTCCTAATTTGGAGTCGAATTTCAACATTTCTCATATATTTGAGTGAGTTTGCATCTAACTTTGTCAGATATCGTCGATTAACATCCATTGAAGCCCTTTGAGGTCGATTGTCACTTTTTGAGTTGATTGAAGATGTTCAAAGACTTTCTTCCTAATTTGAAGTCGATTTTCAACATTTCTTATATATTTGAGTGAGCTTGCATCTAACTTTGTCAGATATCGTCCATTAACATCCATTGAAGCCCATTGAGGTCGATTGTCACTTTGTGTTGATTGAAGATTTTCAAAGTTTTTTTTCCTAATTTGAAGTCGAATTTTAACATTTCTCATATATTTGAGTGAGTTTGCATCTAAATTTGTCAGATATCGTCGATTAACATCCATTGAAGCCCTTTGAGGTCGATTGTCACTTTGTGTTGATTGAAGATGTTCAAAGACTTTCTTTCTAATTTGAAGTCGATTTTCAACATTTCTTATATATTTGAGTGAGCTTGCATCTAACTTTGTCAGATATCGTCGATTAACATCCATTGAAGCCCATGAGGTCGATTGTCACTTTGTGTTGATTGAAGATTTTCAAAGTCTTTCTTCCTAATTTGAAGTCGAATTTCAACATTCCTCATATATTTGAGTGAGTTGCATCTAACTTTGTCAGATATCGTCGATTTACATCCATTGAAGCCCTTGGAGGTCGATTGTCACTTTGTGTTGATTGAAAATTTTCAAAGTCTTTCTTCCTAATTTGAAGTCGAATTTCAACATTTCTCATATATTTAAGTGAGTTTGCATCTAACTTTGTCAGATATCGTCGATTAACATCCATTGAATCCCTTTGAGGTCGATTGTCACTTTGTGTTGATTGAAGATGTTCAAAGACTTCCTTTCTAATTTGAAGTCGATTTTCAACATTTCTTTTATATTTGAGTGAGCTTGCATCTAACTTTGTCAGATATCGTCGATTAACATCCATTGAAGCCCTTTGAGGTCGATTGTCACTTTGTGTTGATTGAAGATGTTCAAAGACTTTCTTTCTAATTTGAAGTCGATTTTCAACATTTCTCATATATTTGAGTGAGCTTGCATCTAACTTTGTCAGATATCGTCGATTAACATCCATTGAAGCCCTTTGAGGTCGATTGTCACTTTGTGTTGATTGAAGATGTTCAAAGACTTTCTTTTTAATTTGAAGTCGATTTTCAACATTTCTTATATATTTAAGTGAGCTTGCATCTAACTTTGTCAGATATCGTCGATTAACATCCATTGAAGCCCTTTGAGGTCGATTGTCACTTTGTGTTGATTGAAAATTTTCAAAGTCTTTCTTCCTAATTTGAAGTCGAATTTCAACATTTCTCATATATTTGAGTGAGTTTGCATCTAACTTTGTCAGATATCGTCGATTAACATCCATTGAAGCCCTTTGAGGTCGATTGTCACTTTTTGTGTTGATTGAAGATGTTCAAAGACTTTCTTCCTAATTTGAAGTCGATTTTCAACATTTCTTATATATTTGAGTGAGCTTGCATCTAACTTTGTCAGATATCGTCCATTAACATCCATTGAAGCCCATTGAGGTCGATTGTCACTTTGTGTTGATTGAAGATTTTCAAAGTCTTTTTTCCTAATTTGAAGTCGAATTTTAACATTTCTCATATATTTGAGTGAGTTTGCATCTAACTTTGTCAGATATCGTCGATTAACATCCATTGAAGCCCTTTGAGGTCGATTGTCACTTTGTGTTGATTGAAGATGTTCAAAGACTTTCTTTCTAATTTGAAGTCGATTTTCAACATTTCTTATATATTTGAGTGAGCTTGCATCTAACTTTGTCAGATATCGTCGATTAACATCCATTGAAGCCCATTGAGGTCGATTGTCACTTTGTGTTGATTGAAGATTTTCAAAGTCTTTCTTCCTAATTTGAAGTCGAATTTCAACATTCCTCATATATTTGAGTGAGTTGCATCTAACTTTGTCAGATATCGTCGATTTACATCCATTGAAGCCCTTGGAGGTCGATTGTCACTTTGTGTTGATTGAAAATTTTCAAAGTCTTTCTTCCTAATTTGAAGTCGAATTTCAACATTTCTCATATATTTAAGTGAGCTTGCATCTAACTTTGTCAGATATCGTCGATTTACATCCATTGAAGCCCTTTGAGGTCGATTGTCACTTTGTGTTAATTGAAAATTTTTAAAGTCGATCTTCCTAATTTAAAGTCGAATTTCAACATTTCTTATATATTCGAGTGAGTTTGCATCTAACTTTGTCAGATACCGTCGATTAACATCCATTGAAGCCCATTGAGGTCGATTGTCACTTTGTGTTGATTGAAGATTTTCAAAGTCTTTCTTCCTAATTTGAAGTCGAATTTCAACATTTCTCATATATTTAAGTGAGCTTGCATCTAACTTTGTCAGATATCGTCGATTTACATCCATTGAAGCCCTTTCAGGTCGATTGTCACTTTGTGTTGATTGAAAATTTTTAAAGTCGATCTTCCTAATTTAAAGTCGAATTTCAACATTTCTTATATATTCGAGTGAGTTTGCATCTAACTTTGTCAGATATCGTCGATTTACATCCATTGAAGCCCATTGAGGTCGATTGTCACTTTGTGTTGATTGAAAATTTTCAAAGTCTTTCTTCCTAATTTGAAGTCGAATTTCAACATTTCTTATATATGGGTGATTCCGTTCTAACTGTGATTTTTTGTATTCAAAATTTCAAGATTTTAAAATTTAACTTTTCTAACTTTTTTATGCATATTATTCATCTATTTTACTGTAAAAATAAAACTCTAAGAGGAATTTACTACAACTTCAAAGTATCACGAGCAAGACACAAATGTCGGATTTTGAGTTCCACGGTACTGACTCATTTATCCACGGTACTGACATGGTAACTTAAGATATTAAACAACAAGTGCATCAATTTTCCTCAGTTTGATCATAAACATTAGAATTTATAAGGTAATTAGTTTAAATCATTTGTTACGACAAAAAAAATTAATAATTTATCGGTAAATTCTAGGAATGGACATGACACGGTACTGACATGGTAACTTAAGATATTAAACAACAAGTGCATCAATTTTCCTCAGTTTGATCATAAACATTAGAATTTATAAGGTAATTAGTTTAAATCATTTGTTACGACAAAAAAAATTAATAATTTATCGGTAAATTCTAGGAATGGACATGACACGGTACTGACATTCAAGTGATGTAGTATAAGTTTTCTTTAAGTGGCAAGTTATATTGTATAAAAATAATGTTTAAATATCTTAAGAATTATTCAATTAACACAAAATTTTTATTAATTGATTATTAATTAATGACTAGTACAAAAAAACAATACAGGACATTGAATATCACAGTTAGAATGGAATCACCCATATTTGAGTGAGCTTGCATCTAACTTTGTCAGATATCGTCGATTTACATCCATTGAATCCCTTTGAGGTTGATTGTCACTTTGTGTTGATTGAAGATGTTCAAAGACTTCCTTTCTAATTTGAAGTCGATTTTCAACATTTCTTATATATTTGAGTGAGCTTGCATCTAACTTTGTCAGATATCGTCGATTAACATCCATTGAATCCCTTTGAGGTCGATTGTCACTTTGTGTTGATTGAAGATGTTCAAAGACTTCCTTTCTAATTTGAAGTCGATTTTCAACATTTCTTATATATTTGAGTGAGCTTGCATCTAACTTTGTCAGATATCGTCGATTAACATCCATTGAAGCCCTTTGAGGTCGATTGTCACTTTGTGTTGATTGAAGATGTTCAAAGACTTTCTTTCTAATTTGAAGTCGAATTTCAACATTTCTTATATATGGGTGATTCCGTTCTAACTGTGATTTTTTGTATTCAAAATTTCAAGATTTTAAAATTTAACTTTTCTAACTTTTTTATGCATATTATTCATCTATTTTACTGTAAAAATAAAACTCTAAGAGGAATTTACTACAACTTCAAAGTATCACGAGCAAGACACAAATGTCGGATTTTGAGTTCCACGGTACTGACTCATTTATCCACGGTACTGACATGGTAACTTAAGATATTAAACAACAAGTGCATCAATTTTCCTCAGTTTGATCATAAACATTAGAATTTATAAGGTAATTAGTTTAAATCATTTGTTACGACACAAAAAATTAATAATTTATCGGTAAATTCTAGGAATGGACATGACACGGTACTGACATGGTAACTTAAGATATTAAACAACAAGTGCATCAATTTTCCTCAGTTTGATCATAAACATTAGAATTTATAAGGTAATTAGTTTAAATCATTTGTTACGACAAAAAAAATTAATAATTTATCGGTAAATTCTAGGAATGGACATGACACGGTACTGACATTCAAGTGATGTAGTATAAGTTTTCTTTAAGTGGCAAGTTATATTGTATAAAAATAATGTTTAAATATCTTAAGAATTATTCAATTAACACAAAATTTTTATTAATTGATTATTAATTAATGACTAGTACAAAAAAACAATACAGGACATTGAATATCACAGTTAGAATGGAATCACCCATATTTGAGTGAGCTTGCATCTAACTTTGTCAGATATCGTCGATTTACATCCATTGAATCCCTTTGAGGTTGATTGTCACTTTGTGTTGATTGAAGATGTTCAAAGACTTCCTTTCTAATTTGAAGTCGATTTTCAACATTTCTTATATATTTGAGTGAGCTTGCATCTAACTTTGTCAGATATCGTCGATTAACATCCATTGAATCCCTTTGAGGTCGATTGTCACTTTGTGTTGATTGAAGATGTTCAAAGACTTCCTTTCTAATTTGAAGTCGATTTTCAACATTTCTTATATATTTGAGTGAGCTTGCATCTAACTTTGTCAGATATCGTCGATTAACATCCATTGAAGCCCTTTGAGGTCGATTGTCACTTTGTGTTGATTGAAGATGTTCAAAGACTTTCTTTCTAATTTGAAGTCGATTTTCAACATTTCTTATATATTTGAGTGAGCTTGCATCTAACTTTGTCAGATATCGTCGATTAACATCCATTGAAGCCCTTTGAGGTCGATTGTCACTTTGTGTTGATTGAAGATGTTCAAAGACTTTCTTTCTAATTTGAAGTTGATTTTCAACATTTCTTATATATTTAAGTGAGCTTGCATCTAACTTTGTCAGATATCGTCGATTAACATCCATTGAAGCCCTTTGAGGTCGATTGTCACTTTGTGTTGATTGAAAATTTTCAAAGTCTTTCTTCCTAATTTGAAGTCGAATTTCAACATTTCTCATATATTTGAGTGAGTTTGCATCTAACTTTGTCAGATATCGTCGATTAACATCTATTGAAGCCCTTTGAGGTCGATTGTCACTTTTTGTGTTGATTGAAGATGTTCAAAGACTTTCTTTCTAATTTGAAGTCGATTTTCAACATTTCTTATATATTTGAGTGAGCTTGCATCTAACTTTGTCAGATATCGTCGATTAACATCCATTGAAGCCCTTTGAGGTCGATTGTCACTTTGTGTTGATTGAAGATGTTCAAAGACTTTCTTCCTAATTTGAAGTCGAATTTCAACATTTCTCATATATTTGAGTGAGTTTGCATCTAACTTTGTCAGATATCGTCGATTAACATCCATTGAAGCCCTTTGAGATCGATGGTCACTTTGTGTTGATTGAAGATGTTCAAAGACTTTCTTTCTAATTTGAAGTCGATTTTCAACATTTCTTATATATTTGAGTGAGCTTGCATCTAACTTTGTCAGATATCGTCGATTAACATCCATTGAAGCCCTTTGAGGTCGATTGTCACTTTGTGTTGATTGAAGATGTTCAAAGACTTTCTTCCTAATTTGAAGTCGAATTTCAACATTTCTCATATATTTGAGTGAGTTTGCATCTAACTTTGTCAGATATCGTCGATTAACATCCATTGAAGCCCTTTGAGATCGATGGTCACTTTGTGTTGATTGAAGATGTTCAAAGACTTTCTTTCTAATTTGAAGTCGATTTTCAACATTTCTTATATATTTGAGTGAGCTTGCATCTAACTTTGTCAGATATCGTCGATTAACATCCATTGAAGCCCTTTGAGGTCGATTGTCACTTTGTGTTGATTGAAGATGTTCAAAGACTTTCTTCCTAATTTGAAGTCGAATTTCAACATTTCTCATATATTTGAGTGAGTTTGCATCTAACTTTGTCAGATATCGTCGATTAACATCCATTGAAGCCCTTTGAGGTCGATTGTCACTTTTTGTGTTGATTGATGATTTTCAAAGTCTTTTTTCCTAATTTGAAGTCGAATTTTAACATTTCTCATATATTTAAGTGAGTTTGCATCTAACTTTGTCAGATATCGTCGATTAACATCCATTGAAGCCCTTTGAGGTCGATTGTCACTTTTTGTGTTGATTGAAGATTTTCAAAGTCTTTTTTCCTAATTTGAAGTCGAATTTTAACATTTCTTATATATTTAAGTGAGCTTGCATCTAACTTTGTCAGATATCGTCGATTAACATCCATTGAAGCCCTTTGAGGTCGATTGTCACTTTGTGTTGATTGAAGATTTTCAAAGTCTTTTTTCCTAATTTGAAGTCGAATTTTAACATTTCTCATATATTTGAGTGAGTTTGCATCTAACTTTGTCAGATATCGTCGATTAACATCCATTGAAGCCCTTTGAGGTCGATTGTCACTTTGTGTTGATTGAAGATGTTCAAAGACTTTCTTTCTAATTTGAAAACGATTTTCAACATTTCTTATATATTTGAGTGAGCTTGCATCTAACTTTGTCAGATATCGTCGATTAACATCCATTGAAGCCCATTGAGGTCGATTGTCACTTTGTGTTGATTGAAGATTTTCAAAGTCTTTCTTCCTAATTTGAAGTCGAATTTCAACATTCCTCATATATTTGAGTGAGTTGCATCTAACTTTGTCAGATATCGTCGATTTACATCCATTGAAGCCCTTTGAGGTCGATTGTCACTTTGTGTTAATTGAAAATTTTTAAAGTCGATCTTCCTAATTTAAAGTCGAATTTCAACATTTCTTATATATTCGAGTGAGTTTGCATCTAACTTTGTCAGATATCGTCGATTAACATCTATTGAAGCCCTTTGAGGTCGATTGTCACTTTTTGTGTTGATTGAAGATGTTCAAAGACTTTCTTTCTAATTTGAAGTCGATTTTCAACATTTCTTATATATTTGAGTGAGCTTGCATCTAACTTTGTCAGATATCGTCGATTAACATCCATTGAAGCCCTTTGAGGTCGATTGTCACTTTGTGTTGATTGAAGATGTTCAAAGACTTTCTTCCTAATTTGAAGTCGAATTTCAACATTTCTCATATATTTGAGTGAGTTTGCATCTAACTTTGTCAGATATCGTCGATTAACATCCATTGAAGCCCTTTGAGATCGATGGTCACTTTGTGTTGATTGAAGATGTTCAAAGACTTTCTTTCTAATTTGAAGTCGATTTTCAACATTTCTTATATATTTGAGTGAGCTTGCATCTAACTTTGTCAGATATCGTCGATTAACATCCATTGAAGCCCTTTGAGGTCGATTGTCACTTTGTGTTGATTGAAGATGTTCAAAGACTTTCTTCCTAATTTGAAGTCGAATTTCAACATTTCTCATATATTTGAGTGAGTTTGCATCTAACTTTGTCAGATATCGTCGATTAACATCCATTGAAGCCCTTTGAGGTCGATTGTCACTTTTTGTGTTGATTGATGATTTTCAAAGTCTTTTTTCCTAATTTGAAGTCGAATTTTAACATTTCTCATATATTTAAGTGAGTTTGCATCTAACTTTGTCAGATATCGTCGATTAACATCCATTGAAGCCCTTTGAGGTCGATTGTCACTTTGTGTTGATTGAAGATTTTCAAAGTCTTTTTTCCTAATTTGAAGTCGAATTTTAACATTTCTCATATATTTGAGTGAGTTTGCATCTAACTTTGTCAGATATCGTCGATTAACATCCATTGAAGCCCTTTGAGGTCGATTGTCACTTTGTGTTGATTGAAGATGTTCAAAGACTTTCTTCCTAATTTGAAGTCGAATTTCAACATTTCTCATATATTTGAGTGAGTTTGCATCTAACTTTGTCAGATATCGTCGATTAACATCCATTGAAGCCCTTTGAGGTCGATTGTCACTTTTTGTGTTGATTGAAGATTTTCAAAGTCTTTTTTCCTAATTTGAAGTCGAATTTTAACATTTCTTATATATTTAAGTGAGCTTGCATCTAACTTTGTCAGATATCGTCGATTAACATCCATTGAAGCCCTTTGAGGTCGATTGTCACTTTGTGTTGATTGAAGATTTTCAAAGTCTTTTTTCCTAATTTGAAGTCGAATTTTAACATTTCTCATATATTTGAGTGAGTTTGCATCTAACTTTGTCAGATATCGTCGATTAACATCCATTGAAGCCCTTTGAGGTCGATTGTCACTTTGTGTTGATTGAAGATGTTCAAAGACTTTCTTTCTAATTTGAAAACGATTTTCAACATTTCTTATATATTTGAGTGAGCTTGCATCTAACTTTGTCAGATATCGTCGATTAACATCCATTGAAGCCCATTGAGGTCGATTGTCACTTTGTGTTGATTGAAGATTTTCAAAGTCTTTCTTCCTAATTTGAAGTCGAATTTCAACATTCCTCATATATTTGAGTGAGTTGCATCTAACTTTGTCAGATATCGTCGATTTACATCCATTGAAGCCCTTGGAAGTCCATTGTCACTTTGTGTTGATTGAAAATTTTCAAAGTCTTTCTTCCTAATTTGAAGTCGAATTTCAACATTTCTCATATATTTAAGTGAGCTTGCATCTAACTTTGTCAGATATCGTCGATTTACATCCATTGAAGCCCTTTGAGGTCGATTGTCACTTTGTGTTAATTGAAAATTTTTAAAGTCGATCTTCCTAATTTAAAGTCGAATTTCAACATTTCTTATATATTCGAGTGAGTTTGCATCTAACTTTGTCAGATACCGTCGATTAACATCCATTGAAGCCCATTGAGGTCAATTGTCACTTTGTGTTGATTGAAAATTTTCAAAGTCTTTCTTCCTAATTTGAAGTCGAATTTCAACATTTCTCATATATTTGAGTGAGTTTGCATCTAACTTTTTCAGATATCGTCGATTAACATCCATTGAAGCCCATTGAGGTCGATTGTCACTTTGTGTTGATTGAAGATTTTCAAAGTCTTTCTTCCTAATTTGAAGTCGAATTTCAACATTCCTCATATATTTGAGTGAGTTGCATCTAACTTTGTCAGATATCGTCGATTTACATCCATTGAAGCCCTTGGAGGTCCATTGTCACTTTGTGTTGATTGAAAATTTTCAAAGTCTTTCTTCCTAATTTGAAGTCGAATTTCAACATTTCTCATATATTTAAGTGAGCTTGCATCTAACTTTGTCAGATATCGTCGATTTACATCCATTGAAGCCCTTTGAGGTCGATTGTCACTTTGTGTTGATTGAAGATGTTCAAAGACTTTCTTTCTAATTTGAAGTCGATTTTCAACATTTCTTATATATTTGAGTGAGCTTGCATCTAACTTTGTCAGATATCGTCGATTAACATCCATTGAAGCCCTTTGAGGTCGATTGTCACTTTGTGTTGATTGAAGATGTTCAAAGACTTTCTTTCTAATTTGAAGTCGATTTTCAACATTTCTTATATATTTAAGTGAGCTTGCATCTAACTTTGTCAGATATCGTCGATTAACATCCATTGAAGCCCTTTGAGGTCGATTGTCACTTTGTGTTGATTGAAAATTTTCAAAGTCTTTCTTCCTAATTTGAAGTCGAATTTCAACATTTCTCATATATTTGAGTGAGTTTGCATCTAACATTGTCAGATATCGTCGATTAACATCCATTGAAGCCCTTTGAGGTCGATTGTCACTTTTTGTGTTGATTGAAGATGTTCAAAGACTTTCTTCCTAATTTGAAGTCGATTTTCAACATTTCTTATATATTTGAGTGAGCTTGCATCTAACTTTGTCAGATATCGTCGATTAACATCCATTGAAGCCCATTGAGGTCGATTGTCACTTTGTGTTGATTGAAGATTTTCAAAGTCTTTCTTCCTAATTTGAAGTCGAATTTCAACATTTCTCATATATTTGAGTGAGTTGCATCTAACTTTGTCAGATATCGTCGATTAACATCCATTGAAGCCCTTTGAGATCGATGGTCACTTTGTGTTGATTGAAGATGTTCAAAGACTTTCTTTCTAATTTGAAGTCGATTTTCAACATTTCTTATATATTTTAGTGAGCTTGCATCTAACTTTGTCAGATATCGTCGATTAACATCCATTGAAGCCCTTTGAGGTCGATTGTCACTTTGTGTTGATTGAAGATGTTCAAAGACTTTCTTCCTAATTTGAAGTCGAATTTCAACATTTCTCATATATTTGAGTGAGTTTGCATCTAACTTTGTCAGATATCGTCGATTAACATCCATTGAAGCCCTTTGAGGTCGATTGTCACTTTTTGTGTTGATTGATGATTTTCAAAGTCTTTTTTCCTAATTTGAAGTCGAATTTTAACATTTCTCATATATTTGAGTGAGTTTGCATCTAACTTTGTCAGATATCGTCGATTAACATCCATTGAAGCCCTTTGAGGTCGATTGTAACTTTGTGTTGATTGAAGATTTTCAAAGTCTTTTTTCCTAATTTGAAGTCGAATTTTAACATTTCTCATATATTTGAGTGAGTTTGCATCTAACTTTGTCAGATATCGTCGATTAACATCCATTGAAGCCCTTTGAGGTCGATTGTCACTTTGTGTTGATTGAAGATGTTCAAAGACTTTCTTCCTAATTTGAAGTCGAATTTCAACATTTCTCATATATTTGAGTGAGTTTGCATCTAACTTTGTCAGATATCGTCGATTAACATCCATTGAAGCCCTTTGAGGTCGATTGTCACTTTGTGTTGATTGAAGATGTTCAAAGACTTTCTTCCTAATTTGAAGTCGAATTTCAACATTTCTCATATATTTGAGTGAGTTTGCATCTAACTTTGTCAGATATCGTCGATTAACATCCATTGAAGCCCTTTGAGGTCGATTGTCACTTTTTGTGTTGATTGAAGATTTTCAAAGTCTTTTTTCCTAATTTGAAGTCGAATTTTAACATTTCTTATATATTTAAGTGAGCTTGCATCTAACTTTGTCAGATATCGTCGATTAACATCCATTGAAGCCCTTTGAGGTCGATTGTCACTTTGTGTTGATTGAAGATTTTCAAAGTCTTTTTTCCTAATTTGAAGTCGAATTTTAACATTTCTCATATATTTGAGTGAGTTTGCATCTAACTTTGTCAGATATCGTCGATTAACATCCATTGAAGCCCTTTGAGGTCGATTGTCACTTTGTGTTGATTGAAGATGTTCAAAGACTTTCTTTCTAATTTGAAAACGATTTTCAACATTTCTTATATATTTGAGTGAGCTTGCATCTAACTTTGTCAGATATCGTCGATTGACATCCATTGAAGCCCATTGAGGTCGATTGTCACTTTGTGTTGATTGAAGATTTTCAAAGTCTTTCTTCCTAATTTGAAGTCGAATTTCAACATTCCTCATATATTTGAGTGAGTTGCATCTAACTTTGTCAGATATCGTCGATTTACATCCATTGAAGCCCTTGGAGGTCCATTGTCACTTTGTGTTGATTGAAAATTTTCAAAGTCTTTCTTCCTAATTTGAAGTCGAATTTCAACATTTCTCATATATTTAAGTGAGCTTGCATCTAACTTTGTCAGATATCGTCGATTAACATCCATTGAAGCCCTTTGAGGTCGATTGTCACTTTGTGTTGATTGAAGATGTTCAAAGACTTTCTTCCTAATTTGAAGTCGAATTTCAACATTTCTCATATATTTGAGTGAGTTTGCATCTAACTTTGTCAGATATCGTCGATTAACATCCATTGAAGCCCTTTGAGGTCGATTGTCACTTTTTGTGTTGATTGATGATTTTCAAAGTCTTTTTTCCTAATTTGAAGTCGAATTTTAACATTTCTCATATATTTAAGTGAGTTTGCATCTAACTTTGTCAGATATCGTCGATTAACATCCATTGAAGCCCTTTGAGGTCGATTGTCACTTTGTGTTGATTGAAGATTTTCAAAGTCTTTTTTCCTAATTTGAAGTCGAATTTTAACATTTCTCATATATTTGAGTGAGTTTGCATCTAACTTTGTCAGATATCGTCGATTAACATCCATTGAAGCCCTTTGAGGTCGATTGTCACTTTGTGTTGATTGAAGATGTTCAAAGACTTTCTTCCTAATTTGAAGTCGAATTTCAACATTTCTCATATATTTGAGTGAGTTTGCATCTAACTTTGTCAGATATCGTCGATTAACATCCATTGAAGCCCTTTGAGGTCGATTGTCACTTTTTGTGTTGATTGAAGATTTTCAAAGTCTTTTTTCCTAATTTGAAGTCGAATTTTAACATTTCTTATATATTTAAGTGAGCTTGCATCTAACTTTGTCAGATATCGTCGATTAACATCCATTGAAGCCCTTTGAGGTCGATTGTCACTTTGTGTTGATTGAAGATTTTCAAAGTCTTTTTTCCTAATTTGAAGTCGAATTTTAACATTTCTCATATATTTGAGTGAGTTTGCATCTAACTTTGTCAGATATCGTCGATTAACATCCATTGAAGCCCTTTGAGGTCGATTGTCACTTTGTGTTGATTGAAGATGTTCAAAGACTTTCTTTCTAATTTGAAAACGATTTTCAACATTTCTTATATATTTGAGTGAGCTTGCATCTAACTTTGTCAGATATCGTCGATTAACATCCATTGAAGCCCATTGAGGTCGATTGTCACTTTGTGTTGATTGAAGATTTTCAAAGTCTTTCTTCCTAATTTGAAGTCGAATTTCAACATTCCTCATATATTTGAGTGAGTTGCATCTAACTTTGTCAGATATCGTCGATTTACATCCATTGAAGCCCTTGGAAGTCCATTGTCACTTTGTGTTGATTGAAAATTTTCAAAGTCTTTCTTCCTAATTTGAAGTCGAATTTCAACATTTCTCATATATTTAAGTGAGCTTGCATCTAACTTTGTCAGATATCGTCGATTTACATCCATTGAAGCCCTTTGAGGTCGATTGTCACTTTGTGTTAATTGAAAATTTTTAAAGTCGATCTTCCTAATTTAAAGTCGAATTTCAACATTTCTTATATATTCGAGTGAGTTTGCATCTAACTTTGTCAGATACCGTCGATTAACATCCATTGAAGCCCATTGAGGTCAATTGTCACTTTGTGTTGATTGAAAATTTTCAAAGTCTTTCTTCCTAATTTGAAGTCGAATTTCAACATTTCTCATATATTTGAGTGAGTTTGCATCTAACTTTTTCAGATATCGTCGATTAACATCCATTGAAGCCCATTGAGGTCGATTGTCACTTTGTGTTGATTGAAGATTTTCAAAGTCTTTCTTCCTAATTTGAAGTCGAATTTCAACATTCCTCATATATTTGAGTGAGTTGCATCTAACTTTGTCAGATATCGTCGATTTACATCCATTGAAGCCCTTGGAGGTCCATTGTCACTTTGTGTTGATTGAAAATTTTCAAAGTCTTTCTTCCTAATTTGAAGTCGAATTTCAACATTTCTCATATATTTAAGTGAGCTTGCATCTAACTTTGTCAGATATCGTCGATTTACATCCATTGAAGCCCTTTGAGGTCGATTGTCACTTTGTGTTGATTGAAGATGTTCAAAGACTTTCTTTCTAATTTGAAGTCGATTTTCAACATTTCTTATATATTTGAGTGAGCTTGCATCTAACTTTGTCAGATATCGTCGATTAACATCCATTGAAGCCCTTTGAGGTCGATTGTCACTTTGTGTTGATTGAAGATGTTCAAAGACTTTCTTTCTAATTTGAAGTCGATTTTCAACATTTCTTATATATTTAAGTGAGCTTGCATCTAACTTTGTCAGATATCGTCGATTAACATCCATTGAAGCCCTTTGAGGTCGATTGTCACTTTGTGTTGATTGAAAATTTTCAAAGTCTTTCTTCCTAATTTGAAGTCGAATTTCAACATTTCTCATATATTTGAGTGAGTTTGCATCTAACATTGTCAGATATCGTCGATTAACATCCATTGAAGCCCTTTGAGGTCGATTGTCACTTTTTGTGTTGATTGAAGATGTTCAAAGACTTTCTTCCTAATTTGAAGTCGATTTTCAACATTTCTTATATATTTGAGTGAGCTTGCATCTAACTTTGTCAGATATCGTCGATTAACATCCATTGAAGCCCATTGAGGTCGATTGTCACTTTGTGTTGATTGAAGATTTTCAAAGTCTTTCTTCCTAATTTGAAGTCGAATTTCAACATTTCTCATATATTTGAGTGAGTTGCATCTAACTTTGTCAGATATCGTCGATTAACATCCATTGAAGCCCTTTGAGATCGATGGTCACTTTGTGTTGATTGAAGATGTTCAAAGACTTTCTTTCTAATTTGAAGTCGATTTTCAACATTTCTTATATATTTTAGTGAGCTTGCATCTAACTTTGTCAGATATCGTCGATTAACATCCATTGAAGCCCTTTGAGGTCGATTGTCACTTTGTGTTGATTGAAGATGTTCAAAGACTTTCTTCCTAATTTGAAGTCGAATTTCAACATTTCTCATATATTTGAGTGAGTTTGCATCTAACTTTGTCAGATATCGTCGATTAACATCCATTGAAGCCCTTTGAGGTCGATTGTCACTTTTTGTGTTGATTGATGATTTTCAAAGTCTTTTTTCCTAATTTGAAGTCGAATTTTAACATTTCTCATATATTTGAGTGAGTTTGCATCTAACTTTGTCAGATATCGTCGATTAACATCCATTGAAGCCCTTTGAGGTCGATTGTAACTTTGTGTTGATTGAAGATTTTCAAAGTCTTTTTTCCTAATTTGAAGTCGAATTTTAACATTTCTCATATATTTGAGTGAGTTTGCATCTAACTTTGTCAGATATCGTCGATTAACATCCATTGAAGCCCTTTGAGGTCGATTGTCACTTTGTGTTGATTGAAGATGTTCAAAGACTTTCTTCCTAATTTGAAGTCGAATTTCAACATTTCTCATATATTTGAGTGAGTTTGCATCTAACTTTGTCAGATATCGTCGATTAACATCCATTGAAGCCCTTTGAGGTCGATTGTCACTTTTTGTGTTGATTGAAGATTTTCAAAGTCTTTTTTCCTAATTTGAAGTTCAATTTTAACATTTCTTATATATTTAAGTGAGCTTGCATCTAACTTTGTCAGATATCGTCGATTAACATCCATTGAAGCCCTTTGAGGTCGATTGTCACTTTGTGTTGATTGAAGATTTTCAAAGTCTTTTTTCCTAATTTGAAGTCGAATTTTAACATTTCTCATATATTTGAGTGAGTTTGCATCTAACTTTGTCAGATATCGTCGATTAACATCCATTGAAGCCCTTTGAGGTCGATTGTCACTTTGTGTTGATTGAAGATGTTCAAAGACTTTCTTTCTAATTTGAAGTCGATTTTCAACATTTCTTATATATTTGAGTGAGCTTGCATCTAACTTTGTCAGATATCGTCGATTAACATCCATTGAAGCCCATTGAGGTCGATTGTCACTTTGTGTTGATTGAAGATTTTCAAAGTCTTTCTTCCTAATTTGAAGTCGAATTTCAACATTCCTCATATATTTGAGTGAGTTGCATCTAACTTTGTCAGATATCGTCGATTTACATCCATTGAAGCCCTTGGAGGTCCATTGTCACTTTGTGTTGATTGGAAATTTTCAAAGTCTTTCTTCCTAATTTGAAGTCGAATTTCAACATTTCTCATATATTTAAGTGAGCTTGCATCTAACTTTGTCAGATATCGTCGATTTACATCCATTGAAGCCCTTTGAGGTCGATTGTCACTTTGTGTTAATTGAAAATTTTTAAAGTCGATCTTCCTAATTTAAAGTCGAATTTCAACATTTCTTATATATTCGAGTGAGTTTGCATCTAACTTTGTCAGATACCGTCGATTAACATCCATTGAAGCCCATTGAGGTCAATTGTCACTTTGTGTTGATTGAAAATTTTCAAAGTCTTTCTTCCTAATTTGAAGTCGAATTTCAACATTTCTTATATATTCGAGTGAGTTTGCATCTAACTTTGTCAGATATCGTCGATTAACATCCATTGAAGCCCATTGAGGTCGATTGTCACTTTGTGTTGATTGAAAATTTTCAAAGTCTTTCTTCCTAATTTGAAGTCGAATTTCAACATTTCTCATATATTTGAGTGAGTTTGCATCTAACTTTTTCAGATATCGTCGATTAACATCCATTGAAGCCCATTGAGGTCGATTGTCACTTTGTGTTGATTGAAGATTTTCAAAGTCTTTCTTCCTAATTTGAAGTCGAATTTCAACATTTCTCATATATTTAAGTGAGCTTGCATCTATCTTTGTCAGATATCGTCGATTTACATCCATTGAAGCCCTTTGAGGTCGATTGTCACTTTGTGTTAATTGAAAATTTTTAAAGTCGATCTTCCTAATTTAAAGTCGAATTTCAACATTTCTTATATATTCGAGTGAGTTTGCATCTAACTTTGTCAGATATCGTCGATTAACATCCATTGAAGCCCATTGAGGTCGATTGTCACTTTGTGTTGATTGAAAATTTTCAAAGTCTTTCTTCCTAATTTGAAGTCGAATTTCAACATTTCTCATATATTTGAGTGAGTTTGCATCTAACTTTTTCAGATATCGTCGATTAACATCCATTGAAGCCCATTGAGGTCGATTGTCACTTTGTGTTGATTGAAGATTTTCAAAGTCTTTCTTCCTAATTTGAAGTCGAATTTCAACATTTCTCATATATTTAAGTGAGCTTGCATCTAACTTTGTCAGATATCGTCGATTTACATCCATTGAAGCCCTTTGAGGTCGATTGTCACTTTGTGTTAATTGAAAATTTTTAAAGTCGATCTTCCTAATTTAAAGTCGAATTTCAACATTTCTTATATATTCGAGTGAGTTTGCATCTAACTTTGTCAGATACCGTCGATAAACATCCATTGAAGCCCATTGAGGTCGATTGTCACTTTGTGTTGATTGAAGATTTTCAAAGTCTTTCTTCCTAATTTGAAGTCGAATTTCAACATTTCTCATATATTTGAGTGAGTTGCATCTAACTTTGTCAGATATCGTCGATTAACATCCATTGAAGCCCTTTGAGATCGATGGTCACTTTGTGTTGATCGAAGATGTTCAAAGACTTTCTTTCTAATTTGAAGTCGATTTTCAACATTTCTTATATATTTGAGTGAGCTTGCATCTAACTTTGTCAGATATCGTCGATTAACATCCATTGAAGCCCTTTGAGGTCGATTGTCACTTTGTGTTGATTGAAGATGTTCAAAGACTTTCGCCCTAATTTGAAGTCGAATTTCAACATTTCTCATATATTTGAGTGAGTTTGCATCTAACTTTGTCAGATATCGTCGATTAACATCCATTGAAGCCCTTTGAGGTCGATTGTCACTTTTTGTGTTGATTGAAGATTTTCAAAGTCTTTTTTCCTAATTTGAAGTCGAATTTTAACATTTCTCATATATTTGAGTGAGTTTGCATCTAACTTTGTCAGATATCGTCGATTAACATCCATTGAAGCCCTTTGAGGTCGATTGTCACTTTGTGTTGATTGAAGATTTTCAAAGTCTTTTTTCCTAATTTGAAGTCGAATTTTAACATTTCTCATATATTTGAGTGAGTTTGCATCTAACTTTGTCAGATATCGTCGATTAACATCCATTGAAGCCCTTTGAGGTCGATTGTCACTTTGTGTTGATTGAAGATGTTCAAAGACTTTCTTCCTAATTTGAAGTCGAATTTCAACATTTCTCATATATTTGAGTGAGTTTGCATCTAACTTTGTCAGATATCGTCGATTAACATCCATTGAAGCCCTTTGAGGTCGATTGTCACTTTTTGTGTTGATTGAAGATTTTCAAAGTCTTTTTTCCTAATTTGAAGTCGAATTTTAACATTTCTCATATATTTGAGTGAGTTTGCATCTAACTTTGTCAGATATCGTCGATTAACATCCATTGAAGCCCTTTGAGGTCGATTGTCACTTTGTGTTGATTGAAGATTTTCAAAGTCTTTTTTCCTAATTTGAAGTCGAATTTTAACATTTCTCATATATTTGAGTGAGTTTGCATCTAACTTTGTCAGATATCGTCGATTAACATCCATTGAAGCCCTTTGAGGTCGATTGTCACTTTGTGTTGATTGAAGATGTTCAAAGACTTTCTTCCTAATTTGAAGTCGAATTTCAACATTTCTCATATATTTGAGTGAGTTTGCATCTAACTTTGTCAGATATCGTCGAATAACATCCATTGAAGCCCTTTGAGGTCGATTGTCACTTTGTGTTAATTGAAAATTTTTAAAGTCGATCTTCCTAATTTAAAGTCGAATTTCAACATTTCTTATATATTCGAGTGAGTTTGCATCTAACTTTGTCAGATATCGTCGATTAACATCCATTGAAGCCCATTGAGGTCGATTGTCACTTTGTGTTGATTGAAAATTTTCAAAGTCTTTCTTCCTAATTTAAAGTCGAATTTCAACATTTCTCATATATTTGAGTGAGCTTGCATCTAACTTTGTCAGATATCGTCGATTTACATCCATTGAAGCCCTTTGAGGTCGATTGTCACTTTGTGTTAATTGAAAATTTTTAAAGTCGATCTTCCTAATTTAAAGTCGAATTTCAACATTTCTTATATATTCGAGTGAGTTTGCATCTAACTTTGTCAGATACCGTCGATAAACATCCATTGAAGCCCATTGAGGTCGATTGTCACTTTGTGTTGATTGAAGATTTTCAAAGTCTTTCTTCCTAATTTGAAGTCGAATTTCAACATTTCTCATATATTTGAGTGAGTTGCATCTAACTTTGTCTGATATCGTCGATTAACATCCATTGAAGCCCTTTGAGATCGATGGTCACTTTGTGTTGATCGAAGATGTTCAAAGACTTTCTTTCTAATTTGAAGTCGATTTTCAACATTTCTTATATATTTGAGTGAGCTTGCATCTAACTTTGTCAGATATCGTCGATTAACATCCATTGAAGCCCTTTGAGGTCGATTGTCACTTTGTGTTGATTGAAGATGTTCAAAGACTTTCTTCCTAATTTGAAGTCGAATTTCAACATTTCTCATATATTTGAGTGAGTTTGCATCTAACTTTGTCAGATATCGTCGATTAACATCCATTGAAGCCCTTTGAGGTCGATTGTCACTTTTTGTGTTGATTGAAGATTTTCAAAGTCTTTTTTCCTAATTTGAAGTCGAATTTTAACATTTCTCATATATTTGAGTGAGTTTGCATCTAACTTTGTCAGATATCGTCGATTAACATCCATTGAAGCCCTTTGAGGTCGATTGTCACTTTGTGTTGATTGAAGATTTTCAAAGTCTTTTTTCCTAATTTGAAGTCGAATTTTAACATTTCTCATAGATTTGAGTGAGTTTGCATCTAACTTTGTCAGATATCGTCGATTAACATCCATTGAAGCCCTTTGAGGTCGATTGTCACTTTGTGTTGATTGAAGATGTTCAAAGACTTTCTTCCTAATTTGAAGTCGAATTTCAACATTTCTCATATATTTGAGTGAGTTTGCATCTAACTTTGTCAGATATCGTCGAATAACATACATTGAAGCCCTTTGAGGTCGATTGTCACTTTTTGTGTTGATTGAAGATTTTCAAAGTCTTTTTTCCCAATTTGAAGTCGAATTTTAACATTTCTTATATATTTAAGTGAGCTTGCATCTAACTTTGTCAGATATCGTCGATTAACATCCATTGAAGCCCTTTGAGGTCGATTGTCACTTTGTGTTGATTGAAGATTTTCAAAGTCTTTTTTCCTAATTTGAAGTCGAATTTTAACATTTCTCATATATTTGAGTGAGTTTGCATCTAAGTTTGTCAGATATCGTCGATTAACATCCATTGAAGCCCTTTGAGGTCGATTGTCACTTTGTGTTGATTGAAGATGTTCAAAGTCTTTCTTTCTAATTTGAAGTCGATTTTCAACATTTCTTATATATTTGAGTGAGCTTGCATCTAACTTTGTCAGATATCGTCGATTAACATCCATTGAAGCCCATTGAGGTCGATTGTCACTTTGTGTTGATTGAAGATTTTCAAAGTCTTTCTTCCTAATTTGAAGTCGAATTTCAACATTCCTCATATATTTGAGTGAGTTGCATCTAACTTTGTCAGATATCGTCGATTTACATCCATTGAAGCCCTTGGAGGTCCATTGTCACTTTGTGTTGATTGAAAATTTTCAAAGTCTTTCTTCCTAATTTGAATTCGAATTTCAACATTTCTCATATATTTGAGTGAGTTTGCATCTAACTTTTTCAGATATCGTCGATTAACATCCATTGAAGCCCATTGAGGTCGATTGTCACTTTGTGTTGATTGAAGATTTTCAAAGTCTTTCTTCCTAATTTGAAGTCGAATTTCAACATTTCTCATATATTTAAGTGAGCTTGCATCTAACTTTGTCAGATATCGTCGATTTACATCCATTGAAGCCCTTTGAGGTCGATTGTCACTTTGTGTTAATTGAAAATTTTTAAAGTCGATCTTCCTAATTTAAAGTCGAATTTCAACATTTCTTATATATTCGAGTGAGTTTGCATCTAACTTTGTCAGATACCGTCGATTAACATCCATTGAAGCCCAATGAGGTCGATTGTCACTTTGTGTTGATTGAAAATTTTCAAAGTCTTTCTTCCTAATTTGAAGTCGAATTTCAACTTTTCTCATATATTTGAGTGAGTTTGCATCTAACTTTTTCAGATATCGTCGATTAACATCCATTGAAGCCCATTGAGGTCGATTGTCACTTTGTGTTGATTGAAGATTTTCAAAGTCTTTCTTCCTAATTTGAAGTCGAATTTCAACATTTCTCATATATTTAAGTGAGCTTGCATCTAACTTTGTCAGATATCGTCGATTTACATCCATTGAAGCCCTTTGAGGTCGATTGTCACTTTGTGTTAATTGAAAATTTTTAAAGTCGATCTTCCTAATTTAAAGTCGAATTTCAACATTTCTTATATATTCGAGTGAGTTTGCATCTAACTTTGTCAGATACCGTCGATTAACATCCATTGAAGCCCATTGAGGTCGATTGTCACTTTGTGTTGATTGAAGATTTTCAAAGTCTTTCTTCCTAATTTGAAGTCGAATTTCAACATTTCTCATATATTTAAGTGAGCTTGCATCTAACTTTGTCAGATATCGTCGATTTACATCCATTGAAGCCCTTTGAGGTCGATTGTCACTTTGTGTTAATTGAAAATTTTTAAAGTCGATCTTCCTAATTTAAAGTCGAATTTCAACATTTCTTATATATTCGAGTGAGTTTGCATCTAACTTTGTCAGATACCGTCGATAAACATCCATTGAAGCCCATTGAGGTCGATTGTCACTTTGTGTTGATTGAAGATTTTCAAAGTCTTTCTTCCTAATTTGAAGTCGAATTTCAACATTTCTCATATATTTGAGTGAGTTGCATCTAACTTTGTCAGATATCGTCGATTAACATCCATTGAAGCCCTTTGAGATCGATGGTCACTTTGTGTTGATCGAAGATGTTCAAAGACTTTCTTTCTAATTTGAAGTCGATTTTCAACATTTCTTATATATTTGAGTGAGCTTGCATCTAACTTTGTCAGATATCGTCGATTAACATCCATTGAAGCCCTTTGAGGTCGATTGTCACTTTGTGTTGATTGAAGATGTTCAAAGACTTTCTTCCTAATTTGAAGTCGAATTTCAACATTTCTCATATATTTGAGTGAGTTTGCATCTAACTTTGTCAGATATCGTCGATTAACATCCATTGAAGCCCTTTGAGGTCGATTGTCACTTTGTGTTGATTGAAGATTTTCAAAGTCTTTCTTCCTAATTTGAAGTCGAATTTCAACATTTCTCATATATTTAAGTGAGCTTGCATCTAACTTTGTCAGATATCGTCGATTTACATCCATTGAAGCCCTTTGAGGTCGATTGTCACTTTGTGTTAATTGAAAATTTTTAAAGTCGATCTTCCTAATTTAAAGTCGAATTTCAACATTTCTTATATATTCGAGTGAGTTTGCATCTAACTTTGTCAGATACCGTCGATAAACATCCATTGAAGCCCATTGAGGTCGATTGTCACTTTGTGTTGATTGAAGATTTTCAAAGTCTTTCTTCCTAATTTGAAGTCGAATTTCAACATTTCTCATATATTTGAGTGAGTTGCATCTAACTTTGTCAGATATCGTCGATTAACATCCATTGAAGCCCTTTGAGATCGATGGTCACTTTGTGTTGATCGAAGATGTTCAAAGACTTTCTTTCTAATTTGAAGTCGATTTTCAACATTTCTTATATATTTGAGTGAGCTTGCATCTAACTTTGTCAGATATCGTCGATTAACATCCATTGAAGCCCTTTGAGGTCGATTGTCACTTTGTGTTGATTGAAGATGTTCAAAGACTTTCTTCCTAATTTGAAGTCGAATTTCAACATTTCTCATATATTTGAGTGAGTTTGCATCTAACTTTGTCAGATATCGTCGATTAACATCCATTGAAGCCCTTTGAGGTCGATTGTCACTTTTTGTGTTGATTGAAGATTTTCAAAGTCTTTTTTCCTAATTTGAAGTCGAATTTTAACATTTCTCATATATTTGAGTGAGTTTGCATCTAACTTTGTCAGATATCGTCGATTAACATCCATTGAAGCCCTTTGAGGTCGATTGTCACTTTGTGTTTATTGAAGATTTTCAAAGTCTTTTTTCCTAATTTGAAGTCGAATTTTAACATTTCTCATATATTTGAGTGAGTTTGCATCTAACTTTGTCAGATATCGTCGATTAACATCCATTGAAGCCCTTTGAGGTCGATTGTCACTTTGTGTTGATTGAAGATGTTCAAAGACTTTCTTCCTAATTTGAAGTCGAATTTCAACATTTCTCATATATTTGAGTGAGTTTGCATCTAACTTTGTCAGATATCGTCGAATAACATCCATTGAAGCCCTTTGAGGTCGATTGTCACTTTTTGTGTTGATTGAAGATTTTCAAAGTCTTTTTTCCCAATTTGAAGTCGAATTTTAACATTTCTTATATATTTAAGTGAGCTTGCATCTAACTTTGTCAGATATCGTCGATTAACATCCATTGAAGCCCTTTGAGGTCGATTGTCACTTTGTGTTGATTGAAGATTTTCAAAGTCTTTTTTCCTAATTTGAAGTCGAATTTTAACATTTCTCATATATTTGAGTGAGTTTGCATCTAACTTTGTCAGATATCGTCGATTAACATCCATTGAAGCCCTTTGAGGTCGATTGTCACTTTTTGTGTTGATTGAAGATTTTCAAAGTCTTTTTTCCCAATTTGAAGTCGAATTTTAACATTTCTTATATATTTAAGTGAGCTTGCATCTAACTTTGTCAGATATCGTCGATTAACATCCATTGAAGCCCTTTGAGGTCGATTGTCACTTTGTGTTGATTGAAGATTTTCAAAGTCTTTTTTCCTAATTTGAAGTCGAATTTCAACATTTCTCATATATTTGAGTGAGTTTGCATCTAACTTTGTCAGATATCGTCGATTAACATCCATTGAAGCCCTTTGAGGTCGATTGTCACTTTGTGTTGATTGAAGATGTTCAAAGTCTTTCTTTCTAATTTGAAGTCGATTTTCAACATTTCTTATATATTTGAGTGAGCTTGCATCTAACTTTGTCAGATATCGTCGATTAACATCCATTGAAGCCCATTGAGGTCGATTGTCACTTTGTGTTGATTGAAGATTTTCAAAGTCTTTCTTCCTAATTTGAAGTCGAATTTCAACATTCCTCATATATTTGAGTGAGTTGCATCTAACTTTGTCAGATATCGTCGATTTACATCCATTGAAGCCCTTGGAGGTCTATTGTCACTTTGTGTTGATTGAAAATTTTCAAAGTCTTTCTTCCTAATTTGAATTCGAATTTCAACATTTCTCATATATTTGAGTGAGTTTGCATCTAACTTTTTCAGATATCGTCGATTAACATCCATTGAAGCCCATTGAGGTCGATTGTCACTTTGTGTTGATTGAAGATTTTCAAAGTCTTTCTTCCTAATTTGAAGTCGAATTTCAACATTTCTCATATATTTAAGTGAGCTTGCAGCTAACTTTGTCAGATATCGTCGATTTACATCCATTGAAGCCCTTTGAGGTCGATTGTCACTTTGTGTTAATTGAAAATTTTTAAAGTCGATCTTCCTAATTTAAAGTCGAATTTCAACATTTCTTATATATTCGAGTGAGTTTGCATCTAACTTTGTCAGATACCGTCGATTAACATCCATTGAAGCCCATTGAGGTCGATTGTCACTTTGTGTTGATTGAAAATTTTCAAAGTCTTTCTTCCTAATTTGAAGTCGAATTTCAACTTTTCTCATATATTTGAGTGAGTTTGCATCTAACTTTTTCAGATATCGTCGATTAACATCCATTGAAGCCCATTGAGGTCGATTGTCACTTTGTGTTGATTGAAGATTTTCAAAGTCTTTCTTCCTAATTTGAAGTCGAATTTCAACATTTCTCATATATTTAAGTGAGCTTGCATCTAACTTTGTCAGATATCGTCGATTTACATCCATTGAAGCCCTTTGAGGTCGATTGTCACTTTGTGTTAATTGAAAATTTTTAAAGTCGATCTTCCTAATTTAAAGTCGAATTTCAACATTTCTCATATATTCGAGTGAGTTTGCATCTAACTTTGTCAGATACCGTCGATTAACATCCATTGAAGCCCATTGAGGTCGATTGTCACTTTGTGTTGATTGAAGATTTTCAAAGTCTTTCTTCCTAATTTGAAGTCGAATTTCAACATTTCTCATATATTTGAGTGAGTTGCATCTAACTTTGTCAGATATCGTCGATTAACATCCATTGAAGCCCTTTGAGATCGATGGTCACTTTGTGTTGATCGAAGATGTTCAAAGACTTTCTTTCTAATTTGAAGTCGATTTTCAACATTTCTTATATATTTGAGTGAGCTTGCATCTAACTTTGTCAGATATCGTCGATTAACATCCATTGAAGCCATTTGAGGTCGATTGTCACTTTGTGTTGATTGAAGATGTTCAAAGACTTTCTTCCTAATTTGAAGTCGAATTTCAACATTTCTCATATATTTGAGTGAGCTTGCATCTAACTTTGTCAGATATCGTCGATTTACATCCATTGAAGCCCTTTGAGGTCGATTGTCACTTTGTGTTAATTGAAAATTTTTAAAGTCGATCTTCCTAATTTAAAGTCGAATTTCAACATTTCTTATATATTCGAGTGAGTTTGCATCTAACTTTGTCAGATACCGTCGATTAACATCCATTGAAGCCCATTGAGGTCGATTGTCACTTTGTGTTGATTGAAAATTTTCAAAGTCTTTCTTCCTAATTTGAAGTCGAATTTCAACATTTCTCATATATTTGAGTGAGTTTGCATCTAACTTTTTCAGATATCGTCGATTAACATCCATTGAAGCCCATTGAGGTCGATTGTCACTTTGTGTTGATTGAAGATTTTCAAAGTCTTTCTTCCTAATTTGAAGTCGAATTTCAACATTTCTCATATATTTAAGTGAGCTTGCATCTAACTTTGTCAGATATCGTCGATTTACATCCATTGAAGCCCTTTGAGGTCGATTGTCACTTTGTGTTAATTGAAAATTTTTAAAGTCGATCTTCCTAATTTAAAGTCGAATTTCAACATTTCTTATATATTCGAGTGAGTTTGCATCTAACTTTGTCAGATACCGTCGATTAACATCCATTGAAGCCCATTGAGGTCGATTGTCACTTTGTGTTGATTGAAGATTTTCAAAGTCTTTCTTCCTAATTTGAAGTCGAATTTCAACATTTCTCATATATTTGAGTGAGTTGCATCTAACTTTGTCAGATATCGTCGATTAACATCCATTGAAGCCCTTTGAGATCGATGGTCACTTTGTGTTGATCGAAGATGTTCAAAGACTTTCTTTCTAATTTGAAGTCGATTTTCAACATTTCTTATATATTTGAGTGAGCTTGCATCTTACTTTGTCAGATATCGTCGATTAACATCCATTGAAGCCCTTTGAGGTCGATTGTCACTTTGTGTTGATTGAAGATGTTCAAAGACTTTCTTCCTAATTTGAAGTCGAATTTCAACATTTCTCATATATTTGAGTGAGTTTGCATCTAACTTTGTCAGATATCGTCGATTAACATCCATTGAAGCCCTTTGAGGTCGATTGTCACTTTTTGTGTTGATTGAAGATTTTCAAAGTCTTTTTTCCTAATTTGAAGTCGAATTTTAACATTTCTCATATATTTGAGTGAGTTTGCATCTAACTTTGTCAGATATCGTCGATTAACATCCATTGAAGCCCATTGAGGTCGATTGTCACTTTGTGTTGATTGAAGATTTTCAAAGTCTTTTTTCCTAATTTGAAGTCGAATTTTAACATTTCTCATATATTTGAGTGAGTTTGCATCTAACTTTGTCAGATATCGTCGATTAACATCCATTGAAGCCCTTTGAGGTCGATTGTCACTTTGTGTTGATTGAAGATGTTCAAAGACTTTCTTCCTAATTTGAAGTCGAATTTCAACATTTCTCATATATTTGAGTGAGTTTGCATCTAACTTTGTCAGATATCGTCGATTAACATCCATTGAAGCCCTTTGAGGTCGATTGTCACTTTTTGTGTTGATTGAAGATTTTCAAAGTCTTTTTTCCTAATTTGAAGTCGAATTTTAACATTTCTTATATATTTAAGTGAGCTTGCATCTAACTTTGTCAGATATCGTCGATTAACATCCATTGAAGCCCTTTGAGGTCGATTGTCACTTTGTGTTGATTGAAGATTTTCAAAGTCTTTTTTCCTAATTTGAAGTCGAATTTTAACATTTCTCATATATTTGAGTGAGTTTGCATCTAACTTTGTCAGATATCGTCGATTAACATCCATTGAAGCCCTTTGAGGTCGATTGTCACTTTGTGTTGATTGAAGATGTTCAAAGTCTTTCTTTCTAATTTGAAGTCGATTTTCAACATTTCTTATATATTTGAGTGAGCTTGCATCTAACTTTGTCAGATATCGTCGATTAACATCCATTGAAGCCCATTGAGGTCGATTGTCACTTTGTGTTGATTGAAGATTTTCAAAGTCTTTCTTCCTAATTTGAAGTCGAATTTCAACATTCCTCATATATTTGAGTGAGTTGCATCTAACTTTGTCAGATATCGTCGATTTACATCCATTGAAGCCCTTGGAGGTCCATTGTCACTTTGTGTTGATTGAAAATTTTCAAAGTCTTTCTTCCTAATTTGAAGTCGAATTTCAACATTTCTCATATATTTAAGTGAGCTTGCATCTAACTTTGTCAGATATCGTCGATTTACATCCATTGAAGCCCTTTGAGGTCGATTGTCACTTTGTGTTAATTGAAGATGTTCAAAGACTTTCTTCCTAATTTGATTTCGATTTTCAACATTTCTTATATATTTGAGTGAGCTTGCATCTTACTTTGTCAGATATCGTCGATTAACATCCATTGAAGCCCATTGAGGTCGATTGTCACTTTGTGTTGATTGAAGATTTTCAAAGTCTTTCTTCCTAATTTGAAGTCGAATTTCAACATTTCTAATATATTTGAGTGAGTTTGCATCTAACTTTTTCAGATATCGTCGATTAACATCTATTGAAGCCCTTTGAGGTCGATTGTCATTTTGTGTTGATTGAAGATGTTCAAAGTCTTTCTTCCTAATTTGAAGTCGAATTTCAACATTTCTCATATATTTGAGTGAGTTTGCATCTAACATTGTCAGATATCGTCGATTAACATCCATTGAAGCCCTTTGAGGACGATTGTCACTTTGTGTTGATTGAAGATGTTCAAAGACTTTCTTTCTAATTTGAAGTCGATTTTCAACATTTCTTATATATTTGAGTGAGCTTGCATCTAACTTTGTCAGATATCGTCTATTAAAATCCATTGAAGCCCATTGAGGTCGATTGTCACTTTGTGTTGATTGAAGATTTTCAAAGTCTTTCTTCCTAATTTGAAGTCGAATTCCAACATTCCTCATATATTTGAGTGAGTTGCATCTAACTTTGTCAGATATCGTCGATTTACATCCATTGAAGCCCTTGGAGGTCCATTGTCACTGTTGATTGAAAATTTTCAAAGTCTTTATTCCTAATTTGAAGTCGAATTTCAACATTTCTCATATATTTAAGTGAGCTTGCATCTAACTTTGTCAGATATCGTCGATTTACATCCATTGAAGCCCTTTGAGGTCGATTGTCACTTTGTGTTAATTGAAAATTTTTAAAGTCGATCTTCCTAATTTAAAGTCGAATTTAAACATTTCTTATATATTCGAGTGAGTTTGCATCTAACTTTGTCAGGTACCGTCGATTAACATCCATTGAAGCCCATTGAGGTCAATTGTCACTTTGTGTTGATTGAAAATTTTCAAAGTCTTTCTTCCTAATTTGAAGTCGAATTTCAACATTTCTCATATATTTGAGTGAGTTTGCATCTAACTTTTTCAGATATCGTCGATTAACATCCATTGAAGCCCATTGAGGTCGATTGTCACTTTGTGTTGATTGAAGATGTTCAAAGACTTTCTTCCTAATTTGATTTCGATTTTCAACATTTCTTATATATTTGAGTGAGCTTGCATCTAACTTTGTCAGATATCGTCGATTAACATCCATTGAAGCCCATTGAGGTCGATTGTCACTTTGTGTTGATTGAAGATTTTCAAAGTCTTTCTTCCTAATTTGAAGTCGAATTTCAACATTTCTCATATATTTGAGTGAGTTTGCATCTAACTTTTTCAGATATCGTCGATTAACATCTATTGAAGCCCTTTGAGGTCGATTGTCATTTTGTGTTGATTGAAGATGTTCAAAGTCTTTCTTCCTAATTTGAAGTCGAATTTCAACATTTCTCATATATTTGAGTGAGTTTGCATCCAACTTTGTCAGATATCGTCGATTAACATCCATTGAAGCCCTTTGAGGTCGATTGTCACTTTGTGTTGATTGAAAATTTTCAAAGTCTTTCTTCCTAATTTGAAGTCGAATTTCAACATTTCTCATATATTTGAGTGAGTTTGCATCTAACTTTTTCAGATATCGTCGATTAACATCCATTGAAGCCCATTGAGGTCGATTGTCACTTTGTGTTGATTGAAGATGTTCAAAGACTTTTTTCCTAATTTGATTTCGATTTTCAACATTTCTTATATATTTGAGTGAGCTTGCATCTAACTTTGTCAGATATCGTCGATTAACATCCATTGAAGCCCATTGAGGTCGATTGTCACTTTGTGTTGATTGAAGATTTTCAAAGTCTTTCTTCCTAATTTGAAGTAGAATTTCAACATTTCTCATATATTTGAGTGAGTTTGCATCTAACTTTTTCAGATATCGTCGATTAACATCTATTGAAGCCCTTTGAGGTCGATTGTCATTTTGTGTTGATTGAAGATGTTCAAAGTCTTTCTTCCTAATTTAAAGTCAAATTTCAACATTTCTTATATATTTGAGTGAGTTTGCATCTAACTTTGTCAGATATCGTCGATTTACATCCATTCAAGCTCATTGAGGTCGATTGTCACTTTGTGTTAATTGAAAATTTTCAAAGTCTATCTTCCTAATTTGAAGTCGAATTCCAACATTTCTTATATATTTGAGTGAGTTCGCATCTAACTTTGTCAGATATCGTCGATTTTACATCCATTGAAGCCGTTTGAGGTCGATTGTCACTTTGTGTTGATTGAAAATTTTCAAAGTCTATCTTCCTAATTTGAAGTCGAATTTCAACATTTCTCATATATTTGAGTGAGTTTGCATCTAACTTTGTCAGATATCGTCGATTAACATCCATTGAAGCCCTTTGAGGTCAATTGTCACTTTGTGTTGATTGAAGATGTTCAAAAACTTTCTTCCTAATTTGATTTCGATTTTCAACATTTCTTATATATTTGAGTGAGCTTGCATCTAACTTTGTCAGATATCGTCGATTAACATCCATTGAAGCCCATTGAGGTCGATTGTCACTTTGTGTTGATTGAAGATTTTCAAAGTCTTTCTTCCTAATTTGAAGTCGAATTTCAACATTTCTCATATATTTGAGTGAGTTGCATCTAACTTTGTCAGATATATTCGATTTACATCCATTGAAGCCCTTTGAGGTCGATTGTCACTTTGTGTTAATTGAAAATTTTTAAAGTCGATCTTCCTAATTTAAAGTCGAATTTCAACATTTCTTATATATTCGAGTGAGTTTGCATCTAACTTTGTCAGATACCGTCGATTAACATCCATTGAAGCCCATTGAGGTCAACTGTCACTTTGTGTTGATTGAAAATTTTCAAAGTCTATCTTCCTAATTTGAAGTCGAATTTCAACATTTCTTATATATTCGAGTGAGTTTGCATCTAACTTTGTCAGATACCGTCGATTAACATCCATTGAAGCCCATTGAGGTCGATTGTCACTTTGTGTTGATTGAAAATTTTCAAAGTCTTTCTTCCTAATTTGAAGTCGAATTTCAACATTTCTTATATATTTGAGTGAGCTTGCATCTAACTTTGTCAGATACCGTCGATTAACATCCATTGAAGCCCATTGAGGTCGATTGTCACTTTGTGTTGATTGAAAATTTTCAATGTCTTTCTTCCTAATTTGAAGTCGAATTTCAACATTTCTTATATATTTGAGTGAGCTTGCATCTAACTTTGTCAGATATCGTCGATTAACATCCATTGAAGCCCATTGAGGTCGATTGTCACTTTGTGTTGATTGAAGATTTTCAAAGTCTTTCTTCCTAATTTGAAGTAGAATTTCAACATTTCTCATATATTTGAGTGAGTTTGCATCTAACTTTTTCAGATATCGTCGATTAACATCTATTGAAGCCCTTTGAGGTCGATTGTCATTTTGTGTTGATTGAAGATGTTCAAAGTCTTTCTTCCTAATTTAAAGTCAAATTTCAACATTTCTTATATATTTGAGTGAGTTTGCATCTAACTTTGTCAGATATCGTCGATTTACATCCATTCAAGCTCATTGAGGTCGATTGTCACTTTGTGTTAATTGAAAATTTTCAAAGTCTATCTTCCTAATTTGAAGTCGAATTCCAACATTTCTTATATATTTGAGTGAGTTCGCATCTAACTTTGTCAGATATCGTCGATTTTACATCCATTGAAGCCGTTTGAGGTCGATTGTCACTTTGTGTTGATTGAAAATTTTCAAAGTCTATCTTCCTAATTTGAAGTCGAATTTCAACATTTCTCATATATTTGAGTGAGTTTGCATCTAACTTTGTCAGATATCGTCGATTAACATCCATTGAAGCCCTTTGAGGTCAATTGTCACTTTGTGTTGATTGAAGATGTTCAAAAACTTTCTTCCTAATTTGATTTCGATTTTCAACATTTCTTATATATTTGAGTGAGCTTGCATCTAACTTTGTCAGATATCGTCGATTAACATCCATTGAAGCCCATTGAGGTCGATTGTCACTTTGTGTTGATTGAAGATTTTCAAAGTCTTTCTTCCTAATTTGAAGTCGAATTTCAACATTTCTCATATATTTGAGTGAGTTGCATCTAACTTTGTCAGATATATTCGATTTACATCCATTGAAGCCCTTTGAGGTCGATTGTCACTTTGTGTTAATTGAAAATTTTTAAAGTCGATCTTCCTAATTTAAAGTCGAATTTCAACATTTCTTATATATTCGAGTGAGTTTGCATCTAACTTTGTCAGATACCGTCGATTAACATCCATTGAAGCCCATTGAGGTCAACTGTCACTTTGTGTTGATTGAAAATTTTCAAAGTCTATCTTCCTAATTTGAAGTCGAATTTCAACATTTCTTATATATTCGAGTGAGTTTGCATCTAACTTTGTCAGATACCGTCGATTAACATCCATTGAAGCCCATTGAGGTCGATTGTCACTTTGTGTTGATTGAAAATTTTCAAAGTCTTTCTTCCTAATTTGAAGTCGAATTTCAACATTTCTTATATATTTGAGTGAGCTTGCATCTAACTTTGTCAGATACCGTCGATTAACATCCATTGAAGCCCATTGAGGTCGATTGTCACTTTGTGTTGATTGAAAATTTTCAATGTCTTTCTTCCTAATTTGAAGTCGAATTTCAACATTTCTTATATATTTGAGTGAGCTTGCATCTAACTTTGTCAGATATCGTCGATTTACATCCATTGAAGCCCTTTGAGGTGGATTGTCACTTTGTGTTGATTGAAGATGTTCAAAGTCTTTCTTCCTAATTTGAAGTCGAATTTCAACATTTCTCATATATTTGGGTGAGTTGCATCTAACTTTGTCAGATATCGTCGATTCACATCCAGTGAAGCCCTTCAAGGTCGATTGTCACTTTGTGTTGATTGAAAATTTTCAAAGTCTTTCTTCCTAATTTGAAGTCGAATTTCAACATTTCTTATATATTTAAGTGAGCTTGCATCTAACTTTGTCAGATATCGTCGATTTACATTCATTGAAGCCCTTTGAGGTCGATTGTCACTTTGTGTTAATTGAAAATTTTTAAAGTCGATCTTCCTAATTTAAAGTCGAATTTCAACATTTCTTATATATTCGAGTGAGTTTGCATCTAACTTTGTCAGATACCGTCGATTAACATCCATTGAAGCCCATTGAGGTCAACTGTCACTTTGTGTTGATTGAAAATTTTCAAAGTCTATCTTCCTAATTTGAAGTCGAATTTCAACATTTCTTATATATTCGAGTGAGTTTGCATCTAACTTTGTCAGATACCGTCGATTAACATCCATTGAAGCCCATTGAGGTCGATTGTCACTTTGTGTTGATTGAAAATTTTCAAAGTCTTTCTTCCTAATTTGAAGTCGAATTTCAACATTTCTTATATATTTGAGTGAGCTTGCATCTAACTTTGTCAGATACCGTCGATTAACATCCATTGAAGCCCATTGAGGTCGATTGTCACTTTGTGTTGATTGAAAATTTTCAATGTCTTTCTTCCTAATTTGAAGTCGAATTTCAACATTTCTTATATATTTGAGTGAGCTTGCATCTAACTTTGTCAGATATCGTCGATTTACATCCATTGAAGCCCTTTGAGGTCGATTGTCACTTTGTGTTGATTGAAGATGTTCAAAGTCTTTCTTCCTAATTTGAAGTCGAATTTCAACATTTCTCATATATTTGGGTGAGTTGCATCTAACTTTGTCAGATATCGTCGATTCACATCCAGTGAAGCCCTTCAAGGTCGATTGTCACTTTGTGTTGATTGAAAATTTTCAAAGTCTTTCTTCCTAATTTGAAGTCGAATTTCAACATTTCTTATATATTTAAGTGAGCTTGCATCTAACTTTGTCAGATATCGTCGATTTACATCCATTGAAGCCCTTTGAGGTCGATTGTCACTTTGTGTTGATTGAAAATTTTTAAAGTCTATCTTCCTAATTTAAAGTCGAATTTCAACATTTCTCATATATTTGAGTGAGTTTGCATCTAACTTTTTCAGATATCGTCGATTAACATCCATTGAAGCCCATTGAGGTCGAATGTCACTTTGTGTTGATTGAAGATTTTCAACGTCTTTCTTTCTAATTTAAAGTCGAATTTCAACATTTCTCATATATTTGAGTGAGTTGCATCTAACTTTGTCAGATATATTCGATTTACATCCATTGAAGCCCTTTGAGGTCGATTGTCACTTTGTGTTAATTGAAAATTTTTAAAGTCGATCTTCCTAATTTAAAGTCGAATTTCAACATTTCTTATATATTCGAGTGAGTTTGCATCTAACTTTGTCAGATACCGTCGATTAACATCCATTGAAGCCCATTGAGGTCAACTGTCACTTTGTGTTGATTGAAAATTTTCAAAGTCTATCTTCCTAATTTGAAGTCGAATTTCAACATTTCTTATATATTCGAGTGAGTTTGCATCTAACTTTGTCAGATACCGTCGATTAACATCCATTGAAGCCCATTGAGGTCGATTGTCACTTTGTGTTGATTGAAAATTTTCAAAGTCTTGCTTCCTAATTTGAAGTCGAATTTCAACATTTCTTATATATTTGAGTGAGCTTGCATCTAACTTTGTCAGATACCGTCGATTAACATCCATTGAAGCCCATTGAGGTCGATTGTCACTTTGTGTTGATTGAAAATTTTCAATGTCTTTCTTCCTAATTTGAAGTCGAATTTCAACATTTCTTATATATTTGAGTGAGCTTGCATCTAACTTTGTCAGATATCGTCGATTTACATCCATTGAAGCCCTTTGAGGTCGATTGTCACTTTGTGTTGATTGAAGATGTTCAAAGTCTTTCTTCCTAATTTGAAGTCGAATTTCAACATTTCTCATATATTTGGGTGAGTTGCATCTAACTTTGTCAGATATCGTCGATTCACATCCAGTGAAGCCCTTCAAGGTCGATTGTCACTTTGTGTTGATTGAAAATTTTCAAAGTCTTTCTTCCTAATTTGAAGTCGAATTTCAACATTTCTTATATATTTAAGTGAGCTTGCATCTAACTTTGTCAGATATCGTCGATTTACATCCATTGAAGCCCTTTGAGGTCGATTGTCACTTTGTGTTGATTGAAAATTTTTAAAGTCTATCTTCCTAATTTAAAGTCGAATTTCAACATTTCTCATATATTTGAGTGAGTTTGCATCTAACTTTTTCAGATATCGTCGATTAACATCCATTGAAGCCCATTGAGGTCGAATGTCACTTTGTGTTGATTGAAGATTTTCAACGTCTTTCTTCCTAATTTGAAGTCGAATTTCAACATTTCTCATATATTTGAGTGAGTTTGCATCTAACTTTGTCAGATATCGTCGATTAACATCCACTGAAGCCCTTTGAGGTCGATTGTCACTTTGTGTTGATTGAAGATGTTCAAAGACTTTCTTCCTAATTTGAAGTCGATTTTCAACATTTCTTATATATTTGAGTGAGCTTGCATCTAACTTTGTCAGATATCGTCGATTAACTTCGATTGAAGCCCATTGAGGTCGATTGTCACTTTGTGTTGATTGAAGATTTTCAAAGTCTTTCTACCTAATTTGAAGTCGAATTTCAACATTTCTTATATATTTGAGTGAGCTTGCATCTAACTTTGTCAGATATCGTCGATTTACATCCATTGAAGCCCTTTGAGGTCGATTGTCACTTTGTGTTGATTGAAGATGTTCAAAGTCTTTCTTCCTAATTTGAAGTCGAATTCAACATTTCTTATATATTTGAGTGAGCTTGCATCTAACTTTGTCAGATATCGTCGATTTACATCCATTGAAGCCCTTTGAGGTCGATTGTCACTTTGTGTTGATTGAAGATGTTCAAAGTCTTTCTTCCTAATTTGAAGTCGAATTTCAACATTTCTTATATATTTGAGTGAGCTTGCACCTAACTTTGTCAGATATCGTCGATTTACATCCATTGAAGCCCTTTGAGGTCGATTGTCACTTTGTGTGGATTGAAAATTTTCAAAGTCTATCTTCCTAATTTAAAGTCGAATTTCAACATTTCTTATATGTATATTTGAGTGAGTTTGCATCTAACTTTTTCAGATTACGTCGATTAACGTCCATTGAAGCCCATTGAGGTCGATTGTCACTTTGTGTTGATTGAATATGTTCAAAGTCTTTCTTCCTAATTTGAAGTCGATTTTCAACATTTCTTATATATTTGAGCGAGCTTGCATCTAACTTTTTCAGATATCGTCGATTAACATCTATTGAAGCCCTTTGAGGTCGATTGTCATTTTGTGTTGATTGAAGATGTTCAAAGTCTTTCTTCCTAATTTGAAGTCGAATTTCAACATTTCTCATATATTTGAGTGAGTTTGCATCTAACATTGTCAGATATCGTCGATTAACATCCATTGAAGCCCTTTGAGGTCGATTGTCACTTTGTGTTGATTGAAGATGTTCAAAGTCTTTCTTCCTAATTTGAAGTCGAATTTTAACATTTCTTATATATTTGAGTGAGCTTGCACCTAACTTTGTCAGATATCGTCGATTTACATCCATTGAAGCCCTTTGAGGTCGATTGTCACTTTGTGTGGATTGAAAATTTTCAAAGTCTATCTTCCTAATTTAAAGTCGAATTTCAACATTTCTTATATGTATATTTGAGTGAGTTTGCATCTAACTTTTTCAGATTACGTCGATTAACATCCATTGAAGCCCTTTGAGGTCGATTGTCACTTTGTGTTGATTGAAGATTTTCAAAGTCTTTCTTCCTAATTTGAAGTCGAATTTCAACATTTCTAATATATTTGAGTGAGTTTGCATCTAACTTTTTCAGATATCGTCGATTAACATCTATTGAAGCCCTTTGAGGTCGATTGTCATTTTGTGTTGATTGAAGATGTTCAAAGTCTTTCTTCCTAATTTGAAGTCGAATTTCAACATTTCTCATATATTTGAGTGAGTTTGCATCTAACATTGTCAGATATCGTCGATTAACATCCATTGAAGCCCTTTGAGGTCGATTGTCACTTTGTGTTGATTGAAGATGTTCAAAGACTTTCTTTCTAATTTGAAGTCGATTTTCAACATTTCTTATATATTTGAGTGAGCTTGCATCTAACTTTGTCAGATATCGTCGATTAACATCCATTGAAGCCCATTGAGGTCGATTGTCACTTTGTGTTGATTGAAGATTTTCAAAGTCTTTCTTCCTAATTTGAAGTCGAATTTCAACATTCCTCATATATTTGAGTGAGTTGCATCTAACTTTGTCAGATATCGTCGATTTACATCCATTGAAGCCCTTGGAGGTCCATTGTCACTGTTGATTGAAAATTTTCAAAGACTTTCTTCCTAATTTGAAGTCGAATTTCAACATTTCTCATATATTTAAGTGAGCTTGCATCTAACTTTGTCAGATATCGTCGATTTACATCCATTGAAGCCATTTGAGGTCGATTGTCACTTTGTGTTAATTGAAAATTTTTAAAGTCGATCTTCCTAATTTAAAGTCGAATTTCAACTTATCATATATATTCGAGTGAGTATGCATCTAACTTTGTCAGATACCGTCGATTAACATCCATTGAAGCCCATTGAGGTCAATTGTCACTTTGTGTTGATTGAAAATTTTCAAAGTCTTTCTTCCTAATTTGAAGTCGAATTTCAACATTTCTCATATATTTGAGTGAGTTTGCATCTAACTTTTTCAGATATCGTCGATTAACATCCATTGAAGCCCATTGAGGTCGATTGTCACTTTGTGTTGATTGAAGATGTTCAAAGACTTTCTTCCTAATTTGATTTCGATTTTCAACATTTCTTATATATTTGAGTGAGCTTGCATCTAACTTTGTCAGATATCGTCGATTAACATCCATTGAAGCCCATTGAGGTCGATTGTCACTTTGTGTTGATTGAAGATTTTCAAAGTCTTTCTTCCTAATTTGAAGTCGAATTTCAACATTTCTCATATATTTGAGTGAGTTTGCATCTAACTTTTTCAGATATCGTCGATTAACATCTATTGAAGCCCTTTGAGGTCGATTGTCATTTTGTGTTGATTGAAGATGTTCAAAGTGTTTCTTCCTAATTTGAAGTCGAATTTCAACATTTCTCATATATTTGAGTGAGTTTGCATCCAACTTTATCAGATATCGTCGATTAACATCCATTGAAGCCCTTTGAGGTCGATTGTCACTTTGTGTTGATTGAAAATTTTCAAAGTCTTTCTTCCTAATTTGAAGTCGAATTTCAACATTTCTCATATATTTGAGTGAGTTTGCATCTAACTTTTTCAGATATCGTCGATTAACATCCATTGAAGCCCATTGAGGTCGATTGTCACTTTGTGTTGATTGAAGATGTTCAAAGACTTTTTTCCTAATTTGATTTCGATTTTCAACATTTCTTATATATTTGAGTGAGCTTGCATCTAACTTTGTCAGATATCGTCGATTTACATCCATTCAAGCTCATTGAGGTCGATTGTCACTTTGTGTTAATTGAAAATTTTCAAAGTCTATCTTCCTAATTTGAAGTCGAATTCCAACATTTCTTATATATTTGAGTGAGTTCGCATCTAACTTTGTCAGATATCGTCGATTTTACATCCATTGAAGCCGTTTGAGGTCGATTGTCACTTTGTGTTGATTGAAAATTTTCAAAGTCTATCTTCCTAATTTGAAGTCGAATTTCAACATTTCTCATATATTTGAGTGAGTTTGCATCTAACTTTGTCAGATATCGTCGATTAACATCCATTGAAGCCCTTTGAGGTCAATTGTCACTTTGTGTTGATTGAAGATGTTCAAAGACTTTCTTCCTAATTTGATTTCGATTTTCAACATTTCTTATATATTTGAGTGAGCTTGCATCTAACTTTGTCAGATATCGTCGATTAACATCCATTGAAGCCCATTGAGGTCGATTGTCACTTTGTGTTGATTGAAGATTTTCAAAGTCTTTCTTCCTAATTTGAAGTCGAATTTCAACATTTCTCATATATTTGAGTGAGTTGCATCTAACTTTGTCAGATATATTCGATTTACATCCATTGAAGCCCTTTGAGGTCGATTGTCACTTTGTGTTGATTGAAAATTTTCAAAGTCTTTCTTCCTAATTTGAAGTCGAATTTCAACATTTCTTATATATTTGAGTGAGCTTGCATCTAACTTTGTCAGATACCGTCGATTAACATCCATTGAAGCCCATTGAGGTCGATTGTCACTTTGTGTTGATTGAAAATTTTCAATGTCTTTCTTCCTAATTTGAAGTCGAATTTCAACATTTCTTATATATTTGAGTGAGCTTGCATCTAACTTTGTCAGATATCGTCGATTTACATCCATTGAAGCCCTTTGAGGTCGATTGTCACTTTGTGTTGATTGAAGATGTTCAAAGTCTTTCTTCCTAATTTGAAATCGAATTTCAACATTTCTCATATATTTGAGTGAGTTGCATCTAACTTTGTCAGATATCGTCGATTTACATCCAGTGAAGCCCTTCAAGGTCGATTGTCACTTTGTGTTGATTGAAAATTTTCAAAGTCTTTCTTCCTAATTTGAAGTCGAATTTCAACATTTCTTATATATTTAAGTGAGCTTGCATCTAACTTTGTCAGATATCGTCGATTTACATCCATTGAAGCCCTTTGAGGTCGATTGTCACTTTGTGTTGATTGAAAATTTTTAAAGTCTATCTTCCTAATTTAAAGTCGAATTTCAACATTTCTCATATATTTGAGTGAGTTTGCATCTAACTTTTTCAGATATCGTCGATTAACATCCATTGAAGCCCATTGAGGTCGAATGTCACTTTGTGTTGATTGAAGATTTTCAACGTCTTTCTTCCTAATTTGAAGTCGAATTTCAACATTTCTCATATATTTGAGTGAGTTTGCATCTAACTTTGTCAGATATCGTCGATTAACATCCATTGAAGCCCTTTGAGGTCGATTGTCACTTTGTGTTGATTGAAGATGTTCAAAGACTTTCTTCCTAATTTGAAGTCGATTTTCAACATTTCTTATATATTTGAGTGAGCTTGCATCTAACTTTGTCAGACATCGTCGATTAACATCGATTGAAGCCCATTGAGGTCGATTGTCACTTTGTGTTGATTGAAGATTTTCAAAGTCTTTCTACCTAATTTGAAGTCGAATTTCAACATTTCTTATATATTTGAGTGAGCTTGCATATAACTTTGTCAGATATCGTCGATTTACATCCATTGAAGCCCTTTGAGGTCGATTGTCACTTTGTGTTGATTGAAGATGTTCAAAGTCTTTCTTCCTAATTTGAAGTCGAATTCAACATTTCTTATATATTTGAGTGAGCTTGCATCTAACTTTGTCAGATATCGTCGATTTACATCCATTGAAGCCCTTTGAGGTCGATTTTCATTTTGTGTTGATTGAAGATGTTCAAAGTCTTTCTTCCTAATTTGAAGTCGAATTTCAACATTTCTTATATATTTGAGTGAGCTTGCACCTAACTTTGTCAGATATCGTCGATTTACATCCATTGAAGCCCTTTGAGGTCGATTGTCACTTTGTGTTGATTGAATATGTTCAAAGTCTTTCTTCCTAATTTGAAGTCGATTTTCAACATTTCTTATATATTTGAGCGAGCTTGCATCTAACTTTTTCAGATATCGTCGATTAACATCCATTGAAGCCCATTGAGGTCGATTGTCACTTTGTGTTGATTGAAGATTTTCAAAGTCTTTCTTCCTAATTTGAAGTCGAATCTCAACATTTCTTATATATTCGAGTGAGTTTGCATCTAACTTTGTCAGATACCGTCGATTAACATCCATTGAAGCCCTTTGAGGTCGATTGTCACTTTGTGTTGATTGAAAATTATCAAAGTCTATCTTCCTAATTTGAAGTCTAATTTCAACATTTCTTATATATATGAGTGAGTTTGCATCTAACTTTTTCAGATATCGTCGATTAACATCCATTGAAGCCCATCGAGGTCGATTGTCACTTTATGTTGATTGAAGATTTTCAAAGTCTTTCTTCCTAATTTGAAGTCGAATTTCAATATTTTTTATATATTTGAGTGAGTTTGCATCTAACTTTTTCAGATATCGTCGATTAACATCCATTGAGGCCCATTGAGGTCAACTGTCACTTTGTGTTGATTGAAAATTTTCAAAGTCTATCTTCCTAATTTGAAGTCGAATTTCAACATTTCTCATATATTTAAGTGAGCTTGCATCTAACTTTGTCAGATATCGTCGATTTACATCCATTGAAGCCATTTGAGGTCGATTGTCACTTTGTGTTAATTGAAAATTTTTAAAGTCGATCTTCCTAATTTAAAGTCGAATTTCAACTTATCATATATATTCGAGTGAGTATGCATCTAACTTTGTCAGATACCGTCGATTAACATCCATTGAAGCCCATTGAGGTCAATTGTCACTTTGTGTTGATTGAAAATTTTCAAAGTCTTTCTTCCTAATTTGAAGTCGAATTTCAACATTTCTCATATATTTGAGTGAGTTTGCATCTAACTTTTTCAGATATCGTCGATTAACATCCATTGAAGCCCATTGAGGTCGATTGTCACTTTGTGTTGATTGAAGATGTTCAAAGACTTTCTTCCTAATTTGATTTCGATTTTCAACATTTCTTATATATTTGAGTGAGCTTGCATCTAACTTTGTCAGATATCGTCGATTAACATCCATTGAAGCCCATTGAGGTCGATTGTCACTTTGTGTTGATTGAAGATTTTCAAAGTCTTTCTTCCTAATTTGAAGTCGAATTTCAACATTTCTCATATATTTGAGTGAGTTTGCATCTAACTTTTTCAGATATCGTCGATTAACATCTATTGAAGCCCTTTGAGGTCGATTGTCACTTTGTGTTGATTGAAGATTTTCAAAGTCTTTCTTCCTAATTTGAAGTCGAATTTCAATATTTCTTATATATTTGAGTGAGTTTGCATCTAACTTTTTCAGATATCGTCGATTAACATCCATTGAAGCCCATTGAGGTCAACTGTCACTTTGTGTTGATTGAAAATTTTCAAAGTCTATCTTCCTAATTTGAAGTCGAATTTCAACATTTCTTATATATTTGAATGAGTTTGGATCTAACTTTGTCAGATACCGTCGATTAACATCCATTGAAGCCCATTGAGGTCGATTGTCACTTTGTGTTGATTGAAAATTTTCAAAGTCTTTCTTCCTAATTTGAAGTCGAATTTCAACATTTCTTATATATTTGAGTGAGCTTGCATCTAACTTTGTCAGATATCGTCGATTAACATCCATTGAAGCCATTTGAGGTCGATTGTCACTTTGTGTTGATTGAAGATGTTCAAAGACTTTCTTTCTAATTTGAAGTCGATTTTCAACATTTCTTATATATTTGAGTGAGCTTGCATCTAACTTTGTCAGATATCGTCGATTAACATCCATTGAAGCCCATTGAGGTCGATTGTCACTTTGTGTTGATTGAAGATTTTCAAAGTCTTTCTTCCTAATTTGAAGTCGAATTTCAACATTTCTCATATATTTGAGTGAGTTGCATCTAACTTTGTCAGATATCGTCGATTTACATCCATTGACGCCCTTTGAGGTCGATTGTCACTTTGCGTTGATTGAAAATTTTCAAAGTCTTTTTTCCTAATTTGAAGTCGAATTTCAACATTTCTTATATATTTAAGTGAGCTTGCACCTAACTTTGTCAGATATCGTCGATTTACATCCATTGAAGCCCTTTGAGGTCGATTGTCACTTTGTGTTGATTGAAAATTTTTAAAGTCTATCTTCCTAATTTGAAGTCGAATTTCAACATTTCTCATATATTTGAGTGAGTTTGCATCTAACTTTTTCAGATATCGTCGATTAACATCCATTGAAGCCCTTTGAGGTCGATTGTCACTTTGTGTTAATTGAAAATTTTCAAAGTCTATCTTCCTAATTTGAAGTCGAATTTCAACATTTCTTATATATTCGAGTGAGCTTGCATCTAACTTTGTCAGATATCGTCGATTTACATCCATTGAAGCCCTTCGAGGTCGATTGTCACTTTGTGTTGATTGAAGATGTTCAAAGTCTATCTTCCTAATTTGAAGTCGAATTTCAACATTTCTCATATATTTGAGTGAGTTTGCATCTAACTTTGTCAGATATCGTCGATTAACATCCATTGAAGCCCTTTGAGGTCAATTGTCACTTTGTGTTGATTGAAAATTTTCAAAGTCTTTCTTCCTAATTTGAAGTCGAATTTCAACATTTCTCATATATTTGAGTGAGCTTGCATCTAACTTTGTCAGATACCGTCGATTAACATCCATTGAAGCCCATTGAGGTCGATTGTCACTTTGTGTTGATTGAAAATTTTCAAAGTCTATCTTCCTAATTTAAAGTCGAATTTCAACATTTCTTATATATTTGAGTGAGCTTGCATCTAACTTTGTCAGATATCGTCGATTTACATCCATTGAAGCCCTTTGAGGTCGATTGTCACTTTGTGTTGATTGGAAATTTTCAAAGTCTATCTTCCTAATTCAAAGTCGAATTTCAACATTTCTTATATATTCGAGTGAGCTTGCATCTAACTTTGTCAGATATCGTCGATTTACATCCATTGAAGCCCTTCGAGGTCGATTGTCACTTTGTGTTGATTGAAGATGTTCAAAGTCTTTCTTCCTAATTTGAAGTCGAATTTCAACATTTCTTATATATTTGAGTGAGCTTGCATCTAACTTTTTCAGATATCGTCGATTAACATCCATTTAAGCCCATTGAGGTCGATTGTCACTTTGTGTTGATTGAAGATTTTCAAAGTCTTTCTTCCTAATTTGAAGTCGAATTTCAATATTTCTTATATATTCGAGTGAGTTTGCATCTAACTTTGTCAGATACCGTCGATTAACATCCATTGAAGCCCATTGAGGTCGATTGTCACTTTGTGTTGATTGAAAATTTTCAAAGTCTTTCTTCCTAATTTGAAGTCGAATTTCAACATTTCTTATATATTTGAGTGAGCTTGCATCTAACTTTGTCAGATATCGTCGATTTACATCCATTGAAGCCTTTTGAGGTCGATTGTAACTTTGTGTTGATTGAAGATGTTCAAAGTCTTTCTTCCTAATTTGAAGTCGAATTTCAACATTTCTTATATATTTGAGTGAGCTTGCATCTAACTTTGTCAGATATCGTCGATTTACATCCATTGAAGCCCTTTGAGGTCGATTGTCACTTTGTGTTGATTGGAAATTATCAGAGTCTATCTTCCTAATTTGAAGTCGAATTTCAACATTTCTTATATATATGAGTGAGTTTGCATCTAACTTTTTCAGATATCGTCGATTAACATCCATTGAAGCCCATTGAGGTCGATTGTCACTTTGTGTTGATTGAAGATTTTCAAAGTCTATCTTCCTAATTTGGAGTCGAATTTCAACATTTCTTATATATTCGAGTGAGTTTGCATCTAACTTTGTCAGATACCGTCGATTAACATCCATTGAAGCCCATTGAGGTCGATTGTCACTTTGTGTTGATTGAAAATTTTCAAAGTCTTTCTTCCTAATTTGAAGTCGAATTTCAACATTTCTTATATATTTGAGTGAGCTTGCATCTAACTTTGTCAGATACCGTCGATTAACATCCATTGAAGCCCATTGAGGTCGATTGTCACTTTGTGTTGATTGAAAATTTTCAAAGTCTATCTTCCTAATTTAAAGTCGAATTTCAACATTTCTTATATATTTGAGTGAGCTTGCATCTAACTTTGTCAGATATCGTCGATTTACATCCATTGAAGCCCTTTGAGGTCGATTGTCACTTTGTGTTGATTGGAAATTTTCAAAGTCTATCTTCCTAATTTAAAGTCGAATTTCAACATTCCTTATAATATATTTGAGTGAGCTTGCATCTAACTTTGTCAGATATCGTCGATTTACATCCATTGACGCCCTTTGAGGTCGATTGTCACTTTGCGTTGATTGAAAATTTTCAAAGTCTTTTTTCCTAATTTGAAGTCGAATTTCAACATTTCTTATATATTTGAGTGAGCTTGCATCTAACTTTGTCAGATATCGTCGATTTACATCCATTGAAGCCCTTTGAGGTCGATTGTCACTTTGTGTTGATTGGAAATTTTCAAAGTCTATCTTCCTAATTTAAAGTCGAATTTCAACATTCCTTATAATATATTTGAGTGAGCTTGCATCTAACTTTGTCAGATATCGTCGATTTACATCCATTGACGCCCTTTGAGGTCGATTGTCACTTTGCGTTGATTGAAAATTTTCAAAGTCTTTTTTCCTAATTTGAAGTCGAATTTCAACATTTCTTATATATTTGAGTGAGCTTGCATCTAACTTTTTCAGATATCGTCGATTAACATCCATTGAAGCCCATTGAGGTCGATTGTCACTTTGTGTTGATTGAAGATTTTCAAAGTCTTTCTTCCTAATTTGAAGTCGAATTTCAATATTTCTTATATATTTGAGTGAGTTTGCATCTAACTTTGTCAGATATCGTCGATTTACATCCATTGAAGCCCTTTGAGGTCGATTGTCACTTTGTGTTGATTGAAGATTTTCAAAGTCTTTCTTCCTAATTTGAAGTCGAATTTCAACATTTCTTATATATTTGAGTGAGCTTGCATCTAACTTTGTCAGATATCGTCGATTTACATCCATTGAAGCCCTTTGAGGTCGATTGTCACTTTGTGTTGATTGGAAATTTTCAAAGTCTATCTTCCTAATTCAAAGTCGAATTTCAACATTTCTTATATATTCGAGTGAGCTTGCATCTAACTTTGTCAGATATCGTCGATTTACATCCATTGAAGCCCTTCGAGGTCGATTGTCACTTTGTGTTGATTGAAGATGTTCAAAGTCTTTCTTCCTAATTTGAAGTCGAATTTCAACATTTCTTATATATTTGAGTGAGCTTGCATCTAACTTTTTCAGATATCGTCGATTAACATCCATTTAAGCCCATTGAGGTCGATTGTCACTTTGTGTTGATTGAAGATTTTCAAAGTCTTTCTTCCTAATTTGAAGTCGAATTTCAATATTTCTTATATATTCGAGTGAGTTTGCATCTAACTTTGTCAGATACCGTCGATTAACATCCATTGAAGCCCATTGAGGTCGATTGTCACTTTGTGTTGATTGAAAATTTTCAAAGTCTTTCTTCCTAATTTGAAGTCGAATTTCAACATTTCTTATATATTTGAGTGAGCTTGCATCTAACTTTGTCAGATATCGTCGATTTACATCCATTGAAGCCTTTTGAGGTCGATTGTAACTTTGTGTTGATTGAAGATGTTCAAAGTCTTTCTTCCTAATTTGAAGTCGAATTTCAACATTTCTTATATATTTGAGTGAGCTTGCATCTAACTTTGTCAGATATCGTCGATTTACATCCATTGAAGCCCTTTGAGGTCGATTGTCACTTTGTGTTGATTGGAAATTATCAGAGTCTATCTTCCTAATTTGAAGTCGAATTTCAACATTTCTTATATATATGAGTGAGTTTGCATCTAACTTTTTCAGATATCGTCGATTAACATCCATTGAAGCCCATTGAGGTCGATTGTCACTTTGTGTTGATTGAAGATTTTCAAAGTCTATCTTCCTAATTTGGAGTCGAATTTCAACATTTCTTATATATTCGAGTGAGTTTGCATCTAACTTTGTCAGATACCGTCGATTAACATCCATTGAAGCCCATTGAGGTCGATTGTCACTTTGTGTTGATTGAAAATTTTCAAAGTCTTTCTTCCTAATTTGAAGTCGAATTTCAACATTTCTTATATATTTGAGTGAGCTTGCATCTAACTTTGTCAGATACCGTCGATTAACATCCATTGAAGCCCATTGAGGTCGATTGTCACTTTGTGTTGATTGAAAATTTTCAAAGTCTATCTTCCTAATTTAAAGTCGAATTTCAACATTTCTTATATATTTGAGTGAGCTTGCATCTAACTTTGTCAGATATCGTCGATTTACATCCATTGAAGCCCTTTGAGGTCGATTGTCACTTTGTGTTGATTGGAAATTTTCAAAGTCTATCTTCCTAATTTAAAGTCGAATTTCAACATTCCTTATAATATATTTGAGTGAGCTTGCATCTAACTTTGTCAGATATCGTCGATTTACATCCATTGACGCCCTTTGAGGTCGATTGTCACTTTGCGTTGATTGAAAATTTTCAAAGTCTTTTTTCCTAATTTGAAGTCGAATTTCAACATTTCTTATATATTTGAGTGAGCTTGCATCTAACTTTGTCAGATATCGTCGATTTACATCCATTGAAGCCCTTTGAGGTCGATTGTCACTTTGTGTTGATTGGAAATTTTCAAAGTCTATCTTCCTAATTTAAAGTCGAATTTCAACATTCCTTATAATATATTTGAGTGAGCTTGCATCTAACTTTGTCAGATATCGTCGATTTACATCCATTGACGCCCTTTGAGGTCGATTGTCACTTTGCGTTGATTGAAAATTTTCAAAGTCTTTTTTCCTAATTTGAAGTCGAATTTCAACATTTCTTATATATTTGAGTGAGCTTGCATCTAACTTTTTCAGATATCGTCGATTAACATCCATTGAAGCCCATTGAGGTCGATTGTCACTTTGTGTTGATTGAAGATTTTCAAAGTCTTTCTTCCTAATTTGAAGTCGAATTTCAATATTTCTTATATATTTGAGTGAGTTTGCATCTAACTTTGTCAGATATCGTCGATTTACATCCATTGAAGCCCTTTGAGGTCGATTGTCACTTTGTGTTGATTGAAGATTTTCAAAGTCTTTCTTCCTAATTTGAAGTCGAATTTCAACATTTCTTATATATTTGAGTGAGCTTGCATCTAACTTTGTCAGATATCGTCGATTTACATCCATTGAAGCCCTTTGAGGTCGATTGTCACTTTGTGTTGATTGGAAATTTTCAAAGTCTATCTTCCTAATTCAAAGTCGAATTTCAACATTTCTTATATATTCGAGTGAGCTTGCATCTAACTTTGTCAGATATCGTCGATTTACATCCATTGAAGCCCTTCGAGGTCGATTGTCACTTTGTGTTGATTGAAGATGTTCAAAGTCTTTCTTCCTAATTTGAAGTCGAATTTCAACATTTCTTATATATTTGAGTGAGCTTGCATCTAACTTTTTCAGATATCGTCGATTAACATCCATTTAAGCCCATTGAGGTCGATTGTCACTTTGTGTTGATTGAAGATTTTCAAAGTCTTTCTTCCTAATTTGAAGTCGAATTTCAATATTTCTTATATATTCGAGTGAGTTTGCATCTAACTTTGTCAGATACCGTCGATTAACATCCATTGAAGCCCATTGAGGTCGATTGTCACTTTGTGTTGATTGAAAATTTTCAAAGTCTTTCTTCCTAATTTGAAGTCGAATTTCAACATTTCTTATATATTTGAGTGAGCTTGCATCTAACTTTGTCAGATATCGTCGATTTACATCCATTGAAGCCTTTTGAGGTCGATTGTAACTTTGTGTTGATTGAAGATGTTCAAAGTCTTTCTTCCTAATTTGAAGTCGAATTTCAACATTTCTTATATATTTGAGTGAGCTTGCATCTAACTTTGTCAGATATCGTCGATTTACATCCATTGAAGCCCTTTGAGGTCGATTGTCACTTTGTGTTGATTGGAAATTATCAGAGTCTATCTTCCTAATTTGAAGTCGAATTTCAACATTTCTTATATATATGAGTGAGTTTGCATCTAACTTTTTCAGATATCGTCGATTAACATCCATTGAAGCCCATTGAGGTCGATTGTCACTTTGTGTTGATTGAAGATTTTCAAAGTCTATCTTCCTAATTTGGAGTCGAATTTCAACATTTCTTATATATTCGAGTGAGTTTGCATCTAACTTTGTCAGATACCGTCGATTAACATCCATTGAAGCCCATTGAGGTCGATTGTCACTTTGTGTTGATTGAAAATTTTCAAAGTCTTTCTTCCTAATTTGAAGTCGAATTTCAACATTTCTTATATATTTGAGTGAGCTTGCATCTAACTTTGTCAGATACCGTCGATTAACATCCATTGAAGCCCATTGAGGTCGATTGTCACTTTGTGTTGATTGAAAATTTTCAAAGTCTATCTTCCTAATTTAAAGTCGAATTTCAACATTTCTTATATATTTGAGTGAGCTTGCATCTAACTTTGTCAGATATCGTCGATTTACATCCATTGAAGCCCTTTGAGGTCGATTGTCACTTTGTGTTGATTGGAAATTTTCAAAGTCTATCTTCCTAATTTAAAGTCGAATTTCAACATTCCTTATAATATATTTGAGTGAGCTTGCATCTAACTTTGTCAGATATCGTCGATTTACATCCATTGACGCCCTTTGAGGTCGATTGTCACTTTGCGTTGATTGAAAATTTTCAAAGTCTTTTTTCCTAATTTGAAGTCGAATTTCAACATTTCTTATATATTTGAGTGAGCTTGCATCTAACTTTGTCAGATATCGTCGATTTACATCCATTGAAGCCCTTTGAGGTCGATTGTCACTTTGTGTTGATTGGAAATTTTCAAAGTCTATCTTCCTAATTTAAAGTCGAATTTCAACATTCCTTATAATATATTTGAGTGAGCTTGCATCTAACTTTGTCAGATATCGTCGATTTACATCCATTGACGCCCTTTGAGGTCGATTGTCACTTTGCGTTGATTGAAAATTTTCAAAGTCTTTTTTCCTAATTTGAAGTCGAATTTCAACATTTCTTATATATTTGAGTGAGCTTGCATCTAACTTTTTCAGATATCGTCGATTAACATCCATTGAAGCCCATTGAGGTCGATTGTCACTTTGTGTTGATTGAAGATTTTCAAAGTCTTTCTTCCTAATTTGAAGTCGAATTTCAATATTTCTTATATATTTGAGTGAGTTTGCATCTTACTTTTTCAGATATCGTCGATTAACATCCATTGAAGCCCATTGAGGTCAACTGTCACTTTGTGTTGATTGAAAATTTTCGAAGTCTATCTTCCTAATTTGAAGTCGAATTTCAACATTTCTTATATATTTGAATGAGTTTGGATCTAACTTTGTCAGATACCGTCGATTAACATCCATTGAAGCCCATTGAGGTCGATTGTCACTTTGTGTTGATTGAAAATTTTCAAAGTCTTTCTTCCTAATTTGAAGTCGAATTTCAACATTTCTTATATATTTGAGTGAGCTTGCATCTAACTTTGTCAGATATCGTTTATTAACATCCATTGAAGCCATTTGAGGTCGATCGTCACTTTGTGTTGATTGAAGATGTTCAAAGACTTTCTTTCTAATTTGAGGTCGATTTTCAACATTTCTTATATATTTGAGTGAGCTTGCATCTAACTTTGTCAGATATCGTCGATTAACATCCATTGAAGCCCATTGAGGTCGATTGTCACTTTGTGTTGATTGAAGATTTTCAAAGTCTTTCTTCCTAATTTGAAGTCGAATTTCAACATTTCTCATATATTTGAGTGAGTTGCATCTAACTTTGTCAGATATCGTCGATTTACATCCATTGACGCCCTTTGAGGTCGATTGTCACTTTGCGTTGATTGAAAATTTTCAAAGTCTTTTTTCCAAATTTGAAGTCGAATTTCAACATTTCTTATATATTTAAGTGAGTTTGCATCTAATTTTTTCAGATATCGTCGATTAACATCCATTGAAGCCCTTTGAGGTCGATTGTCACTTTGTGTTGATTGGAAATTTTCAAAGTCTATCTTCCTAATTTGAAGTCGAATTTCAACATTTCTTATATATTCGAGTGAGTTTGCATCTAACTTTGTCAGATACCGTCGATTAACATCCATTTAAGCCCATTGAGGTCGATTGTCACTTTGTGTTGATTGAAAATTTTCAAAGTCTTTCTTCCTAATTTGAAGTCGAATTTCAACATTTCTTATATATTTGAGTGAGCTTGCATCTAACTTTGTCAGATACCGTCGATTAACATCCATTGAAGCCCATTGAGGTCGATTGTCACTTTGTGTTGATTGAAAATTTTCAAAGTCTATCTTTCTAATTTAAAGTCGAATTTCAACATTTCTTATATATTTGAGTGAGCTTGCATCTAACTTTGTCAGATATCGTCGATTTACATCCATTGAAGCCCTTTGATGTCGATTGTCACTTTGTGTTGATTGGAAATTTTCAAAGTCTATCTTCCTAATTCAAAGTCGAATTTCAACATTTCTTATATATTCGAGTGAGCTTGCATCTAACTTTGTCAGATATCGTCGATTTACATCCATTGAAGCCCTTCGAGGTCGATTGTCACTTTGTGTTGATTGAAGATGTTCAAAGTCTTTCTTCCTAATTTGAAGTCGAATTTCAACATTTCTTATATATTTGAGTGAGCTTGCATCTAACTTTGTCAGATATTGTCGATTTACATCCATTGAAGCCCTTTGAGGTCGATTGTCACTTTGTGTTGATTGAAGATGTTCAAAGTCTTTCTTCCTAATTTGAAGTCGATTTTCAACATTTCTTATATATTTGAGCGAGCTTGCATCTAACTTTTTCAGATATCGTCGATTAACATCCATTTAAGCCCATTGAGGTCGATTGTCACTTTGTGTTGATTGAAGATTTTCAAAGTCTTTCTTCCTAATTTGAAGTCGAATTTCAATATTTCTTATATATTCGAGTGAGTTTGCATCTAACTTTGTCAGATACCGTCGATTAACATCCATTGAAGCCCATTGAGGTCGATTGTCACTTTGTGTTGATTGAAAATTTTCAAAGTCTTTTTTCCAAATTTGAAGTCGAATTTCAACATTTCTTATATATTTAAGTGAGTTTGCATCTAATTTTTTCAGATATCGTCGATTAACATCCATTGAAGCCCTTTGAGGTCGATTGTCACTTTGTGTTGATTGGAAATTTTCAAAGTCTATCTTCCTAATTTGAAGTCGAATTTCAACATTTCTTATATATTCGAGTGAGCTTGCATCTAACTTTGTCAGATATCGTTTATTAACATCCATTGAAGCCATTTGAGGTCGATCGTCACTTTGTGTTGATTGAAGATGTTCAAAGACTTTCTTTCTAATTTGAGGTCGATTTTCAACATTTCTTATATATTTGAGTGAGCTTGCATCTAACTTTGTCAGATATCGTCGATTAACATCTATTGAAGCCCATTGAGGTCGATTGTCACTTTGTGTTGATTGAAGATTTTCAAAGTCTTTCTTCCTAATTTGAAGTCGAATTTCAACATTTCTCATATATTTGAGTGAGTTGCATCTAACTTTGTCAGATATCGTCGATTTACATCCATTGACGCCCTTTGAGGTCGATTGTCACTTTGCGTTGATTGAAAATTTTCAAAGTCTCTTTTCCAAATTTGAAGTCGAATTTCAACATTTCTTATATATTTAAGTGAGTTTGCATCTAATTTTTTCAGATATCGTCGATTAACATCCATTGAAGCCCTTTGAGGTCGATTGTCACTTTGTGTTGATTGGAAATTTTCAAAGTCTATCTTCCTAATTTGAAGTCGAATTTCAACATTTCTTATATATTCGAGTGAGTTTGCATCTAACTTTGTCAGATACCGTCGATTAACATCCATTTAAGCCCATTGAGGTCGATTGTCACTTTGTGTTGATTGAAAATTTTCAAAGTCTTTCTTCCTAATTTGAAGTCGAATTTCAACATTTCTTATATATTTGAGTGAGCTTGCATCTAACTTTGTCAGATACCGTCGATTAACATCCATTGAAGCCCATTGAGGTCGATTGTCACTTTGTGTTGATTGAAAATTTTCAAAGTCTATCTTTCTAATTTAAAGTCGAATTTCAACATTTCTTATATATTTGAGTGAGCTTGCATCTAACTTTGTCAGATATCGTCGATTTACATCCATTGAAGCCCTTTGAGGTCGATTGTCACTTTGTGTTGATTGGAAATTTTCAAAGTCTATCTTCCTAATTCAAAGTCGAATTTCAACATTTCTTATATATTCGAGTGAGCTTGCATCTAACTTTGTCAGATATCGTCGATTTACATCCATTGAAGCCCTTCGAGGTCGATTGTCACTTTGTGTTGATTGAAGATGTTCAAAGTCTTTCTTCCTAATTTGAAGTCGAATTTCAACATTTCTTATATATTTGAGTGAGCTTGCATCTAACTTTGTCAGATATTGTCGATTTACATCCATTGAAGCCCTTTGAGGTCGATTGTCACTTTGTGTTGATTGAAGATGTTCAAAGTCTTTCTTCCTAATTTGAAGTCGATTTTCAACATTTCTTATATATTTGAGCGAGCTTGCATCTAACTTTTTCAGATATCGTCGATTAACATCCATTTAAGCCCATTGAGGTCGATTGTCACTTTGTGTTGATTGAAGATTTTCAAAGTCTTTCTTCCTAATTTGAAGTCGAATTTCAATATTTCTTATATATTCGAGTGAGTTTGCATCTAACTTTGTCAGATACCGTCGATTAACATCCATTGAAGCCCATTGAGGTCGATTGTCACTTTGTGTTGATTGAAAATTTTCAAAGTCTTTCTTCCTAATTTGAAGTCGAATTTCAACATTTCTTATATATTTGAGTGAGCTTGCATCTAACTTTGTCAGATATCGTCGATTCACATCCATTGAAGCCTTTTGAGGTCGATTGTAACTTTGTGTTGATTGAAGATGTTCAAAGTCTTTCTTCCTAATTTGAAGTCGAATTTCAACATTTCTTATATATTTGAGTGAGCTTGCATCTAACTTTGTCAGATATCGTCGATTAACATCCATTGAAGCCCATTGAAGTCGATTGTCACTTTGTGTTGATTGAAGATTTTCAAAGTCTTTCTTCCTAATTTGAAGTCGAATTTCAACATTTCTCATATATTTGAGTGAGTTGCATCTAACTTTGTCAGATATCGTCGATTTACATCCATTGACGCCCTTTGAGGTCGATTGTCACTTTGCGTTGATTGAAAATTTTCAAAGTCTTTTTTCCAAATTTGAAGTCGAATTTCAACATTTCTTATATATTTAAGTGAGTTTGCATCTAATTTTTTCAGATATCGTCGATTAACATCCATTGAAGCCCTTTGAGGTCGATTGTCACTTTGTGTTGATTGGAAATTTTCAAAGTCTATCTTCCTAATTTGAAGTCGAATTTCAACATTTCTTATATATTCGAGTGAGTTTGCATCTAACTTTGTCAGATACCGTCGATTAACATCCATTTAAGCCCATTGAGGTCGATTGTCACTTTGTGTTGATTGAAAATTTTCAAAGTCTTTCTTCCTAATTTGAAGTCGAATTTCAACATTTCTTATATATTTGAGTGAGCTTGCATCTAACTTTGTCAGATACCGTCGATTAACATCTATTGAAGCCCATTGAGGTCGATTGTCACTTTGTGTTGATTGAAAATTTTCAAAGTCTATCTTTCTAATTTAAAGTCGAATTTCAACATTTCTTATATATTTGAGTGAGCTTGCATCTAACTTTGTCAGATATCGTCGATTTACATCCATTGAAGCCCTTTGAGGTCGATTGTCACTTTGTGTTGATTGGAAATTTTCAAAGTCTATCTTCCTAATTCAAAGTCGAATTTCAACATTTCTTATATATTCGAGTGAGCTTGCATCTAACTTTGTCAGATATCGTCGATTTACATCCATTGAAGCCCTTCGAGGTCGATTGTCACTTTGTGTTGATTGAAGATGTTCAAAGTCTTTCTTCCTAATTTGAAGTCGAATTTCAACATTTCTTATATATTTGAGTGAGCTTGCATCTAACTTTGTCAGATATTGTCGATTTACATCCATTGAAGCCCTTTGAGGTCGATTGTCACTTTGTGTTGATTGAAGATGTTCAAAGTCTTTCTTCCTAATTTGAAGTCGATTTTCAACATTTCTTATATATTTGAGCGAGCTTGCATCTAACTTTTTCAGATATCGTCGATTAACATCCATTTAAGCCCATTGAGGTCGATTGTCACTTTGTGTTGATTGAAGATTTTCAAAGTCTTTCTTCCTAATTTGAAGTCGAATTTCAATATTTCTTATATATTCGAGTGAGTTTGCATCTAACTTTGTCAGATACCGTCGATTAACATCCATTGAAGCCCATTGAGGTCGATTGTCACTTTGTGTTGATTGAAAATTTTCAAAGTCTTTCTTCCTAATTTGAAGTCGAATTTCAACATTTCTTATATATTTGAGTGAGCTTGCATCTAACTTTGTCAGATATCGTCGATTTACATCCATTGAAGCCTTTTGAGGTCGATTGTAACTTTGTGTTGATTGAAGATGTTCAAAGTCTTTCTTCCTAATTTGAAGTCGAATTTCAACATTTCTTATATATTTGAGTGAGCTTGCATCTAACTTTGTCAGATATCGTCGATTTACATCCATTGAAGCCCTTTGAGGTCGATTGTCACTTTGTGTTGATTGGAAATTATCAGAGTCTATCTTCCTAATTTGAAGTCGAATTTCAACATTTCTTATATATATGAGTGAGTTTGCATCTAACTTTTTCAGATATCGTCGATTAACATCCATTGAAGCCCATTGAGGTCGATTGTCACTTTGTGTTGATTGAAGATTTTCAAAGTCTATCTTCCTAATTTGGAGTCGAATTTCAACATTTCTTATATATTCGAGTGAGTTTGCATCTAACTTTGTCAGATACCGTCGATTAACATCCATTGAAGCCCATTGAGGTCGATTGTCACTTTGTGTTGATTGAAAATTTTCAAAGTCTTTCTTCCTAATTTGAAGTCGAATTTCAACATTTCTTATATATTTGAGTGAGCTTGCATCTAACTTTGTCAGATACCGTCGATTAACATCCATTGAAGCCCATTGAGGTCGATTGTCACTTTGTGTTGATTGAAAATTTTCAAAGTCTTTCTTCCTAATTTGAAGTCGAATTTCAACATTTCTTATATATTCGAGTGAGTTTGCATCTAACTTTGTCAGATACCGTCGATTAACATCCATTGAAGCCCATTGAGGTCGATTGTCACTTTGTGTTGATTGAAAATTTTCAAAGTCTATCTTCCTAATTTAAAGTCGAATTTCAACATTCCTTATAATATATTTGAGTGAGCTTGCATCTAACTTTGTCTGATATCGTCGATTTACATCCATTGAAGCCCTTCGAGGTTGATTGTCACTTTGTGTTGATTGAAGATGTTCAAAGTCTTTCTTCCTAATTTGAAGTCGAATTTCAACATTTCTTATATATTTGAGTGAGCTTGCATCTAACTTTGTCAGATATTGTCGATTTACATCCATTGAAGCCTTTTGAGGTCGATTGTCACTTTGTGTTGATTGGAAATTTTCAAAGTCTATCTTCCTAATTTAAAGTCGAATTTCAACATTTCTTATATATTCGAGTGAGTTTGCATCTAACTTTGTCAGATACCGTCGATTAACATCCATTGAAGCCCATTGAGGTCGATTGTCACTTTGTGTTGATTGAAAATTTTCAATGTCTTTCTTCCTAATTTGAAGTCGAATTTCAACATTTCTTATATATTTGAGTGAGCTTGCATCTAACTTTGTCAGATATCGTCGATTTACATCCATTGAAGCCCTTTGAGGTCGATTGTCACTTTGTGTTGATTGAAGATGTTCAAAGTCTTTCTTCCTAATTTGAAGTCGAATTTCAACATTTCTCATATATTTGAGTGAAATGCATCTAACTTTGTCAGATATCGTCGATTTACATCCATTGAAGCCCTTTGAGGTCGATTGTCACTTTGTGTTGATTGAAGATTTTCAAAGTCTTTCTTCCTAATTTGAAGTCGAATTTCAACATTTCTCATATATTTGAGTGAGTTGCATCTAACTTAGTCAGATATCGTCGATTTACATCCATTGAAGCCCTTCAAGGTCGATTGTCACTTTGTGTTGATTGAAAATTTTCAAAGTCTTTCTTCCTAATTTGAAGTCGAATTTCAACATTTCTTATATATTTAAAGTGAGCTTGCATCCAACTTTGTCAGATATCGTCGATTAACATCCATTGAAGCCCATTGAGGTCGAATGTCACTTTGTGTTGATTGAAAATTTTTAAAGTCTATCTTCCTAATTTAAAGTCGAATTTCAACATTTCTCATATATTTGAGTGAGTTTGCATCTAACTTTGTCAGATATCGTCGATTAACATCCATTGAAGCCCTTTGAGGTCGATTGTCACTTTGTGTTGATTGAAGATGTTCAAAGACTTTCTTCCTAATTTGAAGTCGATTTTCAACATTTCTCATATATTTGAGTGAGTTGCATCTAACTTTGTCAGATATCGTCGATTTACATCCATTGACGCCCTTTGAGGTCGATTGTCACTTTGTGTTGATTGAAAATTTTCAAAGTTTTTTTTCCTAATTTGAAGTCGAATTTCAACATTCCTTATATATTTAAGTGAGCTTGCACCTAACTTTGTCAGATATCGTCGATTTACATCCATTGAAGCCCTTTGAGGTCGATTGTCACTTTGTGTTGATTGAAAATTTTTAAAGTCTATCTTCCTAATTTGAAGTCGAATTTCAACATTTCTCATATATTTCAGTGAGTTTGCATCTAACTTTTTCAGATATCGTCGATTAACATCCATTGAAGCCCATTGAGGTCGATTGTCACTTTGTGTTGATTGATGATTTTCTAAGTCTTTCTTCCTAATTTGAAATCAAATTTCAACATTTCTCATATATTTGAGTGAGTTTGCATCTAACTTTGTCAGATATCGTCGATTAACATCCATTGAAGCCCTTTGAGGTCGATTGTCACTTTGTGTTGATTGAAGATGTTCAAAGACTTTCTTCCTAATTTGAAGTCAATTTTCAACATTTCTTATATATTTGAGTGAGCTTGCATCTAACTTTGTCAGATATCGTTGATTTACATCCATTGAAGCCCTTTGAGGTCGATTGTCACTTTGTGTTGATTGAAGATGTTCAAAATCTTTCTTCCTAATTTGAAGTCGAATTTCAACATTTCTCATATATTTGAGTGAGTTTGCATCTAACTTTTTCAGATATCGTCGATTAACATCCATTGAAGCCCATTGAGGTCGATTGTCACTTTGTGTTGATTGATGATTTTCAAAGTCTTTCTTCCTAATTTGAAATCAAATTTCAACATTTCTCATATATTTGAGTGAGTTTGCATCTAACTTTGTCAGATATCGTCGATTAACATCCATTGAAGCCCTTTGAGGTCGATTGTCACTTTGTGTTGATTGAAGATGTTCAAAGACTTTCTTCCTAATTTGAAGTCAATTTTCAACATTTCTTATATATTTGAGTGAGCTTGCATCTAACTTTGTCAGATATCGTCGATTTACATCCATTGAAGCCCTTTGAGGTCGATTGTCACTTTGTGTTGATTGAAGATGTTCAAAATCTTTCTTCCTAATTTGAAGTCGAATTTCAACATTTCTTATATATTTGAGTGAGTTTGCATCTAACTTTTTCAGATATCGTCGATTAACATCCATTGAAGCCCATTGAGGTCAACTGTCACTTTGTGTTGATTGAGAATTTTCAAAGTCTATCTTCCTAATTTGAAGTCGAATTTCAACATTTCTTATATATTTGAGTGAGTTTGGATCTAACTTTGTCAGATACCGTCGATTAACATCCATTGAAGCCCATTGAGGTCGATTGTTACTTTGTGTTGATTGAAAATTTTCAAAGTCTTTCTTCCTAATTTGAAGTCGAATTTCAACATTTCTTATATATTTGAGTGAGCTTGCATCTAACTTTGTCAGATATCGTCGATTAACATCCATTGAAGCCATTTGAGGTCGATTGTCACTTTGTGTTGATTGAAGATGTTCAAACACTTTCTTTCTAATTTGAAGTCGATTTTCAACATTTCTTATATATTTGAGTGAGCTTGCATCTAACTTTGTCAGATATCGTCGATTAACATCCATTGAAGCCCATTGAGGTCGATTGTCACTTTGTGTTGATTGAAGATTTTCAAAGTCTTTCTTCCTAATTTGAAGTCGCATTTCAACATTTCTCATATATTTGAGTGAGTTGCATCTAACTTTGTCAGATATCGTCGATTAACATCCATTGAAGCCCCTCGAGGTCGATTGTCACTTTGTGTTGATTGAAGATGTTCAAAGACTTTCTTCCTAATTTGAAGTCAATTTTCAACATTTCTTATATATTTGAGTGAGCTTGCATCTAACTTTGTCAGATATCTTCGATTTACATCCATTGAAGCCCTTTGAGGTCGATTGTCACTTTGTGTTGATTGAAGATGTTCAAAGTCTTTCTTCCTAATTTGAAGTCGATTTTCAACATTTCTTATATATTTGAGCGAGCTTGCATCTAACTTCTTCAGATATCGTCGATTAACATCCATTGAAGCCCATTGAGGTCGATTGTCACTTTGTGTTGATTGAAGATTTTCAAAGTCTTTCTTCCTAATTTGAAGTCGATTTTCAACATTTCTTATATATTTGAGCGAGCTTGCATCTAACTTTTTCAGATATCGTCGATTAACATCCATTGAAGCCCATTGAGGTCGATTGTCACTTTGTGTTGATTGAAGATTTTCAAAGTCTTTCTTCCTAATTTGAAGTCGAATTTCAACATTTCTCATATATATGAGTGAGTTTGCATCTAACTTAGTCAGATATCGTCGATTAACATCCATTGAAGCCCATTGAGGTAATCTGTCACGTAGTGTTGATTGAAAATTTTCAAAGTCTATCTTCCTAATTTGAAGTCGAATTTCAACATTTCTCATATAATTGAGTGAGTTTACATCTAACTTTGTCAGATATATTCGATTAACATCCATTGAAGCCCATTGAGGTCAACTGTCACTTTGTGTTGATTGAAAATTTTCAAAGTCTATCTTCCTAATTTGAAGACGAATTTCAACATTTCTCATATATTTGAGTGAGTTTGCATCTAACTTTGTCAGATATCGTCGATTAACATCCATTGAAGCCCTTTGAGGTCGATTGTCACTTTGTGTTGATTGAAGATGTTCAAAGACTTTCTTCCTAATTTGAAGTCGATTTTCAACATTTCTTATATATTTGAGTGAGCTTGCATCTAACTTTGTCAGATATCGTCGATTTACATCCATTGAAGCCCATTGAGGTCGATTGTCACTTTGTGTTGATTGAAGATTTTCAAAGTCTTTCTTCCTAATTTGAATTCGAATTTCAATATTTCTCATATATTTGGGTGAGTTGCATCTAACTTTGTCAGATATCGTCGATTTACATCCATTGAAGCCCTTTGAGGTCGATTGTCACTTTGTGTTGATTGAAAATTTTCAAAATCTTTCTTCCTAATTTAAAGTCGAATTTCAACATTTCTTATATATTTGAGTGAGTTTGCATCTAACTTTTTCAGATATCGTCGATTAACATCCATTGAAGCCCATTGAGGTCGATTGTCACTTTGTGTTGATTGAAGATTTTCAAAGTCTTTCTTCCTAATTTGAAGTTGAATTTCAGCATTTCTCATATATTTGAGTGAGTTGCATCTAACTTTGTCAGATATAGTCGATTAACATCCATTGAAGCCCTTTGAGGTCGATTTTCATTTTGTGTTGATTGAAGATGTTCAAAGTCTTTCTTCCTAATTTGAAGTCGAATTTCAACATTTCTTATATATTTGAGTGAGCTTGCATCTAACTTTGTCAGATATCGACGATTTACATCCATTGAAGCCCTTTGAGGTCGATTGTCACTTTGTGTTGATTGAAAATTTTCAAAGTCTATCTTCCTAATTTGAAGTCGAATTCCAACATTTCTCATATATTTGAGTGAGTTGCATCTACCTTTGTCAGATATCGTCGATTTACATCCATTGAAGCCCTTCAAGGTCGATTGTCACTTTGTGTCGATTGAAAATTTTCAAAGTCTTTCTTCCTAATTTGAAGTCGAATTTCAACATTTCTTATATATTTAAGTGAGCTTGCATCTAACTTTGTCAGATATCGTCGATTTACATCCATTGAAGCCCTTTGAGGTCGATTGTCACTTTGTGTTGATTGAAAATTTTCAAAGTCTTTCTTCCTAATTTGAAGTCGAATTTCAATATTTCTTATATATTTGAGTGAGTTTGCATCTAACTTTTTCAGATATCGTCAATTAACATCCATTGAAGCCCATTGAGGTCGATTGTCACTTTGTGTTGATTGAAAATTTTCAAAGTCTTTCTTCCTAATTTGAAGTCGAATTTCAATATTTCTTATATATTTGAGTGAGTTTGCATCTAACTTTTTCAGATATCGTCGATTAACATCCATTGAAGCCCATTGAGGTCAACTGTCACTTTGTGTTGATTGAAAATTTTCAAAGTCTATCTTCCTAATTTGAAGTCGAATTTCAACATTTCTTATATATTTGAGTGAGTTTGGATCTAACTTTGTCAGATACCGTCGATTAACATCCATTGAAGCCCATTGAGGTCGATTGTCACTTTGTGTTGATTGAAAATTTTCACATTCTTTCTTCCTAATTTGAAGTCGAATTTCAACATTTCTTATATATTTGAGTGAGCTTGCATCTAACTTTGTCAGATATCGTCGATTAACATCCATTGAAGCCCATTGAGGTCGATTGTCACTTTGTGTTGATTGAAGATTTTCAAAGTCTTTCTTCCTAATTTGAAGTCGAATTTCAACATTTCTCATATATTTGAGTGAGTTTGCATCTAACTTTTTCAGATATCGTCGATTAACATCCATTGAAGCCCTTTGAGGTCGATTGTCACTTTGTGTTGATTGAAGATGTTCAAAGACTTTCTTCCTAATTTGAAGTCGATTTTCAACATTTCTTATATATTTGAGTGAGCTTGCATCTAACTTTGTCAGATATCGTCGATTAACATCCATTGAAGCCCATTGAGGTCGATTGTCACTTTGTGTTGATTGAAGATTTTCAAAGTCTTTCTTCCTAATTTGAAGTCGAATTTCAACATTTCTCATATATTTGAGAGAGTTGCATCTAACTTTGTCAGATTTCGTCGATTTACATCCATTGAAGCCCTTTGAGGTCGATTGTCACTTTGTGTTGATTGAAAATTTTCAAAGTCTTTCTTCCTAATTTGAAGTCGAATTTCAGCATTTCTCATATATTTGAGTTAGTTGCATCTAACTTTGTCAGATATAGTCGATTAACATCCATTGAATCCCTTTGAGGTCGATTTTCATTTTGTGTTGATTGAAGATGTTCAAAGTCTTTCTTCCTAATTTGAAGTCGAATTTCAACATTTCTTATATATTTGAGTGAGCTTGCATCTAACTTTGTCAGTTATCGACGATTTACATCCATTGAAGCCCTTTGAGGTCGATTGTCACTTTGTGTTGATTGAAAATTTTCAAAGTCTATCTTCCTAATTTGAAGTCGAATTCCAACATTTCTTATATATTCGAGTGAGTTTGCATCTAACTTTGTCAGATACCGTCGATTAACATCCATTGAAGCCCATTGAGGTCGATTGTCACTTTGTGTCGATTGAAAATTTTCAAAGTCTTTCTTCCTAATTTGAAGTCGAATTTCAACATTTCTTATATATTTGAGTGAGCTTGCATCTTACTTTGTCAGATATCGTCGATTTACATCCATTGAAGCCCTTTGAGGTCGATTGTCACTTTTTGTTGATTGAAGATTTTCAAAGTCTTTCTTCCTAATTTGAAGTCGAATTTCAACATTTCTCATATATTTGAGTGAGTTTGCATCTAACTTTGTCAGATATATTCGATTAATATCCATTGAAGCCCATTGAGGTCAACTGTCACTTTGTGTTGATTGAAAATTTTCAAAGTCTATCTTCCTAATTCGAAGTCGAATTTCAACATTTCTTATATATTCGAGTGAGTTTGCATCTAACTTTGTCAGATATCGTCGATTAACATCCATTGAAGCCCATTGAGGTCGATTGTCACTTTGTGTTGATTGAAAATGTTCAAAGTCTTTCTTCCTAAATTGGAGTCGAATTTTAACATTTCTTATATATTTAAGTGAGCTTGCATCTAACTTTGTCAGATATCGTCGATTTACATCCGTTAAGACCAGTTCAGGTCGATTTTCACTTTGTTCGGATTAAAAATTTTCGAAATTTCTTTCCGCCATTTTCAGTCCAAACACATCAATTCTCATAAATTGGGTAAATTTGCACTCAACTGGGTCAAATATCGTCGATTAACATCCATTGAGACCAGATCATATCGATTGCCACTGTGTTTTGATTAAAAATTTTCGGAATGCCTTTCCGCCATTTTTAGTCCAAACACATCAATTCTCATATATTGGGTGAATTTGCATTCAACTATATCAGATATCGTCGATTAACATCCATTGAGACGAGTTCATATCGATTGCCACTGTGTTTTGATTAAAAATTTTTGGAATCTATTTCCGCCATTTCTAGTCCAAACACATCAATTCTCATATATTTGGTGAATTTGCATCTAACTAGGTCAGATATTTTCGATTTTCATCCATTGAGACCAGTTCAGATCGATTGCCACTTTGTTTTGATTAAAAATTTTCGGAATCTATTTCCGCCATTTTTAGTTCAAACACATCAATCCTCATGTATTTGGTGAATTTGCATCTAACTAGGTCAGATATCGTCGATTTACATCCATTGGGTCCAGTTCATATCGATTGCCACTTTGTTTTGATTGAAAATTTTCGTAATCTATTTCCGCCATTTCAGTCCAATATTTGTTGAATTTGCATCTAACTAGGTCAGATATCGTCGATCAACATCTATTAAGACCAGTTCAGGTCGATTTTCACTTTGTTCGGATTAAAAATTTTCGAAATTTCTTTCCGCCATTTTTAGACCAAACACATCAATTTTCATATTTTTGATGAATTTGAATCTAACTAGGTCAGATATTTTCGATTAACATCCTTTGAGACCAGTTCATATCGATTGCCACTGTGTTTTGATTAAAAATTCTCGGAATCTATTTCCGCCATTTTTAGTCCAAACACATCAATTCTCATATATTGGGTGAATTTGCATTCAACTATATCAGATATCGTCGATTAACATCCATTGAGAACAGTTCAGGTCGATTTTCACTTTCTTTGATTGAAAATTTTCGGAATCTATTTCCGCCATTTTCAGTCCAAACACATCAATTCTCATATATTTGGTGAAGTTACATTTATCTATGTAATATATCGTCAATTAACATTTATTGAGACCAGTTCAGGTCGAATGCCACTTTTTTTTGATTGGAAATTTTCGTAATCTATTTCCGCCATTTTTAGTCCAAACACATCAATTCTCATATATTGGGTGAATTTGCATTCAACTAGGTCAGATATTGTCGAATTACATCCATTGAGACCAGTTCAGATCGATTGCCACTTTGTTTTGATTAAAAATTTTCGGAATCTATTTCCGCCATTTTTAGTTCAAACACATCAATCCTCATGTATTTGGTGAATTTGCATCTAACTAGGACAGATATCGTCGATTTACATCCATTGAGACCAGTTGTGGTCAATTGTAACTTTGTTTTGATTGAAAATTCTCGAAATCCATTTCCGCCATTTTCAGTCCAAACACATCAATTCTCATATATTTGTTGAATTTGCATCTAACTAGGTCAGATATCGTCGATTTACATCCATTGGGTCCAGTTCATATCGATTGCCACTTTGTTTTGATTGAAAATTTTCGTAATCTATTTCCGCCATTTTAGTCCAATATTTGTTGAATTTGCATCTAACTAGGTCAGATATCGTCGATCAACATCTATTAAGACCAGTTCAGGTCGATTTTCACTTTGTTCGGATTAAAAATTTTCGAAATTTCTTTCCGCCATTTTTAGACCAAACAAATCAATTTTTATATTTTTGATGAATTTGAATCTAACTAGGTCAGATATTTTCGATTAACATCCTTTGAGACCAGTTCATATCGATTGCCACTGTGTTTTGATTAAAAATTCTCGGAATCTCTTTCCGCCATTTTTAGTCCAACCACATCAATTTATATATTTTTAATGAATTGAATCTAACTAGGTCAGATATTGTCGATTAACATCCATTGAGAACAGTTCAGGTCGATTTTCACTTTCTTTGATTGAAAATTTTCGGAATCTATTTCCGCCATTTTCAGTCCAAACACATCAATTCTCATATATTTGGTGAAGTTACATTTATCTGTGTAATATATCGTCAATTAACATTTATTGAGACCAGTTCAGGTCGATTGCCACTTTGTTTTGATTGGAAATTTTCGTAATCTATTTCCGCCATTTTTAGTCCAAACACATCAATTCTCATATATTGGGTAAATTTGCATTCAACTAGGTCAGATATCGTCGATTAACATCCATTGAGACGAGTTCATATCGATTGCCACTGTGTTTTGATTAAAAATTTTTGGAATCTATTTCCGCCATTTCTAGTCCAAACACATCAATTCTCATATATTTGGTGAATTTGCATCTAACTAGGTCAGATATTGTCGATTTTCATCCATTGAGACCAGTTCAGATCGATTGCCACTTTGTTTTGATTAAAAATTTTCGGAATCTATTTCCGCCATTTTTAGTTCAAACACATCAATCCTCATGTATTTGGTGAATTTGCATCTAACTAGGACAGATATCGTCGATTTACATCCATTGAGACCAGTTGTGGTCAATTGTAACTTTGTTTTGATTGAAAATTCTCGAAATCCATTTCCGCCATTTTCAGTCCAAACACATCAATTCTCATATATTTGTTGAATTTGCATCTAACTAGGTCAGATATCGTCGATTTACATCCATTGGGTCCAGTTCATATCTATTGCCACTTTGTTTTGATTGAAAATTTTCGTAATCTATTTCCGCCATTTTAGTCCAATATTTGTTGAATTTGCATCTAACTAGGTCAGATATCGTCGATCAACATCTATTAAGACCAGTTCAGGTCGATTTTCACTTTATTCGGATTAAAAATTTTCGAAATTTCTTTCCGCCATTTTTAGACCAAACACATCAATTTTTGATGAATTTGAATCTAACTAGGTCAGATATTTTCGATTAACATCCTTTGAGACCAGTTCATATCGATTGCCACTGTGTTTTGATTAAAAATTCTCGGAATCTATTTCCGCCATTTTTAGTCCAACCACATCAATTTATATATTTTTAATGAATTGAATCTAACTAGGTCAGATATTGTCGATTAACATGCATTGAGACCAGTTCATATTGATTGCCACTTTGTTTTGATTAAAAAATTTCGTAATCTATCTCCGCCATTTTCAGTCCAACACATCAATTCTTATATATTTGGTGGAATTGCATTCAACTAGGTCAGATATCGTCGATTAACATCCATTGAGACTAGTTCAGGTCGATTGCCACTTTTGTTTTGACTAAAAATTTGCGGTATCTATTTCCGCCATTTTAGTCCAAACACATCAATTTTTATATTTTTTATGAATATTGAATCTAACTAGGTCAGATATTTTCGATTAACATCCTTTGAGACCAGTTCATATCGATTGCCACTGTGTTTTGATTAAAAATTTTCGGAATCTATTTCCGCCATTTTCAGTCCAACCACATCAATTTATATATTTTTGATGAATTGAATCTAACTAGGTCAGATATTGTCGATTAACATGCATTGAGACCAGTTCATATTGATTGCCACTTTGTTTTGATTAAAAAATTTCGTAATCTTTTTCCGCCATTTTCAGTCCAACACATCAATTCTCATATATTGGATGAATTTGCATTCAACTAGGTCAGATATCGTCGATTAACATCCATTGAGACAGTTCATATCGATTGCCACTGTGTTTTGTTTAATAATTTTCGGAATCTATTTCCGCCATTTTTAGTCCAAACACATCAATTCTTATATATTCGATGGATTTACATTTAACTAGGTCAGAGTTCGTCGATTAACATCCATTGAGACTAGTTCAGTTCGATTGCCACTTTTGTTTTGATTAAAACTTTGCGGAATCTATTTCCGCCATTTTTAGTCCAAACACATCAATTCTCATATATTTGTTGAATTTGCATCTAACTAGGTCAGATATTGTCAATTAACATCCATTGTGACCAGTTATGGTCGATTGTCACTTTGTTTTGATTAAAATATTTCGGAATCTATTTTCGCCATTTTCAGTCCAAACACATCAATTCTCATATATTGGGTAAATTGCATTCAACTATGTCAGATATCGTCGATTAACATCCATTGAGACCAGTTCATATCGATTGCCACTGTGTTTTGATTAAAAATTTTCGGAATCTATTTCCGCCATTTCTAGTCCAAACACATCAATTCTCATATATTTGTTGAATTTGCATCTAACTAGGTCAGATATCGTCGATCAACATCCATTGGGACCAGTTCATATCGATTGCCACTTTGTTTTGATTAAAAATTTTCGAAATTTCTTTCCGCCATTTTTAGACCAAACACATTAATTCTCATATATTGGGTAAATTTGCATTCAACTAGGTCAGATATCGTCGATTAACATCCATTGAGACTAGTTCAGGTCGATTGCCACTTTTGTTTTGACTAAAAATTTGCGGAATCTATTTCCGCCATTTTTAGTCCAAACACATCAATTTTTATATTTTTGATGAATTTGAATCTAACTAGGTCAGATATTTTCGATTAACATCCTTTGAGACCAGTTCATATCGATTGCCACTGTGTTTTGATTAATAATTTTCGGAATCTATTTCCGCCATTTTCAGTCCAACACATCAATTTTTATATTTTTGCTGAATTTGAATCTAACTAGGTCAGATATTGTCGACTAACATCCATTGAGACCAGTTCAGGTCGATTTTCACTTTGTTCGGATTAAAAATTTTCGAAATTTCTTTCCGCCATTTTTAGTCCAAACACATCAATTCTTATATATTTGTTGAATTTGCATCTAACTAGGTCAGATATCGTCGATTAACATCCATTGAGACCAGTTCATATCGATTGCCACTGTGTTTTGATTAAAAATTTTCGGAATCTATTTCCGCCATTTTTAGTCCAAACACATCAATTCTCATATATTAGTTGAATTTGCATCTAACCATGTCAGATATCGTCGATCAACATCCGTTAAGACCAGTTCAGGTCGATTTTCACTTTGTTCGGATTAAAAATTTTCAAAATTTCTTTCCGCCATTTTTAGTCCAAACACATCAATTCTCATATATTGGGTAAATTTGCACTCAACTGGGTCAGATATCGTCGATTAACATCCATTGAGACCAGTTCATATCGATTGCCACTGTGTTTTGATTAAAAATTTTCGGAATCTATTTCCGCCATTTCTAGTCCAAACACATCAATTCTCATATATTTGTTGAATTTGCATCTAACTAGGTCAGATATCGTCGATCAACATTCATTGAGACCAGTTCATATTGATTGCCACTTTGTTTTGATTAAAAAATTTCGTAATCTATTCCCGCCATTTTCAGTCCAAACACATCAATTCTCATATATTGGGTGAATTTGCATTCAACTAGGTCAGATATTGTCGAATTACATCCATTGAGACCAGTTGTGCTAAAATGTCACTTTGTTTTGATTGAACATTCTCAAAATTCATTTCCGCCATTTTCAGTCCAAACACATCAATTCTTATATTTTTGATAAATTAGCAACTAACTTGGTCAGATATCGTCGATTTACAACCATTGAGACCAGTTGTGGTCGATTGTCACATTGTTTTGATTGAAAATTGTCGAAATCCATTTCCGCCATTTTTAGTCCAAACACATCAATCTTATATATTTGGTGAATTTGCAACTAACTTGGTCATATATCGTCGACTAACATTCATTGAGACCAGTTGTGGTCGATTGTCACATAGTTTTTATTGAAAATTCTCGAAATCCATTTCCGCCATTTTTAGTCCAAACACAACAATTCTTATATTTTTGGTGAATTTGCAACTAACTTGGTCAGATATCATCGATCAACATCCACTTAGACCAGTTCAGGTCAATTGCCACTTTTTTTTGATTAAAAATTTTCAAATCTATTTCCGCCATTTTTAGTCCAAACACATCAATTCTCATATATTTGGTGAATTTGCATTTAACTAGGTCAGATATCGTCGATGAACATCCATTGAGACCAGTTCAGATCGATTGCCACTTTGTTTTGATTAAAAATTTTCGAAATCTATTTCCACCATTTTTAGTCCAAACACATCAATTCTTATATATTTGGTGAATTTGCAACTAACTTGGTCAGATATCCTCGATTAACATTCATTGATACCAGTTAAGAACGATTGGCACTTTGTTTTGATTGAAAATTTGCGAAATCTATTTCCGCCATTTGCAGTCCAAACACATCAATTCTTATATTTTTGGTGAATTTGCAAATAACTTGGTCAGATATCGTCGATTTACAACCATTGAGACCAGTTGTGGTCGATTGTCACTTTGTTTTGATTGAAAATTCTCGGAATCCATTTCCGCCATTTTCAGTCCAAACACATCAATTTTTATATTTTTGGTGAATTAGTAACTAACTTGGTCAATTGTCACTTTGTTTTGATTGAAAATTTTCGTAATCTATTTCCGCCATTTTAGTCCAATATTTGTTGAATTTGCATCTAACTAGGTCAGATATCGTCGATCAACATCTATTAAGACCAGTTCAGGTCGATTTTCACTTTGTTCGGATTAAAAATTTTCGAAATTTCTTTCCGCCATTTTTAGTCCAAACACATCAATTTTTATATTTTTTATGAATTTGAATCTAACTAGGTCAGATATTTTCGATTAACATCCTTTGAGATCAGTTTATGTCGATTGCCACTGTGTTTTGATTAAAAATTTTCGGAATCTATTTCCGCCATTTTTAGTCCAACCACATCAATTTATATATTTTTGATGAATTGAATCTAACAAGGTCAGATATTGTCGATTAACATGCATTGAGACCAGTTCATATTGATTGCCACTTTGTTTTGATTAAAAAATTTCGTAATCTATTTCCGCCATTTTCAGTCCAAAACATCAATTCTCATATATTGGATGAATTTGCATTCAACTAGGTCAGATATCGTCGATTAACATCCATTGAGACCAGTTCATATCGATTGCCACTGTGTTTTGATTAAAAATTTTCGGAATCTATTTCCGCCATTTTTTGTCCAAACACATCAATTCTTATATATTCGATGAATTTACATTTAACTAGGTCAGAGTTCGTCGATTAACATCCATTGAGACTAGTTCAGTTCGATTGCCACTTTTGTTTTGATTAAAACTTTGCGGAATCTATTTCCGCCATTTTTAGTCCAAACACATCAATTCTCATATATTTGTTGAATTTGCATCTAACAAGGTCAGATATTGTCAATTAACATCCACTGTGACCAGTTATGGTCGATTGTCACTTTGTTTTGATTAAAAAATTTCGGAATCTATTTTCGCCATTTTCAGTCCAAACACATCAATTCTCATATATTGGGTAAATTTGCATTCAACTAGGTCAGATATCGTCGATTAACATCCATTGAGACCAGTTCATATCGATTGCCACTGTGTTTTGATTAAAAATTTTCGGAATCTATTTCCGCCATTTCTAGTCCAAACACATCAATTCTCATATATTTGTTGAATTTGCATCTAACTAGGTCAGATATCGTCGATCAACATCCATTGGGACCAAATCATATCGATTGCCACTTTGTTTTGATTAAAAATTTTCGAAATTTCTTTCCGCCATTTTTAGACCAAACACATTAATTCTCATATATTGGGTAAATTTGCATTCAACTAGGTCAGATATCGTCGATTAACATCCACTTAGACCAGTTCAGGTCGATTGCCACTTTTGTTTTAACTAAAAATTTGCGGAATCTATTTTCGCCATTTTCAGTCCAAACACATCAATTCTCATATATTGGGTAAATTTGCATTCAACTAGGTCAGATATCGTCGATTAACATCCATTGAGACCAGTTCATATCGATTGCCACTGTGTTTTGATTAAAAATTTTCGGAATCTATTTCCGCCATTTCTAGTCCAAACACATCAATTCTCATATATTTGTTGAATTTGCATCTAACTAGGTCAGATATCGTCGATCAACATCCATTGGGACCAGTTCATATCGATTGCCACTTTGTTTTGATTAAAAATTTTCGAAATTTCTTTCCGCCATTTTTAGACCAAACACATTAATTCTCATATATTGGGTAAATTTGCATTCAACTAGGTCAGATATCGTCGATTAACATCCACTTAGACCAGTTCAGGTCGATTGCCACTTTTGTTTTGACTAAAAATTTGCGGAATCTATTTCCGCCATTTTTAGTCCAAACACATCAATTTTTATATTTTTGATGAATTTGAATCTAACTAGGTCAGATATTGTCAATTAACATCCACTGTGACCAGTTATGGTCGATTGTCACTTTGTTTTGATTAAAAAATTTCGGAATCTATTTTCGCCATTTTCAGTCCAAACACATCAATTCTCATATGTTGGGTAAATTTGCATTCAACTAGGTCTCAGATATCGTCGATTAACATCCATTGAGACCAGTTCATATCGATTGCCACTGTGTTTTGATTAAAAATTTTCGGAATCTATTTCCGCCATTTCTAGTCCAAACACATCAATTCTCATATATTTGTTGAATTTGCATCTAACTAGGTCAGATATCGTCGATCAACATCCATTGGGACCAGTTCATATCGATTGCCACTTTGTTTTGATTAAAAATTTTCGAAATTTCTTTCCGCCATTTTTAGACCAAACACATTAATTCTCATATATTGGGTAAATTTGCATTCAACTAGGTCAGATATCGTCGATTAACATCCACTTAGACCAGTTCAGGTCGATTGCCACTTTTGTTTTGACTAAAAATTTGCGGAATCTATTTCCGCCATTTTTAGTCCAAACACATCAATTTTTATATTTTTGATGAATTTGAATCTAACTAGGTCAGATATTTTCGATTAACATCCTTTGAGACCAGTTCATATCGATTGCCACTGTGTTTTGATTAATAATTTTCGGAATCTATTTCCGCCATTTTCAGTCCAACACATCAATTTTTATATTTTTGCTGAATTTGAATCTAACTAGGTCAGATATTGTCGACTAACATCCATTGAGACCAGTTCAGGTCGATTTTCACTTTGTTCGGATTAAAAACTTTCGAAATTCCTTTCCGCCATTTTTAGTCCAAACACATCAATTCTTATATATTTGTTGAATTTGCATCTAACTAGGTCAGATATCGTCGATTAACATCCATTGAGACCAGTTCATATCGATTGCCACTGTGTTTTGATTAAAAATTTTCGGAATCTATTTCCGCCATTTTTAGTCCAAACACATCAATTCTCATATATTAGTTGAATTTGCATCTAACCATGTCAGATATCGTCGATCAACATCCGTTAAGACCAGTTCAGGTCGATTTTCACTTTGTTCGGATTAAAAATTTTCAAAATTTCTTTCCGCCATTTTTAGTCCAAACACATCAATTCTCATATATTGGGTAAATTTGCTCTCAACTGGGTCAGATATCGTCGATTAACATCCATTGAGACCAGTTCATATCGATTGCCACTGTGTTTTGATTAAAAATTTTCGGAATCTATTTCCGCCATTTCTAGTCCAAACACATCAATTCTCATATATTTGTTGAATTTGCATCTAACTAGGTCAGATATCGTCGATCAACATTCATTGAGACCAGTTCATATTGATTGCCACTTTGTTTTGATTAAAAAATTTCGTAATCTATTCCCGCCATTTTCAGTCCAAACACATCAATTCTCATATATTGGGTAAATTTGCACTCAACTGGGTCAGATATCGTCGATCAACATCCATTGAGACCAGTTCATATCGATTGCCACTGTGTTTTGATTAAAAATTTTCGGAATCTATTTCCGCCATTTCTAGTCCAAACACATCAATTCTCATATATTTGTTGAATTTGCATCTAACTAGGTCAGATATCGTCGATCAACATTCATTGAGACCAGTTCATATTGATTGCCACTTTGTTTTGATTAAAAAATTTCGTAATCTATTCCCGCCATTTTCAGTCCAAACACATCAATTCTCATATATTGGGTAAATTTGCACTCAACTAGGTCAGATATTGTCGAATTACATCCATTGAGACCAGTTGTGCTAAAATGTCACTTTGTTTTGAACATTCTCGAAATTCATTTCCGCCATTTTCAGTCCAAACACATCAATTCTTATATTTTTGATGAATTAGCAACTAACTTGGTCAGATATCGTCGATTTACAACCATTGAGACCAGTTGTGGTCGATTGTCACATTGTTTTGATTGAAAATTGTCGAAATCCATTTCCGCCATTTTTAGTCCAAACACATCAATCTTATATATTTGGTGAATTTGCAACTAACTTGGTCATATATCGTCGACTAACATTCATTGAGACCAGTTGTGGTCGATTGTCACATCGTTTTTATTGAAAATTCTCGAAATCCATTTCCGCCATTTTTAGTCCAAACACAACAATTCTTATATATTTGGTGAGTTTGCAACTAACTTGGTCAGATATGGTCGATTAACATTCATTGAGACCAGTTGTGGTCGATTGTCACATAGTTTTTATTGAAAATTCTCGAAATCCATTTCAACCATTTTTAGTCAAAACACAACAATTCTTATTTTTTTGGTGAATTTGCAACTAACTTGGTCAGATATCGTCGATCAACATCCACTTAGACCAGTTCAGGTCAATTGCCACTTTTTTTTGATTAAAAATTTTCAAATCTATTTCCGCCATTTTTAGTCCAAACACATCAATTCTCATATATTTGGTGAATTTGCATTTAACTAGGTCAGATATCGTCGATGAACATCCATTGAGACCAGTTCAGATCGATTGCCACTTTGTTTTGATTAAAAATTTTCGAAATCTATTTCCGCCATTTTTAGACCAAACACATTAATTCTCATATATTGGGTAAATTTGCATTCAACTAGGTCAGATATCGTCGATTAACATCCACTTAGACCAGTTCAGGTCGATTGCCACTTTTGTTTTGACTAAAAATTTGCGGAATCTATTTCCGCCATTTTTAGTCCAAACACATCAATTTTTATATTTTTGATGAATTTGAATCTAACTAGGTCAGATATTTTCGATTAACATCCTTTGAGACCAGTTCATATCGATTGCCACTGTGTTTTGATTAATAATTTTCGGAATCTATTTCCGCCATTTTCAGTCCAACACATCAATTTTTATATTTTTGCTGAATTTGAATCTAACTAGGTCAGATATTGTCGACTAACATCCATTGAGACCAGTTCAGGTCGATTTTCACTTTGTTCGGATTAAAAACTTTCGAAATTCCTTTCCGCCATTTTTAGTCCAAACACATCAATTCTTATATATTTGTTGAATTTGCATCTAACTAGGTCAGATATCGTCGATTAACATCCATTGAGACCAGTTCATATCGATTGCCACTGTGTTTTGATTAAAAATTTTCGGAATCTATTTCCGCCATTTTTAGTCCAAACACATCAATTCTCATATATTAGTTGAATTTGCATCTAACCATGTCAGATATCGTCGATCAACATCCACTTAGACCAGTTCAGGTCAATTGCCACTTTTTTTTGATTAAAAATTTTCAAATCTATTTCCGCCATTTTTAGTCCAAACACATCAATTCTCATATATTTGGTGAATTTGCATTTAACTAGGTCAGATATCGTCGATTAACATCCATTGAGACCAGTTCAGATCGATTGCCACTGTGTTTTGATTAAAAATTTTCGGAATCTATTTCCGCCATTTCTAGTCCAAACACATCAATTCTCATATATTTGTTGAATTTGCATCTAACTAGGTCAGATATCGTCGATCAACATTCATAGAGACCAGTTCATATTGATTGCCACTTTGTTTTGATTAAAAAATTTCGTAATCTATTCCCGCCATTTTCAGTCCAAACACATCAATTCTCATATATTGGGTAAATTTGCACTCAACTGGGTCAGATATCGTCGATCAACATCCATTGAGACCAGTTCATATCGATTGCCACTGTGTTTTGATTAAAAATTTTCGGAATCTATTTCCGCCATTTCTAGTCCAAACACATCAATTCTCATATATTTGTTGAATTTGCATCTAACTAGGTCAGATATCGTCGATCAACATTCATTGAGACCAGTTCATATTGATTGCCACTTTGTTTTGATTAAAAAATTTCGTAATCTATTCCCGCCATTTTCAGTCCAAACACATCAATTCTCATATATTGGGTAAATTTGCACTCAACTAGGTCAGATATTGTCGAATTACATCCATTGAGACCAGTTGTGCTAAAATGTCACTTTGTTTTGAACATTCTCGAAATTCATTTCCGCCATTTTCAGTCCAAACACATCAATTCTTATATTTTTGATGAATTAGCAACTAACTTGGTCAGATATCGTCGATTTACAACCATTGAGACCAGTTGTGGTCGATTGTCACATTGTTTTGATTGAAAATTGTCGAAATCCATTTCCGCCATTTTTAGTCCAAACACATCAATCTTATATATTTGGTGAATTTGCAACTAACTTGGTCATATATCGTCGACTAACATTCATTGAGACCAGTTGTGGTCGATTGTCACATCGTTTTTATTGAAAATTCTCGAAATCCATTTCCGCCATTTTTAGTCCAAACACAACAATTCTTATATATTTGGTGAGTTTGCAACTAACTTGGTCAGATATCGTCGATTAACATTCATTGAGACCAGTTGTGGTCGATTGTCACATAGTTTTTATTGAAAATTCTCGAAATCCATTTCAACCATTTTTAGTCAAAACACAACAATTCTTATTTTTTTGGTGAATTTGCAACTAACTTGGTCAGATATCGTCGATCAACATCCACTTAGACCAGTTCAGGTCAATTGCCACTTTTTTTTGATTAAAAATTTTCAAATCTATTTCCGCCATTTTTAGTCCAAACACATCAATTCTCATATATTTGGTGAATTTGCATTTAACTAGGTCAGATATCGTCGATGAACATCCATTGAGACCAGTTCAGATCGATTGCCACTTTGTTTTGATTAAAAATTTTCGAAATCTATTTCCGCCATTTTTAGTCCAAACACATCAATTCTTATATATTTGGTGAATTTGCAACTAACTTGGTCAGATATCCTCGATTAACATTCATTGATACTAGTTAAGAACGATTGGCACTTTGTTTTGATTGAAAATTCTCGGAATCCATTTCCGCCATTTTCCGTCCAAACACATCAATTTTTATATTTTTGGTGAATTAGTAACTAACTTGGTCAAATGTCACTTTGTTTTGATTTAAAATTTTCATAATCTATTTCCGCCATTTTAGTCCAATATTTGTTGAATTTGCATCTAACTAGGTCAGATATCGTCGATCAACATCTATTTAGACCAGTTCAGGTCGATTTTCACTTTGTTCGGATTAAAAAATTTCGAAATTTCTTTCCGCCATTTTTAGACCAAACACATCAATTTTTATATTTTTGATGAATTTGAATCTAACTAGGTCAGATATTTTCGATTAACATCCTTTGAGACCAGTTCATATCGATTGCCACTGTGTTTTGATTGAAAATTTTCGGAATCTATTTCCGCCATTTTTAGTCCAACCACATCAATTTATATATTTTTAATGAATTGAATCTAACTAGATCAGATATTGTCGATTAACATGCATTGAGACCAGTTCATATTGATTGCCACTTTGTTTTGATTAAAAAATTTCGTAATCTATTTCCGCCATTTTCAGTCCAACACATCAATTCTTATATATTTGGTGGATTTGCATTCAACTAGGTCAGATATCGTCGATTAACATCCATTGAGACTACTTCAGGTCGATTGCCACTTTTGTTTTGACTAAAAATTTGCGGAATCTATTTCCGCCATTTTTAGTCCAAACACATCAATTTTTATATTTTTTATGAATTTGAATCTAACTAGGTCAGATATTTTCGATTAACATCCTTTGAGATCAGTTCATGTCGATTGCCACTGTGTTTTGATTAAAAATTTTCGGAATCTATTTCCGCCATTTTTAGTCCAACCACATCAATTTATATATTTTTGATGAATTGAATCTAACTTGGTCAGATATCCTCGATTAACATTCATTGATACCAGTTAAGAACGATTGGCACTTTGTTTTGATTGAAAATTTGCGAAATCTATTTCCGCCATTTGCAGTCCAAACACATCAATTCTTATATTTTTGGTGAATTTGCAAATAACTTGGTCAGATATCGTCGATTTACAACCATTGAGACCAGTTGTGGTCGATTGTCACTTTCTTTTGATTGAAAATTCTCGGAATCCATTTCCGCCATTTTCAGTCCAAACACATCAATTCTTATATTTTTGGTGAATTAGTAACTAACTTGGTCAATTGTCACTTTGTTTTGATTGAAAATTCTCGAAATCAATTTCCGCTATTTTTAGTCCAAACACATCAATTCTTATATTTTTGGTGAATTTCCAACTAACTTGGTCAGATATCGTCGATCAACATCCACTTAGACCAGTTCAGGTCAATTGCCACTTTGTTTTGATTAAAAATTTTCAAATCTATTTCCGCCATTTTTAGTCCAAACACATCAATTCTTATATCTTTGGTGAATTTGCATCTAACTAGGTGAGATATCGTCGATTAACATCCATTGAGACCAATTCAGATCGATTGCCACTTTGTTTTGATCAAAAATTTTCGAAATCTATTTCCGCCATTTTTAGTCCAAACACATCAATTCTCATATTTTAGGTGAAGTTGTAACTAACTTGGTCAGATATCGTCGATTAACATCCATTGAGAACAATTCAGATCGATTGCCAATTTGTTTTGATAAAAAATTTTCGAAATCTATTTCCGTCCTTTTTAGTCCAAACACATCAATTCTTATATATTTGGTGAATTTGCAACTAACTTGGTCAGATATCGTCGATTTACATCGATTGAGACCAGTTCATATCGATTGCCACTGTGTTTTGATTAAAAATTTTCAAATCTATTTCCGCCATTTTTAGTCCAAACACATCAATTCTCATATATTTGGTGAATTTGCATTTAACTAGGTCAGATATCGTCGATGAACATCCATTGAGACCAGTTCAGATCGATTGCCACTTTGTTTTGATTAAAAATTTTCGAAATCTATTTCCACCATTTTTAGTCCAAACACATCAATTCTTATATATTTGGTGAATTTGCAACTAACTTGGTCAGATATCCTCGATTAACATTCATTGATACCAGTTAAGAACGATTGGCACTTTGTTTTGATTGAAAATTTGCGAAATCTATTTCCGCCATTTGCAGTCCAAACACATCAATTCTTATATTTTTGGTGAATTTGCAAATAACTTGGTCAGATATCGTCGATTTACAACCATTGAGACCAGTTGTGGTCGATTGTCACTTTCTTTTGATTGAAAATTCTCGGAATCCATTTCCGCCATTTTCAGTCCAAACACATCAATTCTTATATTTTTGGTGAATTAGTAACTAACTTGGTCAATTGTCACTTTGTTTTGATTGAAAATTCTCGAAATCAATTTCCGCTATTTTTAGTCCAAACACATCAATTCTCATATTTTAGGTGAAGTTGTAACTAACTTGGTCAGATATCGTCGATTAACATCCATTGAGAACAATTCAGATCGATTGCCAATTTGATTTGATAAAAAATTTTCGAAATCTATTTCCGTCCTTTTTAGTCCAAACACATCAATTCTTATATATTTGGTGAATTTGCAACTAACTTGGTCAGATATCGTCGATTTACATCCATTGAGACCATTTGAGGTCGATGTTCACTTTATTTTACTTGAACATTTTCCAAATCTATTTCCGCCATTTTAAGTCCAAACACATCAATTTTTATATTTTTGATGAATTTGAATCTAACTAGGTCAGATATTTTCGATTAACATCCTTTGAGACCAGTTCATATCGATTGCCACTGTGTTTTGATTAAAAATTTTCGTAATCTATTTCCGCCATTTTTAGTCCAAACACATCAATTTTTATATTTTTGATGAATTTGAATCTAACTAGGTCAGATATTGTCGATTAACATCCATTGAGACCAGTTCATATTGATTGCCACTTTGTTTTGATTAAAAAATTTCGTAATCTATTTCCGCCATTTTCAGTCCAAACACATCAATTCTCATATATTGGGTGAATTTGCATTCAACTAGGTCAGATATTGTCGAATTTTATCCATTGAGACCAGTTGTGCTAAATTGTCACTTTGTTTTGATTGAACATTCTCGAAATTCATTTCCGCCATTTTCAGTCCAAACACATCAATTCTTATATTTTTGATGAATTTGCAACTAACTTGGTCAGATATCGTCGATTTACAACCATTGAGACCAGTTGTGGTCGATTGTCACATTGTTTTGATTGAAAAAACTCGAAATCCATTTCCGCCATTTTTTGTACAAACACATCAATTCTTATATTTTTGGTGAATTTGCAACTAACTTGGTCAGATATCGTCGATCAACATCCACTTAGACCAGTTCAGGTCAATTGCCACTTTGTTTTGATTGAAAATTTTCAAATCTATTTCCGCCCTTTCTATTCCAAACACAACAATTCTCATATATTTGGTTTATTTGCATTTAACTAGGTCAGATATCGTCGATGAACATCCATTGAGACCTGTTCAGATCGATTGCCACTTTGTTTTGATTAAAAATTTTCGAAATCTATTTCCACCATTTTTAATCCAAACACATCAATTCTTATATATTTGGTGAATTTGCAACTAACTTGGTCAGATATCGTCGATTTACATCCATTGAGACCATTTGAGGTCGATGTTCACTTTATTTTACTTGAACATTTTCCAAATCTATTTCCGCCAATTTAAGTCCAAACACATCAATTTTTATATTTTTGATGAATTTAAATCTAACTAGGTCAGATATTTTCGATTAACATCCTTTGAGACCAGTTCATATCGATTGCCACTGTGTTTTGATTAAAAATTTTCGGAATCTATTTCCGCCATTTTTAGTCCAAACACATCAATTTTTATATTTTTGATGAATTTGAATCTAACTAGGTCAGATATTGTCGATTAACATCCATTGAGACCAGTTCATATTGATTGCCACTTTGTTTTGATTAAAAAATTTCGTAATCTATTTCCGCCATTTTCAGTCCAAACACATCAATTCTCATATATTGGGTGAATTTGCATTCAACTAGGTCAGATATTGTCGAATTTTATCCATTGAGACCAGTTGTGCTAAATTGTCACTTTGTTTTGATTGAACATTCTCGAAATTCATTTCCGCCATTTTCAGTCCAAACACATCAATTCTTATATTTTTGATGAATTTGCAACTAACTTGGTCAGATATCGTCGATTTACAACCATTGAGACCAGTTGTGGTCGATTGTCACATTGTTTTGATTGAAAATTCTCGAAATCCATTTCCGCCATTTTTTGTACAAACACATCAATTCTTATATTTTTGGTGAATTTGCAACTAACTTGGTCAGATATCGTCGATTTACAACCATTGAGACCAGTTGTGGTCGATTGTCACATTGTTTTGATTGAAAATTCTCGAAATCCATTTCCGCCATTTTTTGTACAAACACATCAATTCTTATATTTTTGGTGAATTTGCAACTAACTTGGTCAGATATCGTCGATCAACATCCACTTAGACCAGTTCAGGTCAATTGCCACTTTGTTTTGATTGAAAATTTTCAAATCTATTTCCGCCCTTTCTATTCCAAACACAACAATTCTCATATATTTGGTTTATTTGCATTTAACTAGGTCAGATATCGTCGATGAACATCCATTGAGACCTGTTCAGATCGATTGCCACTTTGTTTTGATTAAAAATTTTCGAAATCTATTTCCACCATTTTTAGTCCAAACACATCAATTCTTATATATTTGATGAATTTGCAACTAACTTGGTCAGATATCCTCGATTAACATTCATTGATACCAGTTAAGAACGATTGGCACTTTGTTTTAATTAAAAATTTGCGGAATCTATTTCCGCCATTTGCAGTCCAAACACATCAATTCTTATATATTTCGTGAATTTTCATCTAACTAGGTCAGATATCGTCGATTAACATCCATTGAGACCAGTTCAGATCGATTGCCACTTTGTTTTCATTAAAAATTTGCGGAATCTATTTCCGCCATTTGCAGTTCAAACACATCAATTCTTATATATTTGGAGAATTTGCAACTAACTTGGTCAGATATCGTCGATTAACATCCATTGAGACCAATTCAGATCGATTGCCACTTTGTTTTGATTAAAAAATTTCGAAATCTATTTCCGTCCTTTTTAGTCCAAACACATCAATTCTTATATATTTGGTGAATTTGCAACTAACTTGGTCAGATATCGTCGATTAACATTCATTGAGACCAGTTCAGATCGATTGCCACTTTGTTTTCTTTAAAAATTTGCGGAATCTATTTCCGCCATTTGCAGTTCAAACACATCAATTCTTATATATTTGGAGAATTTGCAACTAACTTGGTCAGATATCGTCGATTAACATCCATTGAGACCAATTCAGATCGATTGCCACTTTGTTTTGATCAAAAATTTTCCAAATCTATTTCCGCCATTTTAAGTCCAAACACATCAATTTTTATATTTTTGATGAATTTGAATCTAACTAGGTCAGATATTTTCGATTAACATCCTTTGAGACCAGTTCATATCGATTGCCACTGTGTTTTGATTAAAAATTTTCGGAATCTATTTCCGCCATTTTTAGTCCAAACACATCAATTTTTATATTTTTGATGAATTTGAATCTAACTAGGTCAGATATTGTCGATTAACATCCATTGAGACCAGTTCATATTGATTGCCACTTTGTTTTGATTAAAAAATTTCGTAATCTATTTCCGCCATTTTCAGTCCAAACACATCAATTCTCATATATTGGGTGAATTTGCATTCAACTAGGTCAGATATTGTCGAATTTTATCCATTGAGACCAGTTGTGCTAAATTGTCACTTTGTTCTGATTGAACATTCTCGAAATTCATTTCCGCCATTTTAAGTCCAAACACATCAATTCTTATATTTTTGATGAATTTGCAACTAACTTGGTCAGATATCGTCGATTTACAACCATTGAGACCAGTTGTGGTCGATTGTCACATTGTTTTGATTGAAAATTCTCGAAATCCATTTCCGCCATTTTTTGTACAAACACATCAATTCTTATATTTTTGGTGAATTTGCAACTAACTTGGTCAGATATCGCCGATCAACATCCACTTAGACCAGTTCAGGTCAATTGCCACTTTGTTTTGATTGAAAATTTTCAAATCTATTTCCGCCCTTTCTATTCCAAACACAATAATTCTCATATATTTGGTTTATTTGCATTTAACTAGGTTAGATATCGTCGATGAACATCCATTGAGACCTGTTCAGATCGATTGCCACTTTGTTTTGATTAAAAATTTTCGAAATCTATTTCCACCATTTTTAGTCCAAACACATCAATTCTTATATATTTGATGAATTTGCAACTAACTTGGTCAGATATCCTTGATTAACATTCATTGATACCAGTTAAGAACGATTGGCACTTTGTTTTAATTGAAAATTTGCGGAATCTATTTCCGCCATTTGCAGTCCAAACACATCAATTCTTATATTTTTGGTGAATTTGCAACTAACTCGGTCAGATATCGTCGATTTACATCCATTGAGACCATTTGAGGTCGATGTTCACTTTATTTTACTTGAACATTTTCCAAACCAATTTCCGCCATTTTAAGTCCAAACACATCAATTCTTATATTTTTAGTGAATTAGTAACTAACTTGGTCAATTGTCACTTTGTTTTGATTGAAAATTCTCGAAATCAATTTCCGCTATTTTTAGTCCAAACACATCAATTCTTATATTTTTGGTGAATTTGCAACTAACTTGGTCAGATATCGTCGAATTACATCCATTGAGACCAGTTGTGGTCAATTGTCACTTTGTTTTGATTGAAAATTTTCGAAATCTATTTCCTCCTTAGATCCAAACACATCAATTCTCATATATTTGATGAATTTGCAACTATCTAAGTCAGATATCGTCGAATTACATCCATTGAGACCAGTTGTGCTAAATTGTCACTTTGTTTTGATTGAACATTCTCGAAATCCATTTCAGCCATTTTCAGTCCAAACACATCAATTCTTATATATTTCGTGAATTTTCATCTAACTAGGTCAGATATCGTCGATTAACATCCATTGAGACCAAATCAGATCGATTGCCACTTTGCTTTGATTAAAAAATTTCGAAATCTATTTCCGTCCTTTTTAGTCCAAACACATCAATTCTTATATATTTGGTGAATTTGCAACTAACTTGGTCAGATATCGTCGATTAACATTCATTGAGACCAGTTCAGATCGATTGCCACTTTGTTTTCATTAAAAATTTGCGGAATCTATTTCCGCCATTTGCAGTTCAAACACATCAATTCTTATATATTTGGAGGAATTTGCAACTAACTTGGTCAGATATCTTCGATTAACATCCATTGAGACCAATTCAGATCGATTGCCACTTTGTTTTGATCAAAAATTTTCGAAATCTATTTCCGCCATTTTCAGTCCAAACACATCAATTCTTATATATTTGGGGAATTTGCAACTAACTTGGTCAGATATCGTCGATTTACATCCATTGAGACCATTTGAGGTCGATGTTCACTTTATTTTACTTGAACATTTTCCAAATCTATTTCCGCCATTTCAAGTCCAAACACATCAATTCTTATATTTTTGGTGAATTAGTAACTAACTTGGTCAATTGTCACTTTGTTTTGATTGAAAATTCTCGAAATCAATTTCCGCTATTTTCAGTCCAAACACATCAATTCTTATATTTTTGGTGAATTTGCAACTAACTTGCTCAGATATCGTCGATCAACATCCACTTAGACCAGTTCAGGTCAATTGCCACTTTGTTTTGATTAAAAATTTTCAAATCTATTTCCGCCATTTTTAGTCCAAACACATCAATTCTCATATATTTGGTGAATTTGCAACTAACTTGGTCAGATATCCTCGATTAACATTCATTGATACCAGTTAAGAACGATTGGCACTTTGTTTTGATTGAAAATTTGCGGAATCTATTTCCGCCATTTGCAGTCCAAACACATCAATTCTTATATTTTTGGTGAATTTTCAACTAACTTGATCAGATATCGTCGATTTACAACCATTGAGACCAGTTGTGGTCGATTGTCACTTTGTTTTGATTGAAAATTCTCGGAATCCGTTTCCGCCATTTTCAGTCCAAACACATAAATTCTTATATATTTGGTGAATTTGCAACTAACTAGGTCAGATATCCTCGATTAACATTCATTGATACCAGTTAAGAACGATTGGCACTTTGTTGTGATTGAAAATTTGCGGAATCTATTTCCGCCATTTGCAGTCCAAACACATCAATTCTCATATATTTGGTGAATTTGCAACTAACTTGGTCAGATATCGTCGATTTACAACCATTGAGACCAGTTGTGGTCGATTGCCACCTTGTTTTGATTAAAAATTTTCGAAATCTATTTTCGCCATTTTTAGTCCAAACACATCAATTCTTATATATTTGGTGAATTTGCAACTAACTTGGTCAGATATCGTCGATTAACATCCATTGATACCAGTTCAGAACGATTGGCACTCTGTTTTGATTAAAAATTTGCGGAATCTATTTCCGCCATTTGCAGTCCAAACACATCAATTCTTATATTTTTGGTGAATTCGCGACTAACTTGGTCAGATATCGTCGATTAACATCCATTGAGACCAGTTGTGGTCAAATTCAGATCGATTGCCACTGTGTTTTGATTGAAAATTCTCGGAATCCATTTCCGCCATTTTCAGTACAAACACATAAATTCTCATATATTTGGTGGATTTGCAAATAACTAGGTCAGATATCGTCGATTACCATCCATTGAGACCAATTCAGATCGATTGCCACTTTGTTTTGATTGAAAATTCTCGGAATCCATTTCCGCCATTTTCAGTCCAAACACATAAATTCTTATATATTTGGTGATTTTGCAACTAACTAGGTCAGATATCGTCGATTAACATCCATTGAGACCAATTCAGATCGATTGCCACTTTGTTTTGATTAAAAATTTTCGAAATCTATTTCCGCCATTTTTAGTCCAAACACATCAATTCTTATATATTTGGTGAATTTGCAACTAACTTGGTCAGATATCCTCGATTAACATTCATTGATACCAGTTCAGAACGATTGGCACTTTGTTTTGATTGAAAATTTGCGGAATCTATTTCCGCCATTTGCAGTCCAAACATATCAATTCTTATATTTTTGGTGAATTTGTAACTAACTTGGTCAGATATCGTCGATTTACAACCATTGAGACCAGTTGTGGTCGATTGTCACTTTGTTTTGATTGAAAATTCTCGGAATCCATTTCCGCCATTTTCAGTCCAAACACATCAATTCTCATATATTTGGTGAATTTGCAACTAACTAGGTCAGATGTCGTCCATTAACATCCATTGAGGCAAATTCAGAACGATTGGCACTTTGTTTTGATTGAAAATTTGCGGAATCTATTTCCGCCATTTGCAGTCCAAACACATCAATTCTTATATTTTAGGTGAATTTGTAACTAACTTGGTCAGATATCGTCGATTAACATCCATTGATACCAGTTCAGAACGATTGGCACTTTGTTTTGATTAAAAATTTGCGGAATCTATTTCCGCCATTTGCAGTCCAAACACATCAATTCTTATATTTTTGGTGAATTCGCGACTAACTTGGTCGGATATCGTCGATTTACAACCATTGAGACCAGTTGTGGTCGATTGTCACTTTGTTTTGATTGAAAATTCTCGGAATCCATTTCCGCCATTTTCAGTCCAAACACATAAATTCTCATATATTTGGTGAATTTGCAACTAACTAGGTCAGATATCGTTGATTAACATCTATTGAGACCAATTCAGATCGATTTCCACTTTGTTTTGATTAAAAATTTTCGAAATCTATTTTCGCCATTTTTAGTCCAAACACATCAATTCTTATATTTCAGGTGAATTTGTAACTAACTTGGTCAGATATCGTAGATTAACATCCATAGAGGACAATTCAGATCGATTGCCACTTTGTTTTGATAAAAAATTATGGAAATCTATTTCCGTCATTTTTAGTCCAAACACATCAATTCTTACATATTTGGTGAATTTGCATCTAACTAGGTCAGATATCGTCGATTAACATCCATTGAGACCAGTTCAGGTCGATTGCCACTTTGTTTTGATTAAAAATTTTCGAAATCCATTTCCGCCATTTTTAGTCCAAACACATCAATTCTCATATATTTGGTGAATTTGCAATTAACTAGGTCAGATATCATCGATTAACATCCATTGAGACCAGTTCAGGTCGATTGCCACTTTGTTTTGATTAAAAATTTTCGAAATCCATTCCCGCCATTTTCAGTCCAAACACATCAATTCTCATATATTTGGTGAATTTGCATTTAACTAGGTCAGATATCGTCGATTAACATCCATTGAGACCAGTTCAGAACGATTGACACTTTGTTTTGATAAAAAATTTACGAAATCTATTTCCGTCATTTTTAGTCCAAACACATCAATTCTTACATATTTGGTGAATTTGCATCTAACTAGGTCAGATATCGTCGATTAACATCCATTGAGACCAGTTCAGGTCGATTGCCACTTTGTTTTGATTAAAAATTTTCGAAATCCATTTCCGCCATTTTTAGTCCAAACACATCAATTCTCATATATTTGGTGAATTTGCATTTAACTAGGTCAGATATCGTCGATTAACATTCATTGAGACCAGTTCAGATCGATTGCCACTTTGTTTTCATTTAAAATTTGCGGAACCTATCTCCGCCATTTTCAGTCCAAACACATCAATTCTTATATTTTTGGTGAATTTGCAACTAACTTGATCAGATATCGTCGATTTACAACCATTGAGACCAGTTGTGGTCGATTGTCACATTGTTTTGATTGAAAATTCTCAAAATCCATTTCCGCCATTTTTAGTCCAAACACATCAATTCTTATATATTTGGTGAATTTGCAACTAACTTGGTCAGATATCGTCGATTTACATCCATTGACACCATTTGAGGTCGATGTTCACTTTGTTTTGCTCGAACATTTTCGAAATCTATTTCCGTCATTTTTAGTCCAAACACATCAATTCTTACATAATTGGTGAATTTGCATCTAACTAGGTCAGATATCGTCGATTTACAACCATTGAGACCAGTTGTGGTCGATTGTCACTTTGTTTTGATTGAAAATTCTCGGATTCCATTTCCGCCATTTTCAGTCCAAACACATAAATTCTCATATATTTGGTGAATTTGCAACTAACTAGGTCAGATATCGTCGATTAACATCCATTGAGACCAATTCAGATCGATTGCCACTTTGTTTTGATTAAAAATTTTCGAAATCTATTTGCGCCATTTTTAGTCCAAACACATCAATTCTTATATTTTAGGTGAATTTGTAACTAACTTGGTCAGATATCGTCGATTATCATCCATTGAGAACAATTCAGATCGATTGCCACTTTGTTTTGATAAAAAATTTTCGAAATCTATTTCCGTCATTTTTAGTCCAAACAGATCAATTCTTACATATTTGGTGAATTTGCATCTAACTAGGTCAGATATCGTCGATTAACATCCATAGAGACCAGTTCAGGTCGATTGCCACTTTGTTTTGATTAAAAATTTTCGAAATCCATTTCCGCCATTTTTAGTCCAAACACATCAATTCTCATATATTTGGTGAATTTGCATTTAACTAGGTCAGATATCGTCGATTAACATTCATTGAGACCAGTTCAGATCGATTGCACTTTGTTTTCATTTAAAATTTGCGGAATCTATCTCCGCCATTTTCAGTCCAAACACATCAATTCTTATATTTTTGGTGAATTTGCAACTAACTTGATCAGATATCTTCGATTTACAACCATTGAGACCAGTTGTGGTCGATTGTCACATTGTTTTGATTGAAAATTCTCAAAATCTATTTCCGTCATTTTTAGTCCAAACACATCAATTCTTACATATTTGGTGAATTTGCATCTAACTAGGTCAGATATCGTCGATTAACATCCATTGAGACCAGTTCAGGTCGATTGCCACTTTGTTTTGATTAAAAATTTTCGAAATCCATTTCCGCCATTTTAAGTCCAAACACATCAATTCTCATATATTTGGTGAATTTGCATTTAACTAGGTCAGATATCGTCGATTAACATTCATTGAGACCAGTTCAGATCGATTGCACTTTGTTTTCATTTAAAATTTGCGGAATCTATCTCCGCCATTTTCAGTCCAAACACATCAATTCTTATATTTTTGGTGAATTTGCAACTAACTTGATCAGATATCGTCGATTTACATCCATTGACACCATTTGAGGTCGATGTTCACTTTGTTTTGCTCGAACATTTTCGAAATCTATTTCCGCAATGTTAAGTCCAAACACATCAATTCTTATATATTTGGTGAATTTGCATCTAACTAGGTCAGATATTGTCGAAAAACATCCATTGAGACCAGTTCAGGTCGATTGCCACTTTGTTTTGATTAAAAATTTTCGGAATCTATTTCCGCCATTTTTAGTCCAAACATTTAATTCTTATATATTTGGTGAATTTGCATCTAACTAGGTCAGATATCGTCGATTAACATCCATTGAGACAAATTCAGATCGATTGCCACTTTGTTTTGATTAAAAATTTTCGAAATCTATTTCCGCCATTTTTAGTCCAAACACATCAATTCTCATATTTTAGGTGAGGTTGTAACTATCTTGGTCAGATATCGTCGATTAACATCCATTGAGAACAATTCAGATCAATTGCCACTTTGTTTTGATAGAAAATTTTCGAAATCTATTTCCGTCCTTTTTAGTCCAAACACATCAATTTTTATATTTTAGGTGAGGTTGTAACTATCTTGGTCAGATATCGTCGATTAACATCCATTGAGAACAATTCAGATCAATTGCCACTTTGTTTTGATAGAAAATTTTCGGAATCTATTTCCGACCTTTTTAGTCCAAACACATCAATTCTTATATTTTAGGTGAATTTGTAACTAACTTGGACAGATATCGTCGATTAACATCCATTGAGAACAATTCGGATCGATTGCCACTTTGTTTTCATTTAAAATTTGCGGAATCTATCTCCGCCATTTTCAATTCAAACACATCAATTCTTATATATTTGGTGAATTTGCATCTAACTAGGTCAGATATCGTCGATTAACATCCACTTAGACCAGTTCAGGTCAATTGCCACTTTGTTTTGATTGAAAATTTTCGAAATCTATTTTCGCCATTTTTAGTCCAAACACATCAATTCTTATATTTTATGTGAATTTGTAACTAACTTGGTCAGATATCGTCGATTAACATCCATTGAGAACAATTCGGATCGATTGCCACTTTGTTTTCATTTAAAATTTGCGTAATCTATCTCGGCCATTTTCAATTCAAATTTTCAGTCCAAACACATCAATTCTCATATATTTGGTGAGATTGCATTTATCTAGGTCAGATATCGTCGCTTAACATCCATTGAGACCAGTTCAGATCGATTGCCACTTTGTTTTGATTAAATATTTTCGAAATCTACTTCCGCCATTTTTAGTCCAAACACATCAATTCTTATATATTTGGTGAATTTGCAAATAACTTGTTCAGATATCGTCGATTAACATCCATTGATACCAGTTCAGAACGATTGGCACTTTGTTTTGATTAAAAATTTGCGGAATCTATTTCCGCCATTTGCAGTCCAAACACATCAATTCTTATATTTTTGGTGAATTTGCGACTAACTTGGTCAGATATCGTCGATTAACATCCATTGAGACCAGTTGTGGTCAAATTCAGATCGATTGCCACTGTGTTTTGATTGAAAATTCTCGGAAGTCATTTCCGCCATTTTCAGTCCAAACACATAAATTCTCATATATTTGGTGAATTTGCAACTAACTAGGTCAGATATCGTCGATTAACATCCATTGAGACCAATTCAGATCGATTGCCACTTTGTTTTGATTGAAAATTCTCGGAATCCATTTCCGCCATTTTCAGTCCAAACACACAAATTCTTATATATTTGGTGATTTTGCAACTACCTAGGTCAGATATCGTCGATTAACATCCATTGAGACCAATTCAGATCGATTGCCACTTTTTCCGCCATTTTTAGTCCAAACACATCAATTCTTATATTTTAGGTGAATTTGCATCTAAATAGGTCAGATATCGTCGATAAACATCCATAGAGACCAGTTCAGATCGATTGCCACTTTGTTTTGATTAAACATTTTCGAAATCTATTTCCGCCATTTTTAGTCCAAACACATCAATTCTTATATATTTGGTGAATTTGCAACTAACTTGGTCAGATATCCTCGATTAACATTCATTGATACCAGTTCAGAACGATTGGCACTTTGTTTTGATTAAAAATTTGCGTAATCTATTTCCGCCATTTGCAGTCCAAACATATCAATTCTTATATTTTAGGTGAATTTGTAACTAACTTGGTCAGATATCGTCGATTATCATCCATTGAGAACAATTCAGATCGATTGCCACTTTGTTTTGATAAAAAATTTTCGAAATCAATTTCCGCCATTTTTAGTCCAAACACATCAATTCTTATATTTTAGGTGAATTTGCATCTAACTAGGTCAGATATCGTCGATAAACATCCATAGAGACCAGTTCAGATCGATTGCCACTTTGTTTTGATTAAACATTTTCGAAATCTATTTCCGTCATTTTTAGTCCAAACACATCAATTCTTATATATTTGGTGAATTTGCAACTAACTTGGTCAGATATCCTCGATTAACATTCATTGATACCAGTTCAGAACGATTGGCACTTTGTTTTGATTAAAAATTTGCGGAATCTATTTCCGCCATTTGCAGTCCAAACATATCAATTCTTATATTTTTGGTGAATTTGCAACTAACTTGGTCAGATATCGTCGATTTACAACCATTGAGACCAGTTGTGATCGATTGTCACTTTGTTTTCATTGAAAATTCTCGGAATCCATTTCCGCCATTTTAAGTCCAAACACATAAATTCTCATATATTTGGTGAATTTGCAGCTAACTAGGTCAGATCGATTGCCACTTTGTTTTGATTAAAAATTTTCGAAATCAATTTCCGCCATTTTTAGTCCAAACACATCAATTCTTATATTTTAGGTGAATTTGTAACTAACTTGGTCAGATATCGTCGATTATCATCCATTGAGAACAATTCAGATCGATTGCCACTTTGTTTTGATAAAAAATTTTCGAAATCAATTTCCGCCATTTTTAGTCCAAACACATCAATTCTCATATTTTAGGTGAATTTGTAACTAACTTGGTCAGATATCGTCGATTAACATCCATTGAAGTCGATTGTCACTTTGTTTTGATTAAAAATTTTCGAAATCCATTTCCGCCATTTTTAGTAAAAACACATCAATTCTCATATATTTGGTGAATTTGCATTCAACTAGGTCAGATATCGACGATTAACATTCATTGAGACCAGTTCAGATCGATTACAGCTTTGTTTTCATTTAAAATTTGCGAAATCTATCTCCGCCATTTTCAGTCCAAACACATCAATTCTTATATTTTGATGAATTTGCAATTAACTTGGTCAGATATCGTCGATTAACATCCATTGATACCAGTTCAGAACGATTAGCACTTTGTTTTGATTAAAAATTTGCGGAATCTCTTTCCGCCATTTGCAGTCCAAACACATCAATTTTTATATTTTTGGTGAATTTGCGACTAACTTGGTCAGATATCGTCGATTTACAACCATTGAGACCAGTTGTGGTCGATTGTCACTTAATTTTGATTGAAAATTCTCGGAATCCATTTCCGCCATTTTCAGTCCAAACACATATATTTTCATATATTTGGTGAATTTGCAACTAACTAGGTCAGATATCGTCGATTAACATCCATTGAGACCGATTCAGATCGATTGCCACTTTGTTTTGATTAAAAATTTTCGAAATCTTTTTTCGCCATTTTTAGTCCAAACACATCAATTCTTACATATTTGGTGAATTTGCATCTAACTATGTCAGATATCGTCGATTAACATCCATTGAGACCAGTTCAGGTCGATTGTCACTTTGTTTTGGATAAAAATTTTCGAAATCCATTTCCGCCATTTTTAGTAAAAACACATCAATTCTCATATATTTGGTGAATTTGCATTCAACTAGGTCAGATATCGACGATTAACATTCATTGAGACCAGTTCAGATCGATTACCACTTTGTTTTGATTAAATATTTTCGAAATCTACTTCCGCCATTTTTAGTCCAAGCACATCAATTCTTATATTTTCAGTGAATTTGCGACTAACTTGGTCAGATATCGTCGATTAACATCCATTGATACCAGTTCAGAACGATTGGCACTTTGTTTTGATAAAAAATTTTCGAAATCTATTTCCGCCATTTGCAGTCCAAACACATCAATTCTTATATTTTCAGTGAATTTGCGACTAACTTGGTCAGATATCGTCGATTAACATCCATTGAGACAAATTCAGATCGATTGCCACTGTTTTGATAGAAAATTTTCGAAATCTATTTCCGTCTTTTTTAGTCCAAACACATCAATTCTTATATATTTGGTGAATTTGCAACTAACTTGGTCAGATATCGTCGATTTACAACCATTGAGACCAGTTGTGGTCGATTGTCACTTTGTTTTGATTGAAAATTCTCGGAATCCATTTCCGTCATTTTCAGTCCAAACACATCAATTCTTATATTTTAGGTGAATTTGTAACTAACTTGGTCAGATATCGTCGATTAACATCCATTGAGAACAATTCAGATCGATTGCCACTTTGTTTTCATTTAAAATTCTCGGAATCCATTTCCGCCATTTTCAGTCCAAACACATCAATTCTCATATATTTGGTGAATTTGCATTTAACTAGGTCAGATATCGTCGATTAACATCCATTGAGACCAGTTCAGATCGATTGCCACTTTGTTTTGATTAAATATTTTCGAAATCTACTTCCGTCATTTTTAGTCCAAACATATTAATTCTTATATTTTCAGTGAATTTGCGACTAACTTGGTCAGATATCGTCGATTAACATCCATTGATACCAGTTCAGAACGATTGGCACTTTGTTTTGATAAAAAATTTTCGAAATCTATTTCCGCCATTTGCAGTCCAAACACATCAATTCTTATATTTTCAGTGAATTTGCGACTAACTTGGTCAGATATCGTCGATTAACATCCATTGAGACAAATTCAGATCGATTGCCACTGTTTTGATAGAAAATTTTCGAAATCTATTTCCGTCCTTTTTAGTCCAAACACATCAATTCTTATATATTTTGTGAATTTGCAACTAACTTGGTCAGATATCGTCGATTTACAACCATTGAGACCAGTTGTGGTCGATTGTCACTTTGTTTTGATTGAAAATTCTCGGAATCCATTTCCGTCATTTCCAGTCCAAACACATCAATTCTTATATTTTAGGTGAATTTGTAACTAACTTGGTCAGATATCGTCGATTAACATCCATTGAGACCAATTCAGATCGATTGCCACTTTGTTTTGATAAAAAATTTTCGAAATCTATTTCCGTCATTTTTAGTCCAAACACATCAATTCTTACATATTTGGTGAATTTGCATCTAACTAGGTCAGATATCGTCGATTAACATCCATTGAGACCAGTTCAGGTCGATTGTCACTTTGTTTTGATTAAAAATTTTCGAAATCCATTTCCGCCATTTTTAGTAAAAACACATCAATTCTTATATTTTGATGAATTTGCAACTAACTTGGTCAGATATCGTCGATTAACATCCATTGATACCAGTTCAGAACGATTGGCACTTTGTTTTCATTTAAAATTTTCGAAATCTATTTCCGCCATTTTCAGTCCAAACACATCAATTCTCATATATTTGGTGAATTTGCATTTAACCAGGTCAGATATCGTCGATTAACATCCATTGAGACCAGTTCAGATCGATTGCCACTTTGTTTTGATTAAATATTTTCGAAATCTACTTCCGCCATTTTTAGTCCAAGCACATCAATTCTTATATTTTCAGTGAATTTGCGACTAACTTGGTCAGATATCGTCGATTAACATCCATTGATACCAGTTCAGAACGATTGGCACTTTGTTTTGATAAAAAATTTTCGAAATCTATTTCCGCCATTTGCAGTCCAAACACATCAATTCTTATATTTTCAGTGAATTTGCGACTAACTTGGTCAGATATCGTCGATTAACATCCATTGAGACAAATTCAGATCGATTGCCACTGTTTTGATAAAAAATTTTCGAAATCAATTTCCGCCATTTTCAATCCAAACACATCAATTCTTATATTTTAGGTGAATTTGTAACTAACTTGGTCAGATATCGTCGATTAACATCCATTGAAGTCGATTGTCACTTTATTTTGATTAAAAATTTTCGAAATCCATTTCCGCCATTTTTAGTAAAAACACATCAATTCTCATATATTTGGTGAATTTGCATTCAACTAGGTCAGATATCGACGATTAACATTCATTGAGACCAGTTCAGATCGATTACCACTTTGTTTTCATTTAAAATTTTCGAAATCTATTTCCGCCATTTTCAGTCCAAACACATCAATTCTCATATATTTGGTGAATTTGCATTTAACCAGGTCAGATATCGTCGATTAACATCCATTGAGACCAGTTCAGATCGATTGCCACTTTGTTTTGATTAAATATTTTCGAAATCTACTTCCGCCATTTTTAGTCCAAGCACATCAATTCTTATATTTTCAGTGAATTTGCGACTAACTTGGTCAGATATCGTCGATTAACATCCATTGATACCAGTTCAGAACGATTGGCACTTTGTTTTGATAAAAAATTTTCGAAATCTATTTCCGCCATTTGCAGTCCAAACACATCAATTCTTATATTTTCAGTGAATTTGCGACTAACTTGGTCAGATATCGTCGATTAACATCCATTGAGACAAATTCAGATCGATTGCCACTGTTTTGATAGAAAATTTTCGAAATCTATTTCCGTCTTTTTTAGTCCAAACACATCAATTCTTATATATTTGGTGAATTTGCAACTAACTTGGTCAGATATCGTCGATTTACAACCATTGAGACCAGTTGTGGTCGATTGTCACTTTATTTTGATTGAAAATTCTCGGAATCTATTTCCGTCATTTTCAGTCCAAACACATCAATTCTCATATATTTGGTGAATTTGCATTTAACTTGGTCAGATATCGTCGATTTACAACCATTGAGACCAGTTGTGGTCGATTGTCACTTTGTTTTCATTTAAAATTCTCGGAATCCATTTCCGCCATTTTCAGTCCAAACACATCAATTCTCATATATTTGGTGAATTTGCATTTAACTAGGTCAGATATCGTCGATTAACATCCATTGAGACCAGTTCAGATCGATTGCCACTTTGTTTTGATTAAATATTTTCGAAATCTACTTCCGCCATTTTTAGTCCAAACATATCAATTCTTATATTTTCAGTGAATTTGCGACTAACTTGGTCAGATATCGTCGATTAACATCCATTGAGACAAATTCAGATCGATTGCCACTGTTTTGATAGAAAATTTTCGAAATCTATTTCCGTCCTTTTTAGTCCAAACACATCAATTCTTATATATTTTGTGAATTTGCAACTAACTTGGTCAGATATCGTCGATTTACAACCATTGAGACCAGTTGTGGTCGATTGTCACTTTGTTTTGATTGAAAATTCTCGGAATCCATTTCCGTCATTTCCAGTCCAAACACATCAATTCTTATATTTTGGGTGAATTTGTAACTAACTTGGTCAGATATCGTCGATTAACATCCATTGAGACCAATTCAGATCGATTGCCACTTTGTTTTGATAAAAAATTTTCGAAATCTATTTCCGTCATTTTTAGTCCAAACACATCAATTCTTACATATTTGGTGAATTTGCATCTAACTAGGTCAGATATCGTCGATTAACATCCATTGAGACCAGTTCAGGTCGATTGTCACTTTGTTTTGATTAAAAATTTTCGAAATCCATTTCCGCCATTTTTAGTAAAAACACATCAATTCTTATATTTTGATGAATTTGCAACTAACTTGGTCAGATATCGTCGATTAACATCCATTGATACCAGTTCAGAACGATTGGCACTTTGTTTTGATTAAAAATTTGCGGAATCTCTTTCCGCCATTTGCAGTCCAAACACATCAATTTTTATATTTTTGGTGAAATTGCGACTAACTTGGTCAGATATCGTCGATTTACAACCATTGAGACCAGTTGTAGTCGATTGTCACTTTGTTTTGATTGAAAATTCTCGGAATCCATTTCCGCCATTTTCAGTCCAAACACATAAATTCTCATATATTTGGTGAATTTGCAACTAACTAGGTCAGATATCGTCGATTAACATCCATTGAGACCGATTCAGATCGATTGCCATTTGTTTTGATTAAAAATTTTCGAAATCTATTTCCGCCATTTTTAGTCCAAATACATGAATTCTTACATATTTGGTGAATTTGCATCTAACTAGGTCAGATATCGTCGATTAACATCCATTGAGACCAGTTCAGGTCGATTGTCACTTTGTTTTGATTAAAAATTTTCGAAATCCATTTCCGCCATTTTTAGTAAAAACACATCAATTCTCATATATTTGGTGAATTTGCATTCAACTAGGTCAGATATCGACGATTAACATTCATTGAGACCAGTTCAGATCGATTACCACTTTGTTTTCATTTAAAATTTGCGAAATCTACCTCCGCCATTTTCAGTCCAAACACATCAATTCTTATATTTTGATGAATTTGCAACTAACTTGGTCAGATATCGTCGATTAACATCCATTGATACCAGTTCAGAACGATTGGCACTTTGTTTTGATTAAAAATTTGCGGAATCTCTTTCCGCCATTTGCAGTCCAAACACATCAATTTTTATATTTTTGGTGAATTTGCGACTAACTTGGTCAGATATCGTCGATTTACAACCATTGAGACCAGTTGTAGTCGATTGTCACTTTGTTTTGATTGAAAATTCTAGGAATCCATTTCCGCCATTTTCAGTCCAAACACATAAATTCTCATATATTTGGTGAATTTGCAACTAACTAGGTCAGATATCGTCGATTAACATCCATTGAGACCGATTCAGATCGATTGCCACTTTGTTTTGATTAAAAATTTTCGAAATCTATTTCCGCCATTTTTAGTCCAAACACATCAATTCTTACATATTTGGTGAATTTGCATCTAACTAGGTGAGATATCGTCGATTAACATCCATTGAGACCAGTTCAGGTCGATTGTCACTTTGTTTTGATTAAAAATTTTCGAAATCCATTTCCGCCATTTGCAGTCCAAACACATCAATTCTTATATTTTCAGTGAATTTGCGACTAACTTGGTCAGATATCGTCGATTAACATCCATTGAGACAAATTCAGATCGATTGCCACTGTTTTGATAGAAAATTTTCGAAATCTATTTCCGTCCTTTTTAGTCCAAACACATCAATTCTTATTTATTTGGTGAATTTGCAACTAACTAGGTCAGATATCGTCGATTTACAACCATTGAGACCAGTTGTGGTCGATTGTCACTTTGTTTTGATTGAAAATTCTCGGAATCCATTTCCGTCATTTTCAGTCCAAACACATCAATTCTTATATTTTAGGTGAATTTGTAACTAACTTGGTCAGATATCGTCGATTAACATCCATTGAGAACAATTCAGATCGATTGCCACTTTGTTTTCATTTAAAATTCTCGGAATCCATTTCCGCGATTTTCAGTCCAAACACATCAATTCACATATATTTGGTGAATTTGTAACTAACTTGGTCAGATATCGTCGATTATCATCCATTGAGAACAATTCAGATCGATTGCCACTTTGTTTTGATAAAAAATTTTCGAAATCTATTTCCGTCATTTTTAGTCCAAACACATCAATTCTTACATATTTGGTGAATTTGCATCTAACTAGGTCAGATATCGTCGATTAACATCCATTGAGACTTGTTCAGGTCGATTGTCACTTTGTTTTGATTAAAAATTTTCGAAATCCATTTCCGCCATTTTTAGTAAAAACACATCAATTCTCATATATTTGGTGAATTTGCATTCAACTAGGTCAGATATCGACGATTAACATTCATTGAGACCAGTTCAGATCGATTGTCACTTTGTTTTGATTAAATATTTTCGAAATCTACTTCCGCCATTTCTAGTCCAAACACATCAATTCTTATATTTTCAGTGAATTTGCGACTAACTAGGTCAGATATCGTCGATTAACATCCATTGAGACCAGTTCAGGTCGATTGCCACTGTTTTGATAGAAAATTTTCGAAATCTATTTCCGTCCTTTTTAGTCCAAACACATCAATTCTTATATATTTGGTGAATTTGCAACTAACTTGGTCAGATATCGTCGATTTACAACCATTGAGACCAGTTGTGGTCGATTGTCACTTTGGTTATGATTGATAATTATCGGAATTCATTTCCGTCATTTTCAGTCCAAACACATCAATTCTTATATTTTAGGTGAATTTCTAACTAACTTGGTCAGATATCGTCGATTATCATCCATTGAGAACAATTCAGATCGATTGCCACTTTGTTTTGATAAAAAATTTTCGAAATCTATTTCCGTCATTTTTAGTCCAAACACATCATTTCTCACATATTTGGTGAATTTGCATCTAACTAGGTCAGATATCGTCGATTAACATCCATTGAGACCAGTTCAGGTCGATTGCCACTTTGTTTTGATTAAAAATTTTCGAAATCCATTTCCGCCATTTTCAGTCCAAACACATCAATTCTTATATTTTGATGAATTTGCAACTAACTTGGTCAGATATCGTCGATTAACATCCATTGAGACCAGTTCAGATCGATTGCCACTTTGTTTTGATTAAATATTTTCGAAATCTACTTCCGCCATTTCTAGTCCAAACACATCAATTCTTATATTTTCAGTGAATTTGCGACTAACTAGGTCAGATATCGTCGATTAACATCCATTGAGACCAGTTCAGGTCGATTGCCACTGTTTTGATAGAAAATTTTCGAAATCTATTTCCGTCCTTTTTAGTCCAAACACATCAATTCTTATATATTTGGTGAATTTGCAACTAACTTGGTCAGATATCGTCGATTTACAACCATTGAGACCAGTTGTGGTCGATTGTCACTTTGGTTATGATTGATAATTATCGGAATTCATTTCCGTCATTTTCAGTCCAAACACATCAATTCTTATATTTTAGGTGAATTTCTAACTAACTTGGTCAGATATCGTCGATTATCATCCATTGAGAACAATTCAGATCGATTGCCACTTTGTTTTGATAAAAAATTTTCGAAATCTATTTCCGTCATTTTTAGTCCAAACACATCATTTCTCACATATTTGGTGAATTTGCATCTAACTAGGTCAGATATCGTCGATTAACATCCATTGAGACCAGTTCAGGTCGATTGCCACTTTGTTTTGATTAAAAATTTTTGAAATCCATTTCCGCCATTTTTAGTCCAAACACATCAATTCTCATATATTTGGTGAATTTGCATTTAACTAGGTCAGATATCGTCGATTAACATTCATTGAGACTAGTTCAGATCGATTGCCACTTTGTTTTCATTTAAAATTTGCGGAATCTATCTCCGCCATTTTTAGTCCAAACACATCAATACTCATATTTTAGGTGAATTTCTAACTAACTTGGTCAGATATCGTCGATTATCATCCATTGAGAACAATTCAGGTCGATTGCCACTTTGTTTTGATTAAAAATTTTTGAAATCCATTTCCGCCATTTTTAGTCCAAACACATCAATTCTCATATATCTGGTGAATTTGCATGTAACTAGGTCAGATATCGTCGATTAACATCCATTGAGACTAGTTCAGATCGATTGCCACTTTGTTTTCATTTGAAATTTGCGGAATCTATCTCCGCCATTTTCAGTCCAAACACATCAATTCCTATATATTTGGTGAATTTGCAACTAACTTGGTCAGATATCCTCGATTAACATTCATTGATACCAGTTCAGAACGATTGGCACTTTGTTTTGATTAAAAATTTGCAGAATCTATTTCCGCCATTTGCAGTCCAAACACATCAATTCTTATATTTTATGAATTTTTCACTAACTTGGTCAGATATCGTCGATTTACAACCATTGAGACCAGTTGTGGTCGATTGTCAGTTTGTTTTGATTGAAAATTCTCGGAATCCATTTTCGCCATTTTCAGTCCAAACACATAAATTCTCATATATTTGGTGAATTTGCAACTAACTAGGTCAGATATCGTCGATTAACATCCATTGAGACCAATTCAGATCGATTGCCACTTTGTTTTGATTAAAAATTTTCGAAATCTATTTTCGCCATTTTTAGTCCAAACACATCAATTCTTATATTTTAGGTGAATTTGTAACTAACTTGGTCAGATATCCTCGATTAACATTCATTGAGACCAGTTCAGGTCGATTGCCACTTTGTTTTGATTAAAAACATTCGAAATCTATTTCCGCCATTTTTAGTCCAAACACATCAATTCTTATATTTTAGGTGAATTTGTAACTAACTTGGTCAGATATCGTCGATTAACATCCATTGAGAACAATTCAGATCGATTGCCACTGTGTTTTGATTGAAAATTCTCGGAATCCATTTCCGCCATTTTCAGTCCAAACACATAAATTCTCATATATTTGGTGAATTTGCAACTAACTAGGTCAGATATCTTCGATTAACATCCATTGAGACCAATTCAGATCGATTGCCACTTTGTTTTGATTGAAAATTCTCGGAATCCATTTCCGCCATTTTCAGTCCAAACACATAAATTCTTATATATTTGGTGATTTTGCAACTAACTATGTCAGATATCGTCGATTAACATCCATTGAGACCAATTCAGATCGATTGCCACTTTGTTTTGATTAAAAATTTTCGAAATCTTTTTCCGCCATTTTTAGTCCAAACACATCAATTCTTATATTTTAGGTGAATTTGCATCTAACTAGGTCAGATATCGTCGATTAACATCCACTTAGACCAGTTCAGGTCAATTGCCACTTTGTTTTGATTAAAAATTTTCGAAATCTACTTCCGCCATTTTTAGTCCAAACACATCAATTCTTATATATTTGGTGAATTTGCAACTAACTTGTTCAGATATCGTCGATTAACATCCATTGATACCAGTTCAGAACGATTGGCACTTTGTTTTGATTAAAAATTTGCGGAATCTATTTTCGCCATTTGCAGTCCAAACACATCAGTTTTTATATTTTTGGTGAATTTGCGACCAACTTGGTCAGATATCGTCGATTAACATCCATTGAGACCAGTTGTGGTCAAATTCAGATCGATTGCCACTGTGTTTTGATTGAAAATTCTCGGAATCCATTTCCGCCATTTTCAGTCCAAACACATAAATTCTCATATATTTGGTGAATTTGCAACTAACTAGGTCAGATATCGTCGAATAACATCCATTGAGACCAATTCAGATCGATTGCCACTTTGTTTTGATTGAAAATTCTCGGAATCCATTTCCGCCATTTTCAGTCCAAACACATAAATTCTTATATATTTGGTGATTTTGCAACTAACTAGGTCAGATATCGTCGATTAACATTCATTGATACCAGTTCAGAACGATTGGCACTTTGTTTTGATTAAAAATTTGCGGAATCTATTTCCGCCATTTGCAGTCCACACATATCAGTTCTTATATTTGTGGTGAATTTGCAACTAACTTGGTCAGATATCGTCGATTTACAACCATTGAGACCCGTTGTGGTCGATTGTCACTTTGTTTTGATTGAAAATTCTCGGAATCCATTTCCGCCATTTTCAGTCCAAACACATAAATTCTCATATATTTGGTGAATTTGCATTTAACTAGGTCAGATATCGTCGATTAACATCCATTGAGACCAGTTCAGATCGATTGCTACTTTGTTTTGATTAAACATTTTCGAAATCTATTTCCGCCATTTTTAGTCCAAACACATCAATTCTTATATATTTGGTGAATTTGCAACTAACTTGGTCAGATATCCTCGATTAACATTCATTGATACCAGTTCAGAACGATTGGCACTTTGTTTTGATTAAAAATTTGCGGAATCTATTTCCGCCATTTGCAATCCAAACATAACAATTCTTATATTTTTGGTGAATTTGCAACTAACTTGGTCAGATATCGTCGATTTACAACCATTAAAACCCGTTGTGGTCGATTGTCACTTTGTTTTGATTGAAAATTCTCGGAATCCATTTCCGCCATTTTCAGTCCAAACACATAAATTCTCATATATTTGGTGAATTTGCAACTAACTAGGTCAGATATCGTCGATTAACATCCATTGAGACCAGTTCAGATCGATTGCCACTTTGTTTTGATTAAACATTTTCGAAATCTATTTCCGCCATTTTTAGTCCAAACACATCAATTCTTATATATTTGGTGAATTTGCAACTAACTTGGTCAGATATCCTCGATTAACATTCATTGATACCAGTTCAGAACGATTGGCACTTTGTTTTGATTAAAAATTTGCAGAATCTATTTCCGCCATTTGCAGTCCAAACATATCAATTCTTATATTTTTGGTGAATTTGCAACTAACTTGGTCAGATATCGTCGATTTACAACCATTGAGACCAGTTGTGGTCGATTGTCACTTTGTTTTGATTGAAAATTCTCGGAATCCATTTCCGCCATTTTCAGTCCAAACACATCAATTCTTATATATTTGGTGAATTTGCAACTAACTTGTTCAAATATCGTCGATTAACATCCATTGATACCAGTTCAGAACGATTGGCACTTTGTTTTGATTCAAAATTTGCGGAATCTATTTTCGCCATTTGCAGTCCAAACACATCAATTTTTATATTTTTGGTGAATTTGCGACTAACTTGGTCAGATATCGTCGATTAACATCCATTGAGACCAGTTGTGGTCAAATTCAGATCTATTGCCACTGTGTTTTGATTGAAAATTCTCGGAATCCATTTCCGCCATTTTCAGTCCAAACACATAAATTCTCATATATTTGGTGAATTTGCAACTAACTAGGTCAGATATCGTCGATTAACATCCATTGAGACCAATTCAGATCGATTGCCACTTTGTTTTGATTGAAAATTCTCGGAATCCATTTCCGCCATTTTCAGTCCAAACACATAAATTCTTATATATTTGGTGATTTTGCAACTAACTATGTCAGATATCGTCGATTAACATCCATTGAGACCAATTCAGATCGATTGCCACTTTGTTTTGATTAAAAATTTTCGAAATCTTTTTCCGCCATTTTTAGTCCAAACACATCAATTCTTATATTTTAGGTGAATTTGCATCTAACTGGGTCAGATATCGTCGATTAACATCCACTTAGACCAGTTCAGGTCAATTGCCACTTTGTTTTGATTAAAAATTTTCGAAATCTATTTCCGCCATTTTTAGTCTAAACACATCAATTCTCATATATTTGGTGAATTTGCATTAAACTAGGTCAGATATCGTCGATAAACATCCATTGAGACCAGTTCAGATCGATTGCCACTTTGTTTTGATTAAACATTTTCGAAATCTATTTCCGCCATTTTTAGTCCAAACACATCAATTCTTATATATTTGGTGAATTTGCAACTAACTTGGTCAGATATCCTCGATTAACATTCATTGATACCAGTTCAGAACGATTGGCACTTTGTTTTGATAAAAAATTTTCGAAATCCATTTTCGGTCATTTTTAGTCCAAATACATCAATTCTTACATATTTGGTGAATTTGCATCTAACTAGGTCAGATAACGTCGATTAACATCCATTGAGACCAGTTCAGGTCGATTGCCACTTTGTTTTGATTAAAAATTTTCGAAATCCATTTCCGCCATTTTTAGTCCAAACACATCAATTCTCATATATCTGGTGAATTCGCATTTAACTAGGTCAGATATCGTCGATTAACATTCATTGAGACCAGTTCAGATCGATTGCCACTTTGTTTTCATTTAAAATTTGCGGAATCTATCTCCGCCATTTTCAGTCCAAACACATCAATTCTTATATTTTTGGTGAATTTGCAACTAACTTGATCAGATATCGTCGATTTACAACCATTGAGACCAGTTGTGGTCGATTGTCACATTGTTTTGATTGAAAATTCTCAAAATCCATTTCCGCCATTTTTAGTCCAAACACATCAATTCTTATATATTGATGAATTTGCAACTAACTTGGTCAGATATCAACGATTAACATCCATTGATACCAGTTCAGAACGATTGGCACTTTGTTTTGATTAAAAATTTGCGGAATCTATTTCCGCCATTTGCAGTCCAAACACATCAATTCTTATATTTTTGGTGAATTTGCGACTAACTTGGTCAGATATCGTCGATTTACAACCATTGAGACCAGTTGTGGTCGATTGTCACTTTGTTTTGATTGAAAATTCTCGGAATCCATTTCCGCCATTTCCAGTCCAAACACATCAATTCTTATATTTTGATGAATTTGCAACTAACTTGGTCAGATATCGTCGATTAACATCCATTGAGACCAATTCAGATCGATTGCAACTTTGTTTTGATTAAAAATTTTCGAAATCTATTTTCGCCATTTTTAGTCCAAACACATCAATTCTTATATTTTAGGTGAATCTGTAACTAACTTGGTCAGATATTGTCGATAAACATCCATTGAGAACAATTCAGATCGATTGCCACTTTGTTTTGATAAAAAATTTTCGAAATCTATTTCCGTCATTTTTAGTCCAAACACATCAATTCTTATATTTTTGGTGAATTTGCAACTAACTTGATCAGATATCGTCGATTTACAACCATTGGGACCAGTTGTGGTCGATTGTCACATTGTTTTGATTGAAAATTCTCAAAATCCATTTCCGCCATTTTTAGTCCAAACACATTAATTCTTATATATTTGGTGAATTTGCGACTAACTTGGTCAGATATCGTCGATTTACAACCATTGAGACCAGTTCAGATCGATTGCCACTTTGTTTTGATTAAATATTTTCGAAATCTACTTCCGCCATTTTTAGTCCAAACACATCAATTCTTATATATTTGGTGAATTTGCAACTAACTTGGTCAGATATCGTCGATTAACATCCATTGAGACCAGTTCAGATCGATTGCCACTTTGTTTTGATTAAATATTTTCGAAATCTACTTCCGCCATTTTTAGTCCAAACACATCAATTCTTATATATTTGGTGAATTTGCAACTAACTTGGTCAGATATCGTCGATTAACATCCATTGATACCAGTTCAGATCGATTGCCACTGTTTTGATAGAAAATTTTCGAAATCTATTTCCGTCCTTTTTAGTCCAAACACATCAATTCTTATATATTTGGAGAATTTGCAACTAACTTGGTCAGATATCGTCGATTTACAACCATTGAGACCAGTTGTGGTCGATTGTCACTTTGTTTTGATTGAAAATTCTCGGAATCCATTTCCGTCATTTTCAGTCCAAACACATCAATTCTTATATTTTAGGTGAATTCTTAACTAACTTGGTCAGATATCGTCGATTAACATCCATTGAGAACAATTCAGGTCGATTGCCACTTTGTTTTGATTAAAAATTTTCGAAATCCATTCCCGCCATTTTCAGTCCAAACACATCAATTCTCATATATTCGGTGAATTTGCATTCAACTAGGTCAGATATCGTCGATTAACATCCATTGAGACCAGTTCAGATCGATTGCCACTTTGTTTTGATTAAATATTTTCGAAATCTACTTCCGCCATTTTTAGTCCAAACACATCTATTCTTATATATTTGGTGAATTTGCAACTAACTTGGTCAGATATCGTCGATTAACATCCATTGATACCAGTTCAGAACGATTGGCTCTTTGTTTTGATAAAAAATTTTCGAAATCTATTTCCGCCATTTTTAGTCCAAACACAAAAATTCTTATATTTTAGGTGAATTTGTAACTAACTTGGTCAGATATCGTCGATTAACATCCATTGAGAACAATTCAGATCGATTGCCACTTTGTTTTGATAAAACATTTTCGAAATCTATTTCCGCCATTTTTAGTCCAAACACATCAATTCTTATATTTTAGGTGAATTTGTAACTAACTTGGTCAGATATCGTCGATTAACATCCATTGAGACCAATTCAGATCGATTGCCACTTTGTTTTCATTTAAAATTTGCGAAATCTATCTCCGCCATTTTCAGTCCAAACATAGAAATTCTTATATTTTGATGAATTTGCAACTAACTTGGTCAGATATCGTCGATTAACATCCTTTGATACCAGTTCAGAACGATTGGCACTTTGTTTTGATTAAAAATTTTCGAAATCTATTCTCGCCATTTTTAGTCCAAACACATCAATTCTTATATTTTAGGTGAATTTGTAACTAACTTGGTCAGATATCGTCGATTAACATCCATTGAGAACAATTCAGATCGATTGCCACTTTGTTTTGATAAAAAATTTTCGAAATCTATTTTCGCCATTTTTAGTCCAAACACATCAATTCTTATATTTTAGGTGAATTTGTAACTAACTTGGTCAGATATCGTCGATTAACATCCATTGAGACCAGTTCAGATCGATTGCCACTGTTTTGATAGAAAATTTTCGAAATCTATTTCCGTCCTTTTTAGTCCAAACACATCAATTCTTATATATTTGGTGAATTTGCAACTAACTTGGTCAGATATCGTCGATTTACAACCATTGAGACCAGTTGTGGTCGATTGTCACTTTGTTTTGATTGAAAATTCTCGGAATCCATTTCCGTCATTTTCAGTCCAAACACATCAATTCTTATATTTTAGGTGAATTTGTAACTAACTTGGTCAGATATCGTCGATTAACATCCATTGAGAACAATTCAGGTCGATTGCCACTTTGTTTTGATTAAAAATTTTCGAAATCCATTCCCGCCATTTTCAGTCCAAACACATCAATTCTCATATATTCGGTAAATTTGCATTCAACTAGGTCAGATATCGTCGATTAACATCCATTGAGACCAGTTCAGATCGATTGCCACTTTGTTTTGATTAAATATTTTCGAAATCTACTTCCGCCATTTTTAGTCCAAACACATCTATTCTTATATATTTGGTGAATTTGCAACTAACTTGGTCAGATATCGTCGATTAACATCCATTGATACCAGTTCAGAACGATTGGCTCATTGTTTTGATAAAAAATTTTCGAAATCTATTTCCGCCATTTTTAGTCCAAACACATCAATTCTTATATTTTAGGTGAATTTCTAACTAACTTGGTCAGATATCGTCGATTATCATCCATTGAGAACAATTCAGGTCGATGGCCACTTTGTTTTGATTAAAAATTTTTGAAATCCATTTCCGCCATTTTTAGTCCAAACACATCAATTCTCATATATCTGGTGAATTTGCATGTAACTAGGTCAGATATCGTCGATTAACATCCATTGAGACTAGTTCAGATCGATTGCCACTTTGTTTTCATTTAAAATTTGCGGAATCTATCTCCGCCATTTTTAGTCCAAACACATCAATACTCATATTTTAGGTGAATTTCTAACTAACTTGGTCAGATATCGTCGATTATCATCCATTGAGAACAATTCAGGTCGATTGCCACTTTGTTTTGATTAAAAATTTTTGAAATCCATTTCCGCCATTTTTAGTCCAAACACATCAATTCTCATATATCTGGTGAATTTGCATGTAACTAGGTCAGATATCGTCGATTAACATCCATTGAGACTAGTTCAGATCGATTGCCACTTTGTTTTCATTTGAAATTTGCGGAATCTATCTCCGCCATTTTCAGTCCAAACACATCAATTCCTATATATTTGGTGAATTTGCAACTAACTTGGTCAGATATCCTCGATTAACATTCATTGATACCAGTTCAGAACGATTGGCACTTTGTTTTGATTAAAAATTTGCAGAATCTATTTCCGCCATTTGCAGTCCAAACACATCAATTCTTATATTTTATGAATTTTTCACTAACTTGGTCAGATATCGTCGATTTACAACCATTGAGACCAGTTGTGGTCGATTGTCAGTTTGTTTTGATTGAAAATTCTCGGAATCCATTTTCGCCATTTTCAGTCCAAACACATAAATTCTCATATATTTGGTGAATTTGCAACTAACTAGGTCAGATATCGTCGATTAACATCCATTGAGACCAATTCAGATCGATTGCCACTTTGTTTTGATTAAAAATTTTCGAAATCTATTTTCGCCATTTTTAGTCCAAACACATCAATTCTTATATTTTAGGTGAATTTGTAACTAACTTGGTCAGATATCCTCGATTAACATTCATTGAGACCAGTTCAGGTCGATTGCCACTTTGTTTTGATTAAAAACATTCGAAATCTATTTCCGCCATTTTTAGTCCAAACACATCAATTCTTATATTTTAGGTGAATTTGTAACTAACTTGGTCAGATATCGTCGATTAACATCCATTGAGAACAATTCAGATCGATTGCCACTGTGTTTTGATTGAAAATTCTCGGAATCCATTTCCGCCATTTTCAGTCCAAACACATAAATTCTCATATATTTGGTGAATTTGCAACTAACTAGGTCAGATATCTTCGATTAACATCCATTGAGACCAATTCAGATCGATTGCCACTTTGTTTTGATTGAAAATTCTCGGAATCCATTTCCGCCATTTTCAGTCCAAACACATAAATTCTTATATATTTGGTGATTTTGCAACTAACTATGTCAGATATCGTCGATTAACATCCATTGAGACCAATTCAGATCGATTGCCACTTTGTTTTGATTAAAAATTTTCGAAATCTTTTTCCGCCATTTTTAGTCCAAACACATCAATTCTTATATTTTAGGTGAATTTGCATCTAACTAGGTCAGATATCGTCGATTAACATCCACTTAGACCAGTTCAGGTCAATTGCCACTTTGTTTTGATTAAAAATTTTCGAAATCTACTTCCGCCATTTTTAGTCCAAACACATCAATTCTTATATATTTGGTGAATTTGCAACTAACTTGTTCAGATATCGTCGATTAACATCCATTGATACCAGTTCAGAACGATTGGCACTTTGTTTTGATTAAAAATTTGCGGAATCTATTTTCGCCATTTGCAGTCCAAACACATCAGTTTTTATATTTTTGGTGAATTTGCGACCAACTTGGTCAGATATCGTCGATTAACATCCATTGAGACCAGTTGTGGTCAAATTCAGATCGATTGCCACTGTGTTTTGATTGAAAATTCTCGGAATCCATTTCCGCCATTTTCAGTCCAAACACATAAATTCTCATATATTTGGTGAATTTGCAACTAACTAGGTCAGATATCGTCGAATAACATCCATTGAGACCAATTCAGATCGATTGCCACTTTGTTTTGATTGAAAATTCTCGGAATCCATTTCCGCCATTTTCAGTCCAAACACATAAATTCTTATATATTTGGTGATTTTGCAACTAACTAGGTCAGATATCGTCGATTAACATTCATTGATACCAGTTCAGAACGATTGGCACTTTGTTTTGATTAAAAATTTGCGGAATCTATTTCCGCCATTTGCAGTCCACACATATCAGTTCTTATATTTGTGGTGAATTTGCAACTAACTTGGTCAGATATCGTCGATTTACAACCATTGAGACCCGTTGTGGTCGATTGTCACTTTGTTTTGATTGAAAATTCTCGGAATCCATTTCCGCCATTTTCAGTCCAAACACATAAATTCTCATATATTTGGTGAATTTGCATTTAACTAGGTCAGATATCGTCGATTAACATCCATTGAGACCAGTTCAGATCGATTGCTACTTTGTTTTGATTAAACATTTTCGAAATCTATTTCCGCCATTTTTAGTCCAAACACATCAATTCTTATATATTTGGTGAATTTGCAACTAACTTGGTCAGATATCCTCGATTAACATTCATTGATACCAGTTCAGAACGATTGGCACTTTGTTTTGATTAAAAATTTGCGGAATCTATTTCCGCCATTTGCAATCCAAACATAACAATTCTTATATTTTTGGTGAATTTGCAACTAACTTGGTCAGATATCGTCGATTTACAACCATTAAAACCCGTTGTGGTCGATTGTCACTTTGTTTTGATTGAAAATTCTCGGAATCCATTTCCGCCATTTTCAGTCCAAACACATAAATTCTCATATATTTGGTGAATTTGCAACTAACTAGGTCAGATATCGTCGATTAACATCCATTGAGACCAGTTCAGATCGATTGCCACTTTGTTTTGATTAAACATTTTCGAAATCTATTTCCGCCATTTTTAGTCCAAACACATCAATTCTTATATATTTGGTGAATTTGCAACTAACTTGGTCAGATATCCTCGATTAACATTCATTGATACCAGTTCAGAACGATTGGCACTTTGTTTTGATTAAAAATTTGCAGAATCTATTTCCGCCATTTGCAGTCCAAACATATCAATTCTTATATTTTTGGTGAATTTGCAACTAACTTGGTCAGATATCGTCGATTTACAACCATTGAGACCAGTTGTGGTCGATTGTCACTTTGTTTTGATTGAAAATTCTCGGAATCCATTTCCGCCATTTTCAGTCCAAACACATCAATTCTTATATATTTGGTGAATTTGCAACTAACTTGTTCAAATATCGTCGATTAACATCCATTGATACCAGTTCAGAACGATTGGCACTTTGTTTTGATTCAAAATTTGCGGAATCTATTTTCGCCATTTGCAGTCCAAACACATCAATTTTTATATTTTTGGTGAATTTGCGACTAACTTGGTCAGATATCGTCGATTAACATCCATTGAGACCAGTTGTGGTCAAATTCAGATCTATTGCCACTGTGTTTTGATTGAAAATTCTCGGAATCCATTTCCGCCATTTTCAGTCCAAACACATAAATTCTCATATATTTGGTGAATTTGCAACTAACTAGGTCAGATATCGTCGATTAACATCCATTGAGACCAATTCAGATCGATTGCCACTTTGTTTTGATTGAAAATTCTCGGAATCCATTTCCGCCATTTTCAGTCCAAACACATAAATTCTTATATATTTGGTGATTTTGCAACTAACTATGTCAGATATCGTCGATTAACATCCATTGAGACCAATTCAGATCGATTGCCACTTTGTTTTGATTAAAAATTTTCGAAATCTTTTTCCGCCATTTTTAGTCCAAACACATCAATTCTTATATTTTAGGTGAATTTGCATCTAACTGGGTCAGATATCGTCGATTAACATCCACTTAGACCAGTTCAGGTCAATTGCCACTTTGTTTTGATTAAAAATTTTCGAAATCTATTTCCGCCATTTTTAGTCTAAACACATCAATTCTCATATATTTGGTGAATTTGCATTAAACTAGGTCAGATATCGTCGATAAACATCCATTGAGACCAGTTCAGATCGATTGCCACTTTGTTTTGATTAAACATTTTCGAAATCTATTTCCGCCATTTTTAGTCCAAACACATCAATTCTTATATATTTGGTGAATTTGCAACTAACTTGGTCAGATATCCTCGATTAACATTCATTGATACCAGTTCAGAACGATTGGCACTTTGTTTTGATAAAAAATTTTCGAAATCCATTTTCGGTCATTTTTAGTCCAAATACATCAATTCTTACATATTTGGTGAATTTGCATCTAACTAGGTCAGATAACGTCGATTAACATCCATTGAGACCAGTTCAGGTCGATTGCCACTTTGTTTTGATTAAAAATTTTCGAAATCCATTTCCGCCATTTTTAGTCCAAACACATCAATTCTCATATATCTGGTGAATTCGCATTTAACTAGGTCAGATATCGTCGATTAACATTCATTGAGACCAGTTCAGATCGATTGCCACTTTGTTTTCATTTAAAATTTGCGGAATCTATCTCCGCCATTTTCAGTCCAAACACATCAATTCTTATATTTTTGGTGAATTTGCAACTAACTTGATCAGATATCGTCGATTTACAACCATTGAGACCAGTTGTGGTCGATTGTCACATTGTTTTGATTGAAAATTCTCAAAATCCATTTCCGCCATTTTTAGTCCAAACACATCAATTCTTATATATTGATGAATTTGCAACTAACTTGGTCAGATATCAACGATTAACATCCATTGATACCAGTTCAGAACGATTGGCACTTTGTTTTGATTAAAAATTTGCGGAATCTATTTCCGCCATTTGCAGTCCAAACACATCAATTCTTATATTTTTGGTGAATTTGCGACTAACTTGGTCAGATATCGTCGATTTACAACCATTGAGACCAGTTGTGGTCGATTGTCACTTTGTTTTGATTGAAAATTCTCGGAATCCATTTCCGCCATTTTCAGTCCAAACACATCAATTCTTATATTTTGATGAATTTGCAACTAACTTGGTCAGATATCGTCGATTAACATCCATTGAGACCAATTCAGATCGATTGCAACTTTGTTTTGATTAAAAATTTTCGAAATCTATTTTCGCCATTTTTAGTCCAAACACATCAATTCTTATATTTTAGGTGAATCTGTAACTAACTTGGTCAGATATTGTCGATAAACATCCATTGAGAACAATTCAGATCGATTGCCACTTTGTTTTGATAAAAAATTTTCGAAATCTATTTCCGTCATTTTTAGTCCAAACACATCAATTCTTATATTTTTGGTGAATTTGCAACTAACTTGATCAGATATCGTCGATTTACAACCATTGGGACCAGTTGTGGTCGATTGTCACATTGTTTTGATTGAAAATTCTCAAAATCCATTTCCGCCATTTTTAGTCCAAACACATTAATTCTTATATATTTGGTGAATTTGCGACTAACTTGGTCAGATATCGTCGATTTACAACCATTGAGACCAGTTCAGATCGATTGCCACTTTGTTTTGATTAAATATTTTCGAAATCTACTTCCGCCATTTTTAGTCCAAACACATCAATTCTTATATATTTGGTGAATTTGCAACTAACTTGGTCAGATATCGTCGATTAACATCCATTGAGACCAGTTCAGATCGATTGCCACTTTGTTTTGATTAAATATTTTCGAAATCTACTTCCGCCATTTTTAGTCCAAACACATCAATTCTTATATATTTGGTGAATTTGCAACTAACTTGGTCAGATATCGTCGATTAACATCCATTGATACCAGTTCAGATCGATTGCCACTGTTTTGATAGAAAATTTTCGAAATCTATTTCCGTCCTTTTTAGTCCAAACACATCAATTCTTATATATTTGGAGAATTTGCAACTAACTTGGTCAGATATCGTCGATTTACAACCATTGAGACCAGTTGTGGTCGATTGTCACTTTGTTTTGATTGAAAATTCTCGGAATCCATTTCCGTCATTTTCAGTCCAAACACATCAATTCTTATATTTTAGGTGAATTCTTAACTAACTTGGTCAGATATCGTCGATTAACATCCATTGAGAACAATTCAGGTCGATTGCCACTTTGTTTTGATTAAAAATTTTCGAAATCCATTCCCGCCATTTTCAGTCCAAACACATCAATTCTCATATATTCGGTGAATTTGCATTCAACTAGGTCAGATATCGTCGATTAACATCCATTGAGACCAGTTCAGATCGATTGCCACTTTGTTTTGATTAAATATTTTCGAAATCTACTTCCGCCATTTTTAGTCCAAACACATCTATTCTTATATATTTGGTGAATTTGCAACTAACTTGGTCAGATATCGTCGATTAACATCCATTGATACCAGTTCAGAACGATTGGCTCTTTGTTTTGATAAAAAATTTTCGAAATCTATTTCCGCCATTTTTAGTCCAAACACAAAAATTCTTATATTTTAGGTGAATTTGTAACTAACTTGGTCAGATATCGTCGATTAACATCCATTGAGAACAATTCAGATCGATTGCCACTTTGTTTTGATAAAACATTTTCGAAATCTATTTCCGCCATTTTTAGTCCAAACACATCAATTCTTATATTTTAGGTGAATTTGTAACTAACTTGGTCAGATATCATCGATTAACATCCATTGAGACCAATTCAGATCGATTGCCACTTTGTTTTCATTTAAAATTTGCGAAATCTATCTCCGCCATTTTCAGTCCAAACATAGAAATTCTTATATTTTGATGAATTTGCAACTAACTTGGTCAGATATCGTCGATTAACATCCTTTGATACCAGTTCAGAACGATTGGCACTTTGTTTTGATTAAAAATTTTCGAAATCTATTCTCGCCATTTTTAGTCCAAACACATCAATTCTTATATTTTAGGTGAATTTGTAACTAACTTGGTCAGATATCGTCGATTAACATCCATTGAGAACAATTCAGATCGATTGCCACTTTGTTTTGATAAAAAATTTTCGAAATCTATTTTCGCCATTTTTAGTCCAAACACATCAATTCTTATATTTTAGGTGAATTTGTAACTAACTTGGTCAGATATCGTCGATTAACATCCATTGAGACCAGTTCAGATCGATTGCCACTGTTTTGATAGAAAATTTTCGAAATCTATTTCCGTCCTTTTTAGTCCAAACACATCAATTCTTATATATTTGGTGAATTTGCAACTAACTTGGTCAGATATCGTCGATTTACAACCATTGAGACCAGTTGTGGTCGATTGTCACTTTGTTTTGATTGAAAATTCTCGGAATCCATTTCCGTCATTTTCAGTCCAAACACATCAATTCTTATATTTTAGGTGAATTTGTAACTAACTTGGTCAGATATCGTCGATTAACATCCATTGAGAACAATTCAGGTCGATTGCCACTTTGTTTTGATTAAAAATTTTCGAAATCCATTCCCGCCATTTTCAGTCCAAACACATCAATTCTCATATATTCGGTAAATTTGCATTCAACTAGGTCAGATATCGTCGATTAACATCCATTGAGACCAGTTCAGATCGATTGCCACTTTGTTTTGATTAAATATTTTCGAAATCTACTTCCGCCATTTTTAGTCCAAACACATCTATTCTTATATATTTGGTGAATTTGCAACTAACTTGGTCAGATATCGTCGATTAACATCCATTGATACCAGTTCAGAACGATTGGCTCATTGTTTTGATAAAAAATTTTCGAAATCTATTTCCGCCATTTTTAGTCCAAACACATCAATTCTTATATTTTAGGTGAATTTGTAACTAACTTGGTCAGATATCGTCGATTAACATCCATTGAGAACAATTCAGATCGATTGCCACTTTGTTTTGATAAAAAATTTTCGAAATCTATTTCCGCCATTTTTAGTCCAAACACATCAATTCTTATATTTTAGGTGAATTTGTAACTAACTTGGTCAGATATCGTCGATTAACATCCATTGAGACCAATTCAGATCGATTGCCACTTTGTTTTCATTTAAAATTTGCGAAATCTATCTCCGCCATTTTCAGTCCAAACATAGAAATTCTTATATTTTGATGCATTTGCAACTAACTTGGTCAGATATCGTCGATTAACATCCTTTGATACCAGTTCAGAACGATTGGCACTTTGTTTTGATTAAAAATTTTCGAAATCTATTTTCGCCATTTTTAGTCCAAACACATCAATTCTTATATTTTAGGTGAATTTGTAACTAACTTGGTCAGATATCGTCGATTAACATCCATTGAGACCAGTTCAGATCGATTGCCACTTTGTTTTGATTAAAAATTTTCGAAATCTACTTCCGCCATTTTTAGTCCAAACACATCAATTCTTATATATTTGGTGAATTTGCATTTAACTTGGTCAGATATCGTCGATTAACATCCATTGATACCAGTTCAGATCGATTGCCACTGTTTTGATAGAAAATTTTCGAAATCTATTTCCGTCCTTTTTAGTCCAAACACATCAATTCTTATATATTTGGTGAATTTGCAACTAACTTGGTCAGATATCGTGGATTTACAACCATTGAGACCAGTTGTGGTCGATTGTCACTTTGTTTTGATTGAAAATTCTCGGAATCCATTTCCGTCATTTTCAGTCCAAACACATCAATTCTTATATTTTAGGTGAATTTGTAACTAACTTGGTCAGATATCATCGATTAACATCCATTGAGACCAGTTCAGGTCGATTGCCACTTTGTTTTGATTAAAAATTTTCGAAATCCATTCCCGCCATTTTCAGTCCAAATAAATCAATTCTCATATATTTGGTGAATTTGCATTTAACTAGGTCAAATATCGTCGATTAACATCCATTGAGACCAGTTCAGATCGATTGCCACTTTGTTTTGATTAAATATTTTCGAAATCTACTTCCGCCATTTTTAGTCCAAACACATCAATTCTTATATATTTGGTGAATTTGCAACTAACTTGGTCATATATCGTCGATTAACATCCATTGATACCAGTTCAGAACGATTGGCACTTTGTTTTGATAAAAATTTTTCGAAATCTATTTCCGCCATTTGCAGTACAAACACATCAATTCTTATATTTTCAGTGAATTTGCGACTAACTTGGTCAGATATCGTCGATTAACATCCATTGAGAACAATTCAGATCGATTGCCACTTTGTTTTGATAAAAAATTTTCGAAATCTATTTCCGTCATTTTTCCTCCAAACACATCAATTCTTATATATTTGGTGAATTTGCAATTAACTAGGTCAGATATCGTCGATTAACATCCATTTAGACCAGTTCAGATCGATTGCCACTTTGTTTTGATTAAATATTTTCGAAATCTACTTCCGCCATTTTTAGTCCAAACACATCAATTCTTATATATTTGGTGAATTTGCAACAAACTTGGTCATACATCGTCGATTAACATCCATTGATACCAGTTCAGAACGATTGGCACTTTGTTTTGATAAAAAATTTTCGAAATCTATTTCCGCCATTTGCAGTACAAACACATCAATTCTTATATTTTCAGTGAATTTGCGACTAACTTGGTCAGATATCGTCTATTAACATCCATTGAGAACAATTCAGATCGATTGCCACTTGGTTTTGATAAAAAATTTTCGAAATCTATTTCCGTCATTTTTAGTACAAACACATCAATTCTCATATATTTGGCGAATTTGCATTTAACTAGGTCAGATATCGTCGACTAACATCCATTGAGACCAGTTCAGATCGATTGCCACTTTGTTTTGATTAAATATTTTCGAAATCTACTTCCGCCATTTTTAGTCCAAACACATCAATTCTTATATAGTTGGTGAATTTGCAACTAACTTGGTCAGATATCGTCGATTAACATCCATTGATACCAGTTCAGAACGATTGGCACTTTGTTTTGATAAAAAATTTTCGAAATCTATTTGAGCCATTTGCAGTACAAACACATCAATTCTTATATTTTCAGTGAATTTGCGACTTACTTGGTCAGATATCGTCGATAACATCCATTGAGACAAATTCAGATCGATTGCCACTGTGTTTTGATAGAAAATTTTCGAAATCTATTTCCGTCCTTTTTAGTCCAAACACATCAATTATTATATATTTGTTGAATTTGCAACTAACTTGGTCAGATATCGTCGATTTACAACCATTGAGAACAGTTGTGGTCGATTGTCACTTTGTTTTGATTGAAAATTCTCGGAATCCATTTCCGTCATTTTCAGTCCAAACACATCAATTCTTATATTTTAGGTGAATTTGTAACTAACTTGGTCAGATATCGTCGATTAACATCCATTTAGAACAATTCAGATCGATTGCCACTGTGTTTTGATTGAAAATTCTCGGAATCCATTTCCGCCATTTTCAGTCCAAACACATAAATACTCATATATTTGGTGAATTTGCAACTAACTAGGTTAGATATCGTCAATTAACATCCATTGAGACCAATTCAGATCGATTGCCACTTTGTTTTGATTAAAAATTTTCGAAATCTATTTCCGCCATTTCTAGTCCAAACATTTAATTCTTATATATTTGATGAATTTGCAACTAACTTGGTCAGATATCGTCGATTTACATTGATTGAGACCAGTTGTAGTCGATTGTCACATTGTTTTGATTGAAAATTCTCAAAATCCATTTCCGCCATTTCTAGTCCAAACACATCAATTCTTATATATTTGGTGAATTTGCAACTAACTTGATCAGATATCGTCGATTTACAACCATTGAGACCAGTTGTGGTCGATTGTCACATTGTTTTGATTGAAAATTCTCAAAATCCATTTCCGCCATTTTTAGTCCAAACACATCAGTTCTTATATATTTGGTGAATTTGCAAATAACTTGGTCAGATATCGTCGATTTACAACCATTGAGACCAGTTGTGGTCGATTGTCACATTGTTTTGATTGAAAATTCTCGAAATCCATTTCCGCCATTTTTAGTCCAAACACAACAATTCTTATATATTTGGTAAATTTGCAACTAACTTGGTCAGATATCGTCGATTAACATTCATTGAGACCAGTTCAGATCGATTGCCTTTTTGTTTTCATTTAAAATTTGCGGAATCTATCCCCGCCATTTTCAGTTCAAACACATCAATTCTTATATATTTGGTGAATTTGCATTAAACTAGGTCAGATATCGTCGAATTACATCCATTGAGACCAGTTGTGCTAAATTGTCACTTTGTTTTGATTGAACAATCTCGAAATTCATTTCCGCCATTTTCAGTTCAAACACATCAATTCTTATATATTTGGTGAATTTGCAACTAAATTGGTCAGATATCGTCGATTAACATTCATTGAGATCAGTTCAGGTCAATTGCCACTTTGTTTTGATTAAAAATTTTCGAAATCTATTTCCGCCATTTTTATTCCGCCATTTTTAATCCAAACACATCAATTCTCACATATTTGGTGAATTTGCAACTAACTTGGTCAGATATCGTCGATTAACATTCCTTGAGACTAGTTCAGATCGATTGCCACTTTGTTTTGATTAAAAATTTTCGAAATCCATTTCCGCCATTTTCAGTCCAAACAGATCAATTCTAATTTTTTTGGTGAATTTGTAACTAACTTGGTCAATTGTCACTTTGTTTTGATTGAAAATTCTTGAAATCCATTTCCGCCATTTTTAGTCCAATCACATCAATTCTTATATATTTGGTGAATTTGCAACTAACTTGGTCAGATATCGTCGATTTACATCCATTGAGACCATTTGAGGTAGATGTTCATTTTGTTTTGCTCGAACATTTTCGAAATCTATTTCCGCCATTTAAGTCCAAACACATCAATTCTTATATATTTGGTGAATTTACATTTAACCAGGAAAGATATCGTCGATTAACATTCATTGATACCAGTTCAGATCGATTGCCACTTTGTTTTCATTTAAAATTTGCGGAATCTATCTCCGCCATTTTCAGTCCAAACACATCAATTCTTATATTTTTGGTGAATTTGCAACTAGCTTGGTCAGATATCGTCGATTTACAACAATTGAGACCAGTTGTGGTCGATTGTCACATTGTTTTGATTGAAAATTCTCAAAATCCATTTCCGCCATTTTTAGTCCAAACACATTAATTCTTATATATTTGGTGAATTTGCAACTGACTTGGTCAGATATCGTCGATTTACATCCATTGAGACCATTTGAGGTCGATGTTTACTTTATTTTGCTCGAACATTTTCGAAATCTATTTCCGCCATTTTTAGTCCAAACACATCAATTCTTATATATTTGGTGAATTTGCATCTAACTAGGTCAAATATCGTCGATAAACATCCGTTGAGACCAGTTCAGGTCGATTGCCACTCTGTTTTGATTAAAAATTTTCGGAATCTATTTCCGCCATTTTTAGTCCAAACATTCAATTCTTATATATTTGGTAAATTTGCAACTAACTTCAACAGATATCGTCGATTTACAACCATTGAGACCAGTTGTGGTCGATTGTCACATTGTTTTGATTGAAATTTCTCGTAATCCATTTCCGCCATTTTCAGTCCAAACACATCAATTCTTATATATTTGGTGAATTTGCATCTAACTTGGTCAGATATCGTCGATTAACATCCATTGAGACCAATTCAGATCGATTGCCACTTTGTTTTCATTTAAAATTTGCGGAATCTATCTCCGCCATTTTCAGTTCAAACACATCAATCCTTATATATTTGGTGAATTTGCATCTAACTAGGTCAGATATCGTCGATTAACAACCACTTAGACCAGTTCAGGTCAATTGCCACTTTGTTTTGATTAAAAATTCTCGGAATCCATTTCCGCAATTTTCAGTCCAAACACATAAATTCTCATATATTTGGTGAATTTGCAACTAACTAGGTCGGATATCGTCGATTAACATCCATTGAGACCAATTCAGATCGATTGCCACTTTGTTTTGATTAAAAATTTTCGAAATCTATTTTCGCCATTTTTAGTCCAAACACATCAATTCTTATATTTTTGGTGAATTTGTAACTAACTTGGTCAGATATCGTCGATTAACATCCATTGAGAACAATTCAGATCGATTGCCACTTTGTGTTGATAAAAAATTTTCGAAATCTATTTCCGTCATTTTTATTCCAAATACATCAATTCTTATATATTTGGTGAATTTGCATTTAACTAGGTCAGATATCGTCGATTAACATCCATTGAGACCAGTTCAGATCGATTGCCACTTTGTTTTCATTTAAAATTTGCGGAATCTATCTCCGCCATTTTCAGTCCAAACATATCAATACTTATATTTTTGATGAATTTTCAACTAACTTGGTCAGATATCGTCGATTTACAACCATTGAGACCAGTTGTGGTCGATTGTCACATTGTTTTGATTGAAATTTCTCGTAATCCATTTCCGCCATTTTCAGTCCAAACACATCAATTCTTATATATTTGGTGAATTTGCATCTAACTAGGTCAGATATCGTCGATCAACATCCATTGAGACCAATTCAGATCGATTGCCACTTTGTTTTGATTAAAAATTTTCGAAATCTATTTCCGCCATTTTTAGTCCAAACACATCAATTCTTATATTTTAGGTGACTTTGTTACTATCTTGGTCAGATATCGTCGATTAACATCCATTGAGAACAATTCAGATCGATTGCCACTTTGTTTTCATTTAAAATTTGCGGAATCTATCTCCGCCATTTTCAGTTCAAACACATCAATCCATATATATTTGGTGAATTTGCATCTAACTAGGTCAGATATCGTCGATTAACATCCATTGAGACCAATTCAGATCGATTGCCACTTTGTTTTGATTAAAAATTTTCGAAATCTATTTCCGCCATTTTTAGTCCAAACACATCAATTCTTATATTTCAGGTGAATTTGTAACTATCTTGGTCAGATATCGTCGATTAACATCCATTGAGAACAATTCAGATCGATTGCCACTTTGTTTTCATTTAAAATTTTCGAAATCTATTTCCGCCATTTTAAGTCCAAACACATCAATTCTTATATATTTGGTGAATTTGCATTTAACTAGGTCAGATATCGTCGATTAACATCCATTGGGAACAATTCAGATCGATTGCCACTTTGTTTTGATTAAAAATTTTCGAAATCTATTTCCGCCATTTTTAGTCCGAACACATCAATTCTTATATTTTAGGTGACTTTGTTACTATCTTGGTCAGATATCGTCGATTAACATCCATTGAGAACAATTCAGATCGATTGCCACTTTGTTTTCATTTAAAATTTGCGGAATCTATCTCCGCCATTTTCAGTTCAAACACATCAATCCTTATATATTTGGTGGATTTGCAGCTAACTTGGTCAGATATCGTCGATTAACATCCATTGAGAACAATTCAGATCGATTGCCACTTTGTTTTCATTTAAAATTTGCGGAATCTATCTCCGCCATTTTCAGTTCAAACACATCAATCCTTATATATTTGGTGAATTTGCATCTAACTAGGTCAGATATCGTCGATTAACATCCATTGAGACCAATTCAGATCGATTGCCACTTTGTTTTGATTAAAAATTTTCGAAATCTATTTCCGCCATTTTTAGTCCAAACACATCAATTCTTATATTTCAGGTGAATTTGTAACTATCTTGGTCAGATATCGTCGATTAACATCCATTGAGAACAATTCAGATCGATTGCCACTTTGTTTTCATTTAAAATTTTCGAAATCTATTTCCGCCATTTTAAGTCCAAACACATCAATTCTTATATATTTGGTGAATTTGCATTTAACTAGGTCAGATATCGTCGATTAACATCCATTGGGACCAATTCAGATCGATTGCCACTTTGTTTTGATTAAAAATTTTCGAAATCTATTTCCGCCATTTTTAGTCCAAACACATCAATTCTTATATTTTAGGTGAATTTGCAACTAACTTGGTCAGATATCGTCGATTTACAACCATTGAGACCAGTTGTGGTCGATTGTCACATTGTTTTGATTGAAAATTCTCGAAATCCATTTCCGCCATTTTTAGTCCAAATACATCAATCTCATATATTTAGTGAATTTGCAACTAACTTGGTCAGATATCGTCGATTAACATTCATTGAGACCAGTTGTGGTCGATTGTCACATTTTTCTAATGAAAATTTTCGCAATCCATTTCCGCCATTATTAGTCTAAACACAACAATTCTTATATTTTTGGTGAATTTGCAACTAACTTGGTCAGATATCGTCGATTAACATTCATTGAGACCAGTTCAGGTCAATTGCCACTTTGTTTTGATTAAAAATTTTCGAAACCTATTTCCGCCATTTTTAGTCCAAACACATCAATTCTCATATATTTGGTGAATTTGCAACTAACTTGGTCAGATATCGTCGATTAACATTCCTTGAGACTAGTTCAGATCGATTGCCACTTTGTTTTGATTAAAAATTTTCGAAATCCATTTCCGCCATTTTCAGTCCAAACACATCAATTCTTATATATTTGGTGAATTTGCAACTAACTTGGTCAGATATCGTCGATATACATCCATTGAGACCATTTGAGGTCGATGTTCACTTTGTTTTGCTCGAACATTTTCGAAATCTATTTTCGCCATTTGCAGTCCAAACATCAATTCTTATATTTTTGGAGAATTTGCAACTAACTTGGTCAGATATCGTCGATTAACATCCATTGAGACCAGTTCAGGTCGATTGCCACTTTGTTTTGATTAAAAATTTTCGGAATCTATTTCCGCCATTTTTAGTCCAAACATTTAATTCTTATATATTTGGTAAATTTGCAACTAACTTCAACAGATATCGTCGATTTACATTCATTGAGACCAGTTGTGGTCGATTGTCACATTGTTTTGATTGAAATTTCTCGTAATCCATTTCCGCCATTTTCAGTCCAAACACATCAATTCTTATATATTTGGTGAATTTGCATCTAACTAGGTCAGATATCGTCGATTAACATCCATTGAGACCAATTCAGATCGAATGCCACTTTGTTTTGATTAAAAATTTTCGAAATCTATTTCCGCCATTTTTAGTCCAAACACATCAATTCTTATATTTTAGGTGAATTTGTAACTATCTTGGTCAGATATCGTCGATTAACATCCATTGAGAACAAATCAGATCGATTGCCACTTTGGTTTCATTTAAAATTTGCGGAATCTATCTCCGCCATTTTCAGTTCAAACACATCAATCCTTATATATTTGGTGAATTTGCATCTAACTAGGTCAGATATCGTCGATTAACATCCATTGAGACCAATTCAGATCGATTGCCACTTTGTTTTGATTAAAAATTTTCGAAATCTATTTCCGCCATTTTTAGTCCAAACACATCAATTCTTATATTTTAGGTGAATTTGTAACTATCTTGGTCAGATATCGTCGATTAACATCCATTGAGAACAATTCAGATCGATTGCCACTTTGTTTTCATTTAAAATTTCCGAAATCTATTTCCGCCATTTTAAGTCCAAACACATCAATTCTTATATTTTAGGTGAATTTGTAACTATCTTGGTCAGATATCGTCGATTAACATCCATTGAGAACAATTTAGATCGATTGCCACTTTGTTTTCATTTAAAATTTGCGGAATCTATCCTCGCCATTTTCAGTTCAAACACATCAATTCTTATATATTTGGTGAATTTGCATTTAACTAGGTCAGATATCGTCGAATTACATCCATTAAGACCAGTTCAGGTCAATTGCCACTTTGTATTGATTAAAAATTTTCGAAATCTATTTCCGCCACTTTGTTTTCATTTGAAATTTACGTAATCTATCTCCGCCATTTTCAGTTCAAACACATCAATTCTTATATATTTGGTGAATTTGCATCTTACTAGGTCAGATATCGTCGATAACATTCATTGAGACCAGTTCAGGTCTATTGCCACTTTGTTTTGATTAAAAATTTTCGAAATCTATTTCCGCCATTTTTAGTCCAAACACATCAATTCTCATATATTTGGTGAATTTGCAACTAACTTGGTCAGATATCGTCGATTAACATTCCTTGAGACTAGTTCAGATCGATTGCCAATTTGTTTTGATTAAAAATTTTCGAAATCCATTTCCGCCATTTTCAGTCCAAACAGATCAATTCTAATTTTTTTGGTGACTTTGTAACTAACTTGGTCAATTGTCACATTGTTTTGATTGAGAATTCTCAAAATCCATTTCCGCCATTTTTAGTCCAAACACATCAATTCTTATATATTTGATGAATTTGCAACTAACTTGGTCAGATATCGTCGATTTACAACCATTGAGACCAGTTGTGGTCGATTGTCACATTGTTTTGATTGAAAATTCACGAAATCCATTTCCGCCATTTTTAGTCCAAACACATCAATCTTATATATTTGGTGAATTTGCAACTAACTTGGTAACATTCATTGAGACCAGTTGTGGTCGATTGTCACATTTTTTTAATGAAAATTTTCGAAATCCATTTCCGCCATTTTTAGTCTAAACACAACAATTCTTATATTTTTGGTGAATTTGCAACTAACTTGGTCAGATATCCTCGATTAACATTCATTGATACCAGTTCAGAACGATTGGCACTTTGTTTTGATTAAAAATTTTCGGAATCTATTTCCGCCATTTTTAGTCCAAACATTTAATTCTTATATATTTGGTAAATTTGCAACTAACTTCAACAGATATCGTCGATTTTCAACCATTGAGACCAGTTGTGGTCGATTGTCACATTGTTTTGATTGAAATTTCTCAAAATCCATTTCCGTCATTTTTAGTCCAAACACATCAATTCTTATATATTTGATGAATTTGCAACTAACTTGGTCAGATATCGTGGATTAACATCCATTGAGAACAATTCAGATCGATTGCCACTTTGTGTTGATAAAAAATTTTCGAAATCTATTACCGTCATTTTTATTCCAAATACATCAATTCTTATATATTTGGTGAATTTGCATTTAACTAGGTCAGATATCGTCGATTAACATCCATTGAGAAGAATTCAGATCGATTGCCACTTTGTTTTCATTTAAAATTTTCGAAATCTATTTCCGCCATTTTAAGTCCAAACACATCAATTCTTATATATTTGGTGAATTTGCATTTAACTAGGTCAGATATCGTCGATTAACATCCATTGAGACCAATTCAGATCGATTGCCACTTTGTTTTGATTAAAAATTTTCGAAATCTCTTTTCGCCATTTTTAGTCCAAACACATCAATTCTTATATTTTTGGTGAATTTGTAACTAACTTGGTCAGATATCGTCGATTTACAACCATTGAGACCAGTTGTGGTCGATTGTCACATTGTTTTGATTTAAAATTCTCGAAATCCATTTCCGCCATTATTAGTCCAAACACATCAATTCTTATATATTTGGTGGATTTGCAGCTAACTTGGTCAGATATCGTCGATTAACATCCATTGAGAACAATTCAGGTCGATTGCCACTTTGTTTTGATTAAAAATTTTCGAAATCCATTTCCGCCATTTTTAGTCCAAACACATCAATTCTCATATATTTGGTGAATTTGCATTTAACTAGGTCAGATATCGTCGATTAACATTCATTGAGACCAGTTCAGATCGATTGCCACTTTGTTTTCATTTAAAATTTGCGGAATCTATCTCCGCCATTTTCAGTCCAAACATATCAATACTTATATTTTTGATGAATTTTCAACTAACTTGGTCAGATATCGTCGATTTACAACCATTGAGACCAGTTGTAGTCGATTGTCACATTGTTTTGATTGAAAATTCTCAAAATCCATTTCCTCCATTTTTAGTCCAAACACATCAATTCTTATATATTTGATGAATTTGCAACTAACTTGGTCAGATATCGTCGATTTACAACCATTGAGACCAGTTGTGGTCGATTGTCACATTGTTTTGATTGAAAATTCTCGAAATCCATTTCCGCCATTATTAGTCCAAACACATCAATCTTATATATTTGGAGAATTTGCAACTAACTTGGTCAGATATCGTCGATTAACATTCATTGAGATCAGTTGTGGTCGATTGTCACATTTTTTTAATGAAAATTTTCGAAATCCATTTCCGCCATTTTTAGTCTAAACACAACAATTCTTATATTTTTGGTGAATTTGCAACTAACTTGGTCAGATATCGTCGATTAACATTCATTGAGACCAGTTCAGATCGATTGCCTTTTTGTTTTCATTTAAAATTTGCGGAATCTATCCTCGCCATTTTCAGTTCAAACACATCAATTCTTATATATTTGGTGAATTTGCATTTAACTAGGTCAGATATCGTCGAATTACATCCATTGAGACCAGTTCAGGTCAATTGCCACTTTGTTTTGATTAAAAATTTTCGAAATCTATTTCCGCCACTTTGTTTTCATTTAAAATTTACGGAATCTATCTCCGCCATTTTCAGTTTAAACACATCAATTCTTATATATTTGGTGAATTTGCATCTAACTAGGGCAGATATCGTCGATTAACATTCATTGAGACCAGTTCAGGTCAATTGCCACTTTATTTTGATATAAAATTTTCGAAATCTATTTCCGCCATTTTTAGTCCAAACATATCAATTCTCATATATTTGGTGAATTTGCAACTAACTTGGTCAGATATCGTCGATTAACATTCCTTGAGACTAGTTCAGATCGATTGCCACTTTATTTTGATATAAAATTTTCGAAATCTATTTCCGCCATTTTCAGTCCAAACACATCAATTCTTATATATTTGGTAAATTTGCAACTAACTTGGTCAGATATCGTCGATTTACATCCATTGAGACCATTTGAGGTCGATGTTCACTTTGTTTTGCTCGAACATTTTCGAAATCTATTTTCGCCATTTGCAGTCCAAACATAAATTCTTATATTTTTGGAGAATTTGCAACTAACTTGGTCAGATATCGTCGATTAACATTCATTGAGACCAGTTCAGATCGATTGCCTTTTTGTTTTCATTTAAAATTTGCGGAATCTATCCCCGCCATTTTCAGTTCAAACACATCAATTCTTATATATTTGGTGAATTTGCATTTAACTAGGTCAGATATCGTCGAATTACATCCATTGAGACCAGTTGTGCTAAATTGTCACTTTGTTTTGATTGAACATTCTCGAAATTCATTTCCGCCATTTTCAGTCCAAACTTATCAATTCTTATATATTAGGTGAATTTGCATTTAACTAGGTCAGATATCGTCGATTAACATCCATTGAGACCAATTCAGATCGATTGCCACTTTGTTTTGATTAAAAATTTTCGAAATCTATTTCCGCCATTTTTAGTCCAAACACATCAATTCTTATATTTTTGGTGAATTTGCGACTAACTTGGTCAGATATCGTCGATTTACAACCATTGAGACCAGTTCAGGTCGATTGCCACTTTGTTTTGATTAAAAATTTTCGGAATCTATTTCCGCCATTTTTAGTCCAAACATTTAATTCTTATATATTTGGTAAATTTGCAACTAACTTCAACAGATATCGTCGATTTACAACCATTGAGACCAGTTGTGGTCGATTGTCACATTGTTTTGATTGAAATTTCTCGTAATCCATTTCCGCCATTTTCAGTCCAAACACATCAATTCTTATATATTTGGTGAATTTGCATCTAACTAGGTCAGATATCGTCGATTAACATCCATTGAGACCAATTCAGATCGATTGCCACTTTGTTTTGTTTAAAAATTTTCGGAATCTATTTCCGCCATTTGCAGTCCAAACACATCAATTCTTATATATTTGGTGAATTTGCAACTAACTTGGTCAGATATCGACGATTTACATCCATTGAGACCATTTGAGGTCGATGTTCACTTCGTTTTGCTCGAACATTTTCGAAATCTATTTCCGCTATTTTAAGTCCAAACACATCAATTCTCATATATTTGGTGAATTTGCAACTAAAATGGTCAGATATCGTCGAATTACATCCATTGAGACCAGTTGTGCTAAATTGTCACTTTGTTTTGATTGAACATTCTCGAAATTCATTTCCGCCATTTTCAGTCCAAACTTATCAATTCTTATATATTAGGTGAATTTGCATTTAACTAGGTCAGATATCGTCGATTAACATCCATTGAGACCAATTCAGATCGATTGCCACTTTGTTTTGATTAAAAATTTTCGAAATCTATTTCCGCCATTTTTAGTCCAAACACATCAATTCTTATATTTTTGGTGAATTTGCGACTAACTTGGTCAGATATCGTCGATTTACAACCATTGAGACCAGTTCAGGTCGATTGCCACTTTGTTTTGATTAAAAATTTTCGGAATCTATTTCCGCCATTTTTAGTCCAAACATTTAATTCTTATATATTTGGTAAATTTGCAACTAACTTCAACAGATATCGTCGATTTACAACCATTGAGACCAGTTGTGGTCGATTGTCACATTGTTTTGATTGAAATTTCTCGTAATCCATTTCCGCCATTTTCAGTCCAAACACATCAATTCTTATATATTTGGTGAATTTGCATCTAACTAGGTCAGATATCGTCGATTAACATCCATTGAGACCAATTCAGATCGATTGCCACTTTGTTTTGATTAAAAATTTTCGGAATCTATTTCCGCCATTTGCAGTCCAAACACATCAATTCTTATATATTTGGTGAATTTGCAACTAACTTGGTCAGATATCGACGATTTACATCCATTGAGACCATTTGAGGTCGATGTTCACTTCGTTTTGCTCGAACATTTTCGAAATCTATTTCCGCTATTTTAAGTCCAAACACATCAATTCTCATATATTTGGTGAATTTGCAACTAAAATGGTCAGATATCGTCGATTTACATCCATTGAGACCAGTTGAGATACCTAGGCGTAACGCTAGACCGAAGTCTCACTGTCGACTGTGAGACAAGCGAGAGCAAGACTATGCGGATTAATCGGTAGAAAAAGCAAGTTAAAGACGGAAAGAAAACTTAGATTTATCAGGAGTATAATAATACCGATTATAACGTACGCCTCGGTTGCTTGCGGGCACGCGGGCAAAACAAACAGGAAGAAACTACAGGCACAACAAACATAACGCTAAGACAAGCACTAAATGTTCACTGGACAACAAGTAGCGAGGAAATATACGGCGAAACGGGACCTGAAAAAGTATTGGACCATAGAGCAGTAAAGCTATTCGAGGAGCTGGCAACGCAAGAATTGAGGAATCTCATAAGCTACACCAAAGAAGACTACAAGAAACACAAGAGGCTCAGAAAACAATTGGATGGATAGGTAAAGTAGGTAAAGTTAGGTTAGTATCAAAAAAACACAAAAACCCAAAAGAAACAAAAACAACCCAAAAAAAAGTCAACCCACAATACATCGGGGACATCGGGGACAGCTATAGATCGGATTAGATCTTCTCTTGCCGAAGAAGGTTGGGAGAGGTTTACCCGAGGCAGCGAAACACACACACATTATGACGTCCAGAACAAGAAGCCAGGAGTGTATAGCCAACAGGCTAATCTCTTAACAAAAAGATAGACATCCCAGTATCTCCCTTAGAACTCAGGGGAGAGGAAGGAGTCTACGCGCGAAACTGCGACCCGAAAGAGGATGAGGATCTATCAAAATGACAGGGGTGGTGGAATGTCCTTCCTCGCACCCATTCGTGGATTTATCCGGGGGTGGATGCTTAGAGGGACGGGTTTTCTCACACGCACGTGTGTGTGTTTATTCAGTATCAAGTGGCTTCCTAAGAGAGCTACGAGAAGTTTGCCCGACCGGATTAAAGGACTACTGTATAGTCGGTCACTGTTTTATTATAAAATACACCGATAAGCGCAGGGTCGTCCACAGCGATTCAAACTCTCTCTACCTGAGAAAGTTTTCAGCGGTTTATAGCGTAATAGTGCTTATAGTTCACAATAGGGATTTTTTATCACTCTACTGCCCTTTTTGGGGCTTTTTTTTATAATGAAATAGCCCTTTTTCAGCGACAAGTGAAATCATCACAAGTGAGCGTTCAACTAGAGGATACATGTACAGGTGAATATCAATTTTCTTATCCATTTTAACTACCAACAAGGCAATCAAAAGGATCAGGTATTATTTTAGCGGGGAGGAAACACCTCCGACAGTGAGTCCGCTGTCACTTTCTATTGACAATTGAATTTAAGCTTAGAATACAATGAACGTCTCAGTTTGTAATTCCATTTGATGCATCGTATCAGTAAGAATAAATGAGCTGATAATATTTGAATTAAATTAAATAACTTGCGAAAGAAAAGTTATTACTACCGTAAATCAAATATGGCGGCTCTAAAACAGCTGTTCGAATATCTAGAATGATATATGGAAGCAAATTTATTTGACACTGACACAATATTCATTTAATCTTTTATACTAACATTGATTTTGAAATTTAAAAAAATAATATCAAGGTTTGATTATATAATTTTAAATAAACGTATTATTTCATATCGTTTAATTGTTTAGTTGTTAGAGAATTACGAAATAAAGACTTGCGTGACATCTAACGGTCAATAGGTCAAGGTAAATAGTTTACAAATAGTTACCTGCAGCTTATCACCTTTTCAAATTAAAAGAACGTAAATTATTTTAAATACCTATAAATGTCGTAGAGTATAAAATTTTATGTTTGTAGTAGTTTTATGTATTAGAATTAACAATATTAACAAAAGAATAATTATTTAACGTATATTTTAATTGTAGAGTTGTCATAAAAAATTCATTTTATTAATATGTACTGCTTTCTGATTTACAATTTAAATGTTTTGTTAGCAGTTTTATTTCGTATTTTTTCTGTTTGCACTATAATTTTTAGTAAATAAAATTATTAAGTTTACATTATAATTTTTAGTAAATAAAATTTTTAAGTTTAAAACAGTGCTGCCAGAAGTAGACTTTTAGTACAACTCCTGCTACTTTATTGAAATAAAACAAGAAAAATAAAAATAATTTTTTTTTATTTCTAATTAACAAAAATAGATAATTAATTTTTTTTATAATATGATGTTTAATTCTTATACGTCGATACTTGGATGTTTGTTTTGTTGAAAATATAAAAAAACTATTAAAAATGAATACACCAAACCGAATGACATTTATGTTAGTTGGAATATCATTTTAATATAGAATAAAAGTTATCTCGAACAAGATGCAATATCATCGTAGTCGATTAAATTGTAATTATTTGTTATTTTATTTATATTTTTATTTATTTATATTTTTTTTTCTAATGTATCACACTGTAATTTATCTTCGTGGTAATTTTTTTTAGTATTCCCTATATGTTAAATGTATAAGAAAAGTCCTAAAATTTATCGTGAACCGTAATTATTACCAATTCTTCAAAAAATGTGATCAATCCGGTATACTATACAGGAGCTACCATCTAACAAAATAATATGTTTGGTTTGTAAAGGAGTTGCAACTCTGTATAGTTCGAGATAATTTCAAAATATGATTTTTAATGACATTAACTATTACGTATGCTCTGTGTAACTCTTTATCTATATTATGTTAAAAGACAAAAATAAATAACTAGGTATAAGAAAGGTTTTATACATGAATTGGTAAAATTCATTTGATATCATGAGATATCAGAATCATTTTAGAATGGTTCAATAATTAGTTAAAGATCGTCTATTTGGTTTGATTGATTATTTTGGGGACGTCCTGTAGATAAGTTTAGATTGTAACCGTGATTGATGTTTTAATAGCTACGAAAATAATTTTTTTAAATCTCAAATACCGAAGACTCGCCCTATATATAGATATATTCATAAATTTTAATAACATTTTTTGATATCTCTCAAAATTACTCAAATACCGACCGTTGTCGTTAAGATTGGTACACTCTGTATAACATCTATAGTATGCAAGAAAATATGCATTAATAACTAGGTGTTATAGATGTTAGGAAACGTATATTATGTTTCTTTAACTATTTTTGGGACTTCCTGTAGATATGTTAAGATTGTAACCGTAATTGATGTTTAAATAGCTACGAAAATGAATTTTTTTGAATATCAATTACTCACCCTATATATATATATATATATATATATATATATATATATATATATATATATATAATATATATATATATATATATATATATATATATATATATATATATATGTATAATCTACTTTCCAAAGTTTTTACAAAAAAATGTGTTTGTAAGAACGGAATTTTTTTGCAAAACTACTAGGAAACATATAAATGATTGGTATTTTTCTTAGATTATATTGTAAAATACAAATAGTTGAGAAAAACCCTGTATATCATAATTGGTAAAAGTAATTTCAGAAATAAAATAATGTTAAATAACAAAATATCTTAAAACTTTTAGTTGTAAACGACTAATAAAACAGGTTTTGAAACAAAAACAGAATTTTTTGTATAATTGGAATTCGAAAGCGAACAGAATTTTGATCAGTTGTTGTTGGTTTTTGTGTTTTTGGTAATTTCGAGAATATTTTGAAAATATAAATAAAGTTGCAGATATTAATTGATGAAAAAAAATTAAGTTCTCCAATACACCTCAAATTTACACATTTCCCACATTAAAGTCGGTGTTATACAGAAGGATCTATTAGATTAATTCCAGCTACTGAGGAATTTAAAGAGAAAATAATTGTTTGTGAATTCGAAACAAACGTGTATCTAGCATTTTTAAATATCTTTGGAAAAAATGTGAGTGTAGTAATAAGATTTTGTTTGTTTAGAACAACTATTAAATTATATTTTGTAGGGATTTAAATTTATATCCCATCCCAGTAAACCGCTATCTATAAACCAGAATATTGACTATAACATATTATTTACATTGAGTTTTTATTATTTTATTCTATAAAAATGTTTAATAATCAGAAAAATCATGAAACATACCTCGAACGATTAGTTTTTCATTTAAGAAATGAAGATATAATCATGAATTGTTATAAAAATTTCAACTTCTTATAAATTATTATTGATATTTGATTCCTTCGCTAGAACTGCCATCTATAATTTAATAAACGAATCGTTACTAATTACGAGTATATATTATTACAGAAAACTACTACAGATTTCTTTTTCATCGGCTATCTACGTGCCATCTATAAAAGGGAAGAATAACTATAGCTATGTTTTAAGTTAATTTTCTATAAAATGTTTACCAAAATAATGATACAAACAAAATATTTTCAAATTTATTGATTGGAATATATTATATTGAATCATTGAAATTATAATATCAAATTAATTCCAATATTTATTTTTCATACCAGTAAAGCCATCTATAAAAGAGAAGAATAACTAAGGCAATGTTGTATAAAAATTTTAAGTTAATTTTATAAAAAATGTTTAACAAAATAATAATACGAACAATGTATTTCTAAATTCATTGATTAGATTAAATTATATTCAATTATTGGAATTATAATGTCGTATTAATTGTAACATCAATTTTCATACTTGTACTATCATCTGTATTCTAATAGGAATATTAAAATTTCCATATTAACTTGATTTCTTTTTTATCGGTTTTATTAAATATATGTTCCACCTTTAAAAAATAGATGGCGAAACAAATAAATTTGAAAATCTTATTTTTTTGTCTTCTAATTTTGATGTAATATACAATATAGATTTAACACAGAATTACTCGATATTATTGCGCTTTCGTATTAACAATATAAAGCGACATAAGATACGTTTTATTATGATTAAAGTATGACCTAGATTTATCATTTTATGTATCCCGAATTCGAATGTCTATTTATACTCTACGGAAGTTCACACATGAGGTGGTAAGTTCGAACTATGTAATTAAGCGTGAAGTGTAGATAGCGTACAGGGAATTAGAGCTTAATATCTTTTAGGTGTGGTTGTTACCCCGTAAATAAAACAAAAATTTTCGAAACGTCCTATTTATTTAACATTTCGAAAAATCACGATCAAGTTATTTGATTCCAAACTATCCCACTCAATCATTATTACTTCTTGCAGTGTTAAAGGTTAGTTGGTATCAGATTATTGCCTATATTACCTATAGAAAGGGCTAAAATCTCTATAATATACTGTGTGAGCCCTTAAACTGTGTTAGTTTCTAGTTTACGATACCGTAATATTTTGTTAACGTTAATATTTTTGGTCTAGTGATGTACGTAGATATTGAAACATATTTCAATTAAGACATTTATTTCCGAAACCTTATTTTACTACCCGATATCAGAGTTTCAGCATCGCGGTACTTTTTTCTTATTTTCCAATCAAAGCTGGTACAACGTACATAGCCAGGCTTTTAATCCATTTAATTTAATAACAAAATATCAAATTTTTTGTTAAATCTGTCTTTTTTTCGTTATTTAAAACCAAGCATTATTTTTTTAGAGATTGTTTAAAAAATTAAATATTTTTAATCAAATTTTCTGTCAATTGGTAATTCTATTGTTTCTTTTTAATATTCATTCGTTTCGTATATATATACAAACAGGCCTAAATCCCTACCAAACTCAACAATATATGAAGCGAAGTTTTTTGTTTAAATTTGTTCTCAAGCAAGATAATTCGCGTTCAGAGATCTGAGATTTTCATTCGTCCGATATTAATAGAGAAGTTTCGACCAAAACGTTGACTACGGGTCCAAAACCCATACGTCAATATTAGCATAAGTTCAGGAAATGACTTTCAAAGGACGTCGTGGTTTAGACAGACAATCCTAACCTGCAAACAAACAAGAGTCAGATACTTTAATATAGCAGATATTTGTATTCATCAAGGTACGATGAAAAAATTACATCCCGAAAATGTTTATTAAATGTTAAATTATATAGTTAGATAGATTTCTAAAAACTTAATTAACAGACATAACGTGAAAAATATCTCATGCTAGATATTCGTTCAAGTTTAATTAATTTCTCCAAAAAGGCTTCTCCGATTTTTCCTACCCTGTTAGATTTAATTGAAGATAAGTGAAATTTCAAGATTTTCAAATTCGCAGACATTTCCAATTAGCCTCGAAATTAGCAAAAGATTAAGTAGCATTTAAGTATATTATTAAAACTAGAGAATAAATCGAACAGTAAATTTTTATACAAAATTTTCGTACTAAATACTACTAAATCAAATATAGTTTTTACTCCCCATTATTTAAAAAATGATTATCTTTTGGTAGTTTTTAAATATCGTGATATACATATAAGAAAGTGAAAACTACCTCTAAAAACAAACTCGGAATCTACTGGAATTATTTTGGAGCTTTCAAATAAAAGTCTTCGATCGAAATTATTTTATCTTTAGTTGTCCATTTGGTCAGTTAATTCTACAGCAGTTGCTGGAATTAACTCTTGGTGTATTTAGCAAGACAATTTATCAACAATCACAGTCTTCAATACCAATAAAAAATCTTGATATATTATAACGAATTTCGGTTTCAGCATTTGGTTTCAACACACTGTATAAAATACGTTAAATAGAAATCAGAAATGTCAACTTCGGTAACGACTATCAGCAGGGCGTTAAGTTATAAATAGAACGGGTGATTACTCCATAAACCATATTCAAAATCTTCGTACGAAATTCCTTTTGATGGGTCAATGTTTGGGTTTGTTAGAAATACACTAGTAAGCGAAAAAATTGCCGTAGAAGAAATCGTTGAAGTATCTCATTCTTTAAGTCTTGGCCAATCCATCGTGATCATTTTGAGGGAACCTGTAGGGAAATTTCAATCGAAACCAATCACCAAGAAACCTCCTCCAAAAGCCACATTTTTTATGGTTTTTCCAGGTTTTCTGTAGACTTTTCCTCTTGGGTTAATTTGGTTAGCTACCTTGAATATTTTTCTAATTGTCCAGGCACTCACAGACACTTCTTTTTGAGCTCTTGTTGAATACCACTGAAGGCTTGACATCTCAGGGATGTACTCACGATAAATCATATCTTTCGGATGTTCAACGTTCTGTTAACTTTTTAGTGACTCTGACCTTGTTGCAATAGACTGAGCAACTTCAACATTTGTTGGTTTCATTTTTACCAGTAGTGGTGGGTTGACTAGATAATTCCAATTGATGTTTTTCTTCAATATTTTTAACGAACCGCCCGTATTAACACTTGGAGAACACACATGTTTTCTAGCAATATGTCCTAGTTGAATGTATGTGATTCAAATGTACAGAACTTTCAATTGGGCCATAATATTACAGCTCTCTCTCTGCGAACGACTGTTATATAGATTTTAGTACTTTTATTTGCGCCAACAACAGCAAAGCACTCAAAGAGAGTTTCCACATGCATTGGAAACAAATAATAGATACGATTCTAAGTATATATATATATATATATATATATATATATATATATATATATATATATAATCGGAATACTTTTATTTTCGTTTGGTTTATTGTTTTCAAGAATTATTAATTTCCATTACTACATAATTGGAAACCAAAACAGGAAAGTGGTTTTTCTTTGAAAAGGAATGAAGGTAAAACCTGTACGCACTTATAGCCGCAAGAAAGGACCTTCAAGTTAATAGAAAAAACAAAACAAAACCTGCCGTTTGCAGTCCTTGTCGTTCGTTTGTTGATCAATTTTTTGATAGTATTGACACTAGTTTTATCAAAAATAAAAACATACCTTATAGATATTTATGATGACATTTATAATAAATGATAATAGTACAAAAGTATTTATCATAGTTATTGATTTAAAACTTTTATCAGTATAAGTTTCAGTATTATTTTTACTTATAGCTTTTAATTCTTCTTTTAAATCGTTCTCAATCTCTTCGTCTAATTCTTCTTTTTCCAAAATTTCTGTTGTTACTACATTTTCAGTGGTATCCTCTTCGAGTACTATATCTTCGTTTAAATCTTCGTTATCGTCATCATCGTCACTATCATCTTCAGTATCTACATTAGGAATCAACTATATTGATAAAAAAATATGTTGATGGTTTTTTATTTACCTCTCAGAAATCTATCCGAACGCCTTTTCTCATATATATTTGAACTAGATCCTGAAAATATATTATTTTCATACAAAAAATCGTTTTTATAGGATGAATATCAAGGATAGTTAATTAGGTAGATTAATTAATTTTTCTGTCAACTAGGGGTGTAATTTCAACTTTTGAAAATGTATTTAGGTTCTTATACTAAATTTTATGTGTTCAATATTATTATTTGGCATTATTTTATAGGAAATTCATAGTGTTTTTGTTTATATTTCTATATTTTTTATGTTGCTTCTCAAATAATATAATTACTTACTTCGATCTATAGTTTCATAATAAATCTTTTCAACTTTGAGACTCTGGTTTTCTCCATAAGTTCTGCATGTACAATTAACAAAATGTGGCGCACAGCTAATGTTAAAAATGCCATTATTAGCAAAAATATTTCATAAACCAACTTCCTATTTAAATTATTTGAGTTTTTCAAAGTACAGATGATGATAGTGGGTGTACAAAATTTGACAAATTCGTTGAAGTATACAAGTTATCGCATACAGGCTCAAACGAAATAGAAAAAAAATAAAAAAAACATATCTAATGATTCTGGAAGCAAAATTTGGTGGTTGCCAAATAAATATTAATCGAAGTGGTGTCTTCAAACTTGTACCAGATACTGAATATATCGATGGTAGAAAATACACGACAAGAATTGTAGATGTTTTAAGCAGAACGGGAGCTAGAAACTCACGCAAATGATAAAAAACAAGAAGTTGTGGAGGATGATTATCGAAAAGAAGGTGTATGGGAACTAATCAACCTCAATAAAAACCCACTAGTGGTTAAGCAGTTATTATTACTGATATCTTTCAGATATATCATTTTATTTTGTTTATTTACTAACTAACCAGCTTATTTATACTCTATAAAACGTTTTTAAGGGGTTGCTCCCCATATCAACATTTAGAGTCAAATATTGCCTGTATACGATCACTTACTTATACCCGGGAGGTTTTGGAAACGATAATTTTTAGTTAAATTAACGTTCCATCTATCCCATCGCGTTTCCTTGGATAAATCATTGCTGCCATTAAAAACATATATCACAATCGCTTCGGAAACTAATATACTACTTCCCTAAAAAAGTATAACTACTTACCATCCAGTTCCAGGTCCCAAACAGTCTAAATCTGGTTTATTCCTGCTAACAGAAAGGGAAATGTACAGAATCGGCTTTAGTTAGATAGAAATTTACGGATCGTATTTATTTCAGTTTCAATTTTTATATGAATATATAAAAATTATATAATATATATAATTTTTATATAGATATTTCATAAATCAATACATTATTATTGTATTGTTTGTTAGTTTGTATATTTTTGGTTTATTTTAGCGACGTTAAAACTACATAATTTTTCGTCGTGGAAAAAATATTGTTTACTACTTTGCTATAGTTACAAAACGATTTTAGATGCAAATTTGTGTTCCAGAACACCATTAGAGGTCTTAACTTTGTTTCTAATACATCATACTGTGTTTCAAATGAATAAAATAACATAGAAATTATTTTTTACTGCAATAGGAAAATGTATCATATGAAAATACGTTGATAATGAAAATTGACAAGAGACAGCTTTACAAAACGACTTAAGATACAAATTTGTGTTCCAGAACACCATTAGGGGTCTTAACTTTCTTTCTAATACATCATACTGTGTTTCAAATGGATAAGGCAACATAGAAATTAGTTTTTACTCTAATGGGAAAATGTATTATATAAAAATACGTTAATGACAATTGACAAGAGACAGCTATTCAATTTCATCCGTAAAAGTTTTCCTATCAAATTTTTAACTTATATAATTTTTTGGATATGAAAGTTTCCTTCAAAGAAATCATTTATCTTCAAAAAGAGTATGTAATTTGAAAGATCGATATCAAAAATATCCTATTACGGTCCACGATTTAGTAAAAAAGCACGTTAGCAAATACACACTATAAATTTCGATATGGAATAAAACTAACTTATACTTATTTATGCATGTAGCAACCAAGCGATGTTTTTTGCTCCTATACGGTGTATCCAAAGATTCGTTGGGTCGTGATTCACTGTTGTCTGCAACGTCCGTTTTCAGATGACTCCATTTCGACCACTGAGAGTGGATCTTTGGGGGAGAGGAGGATCTGAATGATGGCCCTTCGCAAAACTGTAAAAAGCAACAATATTTATTAGACCATTAGTACAAAAAAAACGTTGTTTCTGAGCTAAAAAATTTTTAGTAAATTGAAAAAGACTTAAACTTCATTCATTTTTCTTCCACCAACAGTTAATTTTTTCATGAAATATACACTTTAAAATTCTTCCTTCATTGTAAATGACTTCTTTGGATTGTTTATAGTAGTTCTAACTATTTAGAATGGTTCTCGCAGCAAAAATATGAGTTCAAATTATCTTGTTTGAGATTTACCAAAAAATCTTAAAGTCTAAAATGGAATATTTACCTGGCCTCCTTCTATACAGTCGGGATCGCATTCAACAGACTGCAGATTTTCAATTGTGAACGTTCTGCATTTGGATAAACCGCATACATTATATTTACACAAACTATGGGGTAAAGGAGAGAAATAGCATGTTGGGAAACCTAAAAACAACAAATATATAGATTACTGATATATAATTTGTTATAATATGAATTAAACCAACAGTAATTAAAACAATTTGGTGATTTAGCACCATCTCTAATCAAACGTAGAACGGTCAGTTTTGAATACAAATTATTGATGGATCATCCGACGTTGTTTGATATTCTTCTTATTTTCGCAGATCAAAAATAAAACTTTATTTTGGAAAACAAAAATTAATAATTTTACCTATTACTTTGAATGATTCTTTTTCTAAAATGAAAGACGTGCAACTGCAATCCTTATTTTGAACCATGATGTTAAAATCGCAGAATCTTCTGTGAACTCGACCTTCGTAAACGCCATCTTTTAACTTAAAACTGCATTTCCTTTTCCTTTTTATAGCTAAATCTTTCGAACAAAAATCCCATTGTTCCAAAATTGTTTGATGACATATTCCCAAAAAAATTTTCGTAGATTTCAAAGTATAATTAGATTCATTGGTATTTTCGACAAATAACTAAAATAAATTATTTAGTAATGAATTTATACAAAGCGATATTCAATTGGGACTCACTGCGAAATATTTTAAACCGATAGCAACCAAAACGCATGTTTGAAGATGCAGCTCTTTAATCCACGTATGGATGTTATAAAGAGGTTCAGCTTCGTAACCAAAAGATCTATTATCTTCTCTTAAGTTATAAAAGACATCGGCGTTTGACATACATAACCATATTGTCAAGATTTTTAGATACATAACAATGACATATCTCTAAATAAACATTGTATCTAGTCATAAACCTACTTATTTTGTCATTAACGTCTTAATAACCGATAAATATTTTTTTGGAGCTTCGAAAATCCTATAAACGTTTAACGATTTATCCTAATTAATGGCACTAAACACCGAACACATAAAAAGAATCGTAATAGTGAGAACCGCAATAAAAGTTATGTTTTGGTAGTGGAACGGAAAGAATTTATTACTTTTTGATATTTTCTAACCTATTTCTCTATTGATCTATTTATCGATGTTGCCGGATTGATATATCTTGGAAAAATATCAAACATATATCAGATAATAAATGAAGACGTTATTCATCGCGTATTAAGTAGTGTTAAAAGTTTTGTTAATGTTAAATCCATACGATTTTCAATTAGTTGTTACAATCGAAAGGCATATGTGTCAATTTGACAGCTATCATATGATTAGTTTGAGAGTTTTAACTAAAATAACTTTTGTTAGTTTGAGAGAATGAATAAGAAGGCCCAAGGTTTAACTTGATAAACATTATTCGAACGTTTTCTAAGAAAAATCGATTTATGATGTTTTTTACATACAATCAACCTTCAAAAGTACTTCTCTATATTTCCAACTCAATGCCCTAATTATTTTGACGTGAATAAAGTTTTGTGTACACATTTGTTTATCGTTAAAAATTGAACGAGTTTGGAGCCTCAGTTCCAAAATTTCGAGACTCTAATTTTCTGTTTTCAGACTTTAAGATGTCATTTTTTCATATATAAGAAATCTGAAGTTAAAAACATTCCGATTTCAATAGGATGTTGAGAGCGCATGTTCTTATCTAAAAGCACGTGTTTAGGCGCGAGACTTTTCCACAGTTTTCACTTGGGCTTTATCGACGACGGTGGTCGATTTTACAGACCAATAGTGACGAGAAAATTCGCGTGTATAGTGTCAATACAATTTTGGACTTGTCAAATTTCGTAATTTTTTTTTGGTAAGTTAAGTTTTTCACAAAAATCTTGAAAAATCATATATATATATATATATACATATATATATATATATATATATATATATATATATATATTCATATAATATATTGTAATATAATATGATATATTATATAAATGTGAATCTGAACTGATAAGTCATATCCTAAACAGCAATTAAAAAATTTATTTAAAAAATAATTCATAGTTTTTACCATAATTCCAACAAAAAAATTGAAAATACCGATTATTTAGGTCTAAAATATATGAAAATAATAGAAAAAGAGTTTAACGAAAAGCTTCTTTCTTTTTCTTGAAGTTTTATTCAACCACCATGAGTTAAGTTTGAATATAACAAGAGGAAACGTTCTCTTGGAAGAAAAATAATTGCACGAGAACGAAGTTTCTCGAAATTTTTTATACAACAGCTCCCAATTTGCTTAATGATTTGTTATTGTTATATTACGACCAGCATAAAAACGATTTTCCCCGATTTATTAAGTAAATTGTACCCTTAGAGTTAATTCGACAGAATTACAACTCAAAACTTTCCTGCACTGATTTTCGTTCAGGTCCGGAATCTACGAAGCTTTTTTAATAATTTATTATTTCAATCTCTACATTCTCCAATTATTTTCTATCTTAAAAAATTTGTTAAAACAGTTTCTAAGTGGTGAGAAAACATATTTTTATTAAAATAAACATTTATAACCACATACAAATGTTGTGGAAAGACATTTTAATTAAACTTTCTCACCATAACCTTTCTAGAAACATATACATCCTTATTAAATAGTTTTACTCCCCTTCAAAGTTTCGCTAATGGTAAACTTTCCGTGTTTAGTCTCCAAAGTTTTCAAAGGTTCTGTCATATAACTAACATTATTTATATTTCTTATTAATAACTAATTTTCTACTATGATTTAATTAGCAACTTTAACTTAAACCATTTTGATCGGTCTTGAATCCAATTGAAAGATCGTCCATCCACAACGTCAAAAAAACTTAGAAGCGTTAGAATTGATTGTTTGATCTTTCAATTGAATCATAATTGATTGTGTAAAGAATCAAAACTGTCAAATCGAAGAAGTAACTGCATCCAACTTCACTTTTTTGAAATCTACAGTGACTCACAGTTCAAAAACCAACCACAAATGTACTAGATGGATTCACAGCGAATTATCAATATTTGACTTGAGTTTTGTGATATTCAATCTTGTTAATTAGTTTGTAAAGTCACTGAAAGTTTTTTCGACAAGATATGACCAGGAAAACGCGATCCCACACAGGTATTTTTACCTGCAGCTAAATTAGTGCTACTACCATTATTTCATGTTGGTATTTCCACCGATAAAGGTCTGAAAACTGTGAAAATTCGAGCTGACATTTATTTTCCTTCATAAATTTCAATTTACCAAGAAAAATTTAAATGAAATTCTTTGTTTTCATTCAATTGTGGTTGTAAAGCGAGGTTATTGAAGTTTTTGAACAAATCTATTAAATACCGCTTCAAAATTGATCAGGTTTCCCTTAAAATCAGAATCTTCCCTTTTTCTACTTTTTCTAAATCAAAAGTCAAAAAGTAAATGAAATAATTCACTTTTCCACAATCAGAGTACTTCGGTATGTATTAGGAATCGTTGGAATTCTTCAACAGATAAAGTTTTATCAAATAATTGACCACAACTTTATCATCATCATCATTGAAGCGATTGGTGCGATTTATCACTCAAATTTTTTGCTACCAGATGTGCCATTGGTATAATTCTGGACCACATTGAGGATCTAGATAATACACACTTCAAACCTGACCTAAACGTACACCAATTACGATAACAAAGAAACTACTGACAAACATGTTGTTGTCACTAAATGTTTTATCAGAGAAATGATCACAACTTTATCAATTACATTATTAACTTTATTTACTATGATATCAAATCAGTAATTTAAGAGAAATTGAGGAAAAAACTTGTGTTGTCTTTATTTCAAACGTTTTGGTTAATATTTTGTATGAATCCATGTCTGTGCAAACGGTATTTTTTGACGATTTTATTTTAGCTACACAGTAAAATTGAGCTTGGCTTTAATTATAACTTTCTCTTTCGTATATTCGAATCATTAAACAGCTTAATCTCTCCCAATGGAGTGAAAAAGTATTTACTAAATCTCAGTCTTAAATTACTTTCTTCATTAAAATGGATTTGTTTGGAGAAGAGTTTTTGCTTAATGTAGTTTTTCATTTGATTATAATTTCGAGTTCCCTCGTACTATCAAACTTATAAATCTTGTTATTATCTATAATTAACCTGTGAATAAATTGATATTTTATCTATTCGGTTTCACGCGCGTGGTTTTTTATGGAAGTGATTAGAAAAAACTGTAACTGTAACTGGAACTTCGATAGCAACTAATTACAAAATCCCATTTCAATTCGCAACAAACTTATAAATTATATCCACGGTAACGAAGTTTTGAGAAATCCCAGATCGGTTTGAGTGCACCAGTGGAAAATAAAAAGTTTAAAGGAAAGTATAAAAAGTGAATAGCTCAGAGTGGATTTCTATTCATGTTCAATTAACTAACTACATTTCAAAGTTCGATAATTGTAATGGATAAAATAGTTTTCGGGAATTTGGAGTTATACTATACAAAAAAATAGATTACAAAATATATAAAATGTGGAGAGAAAAACACACTTGAGATACTAGACAAAATATCTACTATGTAAATGAAGAAAACGAAAATTATAACATTTAAAAATAAAACTGTTGAAGTCTTGGTCATCGTGGTTAGAAAAGAAAAATTTTTTGGAAAAAATATAGAAGAGGACAGTGAAGGAAATCAGAAACTATTTTCTAATGTTCTAAAAACAAGATGAAAAGCGGTGGAGGGAATATTTAATGTAGAAGAAAAGCAACTGAAAACCAAAGATGAAAAACCATCTACAAAACGATTAAATGATACAAAAAGTTGAATGAATTATTGCAGATTGCACTAATTGTAGACCTTTGAAAGGCGTAGTATCTTATTGGATACCTTTTGGACCTGGTTCCTTTTTTTCACAATGTTTCACATCTAACGAAAATTATAACAACATTTATCAACAAAAACTTTAATAGTTAAGATAAGTTGTGTTGATGTTTAATTTAATCTAAGTTAATCTAATTTAATCTAATTTAATCTAAGATATAAAGCAATTACGATCTAAATTTAGTTTCCATCAACTAGAATTTGTCAATAAATCATCATTGATTAATATATGTCCATCTAAGGGTTTCTTTTTAGTCAATTTCTACGCTCAATCACTATAAACAACATACAAACAACCCCAAAAAAATCACAATTCCAAAATCGAAAAATAAAATATTTCATTTAATTTCTACCTAGTTTTCTTCAATCCCGTTTAATTTTTTATCTTTTTTTTTGACCTCCTCTTCAAACTGTCTTTTATTTTTATCAATTTTTATTTAGTTAACATCTCGTGCTATAGCTTATTTCAAACTACCCTCTAAAGGCGTGCTTATATCTCATTTTTCTTTTTTTGTGATATTTCAACAAAAGTTTCACCCTCTAATTGGATATTAAGTCGGAAAATACTTCTTCGCCACTGATTTTATAATGCAAATTGAATTCTGATAACGATCAGCAGATTGATTTGAATATTTGATATTCGATTCATTTAAATAAAAACTTATCGCTTATTTGAAATATTATGAAACACGAGGGCTGCTACTTAATTTCGGAGATACGGCAATGTCAAATGTCAAAATAACAAAATGTACGTGTTCTATGAGTTTCGTCGTGGATTAAACTAACAGAAATGTCTCAATCAACTTGGTTAGACTTTTGGTGATAAAACACCATCTCCAGTCACCATATTTTATCGTTTTTTTTTTAACTCGATCGTGATCGCACTTCAGTACACGATGAAGTTAGTAAAGATCGTCCAAAATCGTACCAGGAAACATATTATATACTGTACATCAGTAACCAAACGCACTAGACAAAAAAATTGACGTGTAGTTAAAAAAATTTCGTGTAGTTAAATCTATTGAAAACGAATTTGCAGCTTGGGTAGTTTTAGCTGAATTTTTATCGATTGAAAGTTATCTCTTAAAGCTAGATTCTATATTATTTCATCCCTCGAATGATTTAATTTAAAAATATATAGAGGCCAGTATGAAGAATCACATTCCAATTTTGTAATATGGAAAATTGATTATTATATATATTGTATATGTTGTACATAGAGTCAGAGGTTTTTTATAAACAAGTTATTTCTAAACGTCTAAACAAAAGTTTAACAAGATTTTATTTGAGTTATTAGTTATTTACTTGTTCAGAGATACAAATTTTGAACACAAACTCAAAGATGTTATGCAAGATTTTCAAAATATAAATTAAGCTACACTTGGTGATGATTTTAGTACTATAAACTTTTGTCTGTTGGGTTATTTTGAATATAAATAAATATTGTGAACCTGACAGACATTTTAGTGACAAAAAGCAATCGATAAACAAGTTTCCTTGTGGAAAATTCATAATTAACTACAATTTGAATCATATATAACATAGTTTTGATACTTTCCCAAATCGTCATCTATTAAATAAACCCTGTGTAATTTTCGAATGAACTTAAAGTTAAATAAAGTTATTTATATGATATTTTCACGTTCTAATGGAAATCCACTCCGTATCATCAAAGGAAATTATTTTCACAGCGGTTTTATCTTCTGTTACATAAACGTTGCAAATTTCGTAATCTTAGCAGCTACTTAAAAGGTATTTCCATATTGTATAAATATATACAGTAATCAGTTATTCAAACCCTTGTGAAAATATACACTTGAATTTACAGATTTTCTTATTTCCAGCATTTAATTATTTGAAAGAAATACAAACTACGAATAATTTTAAAGAAAATGGATGATGGAATTCAATGATATGTATTATGATCAAATAAATGATTTAGTTAAACTCAAATTTATTTTTCCAGTACGTCATTAGGAAAAACCCTGTGACTAAAATCAACACCAACATCTAACAAATCGTCAGTCCACTTGGACTCATCATCTCCACATGAAAACGTCGAATCGTAAACGCTAAGATCTATGAAAAAATTGTGTTGAACATGATTCCAAAGAAGATGAGTCACCCTCTATACAACCCTTCTTGGAGGGTTTTTATAATTTGCAATTGATATTTGAAACGCTATATCAATATTAGAAAAATGTCCTTTTAGTGAGATTTTCTAATATTCTTTTAAACACGTACGGCACTGCTGGAGTTCAACTGGAAGTTCGTTATATTACAAATCTCTCTTATCGGAATTTAACCTGTTATTTTTTATCCAACAGTTAAAACCCACAAAGGACCTATGTAGTTTATACTAAATTAATTCCGCAGCCGGTCAGATATACTAGATCTGATCTATCTAGATTTAACCGCAAGTTTGGAACGTTTAAAATTCTATGGTCGCCATAAACGTTCGGAGAATTTTAATATAAAATTTTCATCAATATAAAGTTTCATCAATTCTTTAATAATTTCGAATTTTCTTTATTTGTAATACTGTATGTTTGGACGTAATTAAAGACTCATTAGTAGTTCGGTTGTCGCGATGTGGAAAGTCTGATCTGAATATTCAGATTAAGCGACTCATTTACCGTTATGAGCTTAGCATTTAACGTGCCTTGATTTCTCAATGATTTAACCAACCCACATACCCCAACTTAATCACTCAGATGATGTTCGAAAAGTTCGAACATTGTTGCCAACGCGGCAAATGAAATTTTTAGGTTAAACTACTAAATTAACGTAAAAAATCTCATCAAACTTCTATAATATTCAATTTGTCTATGTTTTATTTATAAAATTAATAAGAAAAATTACAAAATAATTAGTTTTAGTTGTATTTGATAGTCTCTTCAACTTTACTAAACGAGTTTTTTCCACGAAATACTCAGGAATGGTAAGTGGTCGAAAACAACAATCATTTCAGTATATTCCATGGGGGTTTGAACCAGTTCAAACAATAAACATAACCTCATTCCAGTTAAGTAGTCATGAACTTTGAATTCCAGTTTGGTGTTTGCCGACGACGAGCTTTATGTGTATTTATTGAGTCTTTAGACGAGAATTTTATAATCTAAGCTATGCTCTTCAAAATGAGTTGTTCCACGCGGATCATGTTGTCCAATATGACGCTGGTTTCTGTGTTTTGTGCTGATGAGATCCCAAATAAACTAGACATAGCTTACTTTCAGTTTAGATGATATTGAGATTGTTATTTATTCCATCTACATTATAGTTAACTTCATTTGTGTGTTATCACAACTAAATTCGATCAAATTAAATCAGTATATCAACTCTTTAAACTCCACTAGATTTTGTGCGTTAGGATTCGAGAATGTGTCCTCCTTGGATGAAAATAAATTTAATAAAACTCTGAGCTGCCCATAAAACATCCTTGTCTTTGAAACTTATTACGACATTAATTAAAGTGAAATAGAAAAAATCTAAGGAATTTAATTTCGAATTTGTCATATCGGAATTATTAGAATTCCTCAGGTAAATTTTTATTAAAAATTTTATGAAACTTATAACTCTTTTTTCCATTAAAATACGAGTTTTAGGTATTAATATTTGGGTTATTTGCTTTAAACAACTACATCTACATTAAGTTATTATCTCTAAAACCCTCTCATAAATTAGGGAATGTTCAATGTGACATCACCACGTAATTTACATCCAGGAAATTAGATTCATTTCCAGGGTAGATCTCGGCTCATCTCTATTTAATCTCTAAAATTATTGCGTGTGTAAATTCACTATATATGGTCGTCATTTTTACTAAAGATTTTCTAGTAAAAAACTTTAATATGATTTCCATTTAATAAATAAAAACTACACTCGATAAAAACGTTGTTAATCAAATTTGTTTCTACGGTGTTTATGATTGTAGTTTAGTACTAGAATATGCTGTAAATTATAGTTTATTTTATCAAAATAACTCGTAAATTCAGACTTTGAAGTTTTAAAAAAGGCAAGTTTTCAAAGATACCAAACTTGTTTTCCTTATAAAACATTCAGAGGTTCTACTAAACCCGCTGCTGAGGTATTTCTACTATATTCTCTATTTTTGATTAAGAATATGAATATCAAATGTTCTGATCAGAATTTACTTACCGTCGAGTCTCCCATGGGAACCTGGAGGTTCACCTCGACCACTGATGATAACTGATTAAACCATTGCCATCGAAATGAAAATACCTCTAGGTATCGTGAAAAAATAAACATCCCCCAGGAGTTTTGGAAATGGAAAACGTTCAGGGAAGTGTTGAAAAACCACCAAATTTATTGAGAAATGAGTCAAATTATGAGACTTTTTGGTCCAAAAGAAGGTTTTGTGCAAGATCTATCTGTTTTCGAGGAAGAACGACGGGGAATTGAAGGGATTTTGGAGGAGGAAAGTTATAAGAAACTATTTGGAAATGTAGTACTTCTAGCCAGCGTCTGATTCCTCGAAGCTGAGCAAAGAATATTTGGAAGAATTAGGAGAAATTCAGATCTATTACATCGTATTCGATAAGGAATTTCTAGTAGTTACCTTGCTATTAAACATTTTCGACTGAAAGTTCGAACGAAAGAATGTACTGAAAGTAATAATTCGGCCGTCGTAATTATCCAACCTCAACCCTATTAATTTGCTGTGGGAAAAATAGAACAGGGGAAAATTTTTGATCTGTAGTGTATATTTAGATTATTTAGAACTGTTTTCAAACGTAGTTTCATTCAATCAACATCTGTTTACAGTCTACATACCAACAATTAATTGATTAGCTAGATTTACGTAATAAATATGGTTTCTAATTAAACGATTTCGCTACAACCGACAATAACAATGGCGGATGCCAAGGGGTGCTTAGCACCCTTCTTGTTTTCACATTGTTCGCTATGGAACTAGATTGCGGTTATGTATGGGGGTTTTGTGGAAAATAAATTCGCCCCTTTCGTCTGCGCCCTGTCTCTTTTGAGGTAATTAAAAGTGAAATTTGTTCTTTTTTGGTTGAGTTGAATGTGGGGAGTTGAGATTTGGGGTTCCGTTAAACAAATCCAACGATATATAAGTTGTGGCAATTCAACAAACGATTCAAATGAGTAGATAAAATAAAAATTAGGACATGCTGTATAATCGTGTAATGAGATATGTTTCGTGGAATATTCATGAAAGTACATTTCAACAGGTACAAATTCTCATAATTACCATCTAACTACCAATATTTAATTTCTCCTTTTTTCATTATTGCCTTTTTTTGTAAATTCACCATTATGTCTAAATTTAGTAATAATTAAATAATTTGATTCATAGCGTTTTGAGTTGTTCTAGAAAATTTGAATAATTTCGAAACACCTTTTCAAAATTAGATTTGATTAGTTGTTTCTAATTTTTTTTTAAATTTGGCGTGTTTTTTTCAAAAATTGTTCCCTAAGTTTTCCAATATATTTTTTTTTTCAAATTAGATACGATCATATCATTATTTTGAAAATTGTAGTAGTTTCTCGACAGTTCTTCTGAAAATGTCGCGGAATTTCATATGAATTTATCTTTTTATTGAAATTCCAAAGAAATTCGAAGGTTTTCTTCAGAATTTTTATGTTTTCTAGAAAATTGGAAAATTCAAGTACTTACTGGACGATTTCAGAAGTTTTGTAACTTTTCTGAAAAGTTTGTTCAACATTTTAGTAACTTTTGGATATCCCTGAGAATTTGCAATGATGAATTGGATGAAATTTGTATACTTTGCACCAAATTCCAGCAATTTTTGGATTTTTTGAAAATTTCTGAGATTTTTTGAGAAATTTGCATATATTATTCATATTTTAGTGACTTATTGGATATCCCTGAGAATTTGCAATGATGAATTGAATGAAATTTTTTTATTTTGCACTAAATTCCAGCATTTTCTGAATATTTTGAGAATTTCAGGAATTTTTTGAGAATTTTGCGTTTATTTTTCATATTTTATTAACTTTTTGGATGTTCTAAAGAATTTCCAATGATGTCAATTTTACGTTTGTTTTTCATATTTTAGTTATTTTTTGGATATCGTTAAGAATTTCCAAGTATGTCCTAGCAAAATGGGATATATACTAAACATTTTTCCGAAAATTTTGCACTAAATTCCACCATTTTCTGAATATTTTGGGAATTTCTGGGATTTTTTTGAGAAATTTAAGTATATGTTTCATATTTTGGTTATTCCTGAGAATGTTCAATGATGTTCTCGCAGAATGGGATACATACTAAACATTTTTCAGTAAATTTAGCACGAAAATCTAGCATTTTATGAATATTTTGAGAATTTCTGCGATTTTTCTTCTCATATTTTAGTCAATTTTCAAATGCCTATAAAAATTTCCAACCATGTTTTGCAAAACTCAATAAAACTTCATCATTTTTAGAAAAATATATCACTTTGTGGACAGTTGTCTTCCTTCTCAAATTCAATACTTTCAGGAATATTTACGATTTTTATATAAGCCGGAAACATTTTAGTAAGAATAAATTACTTCACTTACTTTCACTTCATGTGAAAAACCAAATAATTTCCTAGATATTTTGGAAATTCATGAGGTTACGAGTTATTTTTTTGGAAATGAAACTATTTTTTAAACAATAAGTATATTTAATTTAAAAAAACATTCACATTAACACTATACACATTTATCTATATAATAACTAAAAAAAAGTAAACAATCAAATTTCAAATAATAATACTTTCAATTATTTGTACACAATAAATCTCATGAAATTACATTTGATACCGAAAAATGTCCGGAATGTTCACAGCGTTTCATCGAATCACAGATCGATTTAATCGAGGAAATTTTCCGTTTTTTTAAATTTGAAATAAGCCGACGAAATATCCTTAGCGCGTTGATAGTACAACTGTTTCCCGCTGAGTTTTAAACTGAATATTTCGTTATAATCTTTACCTTCGTCTAATTGTTCGACGGAAGGCGCTTCCTCTTCATCGAGCATAGTCAATTTCATCATCATTATACCCCCAACAAAACCGAACCAAGTGTAACTTTTCCAGTGTCGCTTAAAATCGGCGTAACTGAAAATTTTCTCTGGATCGCTGCCAAGTTTTATCAATGATTGTGACATTATACTGTAATAATAATTCAATAGCTCTTTCAACTGATCTAGTTCTTCTTTGGAACAAACGCTGAATAAAAATTTACCTACGTCGAATAGAGGTGATCTTATAGCTGCTAGTTGCCAGTCTAGGATTGCTACTGCTTTTGGGGAGTTGTTATTTTCCTAAAAAAACAGTTTAATGTTGGAAAAATTGTATGGAAAACGGAAAATTCATAAGAATTATTATAAATTCATTATCACTAAAAGTGTCTACCGAAACAGAAACTCAAAGTATTCAAAAAAAAGAGTTTTAGAACGTGGAATAATTTTGAAAAATGTTTGGGAAACGGAAAATCATTCAAACAATTTCTGAGAAACAATACCTGGCTGTAGAAAGGAAGAATTACTTGGAAAACGATCTAAAAAAGCAGTTTTATTATTTGTTTAGAGAGTGATGAATGATAATCGGGAATGTTTAAAAATGTCTGGATAGGAAAATAATTCAAAAAAGTTTCTAAAAAATACATACTTGGGAAGTTCAAGATATTTAAAAAAAGTGTTTTGGAATGTTGGCTATTTTGAAAAATGTTTGGAAAACGGAAAATCATTCAAACAATCTCTAAGAAACACGAACTGGCTGTAGAAGTGTTTGGAAAGGTGGAATTACTTGGAAAGCGATCTGAAAAAGGCAGTTTTATTATGAAAATTGTTTAAAAATGTCTGGAATACGAAAATTATTCAAAAAAGTGTCTAAAAAAGAAGAAGACGTACTTGGGAAGTTCAAGATATTGAAAAAAAGTGTTTTGGAACGTGGGATGGTTTTGAAAATGTTTGGGAAATGAAAATACATTCAAAAATATTGAAAATTGTATCGAGATAGCGAAAATTGTGTCGAGAGAGCAAAAATATTATGAAAATTGAAATAATTGAAAACAGTGACTCAAAAAAAAGAGAATTCCTTCGAAATGTTTCAATAAAGAGGAAATATTCGGAAAAAAATGTCTAGGAATGTGAAATTAAAAAACGTCTTCAAAACCAAAATATAGCCGTTAAAGTGTCCAAAAAGTGAAAAATTTTTTGAAAAACTTTTAAAAAAAGCCTGTAGGAACTTTTACAAATATTTATAAACAGGCAATTACTTCAAAATGTATCTAAAGAAGAAAAAATGTCTAGAAACCAAATATTAAATGCGAAAAATAACAAGGAAAACTGTTAAAAAAAGTAGAATTTTTCAATCCATGAAATTTTTCATATTATGATCTTGATAAATAACTAACCTCATACTGAAACAAATAATTATTATTCCAGTTATCCCCGTGTAGGAAAGCTACTTGTTTTTCTTCACTATTGAGTACATCCAATGTTTTTTTCAAAATATCTTTCATCTCTTCCTTCACTAAATTATACAAAGTTTGATCCCCGTGTATTTCCAAAGTTTCCAAAAAAGTATTCAACTGATCATGCATATAATTCTCAATAGAAGGAACCAATAACCAATTTTTAAAAACGTCCACGAAATTTTTCGTCAAGCTTTCGTAAGTTTCATTATCCTGATCTCTTAAAGCGAACGACAGAGAATGGAGTTCGGCGTAAGCTTTCAATACAATTTTACAATGATCGATATCCATACCTTTCAATCGATTGTAAAGCTTGTAACCTTTCGATTTCAAATTTTCGAAAATAATAACTTCGCTGTTTTTAAGCAAAACATGACCGTAGTACTTCGGAAACGATTTAAACAACTCAATTCCTTTTTTCATTTGAAATTTATTGAACGTCGAAAAAACAGTTTCGTACATGAAGTTTTCGGTTATGAAAAAATCTCTGATAGCCAGGGAACTCCTGACAGCTTCCAAATCGCATCCTTTTTTTATTACTAGTTCTATTTTTTTACTAGTTTTAGAGTTTTTTAGATTTTTCAATGTTACGTAGATGATTCCGCTCAAGTATCCGCTGTCTTTTGAATTATTACCGTCTATTATAACTTCGTAATCTTCTATATTTACATCCAGGAACGGCTTCAACCAATTAGTTACTAGATCTACAGATGCCATGATGATAAATAAGGATACTGAAATAGATAAAAATTTTTAATGTTAATAGAAAGTTGTTAAATCATTCTACACATTTAGGACGTGATAACGGTCTGTAAATATATTTGAGAATCATAAAAAAATGTCAAACTTCAAGATGGCGGTGTTAAATTTAATATTATCAAATCAGTATTGTCGTATCTTAAATCTTAACTGACAACCCTCGTAAAAAGTGTGACAAGTGACAGTTGGATGAAAAAGTTGTTTATAGAGTGGAAAATTGTATGAAATTTTGTTTGGAAATCACAAATAATTGACTTGATTATCAGTTTTGAACTTTTACGAAAAAAAAAACGAGCAAAAAGGCGTATAAAACATAAATTAAAAAACTGTGACGAATCTTATTAATTATTATGTAAGCTATAAAAAACTGATAGTTTTGAAGAAGTTTGAAATCTTCTGGATTACAACTACAACAACTTTATATAAATCATATGAAACTAATTAAAAAATAAAGGGAACGGTAATTACTACTATTAAAGATATCAAAAATCTATTTGAAATAATTAATGATGTTTCATTTGAATACATTAATATAATGAGAAAAAAACTATGAATTTCCTAAAATTTATAAGGTTGATAACTACGTACTTTCGATTTTTACTTTATTTTTTGAAAAACTCATGGTACTTTCCCTTATGTGACGTGATACTGGTCACATTGACGTAACTTTAGATGTAAAAGACGTTCTGGTCGTACTACTGAAGATAATGATGACCGAATCAAAGTCATAATTAGAGGATATTGGATCTTAAACGTAATTAAATCGATCCTTCCTTAAGAAGAATCATCGATGGTGATGAAAAATGAGTTCTTGACTAGCACAAACCACATGGAAAGCTGAAAAACCACAAAAAAGCTCGTATTGTCAGTTTGGTGGTATTACGAACTAGTTGTGTCTTTTTTGAGCTGCTTCCAAGGAACCAAACCATCAATTCTGATTTTTACTGTCAATAATTGATGAAACTAGATGAAGCAATCAAAGAAAAACGACCAGAAAAAGGTTTTGTGTTTCACCATGATAATGCAAAGCATCAAACAACTTCGAGAGGCTACGAAAAACACTTAAAACTTCTTGGGCTACTTAAGGAGCTTGAAATTTGATCTTAAACGAAACGAAATCGATCCTTTATTAAGAAGATTTATCGCTGGTGATAAAAAATGAGTTCTGAACTAGCACAAACTACATGGAAAGCTGAAAAACCGCAAAAAGCTCGTACTGTCATTACGAACTAGTTGTGTTTTTTTGAGTTGCTTCCAAGGAACCAAACGATCAAATCTGATGTTTACTGTGAACAATTTATCAAACTGGATAGAAAAACAGCCCGAAAAAGGTTTAGTGTTCCACCATGATAATGCAAAGCCTCACACATCTTTGGGAAATGATGCCACATCCTTCATACAGCCCTGATTTAGCAGCATCTGATTATTATTTATTTCGAAGTTTGTAGAATTCTTTGAATGGTAAAACTTTCATAAATACCCTTGAATCGCAACTGATTCAGTTTTTTGCTGATCAAGACCAGAAATGGAAGATGCCAAAAGGTTTTTGACCAAAATGGATTTATATAATTGATTAAAAACTATTCTTTGTTAAAAAAAAGCGAAATTACTTTGCCCCCAATCAATATTATAGAAATATAGATATTAATGATTGTACAAAAGGAAAAAGTCCATAAAAGGAAAACTTGAATAACTTAAATTATTAACGATACTAAAACCTCAAAAAAACATGAATATTTGAAAAGTTTATACTATATTTTTTAACACGCAATTTCCTTTACCTAAACATTCTAATGAAAGATAATTATTCAGTAATTACCGATAAATATCATACCTTTGTAATAGTTACCATTGGGTGAAGGTTTCAACTTTGTTTTAATGATATAATAAAATTAGAATATTCATTCTTATGAAATGAAATCTTGTACAAATCATACTTTCACAATTCCGCCAAAATTAATATTTATTTTTGGCACTCGAATAAATGTCCTACATAATAATAGACGTATGATTATAAAAAACAACCTTCACTTTTTGTATTATAAATAAATCCAATTCACGTGAATGTATAAACTCAATCAAAATCGCTATTTAATGATAAATATATAGATTGTAATTGCAAAAGTACTTACTAAGTTTCTATTTGTATCAAAACAAACTTTATCTACTTGGTACTTATTTAAAAATGAAACTTCCTAGCGTTACTATTTTTATTAATTGGCAGGAGATTGTTGCCAAGTGGACTGACTGTTTGAATGCAACTACTTGCTGTGATGAACGCCATGGGAAATATAATGAGTGACCTTCATCGTTTTATCTTCGAAATCTCCCAATAATAATATTTATTTTTAATATTATAACTTTTATCGACTAATTTTGTACATTATCTAATCTTTAATTTGATTTGAGAACCGCCGAAATTGTTTTCAATCACATTTTATACAAACTAAATAATTTACCTCATATATTCTTTTTATATTGTTGGTAATAATTGATAAATAATGTTATAAACGATGAGGTTTTTAGTGAAAATCAATTTTTCTATAGTAGAATAGATAATTAAAATCTCAATGCCAAACGTGGTTCATATCAATGGTTAAAAATCAGCAACTTTCACAAGGACAACCTGTACAATCTAAAGATAGCAAAAATTAATTTTTCGATCAATTTTTTAACAAAAATATATGCTTTGTTAAACTCGATAAGTTTTATGGTTTACAAGATACGTTTTTATATTGCACGTTTACTATAAAGAAATATTCCGACAAAAATTATAATAAATTGTAAATGAAAATAATGAATAAATAAATCAACATTGATTTCTAGTTAATATATAAGCAAGAATAGTTGGTGATTATTTTTTTAATAACAACCTGAACGGTCAGCGATACTTAAAATTCCTCCAAAATGATTTCCCGTCCATGTTATATTATATTTCACTAAACCTTCGCAAATATATGCGAACCTTACTATAAAAAAACATCTTAATAACATTTTCTCTAATTGATGGAATAATTACAATTTTTGATAATTTTTTAGAATGTCTTTTTATGGCGAACGGTTTTCTTGGCATATACAACGATCTAAAAATCTGAATATCTATTAAACCATAGATTTTATCAGCTAATCAAAGAGTTTAAATTATACAGGTTGTCCCTGTAAAAGTTATAAATTGTTAAACATTGAGTATGAATCGTCCCTGGCCTTCAGATAATAATGTAAAAAGTTCTGATTTCGTAACATCGTATGAGACATTTTTTTATTATTAAAACATCTATCAAATCCATGTATTATGTTCAAGGTTATTTTTTTTTCATCTCAAATTCACGCAAAGAACCAAAAGCAAAAAACTGTAAACCAGTTCTTATAAAAAAAAACTTGTCAGAGGTAAATTTTGAGACAGAATTTACAAACGGTTATTAGAAAATCATCGTAGTATTAATACATTTTTATATAATTGTAATTTGAGCTAATAAATACCTGCTTTTGCAAACGAGTTCTAGACTGAGACTGTTAACAATATTCGCTTGGTTACTGCAATAAACGAAAGTTGTTGTCGAACATTCGCACACCTGCGATTTAAAAAACAAAAAAAATTTCATAGGCGCTGCAGTAAATATGTTCGAAGAGGTAGTAGCTTAATTAACATCATATAAAAATTAATTTTCTACTTTCAATACATCAACAAAAATTACTTCAAACTTAAATTAATCTTAAACATACGGAGGTGTAAGTTTTCTTTGTAGTATTTCTACAAAGAAACTTAAATTAATTCACATTTATCAGAGAAATAATCTACTAGGTTTTCAGACAAAAGTTAATCAAAAATTAAAAGATTAATTAGGTAATGCAATTTTTGGTTTATCGATTTGAAGAGTAGCTTAAACAAAACCACGAATTTAAATTTACTACTCCTACCATGGAATATCACGATGTCTAATATATGAAATTGGGTATCTTATTTTACTGAACATTAAATAGACGATTAATTTCGGTTTTAACAAGTTACCATGAAGACATTGATGATTTTCTTTCTCGGATTACATCAAGGGATGAAATTTGAATTTCTCACGACACCTCTAAAGCTAATCTGTCATTAATGGAATGTTATGTCTAGACACTTTAAAAACGTTGTTTAAGACAAAAAACATGTTTACTTTGAAGAAATCTTCAAGAATTTGAATTGGTTACCTCTTGGAGTTCTAGCTTCTAGCGATTTTCAAATTTCCTTGGTAGTCGATGCTTCAAAGAAGATAACAAATATTTTGTATTCATCTGTACACTTTTCTGTATATCTTGAACCGGATTCGAATTTCAAAAATAAAATTTCTAATGTTCCAGGAGGTTGAGAAGCCAAATTTTCTTGGACTGAAAATCGCTACTTCTGTGACCCATTCTGTATCATATCCTATTTTTTCCAGTTACACCTGAGATATTTGAGGACGGCTTAGCATACTAAACAGTCTCCAGGTAAAAAATATGATTTATTCTTTCATGAATTTTACTTTATACGAAAAATATGAAAATGACATCGATGTGAATATAGTCCAGGAAATAACTGTTTAAACAAAAAATGTAAAGTAAAGGGACTTTAAACCATTTATCTATTACTTTGTACCAAAATATGTCGAAATTTTCGAAATTATGAGCCTTAACAGCATATTAAGCATATTATTGTATGGAATATCTAGATTTGTATCAAAATGTGTCGAAATTTGTGGAAATTATGATTTTTGACAGCATATTAAGCATATTATTGCATAAAATTTGTATCAAAATATGTCAAAATTTCGGAAATTATGAGTCTTAACAGCATATTAAGCATATTATTGCATAGAATATCTAGATTTGTATCAAAATATGTCGAAATTTGTGGAAATTATAATTTTTAACAGCATATTAAGCAAATTTATGTATAAAACATCTAAATTTTTATCAAAATATGTCGAAGTTTGTTGAAATTATAAACTTGGACAGTATATTAAACATATTTTTCCATAACATATCTAAATTTTCATCAAAATATGTTAGAATTTGAAAAGATTATGAGTTTTGATATCCATATTAAGCAAATTTATGAATTCTCATCAAAATATGTAGAAATTGTGATTTTTGACAGCAAATTAAGCATATTATTGAATAAAATTTGTATCAAAATATGTCGAAATTTGTGGAAATTATCAACCTTGACAGCATATTAAGCATATTTTTGCTCAAAACATCTGGAGTTTTACCCAAATTTATATATTTATAAATTCCAAAAAACTAGTGTTTTCTCTGTTGGGCCTGATACTCGTATTAAGATAATCATAATAGTAAGTTTAAAATACTACTAAAATACTGATTATTAAATAACGAGTCTGGTTACACACCTCGCCACATACTTTTCCAATCATTTTTTCTATCGATCAAAGCAGTGCTGGAAGTCTTTGGTTAGGACCTTCAGGAGCTCTGATTAACCGCTCCCATCGACTCAAATCGGGCCCTTTTCAAGGTAAATCTTTTCCTTACCTTTCAAGGACCTCGATTATATAAACAGGTATATTAAGGGACTGGTAGGACTGATTATATCAATGTATGAACCTCTTTTATTCCTGTGAAGTAGCCTGGAGTATTCTTAACAAGAATGTCCACAAACTTATATATAAGTTGTATAAAAGCTATCATAGAAGATTGCGAAAAGAATTCAAAGAGCTATTTCCACATACACAATATATAAACAAACTTTCTTTTTAATTTGTTTGTCTACTTCCATGTAAACGTGATTCAAATTTGTTTGTTATGTGTTTGTCATTCAAATTATCATAATTTAGGCATCATAAAATAAAGTTTTAAAAGCTTAAATATAAAACATTCGTTATCGTTTCTTCTTCAGTAGACAGATAATTCGTGACCACTTAAGAATGTAATCAATTAATTAAGACGTTGTTGACAGTCGGAAGGAAACGTGGTAATTTGAAAATCATCGTCCAATTACAGATAAATTGAATAATTATTTTTCTTATCTATGAACTTTGTCGATTATACCGGCACAGATATTAATATTTAAACGAATTTAGAGTTAAAATTTCGATTATAACTTTGCAATCTCGTTATTTATAACGTCGATAAATTAGGACGTTTCGAATTTTGGAGCAGATGCGTCACACTTAGTGGACAATAAATACTTCCTGACCGGCACACAACATGACACAACCTATCGATACATAAATAAGGATATATTTGAATATAGGACTATGTTTACGTTGAATTTGTAACGAGATTTTTGACATATTTATGAAAATTGATATTGCGTTGTAGAAATGGCCTCCTGATCGCGTTATGGAGTTTGTGAAATAACCATCTTACATTCTGAAATCTTGGGGGTGACTTTCGATCGAAAATTTTGTTTTCTTTTTATAAATATATTGAGTTCTGATAGCCATAGAGCTCTAATACAGTTAAATTGAAACTGGTTGGGAAATACTGGATGAGTTGGATGAGCTAAGCAAAAGTAATGGATTCTAAAACTTATTGGTATAAAGGGGATTGAAATAGTAGACAGTCTTGCTATTATTAAGCATATTAAGCATAATTAAGTATAATTGAGCATAAAATATCCAAATTTGTGGAAATTAGAAACTTTGACAGTATATTAAGCATATTTTTAAATAACATATCTAAATTTTCATCAAATTATGTTGAAATTTCAGAAAATTATGAGTTTTGACATGCATATTAAGCAAATTTATGCATAAAATATCTGAATTTTCATCAACTTTACCAGCTATTAGGCATTTTAATGCATAGAATATCTAGATTTTTACCAAAATATGTCGAAATTTGTAGAAATTATGAATTTGACACATTATTAAGCATATTTTTGCATGAAACTTCTAGATTTTTATCAAAATATGTCAAAATTTGTAGAAATTATAAACTTTGACAGCATATTAATGCATAAAATATCTATATTTTTACCAAACTATGTCGAAATTTATGGAAATTATGAACTTTGACATATTATTCAGCATATTTTTGTATGAATTTCTAGATTTTTATCAAAATATGTCTGATTTGTAGAACTTATGAATTTGACAAATTATTAAGCATAATTTTGCATGAAACTTCTAGATTCTTATCAAAATATGTCGAAATTTGCGGAAATTATGAACTTTGACATATTATTAAGCATATTTTTGCATGAAACATCTAGATTTTTACCAAAATATGTCGAAATTCGTGGAAATTGTGGATTTTGGCAGCATATTTTTCCATATAATATCTAACTTTGTATAAAAAAATGTCGAAACTTGTAGAACATGGATTATAGCGGCATTTTCAGCTCATTTTTCTGTAAAACTTCTAGATTTTCATAGGGATATGTCAAAATGTGTGAAATTCATCGATTTTGACAGCTTATTTGTCTCTTAAATGTCAATAATCTAATTATTGATAAGAATATGACATGTTTTTAGGAATCCATATAATTTGACAGCATATTCCAGCTAATTTTGTATAAAACGTCAAATTCCCCTCCAAAATATGTCGAAATTAATTAGTCAAATTTATGGATTTTGACATCACATTTTTGAATAGAACAAACATATCGTTTTTATCTTAATATGTCAAAATATGTGAAATCTATCGATTTTGACATTTCATTCGTCTCATCAATGTCAAGCATATTTTCGCATAAAACATCTCAACAAAATGGTGTGAAGGGAAATGACAACAGAATTGCTACAAAAGGGAAAGATAAACCTTCCGTAAAACCCAAATCGCTCAAAAAAAGTGCTTGAAAATTTGATAAATAAAAGAAAAAAAATACCGAAACTGAAATAACTGAAACCTTATAATCAACCACAGGATGTATAAATCTAAGTACAAAAAATTTAGGAATAGACACCAGGGCGTTAGATATAGCAGAGGATGCAATATAAAGCTTAAAATCTCTATATTTGGCAACTAGAAGATAAAAAAATACTTTGGGTGGCAATATATACGACAACTTGAACCGTATAATGTATATAATCCAAAAGTCATGGATTCCATACGCATATAAAGTGCTATAATTTCTCTCAAAGTCTCCCCAAGGTGTTCACAATAAAATAATATACTTAATCATTTTATATTTATCCCTGTATATGTATTCAAAAAGGTATATTGCCAAAATTCAAAATGAAAATTGCTGAAGATAATTAACAATTTCAATGTTTTCCAGTTAAACTTTTACAAATTCGTGACATATTATTAGATATTTATATTTTATAATTTTTCCTGTATCTTTTTGTTGTATAGATGACATTCCCAATTCCAATAAAAGTGAAAATAGAACTCCAATATAGAATTCCAATCTTTTATCAAACAACCCTTCGGATACGTTCGTACAAACCAAGTGGTTCAAGCTGATATCCTGAAGGACAATTTACTATCTACACATATATAGAAATCGTCTTCCTCGTATATTACAAAAAATAAATTGAACAATGGACAAAATCAAGAAAGTATTAGTGTGAATAAAGATTTTCAATTATTTTATTATTACAACTGTGTGAATATTCGAATACGAATAATTTTTCAATAGAAAAATTGAACATGTCGAGTTAAAATAAACTTTTTTTTCGATATTTCGAATCCATTGTTGCGTAAATACGAAGTAGATCAAGTAAAAAAAAAGTGTGTATTATATTTTCAAAAGAAACGTCGCAAGATCCGAGATGAAAATTCTTTAGCGAACAGCGGGGACTTTATTCTGTCCGTTTTCATCAAAAACATCCAAGAGACATTAGTTTTCCCATGGAAAGACACCCTCTATTGTTGTCATGACATCACGGTCTATCACCGTGATGAAGATGTGCATTATCACAAGACCACTTTCAGATCTCATTTATGTCGTTTTTTATTTCGAAAAATCGTTTTATTACTAATCGAGATGACAAAGAACTTAAACTAGAAATTTATACAATGAATACTTTTTTATGTAAACTTTCAAAATAAATTGTAAATTTCGGAAGTATAATTGTTTTATCGATGGATCTATTTTTAGTTTCAGATCATGTTGAATTTATAAGTCTTCAAATCGATATCAATACAAATATTGTCAAATTTTAGTTATAAATAAGTCAAATTTTAATGCATTGAGGTTAGGTTTAAATCAAAATATGTCAAATTTTGTAGAGCGTTGCGTTTTTTTCGATATATATCAATAATTTTAAAACGCTTGTTTATCTTTATATATACATGGTCTGGTTTGGAACGAAAATTTTTTGAAATATTTGAATTTTGATAATTTTTTCTTTGTGTCAATAGAACTTATATCAGATTTCATGTTGAAATATGTAAAAATTTGTAATTTCTATCATATTCTTTATATTAATATCCCTTATATGAAATTATATGTCAAAATTTGTGGATTCTTTCAATTTGACATAATTTAGTTGTGTAAATAGTTCTGGTTTTTATCAAGATATAATTAATTTGGTGAAATTTATGGATTTTGACAGCTGATTCGTCTCTTAAATGTCAATAATCTAATTATTAATAAGAATATGACAAGTTTTCAGGAATCTATAGAATTTTACAGGACATTTTGTCAAAATTTATTAAAATCATCGATTATTCGTCGCTTAAATAGCAATAATCTAATTCTTGATAAGAATAGTACGTGTTTTTAAGGAATCATTTAGTTTGACATAATATTTCAGATAATTTTGTAAGAAATTTACGTCCAATATCCTACCAAAATATGTCAAAATTAGTGAAATTTATGAACTTTGACAGCATATTAAGCATATTTTTGCATAAAATATCTAAATTTTCATCAAAATACGTCGAAATTTGTGGAAATTGTGGATTTTGGCTGTATATTTTTCCATCAAATATCTAATTTTGTATAAAAAAAAATGTCAAAACTGTGGAATATGGATTATAACAGTATTTTAATCATATTTTTCCATAAAACATCTAGCTTTTGATAGGATTATGTCAAAATTTATGAAATTCATCGATTTTGGCAGATTAATCGTTTCTTGAATGTCAATTATCTAATTATCGATAAAAATATGGGATATGTTTTGAAACCCATAAAATTTGACAGCATATTTCAGATAATTTTGTATGAAACATTTAATCTCTCACCGAAATACGTGAATATTCGTCAAATTTATGCATTTTGACAGCATATTTTTGGATAAAACATTTCGTTTTTCATCATAATATGTCAAAATTTGTGAAATTCATCGATTTTAACAGCTTATTCGTCTCTCAAATGTCAATAATTTAATTATTGATAAGAATATGAAATGTTTTTAGGAATTCACAAAATTGGACAGCTAATTTTGTATGAAATGTCAAATTTTCCTCCAAAATACGTCAAAATTCGTCAAATTTATGGATTTTTACAGCATATTTTTGGAAAAAACATCTTGTTTCACATCATAAGGTTCAGACAATTTTGTAAAAAACATTTCAACTGAACTTTTGAATAAAACATGTCAAAATGTGAAAAATATCAAACTTTAGACATATCGATTTTGACAGTTTATTAGTTTCATAAATGCAATAATTTTCCATAAAACTTCAACATGCTTTCAGGAATTCATGTAATTTGACAACATATTTGACTTATTAAAGCACTTATCATTTAATTTATAATAAAAAGGAGACATATTTTTAGAAATTCATAGATTTTGATAAAATTTTTAGCTTATTCCTGCACAAAACATATCAAAATGTGTGAAATTCATGGATTTCCACAACAAATTTACATATATATTGAATATAAATGAATAAATAATTAATCATTTGTTTTTCTGACTTTTTTTCAATAATCGTAAACTTAGTTACTGTATAAAATAATTATAACATCAACTTGTTCATTGTATTATATCGAAAATTTCTAATAAAAGCCCACCTACATCGCTCGCGGCATGTCAGGAATTCATTGTGTGAATATGAAACTGTTCAATTCAATGAAAAAAACTTCATTAAACCGAAATGTTCGGTGCCTGAATGGCACAATGGACTAGCCATAGTGCACTTGGTTGATTTCCAGCGAACCAATACTCCATTTTTTCTAATAAAGAAGCTAATCAAACACAAATCGAATCAATAACAGTCAAATACGTCAAAAAATAGTATCAATTATTATAAAATATCAATTCTTTTAATGTACATAAGTTCAAATTGGGCATATTGAAGCCTCAATGATACTAGCATAATTCAATTGTTCGATTATGTAGGTACAAAAAAGAATTCTTTCCAAAACCAAAAAAAAAAACAGGAATTGTGACACATCTGCTCTTCTTGTTTCGACGTAACTTCGTTAGATTAGAGCGAAGTGTCTCTAATTTTAACAAGTGACATTGTACATCCTCGAAGGGGGTCGACGTCGAGGGAAATAATAAAATAATTAACCGGGGATGATAGAACTTTTGGGAATACGAGGAGTCTCGTAAAAGTTTGTTTAGCTTTAGATTTAGAATTTAAAAACGTTTCGTTGTATATTTCCATTTTCCATTCTCATTAATCTGAATTATATCAAGGTCAAAATATGTCCAAATTTGTTAATTCCATTCATTTTGACAGAATTTTCTTATTTACGTAGATTATGTTCAATTTCAAATCTAAATTGGTGAAGTTCATCAGGCCATCTAAGAAAAAAGTTGATTTACGTCAAAATGACGGCCGTGGGGTAAGCAATTGACTTTCTTGATTTTTTCCAGTAAGTCTGTTGTTTTGTCTTGTTTTTTTGTTTTACAGTGTTGAAAGTACTTCAAAGATACTTTTTGGATTTGTTTCAGTGAAATTAATTTAGTGGAAACTGAGATTTTTTTAGTTTTACAAACAATATTAAGTACTTTTTGAGGTTGCAAAGTGTTGAACCATAGACAACTGAAAGGTACAAGGACAATCAAAGCCATTTCGTAATAAAACTGGTAATTATAATGTCTAAAATCCAAAAAATAAGTTCACAGATCACATAGAAAATTGCGGCAAAAGCATTTATTTATCCCTCGGCGGCCATTTCTAAATGACCCTCAAATGATTTTGACAATTCGTTAGATTACTATTGATTTTGACAGCATTTTCTACTTATTTATATCGTTTATGTTCGATTTCATACCTAAGTATGTCAGAATTTGTAAATTTATTATTAATATATGGCAAATTTGTTGAAATATGTCAAAATTTGTAGAATCTATCAATTTTGACACAATTTTCTTTTTATTTATATTACTTATCTCTAAATTTGTAAATTTTATTGATTTTCACAGTATTTTCTTCTTATTTATATGGATTATAGCTGATTTCGTGTCAAAATATGTTAAAATTTGAAGAATCTATCAATGTTGACACAATTTTCTTTTTATATATGTTGCTTATGTCAAAATTAGCAAATTTCATTGATATTGAAGTATATTCTTATTATTCACGTAGATTATGGCCGCTTTCGTGACAAAATATGTCAAAATTTGTAGAATATGTCAAAATTTGTAGAATATATCAATTTTGACAGAATTTTCTTATTATTCATGTAGACTATGTCGATTTCGTGTCAAAATATGTCTAAATTTGCGTAATTATCAATTTTGACAAAATTTATGTTGTTTATGTCAAAAGTGGTGAATTTCTTTTATTTTTACAGATTATTTTCTTATTTACGTAGATTATGGTCGATTTCGTGTCAAAATATGTCAAAATTTGTAGAATTTATCAATTTTGTAGTTATGTATTCTATTTATGTAGATTATTTACAATTTGGGATCGAAATATGTCAAATTTTGTTAATTACATAGTTTTTTCCACCTTTTTCCGCTATTTAATGGTTATATCTTCAGATTTTCGACAAAAATATATTAAATTTTGCATAAAATTTCAAATTTAAATGGTAATAAAACGTTTGAAGACATTTCATCACATATTTTCTTGGTGGACAAAACTACTTTATAGGTTATGATTTTCATAATTCGAAATAACGTGTAATCAAGTCGAACATCCACAAAATTCGTGTGCCACCACTGAATCGCACATTTCATACGAAAAACTGACGGTCGTAAAGGATTTACAGTCGCGTAGGGCTTTGGTAAATGACCCACTCGCTACTGTACTAAAATTTCCCCGATTCCCCCATGCGAGCACTTTATGATCATTCCATGCAGAAGATCTCCTCCACCATATATTTTTATACCTACCAACACAAAATCTTTGTCGTATTTCGAATCACGCAGGATTTGCGGTGATTACGCGGTATCTCTTTTCGAAAATTTACGATAATTATAATTTCAGTTCAAAGATTTCAAAATCGGAATTTCCGTGTTATACATCTGAGTTGTATTAATCGTTTAGAACCGCGTCGTCTGTCTACCTTCATCAAGTTCGCACATAGAGAAGATTAAGAGAATAATATATTGTTGAATAACGACAAGAAGTTATTTTCCATTCGCTTGCGATTTTGTTAAATTAATTTGTAAATCTGTGGAGAGGAAACCGGAAGTTGAAGCGATTTGATGGACGGAACGAATTGGATTTCTATGTTATCGTTCAAGAGAATTGTTTATGCAAATATTTAAGGGATAGAAGTAAATACATTATTCATACTAGTATACAGTGTAAGCATTTTTATATTTTAATTCGAATTTCGCGCTCTAGAAATGGAATTTTGAGAGGTTTGGTTGGTTACACTGATCGAGACTTGGGTCAGACAGATGTAAAGACAATAAAAATGAAGATCATTTCGAAAAAGGTTTTTTTTGAATTTATTCTGGCCATCTAAGAAAGAAGTTTACAGAGGTGCAATAAAAACTATCAATTATTTTCGTATTATTAAAAATTATGTTTATTTGTAAGTTTCTACGTCCCTGAGTTAATCTTTCTTTACATAATGGATGACTAATACATTATTTACGAGTTTAGGGTCCTTCGTCTTAAAAGGATTGAATTTAAATTAGTTAATATACAGTGGAATGTCGAGAAAAATACCAAAATCGAAATTAAGTACGCGGTACACAGTTTTAATTTATATTAAACATAAATTTTAATAGACGAAGAGTCAAAATTAAATCTAAATCATTTTATATAAGGATACAAGAAGGTTTATGACATCGATAATAGATCCAATAGTAACTAGGTTGAATTTGTTTGAAATTTTTTGTTTCATATTAAAAAATTTCAAATTTTATGAAACTTAACAGCATATTCTTTCCATCAATGTAAATATCATTAAAGTATAGCGAAAATTCTAATTTATATAAATTTTGAAAACATAAATTTGATGTCTGATATATAGGATAATATATAAAAACTTGTGATTATCAATTTTGACTTTGTATTGTTGGTGAATTTTTTGAAATTTGTCAATTTTGACAAATATTCGTCTCAATATTACATTTACAGTTATTTTTTTCTTCAAAATATCTCAAAAATTTCATAATGAATCAATTCTTTCATGGTATTAGTGTTAATTATGGAAATTTCGTCAAATTTTTCACGAAAAATTTCACGAATGTTTTAACGAAAATATCTTAATTTTGACCGTATCTCATTCCTATTTATGCAGGTTATATCCATTTTGAGGTTAAAATTCGTAGTTTTTTAAACTTTTTTCTTATTTATATAGATTAGGTTCAATTTCGAGTCGAAATATGTCAAAATTCATGAATTCTATAAATTATATTGATTTTGACAACATTTTCATTCTATTTATACAGATTATGACCAATTTCAATTCAAAATATGTCAAAATGTATGAATTATATTTAATATAATGATTTTAACAGCATTTTCATTCTATTTATACAGATTATGTCTAATTCCAAGTCGAAATAGATCAAAATATTTTAAAATATGTCAAAATTTGTAGATTACATTTATTTTGACAGGACTTTTTACTTATTTTTGTCGAATTTAAGGTTGAAATATATAAAAATTCATAAATGTTATAAATTATCTAGATTTTGACAGCATTTTACTTCTATTTATACAGATTATGTTCATATATAGATCGAAATATGTCAAATTTGGTAAATTTCATTTGTTTTGACAGCACTTTTCACTTATTACAATAGATAATGTCCAGTTTCAGGTCAAAACATGTCAAAATATTTCAAAATATGTCAAAATTCGTAAATTTAAAATGTTATGACAGCACTCTATAAGCAAATTATTTGTACAAACCTTGAATTTGGTATTTTAACTCGAAATACTATGAAAAAAAGTCAACATACTAGGCATAGACATCACGAATATTTAAGCAAATCTTGATGCGTTCGCCAAAATTTGAAAATTGATTAGACAAAAGAAAGCGAACTTATAATTTAGTTACTAATTCCACAGTTGAAAGAAATGTATCTTCAACGTTTATTTTATATTACTATTGTCTCTATAATGTCAAACGTGCTTGTTCTAGATTTTATACATTTTGGTTCAACAACACCATTCCCGTTTCCGTATTCTCTGTCATCAAGAATTGTTCTTTCCAAAATCTTCCACGCATCATTTATCCACGATAGGCGTGGTGCCGAGACCATGTTTCACGTTAAGAAACACCCCGTAACGGGAACTCACCCTCATTAAAGCGGTGAGAGCTCTAGACAACGAAAATTTTTTTTTCTTCCAAGTTGTCTGATAAAAATTATGGTCTAACTTTCGGTTGGAATAAAGAGGTCCTGGGAACTTTTTTTTCACCATTCCTACTTTCGTCAATTTGATTTTATATGTTATTAAACTAAGTTTTTATAAAACGAGCACGAAAAAAAATTTCAAATAATTAACATTCGTCAAATAATAATTTTTATTGTTGCAGATTTATGATAAGTTTCACTTAATTTTTCATGGAAATTGATGCTAGTACGTTTATCAATATGAGCTCTGTTATCAACTCAAACATTTTAAATTCATATTTACAAAAACAACAGAGATTTTATCTTCTCTTTTGAGGCTATTAATTTTGATTTTACTAGAGGTGGTTATAAATTTCAGGACGGAATGAAATACCGAAAACGAAATTTAAAAAATGACTTTTTACGCAACGAGACTTTATTATCTGACGGTAAATAAATTTTCTCGAAAAAAATATAAAAAATTCCAATAAAACAAAACACGTAAATGGAGTTTGAATAGTTCTTAAAAAAAAAACAAAACGAGGATCATTGTATTAGTAAGAGAAAGTCGAAACCATATTTTATATGAATATAAGTTCTTACGCACCTTGTATATAAAAAATGTGGATTCTAAATAATAGAAAACTAAATACTACAGGGTAGTAAACATACTGTTTTACTACCTCTACACCAAAACTGTGAACTAGATGCAAAGAAATTTTTTAAATTACACTGTATAAAATTAAAAAATTTAATAACACTAACGAGATTATCTTTTTCTTTATCTTCTTATTTATCCTTTTATTCTCTCTAGTACATCAAAAATCTATTATTATCCATTTAATCCTTTCTTCTATCTTTTCTTGTCATGTGCTAGTATCATCATTTGATTCATTATCTGTTACCTTTGTTTTCTTTTTCTGCTATTCGTTCTTCCCATTTTTATCTTCTTCTTCTTATATTCGAACATTCCGTATTCGTTTTGTTAATCTTCGTTTCTTATTGAATATCTCTAGTAATTTAACATTCTCTCATTAATTTTTTCTTTTTATCGTTTCGTGTTATAAGTTGTTTCTTATAATTCAATTTCTCATTCTATCCATTCTATTTTCATCCTCTGTTTTTGTATTTATTATTACTTTTCGCTTTTTTCCATGCCAATTTCCAATTACAATTTTTTCTGTATCTTCTATCTTTATATAATTATCTGCAATAATTTACGATGTCATCTGCATATGGTAAACATTTTAAATTTATTATGATCACGTTGATTCTACGATTATACGTGTTTATTTCAATTTCAATTTTGTTAGTGTGGAAAATATTGGGCTAAAATTATCCAGACTATCATCTCAAATTCATAAAATTTTTTGTTTTGGTATTTCTAGTTTAATTAATATCTTCTGCACGTTGTTTTTTCGGATCGAGTCGAAATGCTGCTTCATCTTTTTCCAGTTACCAGTGAAAGATGTAAATCGAAAAATTGTAATTTATTTTTTTTTTAATTTTAACTGGTGGTAAAAACGTTTCAGTTGTCGTTTTTTTTATCTCAATCTATAATGACTTTATCGCATATACCAACATTCGGAAAGGATTCCCTCGGGAGATGCGGGACAAGCTGATTCAACAAAAGAAAATATCTCGGTCGAGACCGGCTATTCGATGTTGTAAATGCGAATTTACTAAATTATACACTGGAAAAACTATCAATTAATCGAAAATACTCAGAAACTTAACTGTTTTTTCTATATTCCTGCAGATTTTACTAAAATGGACAGTTGTTGTTATACTCTATCAAAAGACCCACCACCAGGTGTTAAATACCTAGAGAATTTTCTTAAGTTTATAGTGTTTTTTCCATCACATTCTTCTATAATTTTTGTTAATTTGGCAAAAACGTGCTTTCTTATTAGTATCTATACAACCCCTATCAACTTGAAGGGTTAAACTAAAATTAAGATATCAAATGTTTATTGATTTGGTTTGGATTTTTATTAGTGTAGATTTTCGATTGGTAGTTCAGTGTCCTGATGAAATACCAAAAGTACGATTCATGGGAATAAATGAAAGTATTGAGAATTCGCGGTCGGTTGATAGCGGAAAGAAATTCCAACCAAAGATAAATGGAAATACTGAGAGAACGAATTTTCCTAGACAAACCGACGATTTGTATACCATTGAAATGTACTTTGAAAATAGTTTTGCTTTAGAAACGTTGAAGTTTAAGATTTCAATTTTTTTCCCTGTAAAATTCGGGATACTAGGAAAACCGATGCTGATTTATATCTTGTCGAGTATTTCGAAAGGAATTTAACAAAAATTAATACGTTTCGACGGCATTTTTAGCCAACAATGTGCCCTTGTTAACGTTACATTAGACAGTTGAGTTGTACCTTCAATTTATAGGGCTATTCATCCAAGATATATTGTATTTATTTTTCTATGACATCTGGTAGAATTAAAAACCAGAAATCATCCACAAGTATAAATATTATTCACACAGACTTCATTGTTGGAAAATATTTGACCACCAAGATATTTTTTTCAAGTATGGGAACAAAAAATAAATCTGATTAATAAGGTAGCAAATCAAACTTTAATTTGTTAATTTTGTCAACTGCAATATGACACTTTTTTTTTAAACAAATGCGGAAGTTTTTACTTGATTTCTTCGCTGCAACGTTGTAATATTTTGATAATTTTTTCTTTTTTAAGATAATCACGCTAATCCCAAATAAATTACTTTGCAAATAGAATGGTTTGTGCCTTTCTTTGGGGTCGTTTCTCCTTTTTAAATCAGTTGTTTTAACTGTTATTTTCTTTCTGGTGTAAAGTGATTGAACAAATTTTTTTCCTCCAATCAACACTCGATGGAAACATCTCCAAAACATTGTTTTCGGTCCATTGTGATCATTTTTATGAATTTTTATAGAATCTAATTTATTTGTTTTTCTTCTTTATGTCTTTTTCGGTTTCCGCGTCGCTGGGAATCAAACTTGTAAAAGCTGTTGAATATGAGCTGTTGCTTTTGGACTTTTATGTTGAGTCTATGAAATACGAAGCTTTTTTTGTGAATATTTGGTAGTTGGTTCATCTTTCTAACTTCTAGAGTCCACGTACAACATTGCTGACCTTTAAATCTTGATCTTAACTTGTAGTTGTACTTGCAAAGACCTTATTTAAACTGATGGTTTTCTTAAAAAAAAAAAAGTATTTTCATTTGCTAATCGTGGGTAGATAAGTCCGAAAGAAATATCGATTTTCGATCAAGGTACGTCAACATACAAGAAAATCACCTCGAGCCTAAAGTAAACAAGCAAAACAAACCAATTTCTGATAAAGAAAATTGAACAAACACTGCAAGGAAATATTTGGATTTATGCTTTTAATTCAAAAGATGTTGCTGTTCCAAGTTTAGTTTCTTATAAATATATAAAATTTAATGTTTTGTTGGTAGAAAAAAAAAGTTACGAATAAGAATACTAAAAGAAAATGAGATTTCAAAAGAAGAATGTATTGAAAAAATAGAATAATAAGTCAGGATATTAGAGGGTAAACCGAATGGGGTAGAAAGCGTGAACTATATTTATGTAAAAAGAATCATAAAAACGTAAAAAAATTGTCGAGCATAAAATAAGGGTAACCCCTCAAATCATTTTATGTTTCTTGAAATTTTTTCGTTGTAACGTAATTTACCGACTATTCGTTATGATTTTCGCTAAAATAAAAGAAAACTTATTGCCTCCAGTAGCTTTTGATCAGATTTTTTATAACAGATCTTTTATAACCATCCAAGCTGTGTTGAATCGTACATTATCATACATAAAAGCTTCGTCGTCTCCAAGAATAACCTTAAACAGTGAAACGTGTTCTTTTAGAACCACTGTCGTGCTCTTATAACTCCGCGCAGGCGTCAAAAGATAAATCTCTTCATACCATAACAATCCTCCACCAAAGTCGCTTCGAAGGGAAACCGCCGTGTTTTTGAAAGAATTTCAAACTACCATTAATACCTGCTTAAACTTGATTGTCTGAGTGTATGTTTATACGGTCAAAAGCTTTTGTAAGGTCAATAAAACATAGGAAAGCTGGTTTATTATATTCTAAGGATTCCTCAAGCAGTTGTTATACCTATTATATTCTATAAATACCGGATCCAAGCAAGATCTTCCTGATATGAATTCTTTTTGATCATCTTCTAGTGTTTATGATCGATATAATTTAATTTCAATGTTTTTTGTCAAATGGATCTTGTTTACGTACTTTTTTGAACAAGCAGAGTTCAATTTTATCCTGGAGATTTTTTAAAGTAACTTCAAATTTGAACACAAACTGTAAGAAACATAAAATATAGATCCGAACTTTACATTTAGATGTTTGATACAAAAATTCAGTTATGATTGTCCTTGTCTACCTTGTAGGATTAACCCCTTGAAGTTTGTCATGATCGTTTTCGACAAATTACCAATATTTCACGAAGTTTGTTCATATAACAGCACCGAGTTGCATAGTTTGTGCACTCTACACTTTGCGGAATTCATATTTCCAGGCGGCATCTCTGTTGAAATTTATTATTAGATAGTTTGATGTTACTTTAGTAGGATAGATAAGAAAACGTGCAAAATAAAAATAGTAAAAATCAAATTCCATTTTGATCTATGAATTTCCAAACGAATTTTTACACTATATTGATGAACGTAGTTAATATGGGTTAGTAAACAAGATGAACTTTACGAAATAATCTATCGGAAGATGTTCCAGAGACATCTCGTGCAATAATTTGAGCTTTTCATTATATACTCCTAGTCAACATTGGAGTTCAATGTTTGTACAGTCACCAAATTGCCTTCGTTTCAGTAAAACACATCAATATCAATTTTAATCATCAGGGACGACTTCAGGACTTCAACAGTATTGGATTTGAACATCTTGAACTATTGTAGATATCGCAAAAACTGTTTAAACTAAAGAAAAATCATATAAGGAATAATTGGAGTTTTTTATTGGTTTATTGCATTTAAACGTGGTCGTACAGACACCGATGATGGTGAACATTCTGTTCACTATTTCTGCTAGTTCGCGTACTTTCAGTAAACGATCGTCCAGTTGATTTTCTTCAACATTTCTGAAATCAACCGCTGGTCTTCGCAGATCATACGGTCTCGTCGAAACTATCCTACCAAATATTTTACTGTTGATAACGAAGAAACAGTCTCACTCTGAGTAGAATCTAGTTCAGCTTTTACAAATTCACTAATTCGTTTGTTATCAGTGGTATGAGCTTCGTTAGAGTCTTCTTATTATTCTAATCACCCCTACACCTCTAAATCATGTCTACAAGTGTATAAACTCATGCTTCAGCATTCTGGTATACTTAAATGATTCTGTGATTGAGAAAATCGAATTGCAAATGCAAAGGCGATCGTCGTCCTCAACTTTATTACTAATTACTTTGTCCAGGATCATAATTTCAAATTTCCCTCGTATATTTTGAAATTAAACAACCATATCACCCCTATTTAAACAGATATTACAGATATATGATATTCTTTAATGAAAAAAATTAATTTTTAACTTCATATGTTACGTTTTTCTACTTTTATATTATAAAAATAGGGGATGTTCATATTTCAAGATGCTTTATGACTATAAAGCAACAAAAATTCACCTGCTTTCAACCCCCAACTTGTTATGCTCTTTTCGTACTCTCCTTTCTACAAAAATTTCTCGTCTAAGCGACACTAAATGAAAAATAGGACGATTTTCTTGAGTGCAATTGCATGTGTGCATTTTGAGTGCCGACGGGTAATTGTTCGTTGCACCACGAGTTTTTTTCCATATGAGGTGGAGTATATATTTAAATTTTAAATATATTTACCAAATTTCCTCTATAACTTAGAAAAAATACTATAATACTATGTATTATTAGAGTTTCAAACTCGTTTCCTAAACAATCTATCCGTACCTTCACAATTTAATTCATCCCAACTGTATATCTATCTAATTGTCTAGCTATCTAGCTGTCTATCTATCTAACTCTCTAGCTGTCTAGCTGTTTAGCTGTCTAGCTGTCTAGCTATATAGATGTCTAGCTGTCTAACTGTCTAGCTATCTAGCTATCTAGACGTCTAGCTTTATAGCTGTCTATCTATCTAACTATCTAGCTGTCTATCAGTTGATCTTTTTTTTTCTGTAGAAGGGGAAATCCTCATGGACACCCGACAGTCATCCTCCGTCCTCGGTTTCATACTGTCGGGTAGTGTCAGACTCTTACTGACTAAAACCCCCCCTGTGCTCTCGCTCTTTGCAATGGTATCCACTCTCGCATTGCTTCATTGCAAAGGCTGTCTTTCACTGTGGTCTAATTTCTACTTTCTCTTTCTTTGGTCTCTATTATAGCACGTATCGCTTCATAGGTGTACTTCCAGGACTCTTCTGACTCTAACAAACATTCCATCATGGTGCCGATGTTGAAAATTCTTCCACATTTCTGGGTATACAGGTTCCTTACTTCTTCCCATCTAGAGCAGAGGAAAAGCGTATGTTCGGCGTCGTCCTCCTCGCCACAGTAGTTGCATTTAGGAGTGTCTGACCTTCGCTTGGTGTATAGGTACTTACGGAAGCATCCATGGCCCGAGAATGCTTGGGTTACGAAATAATCAACTTCCCCATATTTCCTGTTCCCCCAGACTTCGATTACAGGAATAAGTCGGTGGGTCCATCGGCCGTACGTTCCGCTGTCCCACCTTTGGATGAGATTTACTCTTGCGTCAAGCTTCGAAACTCCGTTGTACCTCTCTTTTCTCTCTTTCGCTTGTAGCTCTATTGGAGGCAGTCCTGCTATTACCCCTACTCCTTCGGCAGAAACAGTCCGGTAGGCACTGCATATGCGGATAGCCATCTTTCTCTGCAGCCGGGTCAGCTTTGCGATAAAAGTTTTTCTTTCGGAGACGGTGTGCCCTACTGGTGCACCATACAGGATCTGGCTGTGAACCACACTCGAAAGGATTTTCCTCTTAGACGCTCTGGGACCCCCGATGTTTGGCATTATGCTCGCCAAAGCTGAAAGAGTTTTCAGCGGCGCTAGTTCTAGGCGTTTACTTTCAAGCCAGTTTCCTACGAGTTCCAGTGTTGTGTCAGCCAGGTTCATCAGAAGTTTTTCACTGGCAGCTGTTACTACTAAGGCGACGTCGTCTGCAAAACCAACAAGCGTAACTCCTTGTGGCATCTCTATTCTAAAGAGCCCATCGTACAATATGTTCCACAGAGTCGGGCCCAGTACTGATCCCTGTGGAACTCCATTATTGACGCTGAAGACCCTGGAGTCGTTTTCTGTCTCTGCAATTATCCTTCTATTTGACAGGTAGGATGCAATGATGCTTATCAGGCTTTCATTAATTCCTTTTAGTCTAAGCTCGTATGTGTTGCCACGATGCACTATTGAACGCGTTCCTCACGTCTACGGTTATGCATGCACACAGACGGCGATGGGCAAAGGAAAAGGTTTCTGCTTCCTCGGCTATCCTGCAAACTTCCCTTATGGCATCGAGAGTCTGTCTACCTTTCGTGAATCCGTACTGCCATTTTGACAAACCTCCAGTACGCTGTATTTCCTGGTTAAGTCTTTCGAGGATCAGGTGCTCGTACAGTTTCCCCTCTACATCGAGAAGACAGATGGGCCTAAATGATGATGGGTTTTCTAATGGTTTGTGTCCTTTACGTAGCAGTACCAGTCTCGCTTCTTTCCATTTTTCTGGGAAGTCTGCAGAGTGCAGAGTTTGCTAAAGTGTTATACACTGTTAGGAAGCGGTCCGGATTTGCTTCGATAGCTGCCTTCAATACTTCAGGCGGTATATTGCCCGGTCCTGGTGCCTTACCGCTTTTCAGCTTTCTGCTTGCTACCTGTAGTTCACTAACGCTAAAGCTTAAAATCCTATTATTATTATCACAGTTAAAAATCACGTCTTGGTGTACCGGGAACAAGTGCTTAACTACTTGCTCTATGGTGTCCATGGTCAGGCTAAGTCTGGAGGGAAAGCCGGATATGCCTCTCATGGCAATCTTATATCCGTCTCCCCAGATGTCACTGTCCACTCTCTCACATAGTTCTTTCCAGCACTTTCTTTTGGATTGCTTGATTATGCGTTTTAGCAATTTCTTACTTTCCTGGTATTCTGTCCAAAGAACTTCATTTTCTTCTGGAGAGTTTCTTCTGCGGTTTCTGGTGTATAGCCTCCTTTTCCTCATACATTGCCTACGAAGCTCAGCTATTTCTTGATTCCACCAGTAAGCTGGAGGTTTTTGTGAGGAATGCTTTTTCTTCTGCAACACTTTGTTACATACGACTTTTAGGTTCTCTGAAAGATCACTGGCAGAAGCCATGGACTTAAATCTTTCCTCCTCGGAGATTACTCGTTTTAAGTGTTGTATGTCCAAATTGTTCACCTTCCAGCCTCTGTCGCTTCTGGGTTTTGCTGGCATTCGCATCGTTTCTTTAATGTCGAAGCTGATGTAATTATGGTCACTTAACGATTCCTCATCTAATACCTTCCAGTTTGCAATACATGATGACACATTTCCTGTCGCTAGGGTAAGGTCAAGGATGGAGCCATATCCCCTCCTCTCGAAGGTTGGAGCTTCCCCTTTGTTGAGTACTGTAAAGTCATTTGTAGCAATCCATTCGGTTACAATGTGCCGTCTTCTGTCGGAGTAGCTCATGCCCCATTGTGGAGACTTGGCATTAAAATCACCTCCTATGACCGCCTTTTGGTTTTTCTCTCTGACCAGCCTGCCTATTGCATTCAAGGTCTCTTCCAGGGTTTGATCTTCATCATTTCCTGACATGTAACAACTATATATTGTTATATCGTCCGTTATTGTTACATAGGTGAAACCCGCTCCATATCCTTGACTCTTAATACTAATATCACAATTGTTTACTTTAATAGCTGTTGTGAGGTCATCCCCAATTACCCAGTCCTTTCTATTCCTAATGAAGTTAAGGTTTGGCTCACTTATAATCAAGATACCAGCACCAATGATTTTCGCCACGCTTACTGCCATGTCCACAGCCGGGCGGCTCCTATTACAGTTGATCTGGAGGACCTTTATTGTTCTGTTTGTTTCTTCGTCATTTTGATGACTGGTGACCTGATATTTTGCAAAATACGCAGAAGGCATTGTTCTTGCAGCCTGTAATTTTGTGCCCCTCTTTACCACACTTTAGGCACAACTTCTCTCTATCTGGTCCTTTGAACTCTGCCCTTACATGGCCAATGCCCCAACATCTAAAACATCGGTCTTCATGTATTCTTTCGCTGATTCTGCAGTTTGTCCAGCCCACTTTGATCACCTTCATCTGGATTAGTTTTTCTGCATCTGCTGCAGAGTTCATTATAACAGAGGCGTTTTTTCTATAGTTATATGCGGGGCGAAGAGCCCTGACTTCGAAATTTCCGGATCCTATACCAGTCTTTTTAAGGATTGCATCCTTTATTACATCTTCAGTCACATCTCCCTCCATACCTTTGGAGTGCAGCACGCTCTCATTGGTGAACAGGGAGGTCTTTGCGTCCGGCACCTTATCACTGAGCTCCTTCTTTAGTATTTCAGCTTTATCTGATCCATTGTTTATTGTCAGCATTTCTGGTTTTCCTTAGATCTCTTACCTCTACACCGAGCCCGCCGGGGTCCACTGCAGCTTTAACTGTCTGCGTAGGACTTTCCTTCCGTTTTTATTATTATTGCATCTTGGGTGTTAAATTTTGGAGCTGTTAGACTCCTACCATGCGTTACTGACGGCGTTTCACTGCCAGGCCTACAGATTAATAGCTGTACTGGGGTAGCAGCGAACAAATACGTTAGCATACGGGTGATTATAAGACCCGTGACATCTTCCATTTCGGGTATGGCCAGCTTCTTCTTTTTGTGTGCTAACATATGATTCTTAACAGCACTCAGTGATTGGAATAGACATTCGTCGTCCGAGTCACATCTTGTGGCTCGGGAATGTACGATGGGGTAGTATATCCATCTCGTAGAAGCGTTTAAGTTTCCTTTATCGTCGGGAAATCCTAACGAGTAGGCCATCATAGCTGCTTCTCCCTCAGTTTTATTTTGGCGTTTCAGTCCGTCCTTGCCGCCATATTTCGCGATAGCTCTGCCGACTTCTCTGTAGCTGGACTCAAGTTCCCTAGAACATGGCAGAATCGTTTCCGAGTCGTGGGGTGCATCCCAGATATGCCCTTTTTGTACGTGTGGCTGCGGAAATATTGAGTCGCTCCAGTCCTCTTCCGTGATGGATTGGAAACTTGCAAATGTCTCATACTTCTTGTATTGCACTAGTTTTTGTTGGCGCGTTTGGGCTTCATGGCATTGTTTGCATTTCACAGCATCTTCTTTGGATTCAGGCTTTTGCTGGTCTTGGAGGTTTTGGATTTGCTTGCGCAGATTTTTATTTTCGGCAAGTAGGTCGACTTGTTTGGTTGATTTTGTTGTGTTTGCTGTTGTCTCTTCTATCCAGTCTTGAGTGGTCTAGACTGAAGTTTGGCCACGTTTAAGGAGAGCCTGCTGCTTATCTCGGTGATCTCTCTCTTTGGTTTGTATGCTTCCTTGAGAGTTTCTTCAAGCTTCTTCACTTGTTTGCATATATCTTCCAGCGCAATCTGGAAGATAAAAGTTTTGTCTTTGGGAACCAATGGTTTGCTTGGTGGGTCTTCGATACGTTTCCTCTTTGTCGGGTTGTCTTCTAAACACGCAATTTCCGGGAGTGAGAATGTTCTAGCTCGCGGTGGTGTTCTCCTAATACTTTCTCTCCTAATGAACGGGTTGCTTTCATCAGGATTGATTTCAATCTCTCTGGTCTTGCTCGTTGTAGTTTCACCAGTCCTGTTACTGAGTATCCCGGCCTGGTTGTCCACCGGGGTACCTGGGCAGTAGTTTGCTGACGGTCGGGGGGAGCCTGCTCGATCACTCCCGACACCGACCGGTACTGGGGATCCGACTCCCTGCACCGTAGTCTCTTCTTCTTTCTTTTGTTCCATTTCCATTTGCTTATTTTTGGGGGGCTGCCCCGTGTCCTTGTTCATGGCCGTGTCGTCATAATTGTTGGTCCTTCCAGTAGGGAAAAAATAGGGAAGAATAGGGACGCCCCTAGCCCTCGTAAAACTAATAGCGTCGGGGAGGAAGGATTTTGTGGGTTTGGAAAGGATCCCACCTTGGGAGTGAGGTGAGAAGCTTAGCTAGGGTGCCTCGGGCTTGCCAGACCCGTAGTCGCAGTGCGACCCCCTGAGGGAGTCTATCAGTTGATCTATTTATCTGTCTATAAATCTATCTATCTATCTAACGGTAGTTGTCTAGCTGTCTAGCTGTCTAGCTGTCAAGCTGTCTAGCTGTTTATCTGTTTATCTGTTTATCTGGTTATCTGTCTATTCATCTATCTATCCATCAATCTCTTCTCTTCTAAAATATTCTTCGCTTAGTGAAATAGATCGTTTCTGCATCCGCGAATGTTATGCGGTATTCACTGGTAATTCTCAAATTGCTAGTCCTCTATACTGAACCGATCTTCCTTCCTGGTTCCTGCCTCTGTAATATGTCCATGGTTCTTCCAGTTTCTGCTGCTTCCAGGTGGCAGGGAATTCCACCAAGACCAGGAGTCTTGTCGTTTTCTACTCTGTTCAATGCTTCTATTAATTGATCTTCTGTAATTTGTAGAATCGTCTCCGTTGCTGTTCAACAGAAAAATATAGTTCTGGTGGAACTTAGTTCGCAAAATTTTCTCCAAGAGCAGTTGGCATGTTGTTTATGGTATCTGGAGGCTTTTAACTTGCTTTCGGAACATAGAAGATTTACAGACCTTAATGATTATTCTAATGATGTCGTCGGCTTTTGTATATCAATCACCTCGTCATGTAAATGTTTGTTTTGTTTGCTTATCAATTTAAACCCCAATATCCTGTTTTCGAAATTAAAATGATTGATTTAGAACGAGATCGTTCCAGTCATCTATTTATATCTACTCCATTTTTGTTTATTTAGGACTGTTTCGATATTTGTTGATGTTCTAAATCGAAGATTGGAGTAGAATTTTTCATTTCATTTTTTTAAACGTATGAACGATCATAAATCCATTGTAAACAACAGGTAAATAAAATTTTAGATACTTTCATTCAACAGTTTGTAAAATGAAATTTAATTAAACCGTAAGACAAGATTTATCTATGATTAAACTAATTCAACTGCATCCCTTGAAAACTTCCTATACGTGATTAGGAAGAAATTTTACAAATATTTTTATAAAAAAAAAACGATGTTTCAAATATTTATTCATATCAAACAAGCTGAAAATAATTTGAAACTTTCGTTTACACATCTGAAAATGATTAATACTTTATATTACTTTCGACGTGGTAAAAGTTAAATTAAAAATTAATCTACAAAGTTAACTGAAACTACTTTGAAGCCGCATTATGAAGAAACTAATAGAATTGGGTCACTAGATATTTTTTCTTATATATTAAAAATGTTTTAGAAACTTTAATGTTGAATAAACGAAATATGAGAATGGGAAAAATGATTTCTGAATACATGAATTCAGTAATACAGTGAGAGTATTAAGCAATATCGCAAATGGGAATACGACAATGCTTTTATGTTTATGAATTCACATACTAACTATAATCCACATAATTAAAAATTTCATCTCTTATTTACACCGATGATGAAGTAGAGGACTCCACAACGACCTTTAGTAATCGATGATGACTTACAAAGGATCTATGTGAGCAAAAAATGTAGTTTGGTCGCTTATAACCATCATTTGTCTATGTTCTTTAAACCACAATACGATTATCAACAATTATTTGTTTAAAGACAGAGATCAATAGCAGCTTGATCATTTTTTTAAAGTCTAATCGTCTGGATAATTTATTTGGTGACCGAAAATCTTCTAGAACAAATTCATTTTCGACATCGTAGTCATTTTGGACAAATTCGTCTGATTCAATAAACTTTTTTCGATTGTGGATAAATCAAAACAATTTTCTTTAGTTAAATATTCAACCATCTGAATATTCTCGTTAATGATCGTTAATTGATCTTCTGCAGTCACTTCGTTTTCTTCGTTATTGTTAACAGAAATATTTCAAAAAAAAAAACTGGAAATCGTGATTAGAGTAAGGTTTTTCAATAACCATCTAACCACCATTGAAAAGAAATTTCAGTAGCAATTGCAGATTCTATAAAAACTTCGAAGTTACCGATAATTTCATCACGAAAATCACCATATAAAGTTAAAAGATTTCGAAATTTCAATTGTAGGGACAGACTTTATACAAACCTCGAAGTTACCATTAATTTCAGCACGAAAACCACTATATATATCTGAAAGATTTCGTAATTTCAGTAGCAATTGCGAATTTTATAAAAACCTTGAAGTTACCATTAATTTCAGCACGTAAACCACCATATCAAGCTGAAAGATTCTGAAATTTCAGTAACAATTGCAAATTTGATAAAAACCTTGAAGTTACCATTAATTTCAGCACGAAAACCACTATATATACCTGAAAGATTTCGTAATTTCAGTAGCAATTGCGAATTTTATAAAAACCTTGAAGTTACCATGTATTTCATCACGTAAACCACCATATCAAGCTGAAAGCTTCTAAAATTTCAGTAACAATTGCAGATTTCATAAAAATTTCGAAGTTACCATCAATTTCAGCACGTAAACCACCATATAAAACTAGAAGATATCGCAATTTCAGTAGCAATTGTAGATTCTATAAAAACTTCAAAGTTACCGATAATTTCATCACGAAAATCACCATATAAAGCTGAAAGATTTCGAAATTTCAAATTTAGTGGCAGATTTACTAAAACCTCGAAGTTACCATCAATTTCAGCACGTAAAACACCATATAAAACTAGACGATTTCGAAATTTCAGTAGCAATTGCAGATTCTATAAAAAAATCAAAGTTACCATTAATTTCAGCACTAAACCACTATATATACCTGAAAGATTTCGTAATTTCTGTAGCAATTGCAATTTTTTTGAAAACCATTAATTTCAGCACGTAAACCACCATATCAAGCTGAAAGATTCTGAAATTTCAGTAACAATTGCAGATTTTATAAAAATTTCGAAGTTACCATTAATTTTAGCACGTAAACCGCCATATAAAACTAGAAGATTTCGAAATTTCAGTAGCAATTGCAGATTCCATAAAAACTTCGAAGTTACCGATAATTTCATCATGAAAATCACCATATAAACAGCATTCAGAAGGCTGAAAGATTTTTAACAATTCTCTATTATTTTAGAAATATATATCCAAGCAGTTGCATTGTTAAAATAGATTACAAGCAACCGCTTAACACTTTTTAAGAATTTTAATTTTTCCATTGGGTTCTTCTTAGGTATTATTTTCTTCTTCAAAAAGCATTTTTCGACCGAGTCAGTCAACCATTTGTGCAGAAAGTACAAAACGAGCGACCACTGAAAAAAAAACTCTTTCTACGTATATCGTTTCCCCAAGTCTATTTTTGAATTTCCATTGAGAAATATTCCATTTTTTGCTTATAACAATCTACATAAATTTGATTGCGAAATGTTAGACATTATTTTAACCAATAACTGATCTACGATAACGTGAATGATGAAACCCCAAATCGAAACACGCATCAGAAGCTCTATCCTTGGGGTTGTAAATCGATACATTAGTATAAATACACAGGTGATGTCTTTTGATGTGTTTTCGAGCGTAAAGAGACACCACAGACTAACCGGCTAGTTGATATCTATTTTAGAGCCACAACGGATTTGATGTAATTCAGTTACCACGCCTCGTATATGCTTTGTGCCTCGGCAACGTCAATGAACGAGCAGAAATCTATTTTCCTATTAACTGTGTGTTAATCGCTTCATATTCTAAATTTGAAATCTGGTTTTGGATTTCTGGAAAGCTCTGTGTACGTCGCTGTCTTTAATTCAATTATGGCAGAAAACTAGAAGTGGTGCGTGTATCTCGGGGTCGAAAAGTTACCCTAAATCACGCCGTTTCTGGTTTCAAACAAAGTAAGAAAAAGCCCCAAAACCTGCCGGAGGATGAATCGAAAAAGTGTCTTCTTAAAAGACAAGACAAGACCAGAAAGGACTTTGATTGATTATTCCCTTAATGATGGACTGAATCCTGCCACGACGTTGATTTCTTTTACTATTTTTTTTCCCTTTCAGGTATAGGATACGGAAATTTTTTACCGAATAACTCCGATTTCGTATATATAAAATAATGTTATGTAAAAGCTGTAACCGCCTGAAAAACATTCCATCAAATAATGTGTCATATTTGATGTCTAACAGCCATTTTCCGCATTTGAATTTTAGTATGATTGATGACGCGTTGAAACGAGTATAATGGATAGCGGAGGGTGTCAAAAGTGGCATTTATCACCTATCCCTTTTATAAAAAAAGATACAACCACAATGAAAAACCATCCGATATCAATAAAAATATACTGAGATTAAAAAGAAAAAATTCTATCTAAGAAACTTAGAAGGTTTCTTATATAAACAACAAAAACATTCTAGAAAAGATTCTATTAACTGTATCAACCCCTATTACAGGTGAATCCCGAAGTTAGTTAAAGAAAAAATATTTTCCCTCAATTATTTTTATTTCTTAACTTCAAATAATTATTCAATCTCGAAGATTAAAATAACTTTTCGTGTTTTTTATTAGTACTTTTAGTATAACCCTCGTATATAAGAAATTTGTGATTAATTCGATATGAATAATGCTTTCTATCACGTACCGTAATTATATAATATTTTTCAGATCCTATATTCATGGAAATAAAGAAAACGGAATGAAAAACCCTGAAAAGAAAAAGCAATCACATCGAATCGAGTGTAAATCTTGTTAGTACTTTCATGAGTTTGACATATTAACACAGTTTCTGGCACGTGTTTCGTATCTTCTTCTTATTTCATAAGGATGAGTCTGATCTACACGTGTAATTTATTTAGTTTGTTTAATGTTTAGCAATTATTTTAGATATGAATTATATATATATATATATATATATATATATATATATATATATATATATATATATATATATATATATATATATATATATATATAGTAGTAAATGATTGGATATTTTACGCAGTCGGAAAAACGAGGAAAATTCATGAAAATTGGTATTATCTGGAAATTAATATGATTCTAGATAATTTTTTGGAAAAAAGTTGTTAGTATTGAATGAACTTTCGCATACCTTCAAAATTAGCTTTGTTGCCAAAAACTTATGAAATTCATAAAAAATTTGACACGCTTGTATGAAAAATTCCATATTTCAAAAACCATTTGAAGTATCGATTTATTTGTGACATGATTCGATTGAGAAAACGTAAAGCTAAGTGACTGTTTTTATTGGATCACTTCAGTTTAATTTTTTTGAGAAACATACAGGGTTAAAGTTGGAATAGATTTTTTCTGGAAATAACATTATAAAAATTTATAATATCCTCAGTTGTAAAATGGCAACATTGTAATACAAAAAAATCGAAAAAGGAACGTCGATTCTATTACAAAAAAATACTAAACTTTTTCGTCATTATAGAAGAAACATAAAATTAGAATTTATTAAACAAAATTTCAGATTTCAAAGGAGGACACTTTGTTCTAAAAACAAAACATAATTCCTGCTCAGATTTGATTAAATATTTGGTAGAAAAAGATTTTTTTATACGAAGAATTCAAAAAAGATATAAGTTGCACAAAACAAATTTATTTTGACTTTCCTTATAAAGTTATATTTCCAAATATGTCAAAAAATCTAGAAATTTTTTAAAAATTTGACATTTAACTAAGTAACGCATGTTTGAATCTTTAGAAATAAATAGATTTATTCCGACCTTTATATGCCTAAATTTACATAATAATTATTAATATTGGAATTTATAAAATCATACGCCATTCATAGAAAGAATTTAATAAATTTAGAACAGAAAAAATTCAAAACCCTCGCTCAGAATACGAAAAATTGATGATTTCAAATAGGAGAAACAAAGTTGAGTACAAAGAAATTTTGAGGTTATGTTTTTATAAACAATGCTGATATTTTAACAATCCTATTAATAAAAGTTCAGCTAAACGCTTTCCAAGAAAATTAATATAAATATCAACTTTTTTTGAGTTTTATTATTAGCCCATACTGAAAAACCAAACGAATAAGTTTCATTTCTATATAATCTAAGCCCTTGGGGTTAAAATATGCGGACAATTGAAATAACCCCATTTGTACAAAAAAGTCCAGCGTCGAAAAAATTATGATCACGTTTCTCTTCTATCGAAAATCCCCGGCAATATTAAACGAAAACCTCCAAAATCTTGTGTACACGGAAAGACTCCATTAAATTTCAATGTTTTATCTTGCAAATGAGACCTTTCAAAGTACGAAAAAAAGCGAGAATGCTTTAAATATTTCGTCGTTTCGCTCTCTTGCTTTTTTATGATTCCGTTTAGAAGTAATGAAATTTTCAAATTTTTCACCCCAAAACGCTTTATAGTGTCTTTTACTGCCCCGAACAGAACCGTCTCTAAATAATCATTTATATTTATAATTATTTAATTCATTCAACATCTTCACTAAAATTGTAAGAAGTGTTTACATTTTTACATCAAAAACTAATCAAAATACTTGTTTCCGGTTGCATAAGGCAGAAATAATTTATCACCCTCGGTGTAACGTTGATTATATTACAAGGGAAGTTGTTTTTTAGGGTTCAATATTATCAAAACACTAATTTTATGATATACATAATAAAAAAAATGTTTGAATAATATAATTTATCGTTATTATGTACTAAAGCCTGAAGCAGGTCAATTTTATTTTCAAATTAACAATTTACAGTATAAAAATATCATCCCTCTCCAACACACCCTCTGAATTATAAACACCTCTTCGAAAATTGTAAATAAAAAAGGGGGTCGTGTGATTCTAGTCCTCTGTTTATCAAAATAAAGTTTTAAATCAGTAATATTGTCTGATCTATATTAAAATAAATATATTAAATAAACTCAAAAGAAATAATCAAGATAAGTCAAATCGGATGATATAGCCGGCCATTTGATGATACCAAACCAAATTTCACTTTTTCAGGATATTTAGGGCCTCACACATCCAGTTAGGATTTTCTCTGCTTCAATATCTGCAATTCTGAAGACAATATTGCTGATTTAAATAATAATATAATCCCTGAGATCATACTTGTAAGAGAATTCTAAAATTTCACATCTTAAAAATCAATTTTCCCAGTTATGATTGCACCAAATTTAAAAATCTTTATGTATTTAAACTTTTTGATGGGGTGCTGAAAGGGGATAATATTGTAAATTGTCAATTTAATAATAAAAATCGGAGTTTTAATGTTTTTTTTTTATACATTTGGACAGTATTTTATATATAAATTATTACCGGATAATTTTCCTATGAATATAGAAAAAATTCAGTGAGATCCTGAATCAAATTCAATGGATCGTAATTCTGTAAATAGAGTTTGAATCGATGCTCGACATCAGTTATCGTGCTATTCAACGCCATTAAACTAAGCCGATAAACCTGCCCATAACTGTTTCAAATTTCAATTAGAAGCGAATTTTGATTCATTTTCAAATACCAATTCAAAACTGCTTGACGAATTTAATTATTATAAGGGTAACATCCTAGACGTCACCCTCTTAGAACTATATATTTTCATATTTATCAGTAGAGAATAGTCGAAATTAACTTTATCATCATAAACTTGATTTCTTAGTATTTTTTTCAACTAAAATAGTGAAAAAAACTTTTAAAAATTTGTTAATGTTTCCAGTTTTAAGACTCCAACTATGCTTTCACTACAAACATCTTCGATTTGACGAATATTTTCAGCTGCTTTTATGTTTTTAGAATTAAGAAAAAGTTTAACTAAAAAGTCTTTCACGTGTTTTTAAACAAAAAGTATCTTTTTTTAGAAATTGTATATATTATATTTATGATTCAAAAATTTGGTGAGGACGCTCCGAAATTTCTGAAATTTGGTGAAACTGCGGGCTTACATTCAGACACTTTTGAGCGCGCGGGACTACCTTTGAATGAGTTTCGAAGATTTGGCGGGAGCTGCGGGTTTATATTTATGCAATTCTCAAAAGCTACTCTAGAACAGGAATGAGTTTAGAGCTGTAAGGTCTTGTACCAGCGACGTGTTTTAATCAAATCAAATAGTGTATTTTATGAAAAGGGTCCGAAAACTTTTGTATGTATAGATTCCCGAATGAAAAACCATCAATCGAACCGTACGTCTCTGGTTTATCCCTCTTATTCTCATCTTTTCCAAAACACTGTTCGATAAAAACAAATAGAGATATTGGGTTTATCTAATCAGTTAAGGATGATTCGGCGGTTGTGTATCAAGAAGGAAACCCATTACAATATAAAAAGTGACAATCTGATAGTTTAAGATAGGCTTTGATGGATTGGAAAGAAAAATAATCATTTTATCTTGATAATTACTAGAAAATTTCAGTTTTATATATAGTTGTTTCAACAATATCCATATTTGAATGCCATATTTCTATTGATTCAATTATGAATTAAATCTCACCAAGTCACGCCAATGCTTATCACAGACTTTCTCACAGGAATATTGCGAAGAAATTCTGTACATACGGCTTCGGACTATACAAACGCTTTCATGTTTACGATTCGATGTTTTCATGTGAAGATGATGAGTCCACGTAGACTGGCGGTTTGCTAGATGTTGCTAACCAAATTTTATACAATTTAACATCCAATGTTTTCCTCTGAATCCCGCAGATCAAAAATAAATTGCTAGATCAACGTCTACATGTGAAGAAGCTTTCAAATTACTTATTTTGGAGATTTATTTTAATTTGTTTATTTCGAAACTTAAGTAGTGACCCTCGTAGATGATAAAATATTTTTTCGTACGGTTTAGAATGTAATAAAGTCCCATTATTAGCTCCACCTGAAATCTTCAGTAGTTATTATGAAATTTCTTTTTAGATCGTTATTTTCCTAATTGGTGTCTAAGGAAAAACGTGATTTTCCTAATTATATATATATATATATATATATATATATATATAAAACAAACAATTAACGTGTCGTTTGATTTCCTATAATGTCACTACTTATTATTGTAGCCAGTTACTGAAATAAATTTGAAAATTTGGTGAAGGAGTCGGAAGATGAAGTCAGAATATTTTTTTTCGTTTTTTTACATATTATAGAATGGAAAACTGAATAATTCATTATTATAAATGAAAAATTAATGTCGTTTTGAAGTATTTACAACAGCTCAGTTTTCTAATCCAAACAAAAACGTAATTTATTTACCCATCATGGCCACTTCCGAAATTTCGCCAGCGGCCACTCTTGACAATACAAATATTATGTTTTTCCACCTTTTTCTGGATCTCTGTGTGTGAAAAGTGTGAAGACTAATTGTTGTAAAAGCCCCCACGTTTGTTGAAAGTCTCCATTATTGATGATGCACGCTACGATCATTAATAATATCAAAGCGAGGGGGTTATCCCTGTTTTTATATGACGATGATTTTTCTGTTTAAATTTCTTCCTGCCATTCCAACAACCAATATCGAGATGTGAAAATTTGTATTATTTCCTGCTCTTTTCTAAATTTTTAGCTTCCTAATAGAACTTTTGATGACATTGTGTTAAAAAAAATTAAAGTTTTGCTGATATCAGAGTGAAGAAAGGGATTTTTTGCAATGGATCTTAAAGTATAAAACCCAATTCATTACTTTCAAAAGGCACTTTTTATTGAATTGTGGAACGGATTTGAAAATGAGAAATTTTTTAGTAAATTTAACTCGGAAAAATTGAATTTTAAGAGAAATTATGATTAAAAGAAGTCAATTTTCGTTTATTTAAATATTGAAAATCTAAGTTTAGGCAATATCAAACTGAAAAAAGCGAATTCCTACATAATTTAAACTATTAAAAACTAATTCTCCATAAAAATGAATTTACACAGAAAATATTGACTTTCCTCTAAATTTGAAGCTAGAAAATCCATTTCCCAACACCATTTTTTGAGCTATCAACAATTTGATTTCAGAATTATTTTTTTAATATTTAATTTAATATTTAATTCAATATAATAATTTAATTCAATATTTAATTTATAAAATCCAATTTTCGACAAAATCAAACAAAAAAAAAAGCAAAGTTCCACTAAAATTTTATAAAATCCAATTTCTTCACAAACGAATACGATATTTCGATCGGATTTATTGTTTATTATTACAGCTTAATATTTTCAACTGAAGATCTTTTTTCTAAATATTAACATATCTGTCCTACTATAAATCCCCCATACTAATAACCCCAAATCTAACTTCTATTTAGTATTTTGAATTCATATTTTATCCAGAACTTAAATTACGTTTTCCGAACTCCCTCTTTTCGAAACTAAAAATTCAGAAAAACTCTCCTTCTCTGGGGAAAGATAAAACTCCGATTCTATGAGTACATCCCTTAATGAAAAAAGGGTTTAAAGGTTTTTCGCGAAAAGAGGCGAGGGCTCAAGTAAATTTCAAGGCATCTTTAACCACGTACGCGTTTCGTATTTCTCCGCAAACTAATAAATAAACTCAACAGCGTTGCCTAATCTAATTATATCAGTAGATTATATGATTTTGTCGAATTACTCGCATACCAGATACAATTAATTGGAAATATTGCGATTAATTTCGATCTAACAAACACGTTAAAGTTATAAGGAGGTTACAAGAAAGGGTGGGAAACCACATTTCAATTAAATTCTATTCATAAACTCGACGTGGTGTACCTATTCAATTATAAGTTGCGTTATATCATTTTACACCCGCGAATTCGGTAGTAGAGGACAACTTCGAGGCAATTTATACTACTATGAAAACAAGAGACAATTCTCTCGATAAATTTATGACGTTCCCTTCCATTTGCATCTATTATACGAGGGCGACTAACAAAAGCCTCCCTGGCAGTTTCTATGATATTAATGTTTCATTTGGTAACTTATAAATTGAAAAACAAACAGTAGAATTGTTAAAACGAGTAAAGAAAAAAACAAGAAGAGTTTAATTCGAAGGAGTGATTGAAAACAGTGGGGGAAGAACCAAAAAAAAAGAAACAAAACATAAAAAAAGATATAGCAACCTTAAACTTTCCAAAAAAAAATATTTTATAATAAATCTTTTTTTCTGAAACTTCTACTAAACTTTTTGTTCAACCTAGATCGTATTTTGCCACGAGGACGATCACATATTAGATTTTTGTCGATAAAACGAAACTGAATGCTTTAATTAGTTCCCTTTTTTATCGATTTTTATATAGTTTCCGTTTTTAATTTATTCCTCCACGTCTTTTTTTCCATACAAATAAAAGTATTCACTGAAATCGTTCACTACTGATGGATGTCAAACTTGAAACATATGTTGTATAGGTTATGTACTTTCTTCAAGCAACTACCGCCATCTATAGATCAGGTCAAGTACGACGACTACAACCATCATCATATATTTTTAAATATTCAAAACTTCAACTTAAAACATCTGGAATATACACGAAAAATTTAATTTCGAATATTCACAGTTAATAAAATGAGTATTAAATATCTTTATGAACGAATGTAAATACCGGGTTTCGGTACTCGAATTCGTTTTTGCTTCAACCTCGTTTTTATAAAGATTAAATACTATTTAAATAGGCCTGTTAATGGATATACAAATTTAACTTAATCTGACTAAACTATTTATTACATTAAAGTATCAATTTATTATAAGTTTATACACATTTTCAAATCATTAAAAACGTTAATTATACGTCATAGGTATTAAGCATATGAATTTAAATCTATTTACGTCACTATATAAACTAGGAACTTCACTTATTTTGATACGTCATCCATAGAAACCTGATCCATCTATTCTAGAACCATTCGTGGAACAAGTGATTCAATGTCTTCTGTCCGCTGTTCTTTGTAAGTTGCGGGTACCTTCAGTCAATATCTTCTTCTTTCTTACCATCTTGTAGGTTGTCGTCCTGGTGATCATTTTTCTTCAGGGATATTTGCATGTTAAAAGCTTTCGATATTTGTTCAAATTTAAACAGTAGTTTTTGTAAGTTATCTTCGTTATCTATGTGTATTTCTTTGGTTCCCATCCGGTATCTTCTTCAAGCTTGCTTTACCTCGTTTATAATCTCATTTGTCATGGTTTCCTCATCAACATTTCACCATGAGAAAGATTTTTTCAAAATAGGTGCTGCGTTTACACACAATCGATCAAAAATATTAGTTTTTGGTTGTGTTTACACGTGATAAATCAGATTTTTTTCATCGATATTTGATAATAGATGAAATATGGATCCATTACTTCACATCAGAATCGAAACGATCATTATCTAAGGGAATTACAGTCGGAAAATCACATCCAAAGATATAACAGTCCGTTGGGAAGGTTATGGCTACAGTATTTTGTCAAATCAAGAAAAAACGACCTCATATGTCGTAAAAATTGACACTGTTTCACCAAGACACCGATTCACAAAAGGAAAACAACGATAGTTAAATTGTAGGAATCTAATTAGTCTTTTATCTAACGTATTCAGATCTAGCTACTAGCTACTACTGTTTATTCGGTAATCTCAAAAAAATACTCGCCGGTAAAAAATTCAGTTTAAATGAAGAAGTAATTACTGGAATTGTCTATTGCCTATTTTGAAACAATTTTGTTTTTAGATTGAGATGATATTCGTGATGTAATTGCGTCCCAAATCATACATCCCCTTTTTCCATTTTCAGTTTGATTATTCTTTATCATTAGTATCGTTTTTTGGTCTTCTATTTGTTAACATGACTGACAGGTCTAAAGTATTGAAGTACTTCGTAATTTATCAATGGAATATCGATTCTATCGATTATATAATCGATTCAACTAAATGTGAGGTTATCGAAATATTTAAATTCCATAGAAATGATTTACATTTTTGGTACGATACGCCCTGCTGTGCCTCCTCCCCGGTATCAAAATTGTTGCAGAATGTTTTAAAGAAGAAGAAAAAACCCACGCGATGGCACGGGGACAGTTTAGTGCTTGGCCGGTCGCATTTGTTCAGTGAACTTGCCCAGCTGACTGGACTTAAGTAACCCGTTTAAAAGGTAAGTCATCGTTCATTGTCATTTTTTATACAGTATATATCTAGATATAGTTTTTATTAGATAAAATATTCAAAGGGGTTACTTCAATTATATTTACGAAATAAAAACTGATGGTTGCTGTGCAATCAACTGATTAATTTCAAGTCATGTTCTTCGTAAATTGTAAGTTGATATTATGGGATTAACTCCCGAAGCTATGTCTCTTTGGGAACGGCACGGAACATTTTAAAACGGAACGTTATATTCGGAATCGAATCCCCTCGTCAAAACAAAAAAGATCTCCTCTTAAATTCGTTCGGCACGCAGATAGAAATTTATGCATTCAACTCAAAATAAAAATAAACGTCAGAAACACCAAGTTTTCACCAATTTTAACGTACAGAAGGCAAATTATGACGAAATCAAACGGAAACAATTGAATTTTCACTGAATTTGAGGTTATAAAATCCAATTCCTCACTTAGAAATGCCAATTTTTGATCTTTTCGGGCTATTGGCACATTGAATTGACAATAAGTTTTTTTTTATCAATTTTAACTTCAAAAACGCCAATTTTTCACTAAATTCAACTTACAGAAGCCAAATTCTTTCGAAATCATTGGAAAAAAGTGAGTTGTCACTGAATTTGAAGTTATAAAATTCAATTCTTCACTTATAAACGCCAATTGTAGAATTATTGACGAATTGAATTCAGAATAATTTTTTTTAAAAATATTTAACTTATGGAAAACAAATTTTCACCAAATTCAACGTACAGAAACCAAATGATACCGAAATCAAAGAAAAAAAATGAATTTTTACTGAATTTGAGGTTATAAAATCCAAGTCTTCACTTAGAAATGCCAATTTTTTTGATCTATGAACGAATTGATTTGAAAATAAGCTTTTTTTGTAAAATTTGACTTGAAAAACGAATTCTTAATATAAATAACGATTGAAAAAAAACAATTTCTACCTATTTGAGCTCAAAATATCATAATTTTTGGCAATATTGAACTGAGAAATTTCAATTTAAACTTTTAAAAATCGTTTTTTCACTAAATTCAACGTGTAAAATCCAATTTCTGGCAAAATCATTGAATGAAATCTCTTCGTCAAAATAACGAAGATCTCCACATTCGTTCGGTACGCAGATAGAAATTCAACTCAAAATAAAATAAAAATAAGTGGTCGGTGTAGAAGAATGCGTTAGAAATGTTTTCAAAATGGAAAACGAAGCTCGAAAAAAATATTTTCGTTTTGTTTTATAGAATTTAATAATAGTTATTAAAATTAATATTAAATAAAATGAAGAATATGTGAAAATTGGATAATTATGAAAATTCGAAGTAAATGAAAGAGATTTGAATAGGGAAACAAAATGTGCGGTGCTGCCATCTAAGGAGCGTCGAAATAACGATAAGAATTGACTTTAGTATAAGTAAGGCTTGGAAAACGTGAAAAGACGTTTTAATTGTCAAAAATCAAAACCTTATTTCGGAAAATTCGAAGTGCGTTTACACGATACGCTAGAAAAACTATTTAGATTCAAATTTAATTGATAATATATTGGAAAAAGGAAATCTCAAAGTCAATAGACAATTAGTTGAATTTATTGAATATTTAAGGGTGAAAATACAGGAATGTATCAATGTTTAGAGTCATTTTCAAGGTCATTCGAAAGGCAACAAAGAAACCACAAGAATTGGTCAAATTTAGTCACGAAAAGAAATATTAGAAAGAATTTTTTGATAGACTATGGCTTATATACTTTAACATCAAAATTTGACATTAAATTTCAATATATTTCAAAGAAAGTGGGTTTTTAATTTATTTTTGACTCATTAATGATGAAAATTTTTTGTCATTACCCATACAAACATAAACTAGAGTCATTCGGATCGAGATTCATTTTGGAACGTTGAATAACTAATTTTGGGACATCAAAAACAATTTATCCAAACTGAAATGTCTTAAAACTCACCCCAAATTTCTCATGAAAACGATTGATTATATCTTATAGATGTATTTTTTCATAATTTACTTCATTTCCACGTAATGTCCCTTTCTCCACAGGATTTTCCACAAACATTCATGTTCAAAAAAAAGGAAATCATCTCTTTTTTTTTAGATTCTGTTCCTATATTAAGTGTGGAAATGAATTGGACAATCAAATCGATTATTCCTATATAAACTAGAGTCATTCGAATCGAAATTTATCTTGTAGGGGTAGTTTCTTATAATCTACTTCATCTTCAAGTAATGTTTTTTCAAAAAAACTTCAGTTGCATCAAAATTTGAACGTAATTTTATGTTTTAATCACAAGAAAAGAAAATATTCATTAATATGAAAATAACAGCTCTTCCAATAAGAAAATAACTTTTCTTTTTCATTTTGGAATCAAGCAGGTAATTGGTAAAAAAAGGAAGTTGCCCAAAACAAATTTCATTCACCATGAATCAACTAAACCACCTGTTTATACTTTCATTATTTTAGCATCGAAAATTTCTCTAAAAACTATTTTTTTTTCTTTATTACAAAACTCTGAATTGTCATTCAAGTTGAATTAGTCACTAATAGGTTAAAAACATCATTATAGAATTACGAATTTAATTATTTTATTGAATATCTTTCTCTGGCACTGTACTATATATAATCTACACCTAATAACACGAAAATCCATCGATGTAGATAGAGAGGTGGTTTGCGTGTTGTTCATAAGTCTCTCCTAGTAATTACTATTATAAATAATGGGGAAACGAAGAGGGTTACGCTATAATTTCTGCGGCGTAAATCACCCACCATGGTGGTTAATGGTAGCGTTCTTATAACCGCTACCGTTTAGTTAGATGGTAATCGAAACATGTCCACCATTGGCGTACAATCACGTTCATTTTTTAATTAAACCAAACCTCATCAATACCACAGAAAAAGTCCAAATTAATATCCAATTATTCCAAAAAAGAGTTGAGTTGATTTCAGCTATCAGTGCACTGATGATATTATTGATATTAATCAACTCTTTCTGTTAACTAAATCCACATCGTCTGCTTGTGATCCTCAACTAGGTGCAGTGCTCTGGAGTTCCACAACTTCTAAATAATGTTGAAAGAAATTTCGTCTTAATATTTGACACTCACCAGAAAATAACCATCCATCAAAGTGGAACTTAATTATAACAAAAAAAACATCTCTAACTCCATATTCTGTTACATCTCTACCACCTTGGAACGAAAAAAACCAAATAAAACAACAGAAAAAACGTCAAACCATAGAAAGGGTAGTTTGTTTTTAGACTGTGGATTTCTTCTTTTTTCTTCTTCTTAAAACATCGTTTGGTCGTTTAATTTTTATGTTTACGGGTTAATACGTTCATGGATATTGTTTGATAACCACAACCCAGCCTTGCAGAGGAGTAATTCCGATATCGGGGCTAATTCCAATGAACCTTACTCACTATTAAAAATTCCCTCGTCCCAAAATATACCCAACGAATCTTTTTTTCTTTCCAATTGAGAGGAAGTTTCTTACTGCTACATTTGATGATTATCCTTGCAAGAAGATTTTAGTTTTATGTTGGACCACATTCAACTATAAACCGTAATAACTTCGAGAAGTTTGCCCAACTCATTTCTCGTAAGTTTAATTCAATTTTTTAATAATTTGTTTGCTAATTGGACCTGAAAAACCTCTGGGACCCGTGGTCCCCATCAAATTGAAATTTATTTGCATGTAGTACATCCTAATATATATTTTTTAGTTTATAAATAGTATTAATGGTTTAAAATCAGTTAAATAATCGATTTATATATATATATATATATATATATATATATATTCCTTGTTCTTTCCAAGTCCTTCAGAAAAACGTATCATTGTTTTGCTTTAAAAAATCCTTTTTAATTGAGGACTTTTTAATACCCTACCTGCGTTTTTATTAAGCGTGGTTAAGGACGAAATAAAAAGGGATGATAGGCATAAAAACCCTAAAATACATCCATTAATTTTTAGTTAACAATGTTAGATTAGTATCTTCAGTAAAATGAAAAAGGGTTTATCTTTTATATGAGATTTTACGAGAAGAAAGAAAATCCGCGTTTATTCTTAATAAGTCTATAATTATATTAAACTGAAGAGGGATATCCAACTTCGGATAAATTTCCACATTAGCAACTCATTAAATGGGATTCACACTAGATAGTAAACTTTTCGCAAAAACCCTGATAGTGTGCAGAAACCACGTTATATTTTGAATAATAGACAAGTGACAGTTCATTAAAAATGCGTCAATAGTATATGACAGTTAACAATTTTATCTTATGAACTCAATGGCATAAAAATGACATGACAACCATGAATCCTGATTCGACTTTCATGCTCCAATTCCAAATATAAAAACAGGATGTAGGATTCAAAAAGTATATCGAAAATACTTTCGAATGATCATCATCTGCAACATTTCCTTTGAATCGGACTGAAATCTAATAGAAAACATTTTTTACGCAAATATCTGCGGTTTCTATTAAAAAATTTGTTTTTTAGATTTTGTCGAAAAACTGGGATATAAAAAAAATAAATTCTGGTAGGCCAAAAACAACAAGAATTATTAATATCTTAATATTTTGACAAGAGCTCTTGTCTGCCGATTGGAGATGGATTGGTGAAGATTCAGAAGGTCCGATTCATCGACTTCTTTCGATCGTGCCTACCTGATCCCAAACCGTTTAGAAAGATTGATTATCATGTATTTATAGAAACTGGAGATTTTTAACACCATTAAACTAATACTAATTATTTCTCAACGATGTTTAGTAAATTCAATACACTTTTTATAATTGATAAGCTTCATTGTTGGAAAAACTTTGACCACCGAACCTTTTTTGCAAATCTAGGTTAAGAACATAATTCCGAGAAGGCTAAATCTGACTAATAGGCTAGGAATTCAAGCTTTGATTCATTAATTTTTATCATTGCAATAACCGATGCTCGAGCTGGTGAAGCAACATTTTGTTCTTAACCAAAAGCGGCCATTTTGTTTGATCGTTGCTATAACATCGCATAATACTTGCCATCGATGGTTTTTCAAAATAGTCAATGAAAATAATCCCAAAAAAATCGATGTCATGACCTTATCTGCAGATAGAACGATCTTTGATTTATTTGAAGCCAGTTCTTCCTTCACAAATTGTTATTTTATTTCAGGTATAAATTGATTGACTCACAATTCATCCATGGTTATAAAACGACTTCATTTCTATTAATCACTCGATGGAAACATCTTCATGACGCTGTTTTTGTTCTACAGTTTGCTCATGTCTTCATTTTCAGTTAATATACGATGTATCCACACTTTTTGAAGTATCTACTAGACTGCTTTGTAAATTTATAGAGTCGTCACCTCATTTGATCGATTATTGCGATTCGGGTCTTACGCCCTCGTTTAAACTCTACAACCTAATATATTATTGTTGATAACGAAGAAGCAGTTTCATCCAGAGTTAAATCTAGTTCAGCTTTCTAATTGGTGCGGTTAAAACCTTTTAAATTTACTAAAAACATTCACTATTGGTGACTGCGTCTTCAAACACGTGCTGTAAAGATTACAAGCAACTTCCTACATCTTATAATAACTTTTGTATATTTGGACTGATTACATGAAGCTCAAATCCATTTAAAAACGTTGGATTACTTGTAAGAAATTTACGTCTTTAAAATACAACAAGACATGGTATTGATGAGAAAAGCTGAAGGATCATTATTCAACGTTAATTATGTCGTTTAATGTAAACAATTGAACCTTATATTTCTCTAAAATATCTTTCTCTTATATCAATGTCTTCACAAGCTTCTTTCAGTAACTTATAAAGTTATATTTATTCAGAAAGCAGTGGAAATGCAGTTTGTTGGAAAATTAGATGTCGTATTGAAATTCATCATTCTTTGTTTGAGTTTCCTTTTTCGTTTTATGCTAAGAGTCTTACCATTATTTGATAGAAGCTGTCTGCATTCGTCTATTTTTTTAAACTGACTTGTTATTAACATAAATACCGATTCGTAAATATAGAAAATACTTTATTTTTCGAATAGTTTGATTATCAGATAATGATGTCAAACTAATAAACAAATAAAACATTTTCTTTCCTTAATTTATCTCCATAATTTATACACTTCGTTCAGCGAGGTTCCATCTTTTTTACCTAGGTTTGTGTCCTCAAAATACTAGTTCTGATCTCATGAAAATGTCTTCTGCAGATGATTAGTTAACATTAAATCAAATCTAGTAAATATGGTGGAAGATCAAACCAATTCGAAGAGTTTTCCGTAAATTTTAGTTGAAGTGTGTTGTCCTGATGAAAAATCACTTTATTTTACTTAAAATATGTTCGCTAATAGTATCTTAACGAAGCTGGAAACGCCTGTACTTGTACTGGTCGACTAAAAATTTTTATGTAAAACATAGAATAATCTATTTTATAACTTTGTGTATGGAATAAGGTTCTAAAGACGCGTTTATAACAAGATTTGGAACTTGAAAAAAATAAAACAAAACTTGGAAAACGCAGTAAATTGATCAATTAACTTTTTTAACTGCACGCCTTGAGCACCTACCTCGAATTGAACAGACTGACACTAAACTTGGCTCTGCATTAATAAAATCAGGCATTTATGGACCATATAGAGGGTGATAAAATTTGTCTCATGGAGCCCTAACATTGTACTTGTCCGCTTTTCGAATGATAAGGAAAATATATGGCCTCAGCAGTCACTAAAAACCCTTATAGAGAAAATGGTCAGTTATACATATCTGATAGATAAAAAGAAAATTATACGAATTTCTACTGAAATTACATTAGATTGTGAATTATATAGAAAGTCAGATTGAGTAAATCTTATAGAAATAGAGAACGATATTCAAAATTTTAAAAATATTGACTTGGAAAGCGATAGAATTAATCACAATAAACGAACATAGGAACTTCAACAAGACTGAAGATTAAAGATATTGACATTACAGACAAAACCATGACCAAATGACAAAAAAAGGTTCAATAAGACTTAGTCGAAGTTCGAATTGTGAAAATAACTTCATAAATAGTATAAAATTGTTCAAGAAATGATGAAATTAGAGCTGGAGAAGCTGAAATTCGTGTAAGCTTCACGAAAAAAGTATTTAATGGCAAGATAGCTCCAACAAGACTTAGCCGAAGCTCGAATTGTGAAAATAACTTAATAAATAGTGAAGATTAGTTCAAGAAATGATTAAATTAGAACTAGAGAAGCTGGAATTCGTGTAAGCTTCACGAAAAAAGAATTTAACTTCAAGTCAGCTTCAACAAGACTTAGCCGAAGCTCGAATTGTGAAAATAACTTCATAAATCGTAAAAAATAGTTCAAGAAATGATTAAATTGGAGCTAGAGAAGCTGGAATTCGTGTAAGCTACACGATAAAAGATTTTAACATCAAGTCAGCTTCAACAAGACTTAACCGAAGCTCGAATTGTGAAAATAACTTCATAAATCGTAAAAAATAGTTCAAGAAATGATTAAATTGGAGCTAGAGAAGCTGGAATTCGTGTAAGCTACACGATAAAAGATTTTAACATCAAGTCAGCTTCAACAAGACTTAACCGAAGCTCGAATTGTGAAAATAACTTCATAAATCGTAAAAAATAGTTCAAGAAATGATTAAATTGGAGCTAGAGAAGCTGGAATTCGTGTAAGCTACACGATAAAAGATTTTAACATCAAGTCAGCTTCAACAAGACTTAACCGAAGCTCGAATTGTGAAAATAACTTCATAAATCGTAAAAAATAGTTCAAGAAATGATTAAATTGGAGCTAGAGAAGCTGGAATTCGTGTAAGCTACACGATAAAAGATTTTAACATCAAGTCAGCTTCAACAAGACTTAACCGAAGCTCGAATTGTGAAAATAACTTCATAAATCATGAAAAATAGTTCAAGAAATGATTAAATTAAAGCTAGAGAAGCTGAAATTCGTGTAAGCTTCACGAAAAAAGAATTTAACTTCAAGTTAGCTTCAACAAGACTTAGCCGAAGCTCGAATTGTGAAAATAACTTCATAAATCGTGAAAAATAGTTCAAGAAATGATTAAATTAGAGCCAGGGAAGCTGAAATTCGTGTAAGCTTCACGAAAAAAGAATTTAACTTCAAGTCAGCTTCAACAAGACTTAGCCGAAGCTCGAATTATGGAAATAACTTCATAAATCGTGAAAAATAGTTCAAAAAATGATTAAATTAGAGCTAGAGAAGCTGAAATTCGTGTAAGCTTCACGAAAAAAGAATTTAACATCAAGTCAGCTTCAACAAAACTTACCCGAAGCTCGAATTGTGAAAATAACTTCATAAATCGTGAAAAATAGTTCAAGAAATGATTAAATTAGAGCCAGAGAAGCTGAAATTCGTATAAGCTTCACGAAACAAGTATTTAACTGCTTCAACAAGACATAGCCGATGCTCGAATTGTAAAATTAACTTCACAAATCGGGAAAAATAGATGGAAATAGATGGAAAAATGATGGAATTAGAGCTAGAGAAGTTGACATTGCTCCTCAAATGACCACCGAGCAGCTAGGCTAAGGTTCGGACATGTAAACTGGAATGTTCAAAATTGGATTAATGTACTTTCTACAGTCCAGATTTTGTACATAAAACAAATGGTGAGAGTTATTTTCCTTGCAACATAAGACCTTGAACAAATTTTTTGGGGTGGAATATCTTTGAGATCTAAACAGAATTGGTGTCTTCCCGGTACATGGAATCTGGTCTTCAAGTTTCTCTAATCAACCAAACGTTGACGATTACTAAGCTTTGCCTATACCTCCGTACGCACCAATAAATTCTTCGAAAACAAAGTCAGGCTCTTCCTGCAACTGATTCATTTCTTTTTGTATCTCGTAATCTTCTTCAACCAGCGCTAATCGATTTTGGTGGACTACTGGTTTGGAGATCATTCTTATACGATAGACGACATCATTGATTCTTGTCCTTTTTAATTATGCATCTTTGCGAGATTTTTGTTATTTTGGACCAACGTTTATAGAAGCAAGCATATAGCAACTAAACTTCAACTACTGCAATAGGTGGCTTTTCAATAATTATATTTTTAATTACCAAAATCGGTTTTTCTATTCTCTATCTTTTCCATGAAAAGTATTTCTTCAACACAAAACGTACAAGAATTTGTAGCTGCTGAAAATTAATTGAATTTTTTCTGCAAAGAAACTTATAATTATTATACAGGATATAAAAAGGAGATTAATTTAACCATGTATCCTTTGCATTATAAAATGAAAATTGAGAAGGTTTAGAATGGTTTTTTTTCTAATTTCGAAGACATCTATATAATAATTCCAGGTATAAATAATGAAACTTTTCTTTTGTCGCTTTCCCCAGTCATTATCATTAAGAAAATTACCAGTGAGACCCACAATCACAATACTGTCGGTGTTTAGTCAAAAACCCGAGAAATATAAAGGCGGAGACATTTCGTCCAGTGTAGTAGCAAAAAATTTTTATCCTTATCCATATAACACGTCGGTTCTCGAATGATATACGAATGGAGTTTGGAACTTGGAAATGCATGGTAAAATCATCAGAAAATGTAGAAATTTACAACTACTTAGGATTTCAACAGATAAATCACCATACAAGTCACACAACTTAGTCCAAAGAATCTTCAAATATATGTTTGAGTAGCGGATCTTACCAGTGACCGAAAGCTACATGATAAATCGAATTTCGGAAAGAAAAAATTGGATACCCACGCCCATGAAAGAAAAAATAGATCTCCAAGCACAATATGTCTCCTTTTTACGAGAATAATGTTCCAAAAAAGAAACGTTCTATCATTGGGTAATTTGGCGGTTTTTTTTCGCGTGTATAAAAGACAAAAGGAAATTCGTCAAGCATTTTCACCGTACGAAATGAGACGTGCATATCAGAAAACAAAAGTGCTGCCTCGAAAATGGGCGCAATTACTTTCTTTCCTATCTTGGAAATTAAACATTTCGTTGTTAATTTTTCTTTTTGTCTTTCTGTAATTACCAGGTAACTACCAAACGAAATATTTGGTTAGGTTATTCTAAAATATTATATATTTTCGAAACCTTAAAAACAATTAATATCTATTGGTTATATTAAAATTTTTTCATAAATAAAAAAGTTCCAGCTTACGATCGTATAACCTCCCATTTTATTAAAAATTTAGCATTTCAATATTTTAATTCGTTTATCATGGAAATTTTGAAAATTAACAAACGTCCTTGTTAGATTTAAAAAGTTCCCCCTTAACTAAACATAATTTTTCTTAAAACCGAAGAAACAAGTAGCGGTCTCGTCATTAATAGAAGACATCTTAACACCTGCTTCAATGAAAAGACTTTTTGTCATAAAACTGACAGTATTCAAAAAAATACACAGGCGCAAAACATTTTATTTAATTTCGGTGGAGGTGCTTAAAATATCTCAGTCTAATGTCGTTCTATATTATTTTAAACGTATAAATTGACGTTATAATGTGATGAAACTTGTAACCTTGCCCAAAATATATATTGTGAAAGTACGTGCATTGAAGACGGCGAACCGAAGACGTAGAGGGAAGAAGTATAAGTTCGGTCGACTTCGGTGTTTTTTCAAGCAGCATTCCTTTAGCAAATGAAGAATACAGGACCGCAATAGTATATTTTTAAACATTAATTAAGAATTGCGTAATTTTTAACATATAACAAAAGTCGAAGAGATTGAATCACCTTGTTGTAAACTAATTAATTAAATGTATCTCATATTTTCAATATATTACTTAATTACACGTTATAGACATAAAAATTTCAAACATATATAGTAATAAAAGTAAATTCTCAACTTGACACTAAGTTTCATATTTATAATTATTTTCTTCTCGATAATCTACTAGAAAAATCGTTTTAGTTCAAAAAATTGTTTTGCAAATTGGGCAGGTGCTATCCTGTGTTTCAAGTACCTGACCCGCACTACATGGCTGGCAAAGCAAGAGGAAGGCCTCGTCATTTCACATCCACTCACTTCAGTTCTTTGAGATCGGGCTAAAGGATAACAATTTATAGATTTTTTTTTCTATTTTTAAAAAGCATTAGCACAGATGGTAACGAAAATAGTGACTTAGCGCAAATGTGTTATTAAGGTTATATTAATATCTGGTGTCGAAAATAATTATAAAAATGTGAAATACGAAAAAAATATGAGATTAGTAATAATAAGACGAAAAAAGTGTTCCACGTCTTCATTTATTCATATACAGTGATGTGATTATAGATTGAATGTGTGTAGGAGGGAGATTTTTCGGTTTTTTGGCGTGTATTGATGATGGGGAGACTCAGTAAAAGTACACCATCTATTAGAGTGAATTATAGAAAACTGGTAGATGAATATAGCAGCAGTTGTGATAGTTTGAAGATAATGCCTGCCTTGCCTGATTTCTTTACGTATTCATGTAGACATTGTGGACAAAGACAAACTTTACAGGTAGATTTTTTATTAAATTATAAATTACACCGCTCAATTAATATGACATAATATTGTACTCAATTTCTTTGCAATATCGTATTTAAATCACTATTTAAAAAAAATTACTATTTGTATGTTTGCTATATTGGAGGGACAGTAATAAAGTCCAATGTATAGTTCATTTATATAAAAAGGATGTGAAAATAATTATATTTCAAGTATAAACGTCATTAGAAGATGCTGCCATCTATGTTTGATGCCGGAAATTTATCAGCTAATGTGATACTGAGTTCATTGTACGCTTCGAACGAATATTTTATTATGTACATTTTAAACATTTTAATTTCTTTTCTCTTCGGTAGCTTGAACATTATATTAATATTACCTTTTCATTATATTTAATCAAATACTTCTACCGGAAATTATAAGTCATTTAAAGAATCCCAATAACTGTTTTTAGCTTACTCGGAATAAAAACACAAAGATTTATATTTACACTACTTCCGGTTCTGTATTTAAAATCAGCTGAATGGCTGTTACTTCCCCACTTTTTATTTGTATAATTAAAATAACTACAGCTCGTTAAACTAATTAGTGTACCTATTTGTACTTTCATTCAAAGAAACTCTTCCTAAGTACACGAAGAATTGAAAAATGTATTTATTTTTAAGAACGCTTTAATTTTATTTGTTCGGTCACTCTCGAGACTTTTCTACTTCCCCGGTCGAGTTTTGTGTTTCTACTCTACTCGACTTATGAAGTGGTCAACACGCGAACCTTCAAAAACACTCCATTTTCCTGTTTATTTTTTCATTCAATATTCATTCGATACATTAATCGATTAAATATATCGGGTTTTCATAGAAAAACAAATAGCGTAGAGAAGAACTAGACATTGATTGTGTTATAATTGTATAATAATATATACCACATAAAATGATATAAAAGAATGCTTAATGGAAAGCGATACAAAAAACGTCGTAGTAGTAGCATTATGAATCATCTTTTCAATATAAACGAACTACTCACTCGAAATAACCTCGCAATAAATAGAAAAGCTGTCAACATAATTAGGTCCGAAATTTATGATTTCCACTATATATGTTCCACTATATACAAATAACTATTTCAGTACCAGAATATTTATCGCATTTTCCGGTGTTGCAGCCCCTTTTAAAAATGAAATTACAAAAAAACAACATATGTAGTAGGCGGTTTCCTATTACATGTACAATTCGTTAGATCACGTGTGTGTGATATTTTAGGGTGTTGATATTAAATTTAACAAGAATTTCGTGGGATTAGTTTAATTGAGGGTGTGTAGAGGGAGATTAGATTCGTTAATGGAAATCTATTTATACGGTGAGAGAAATATTGCTGTAAATTTAGTTTTTTTATCAGTTTATGAAAATATCACAATGTAATATATCGATAGAAGTTATAATCGCTTCAAAGACTTTTTAAAAACTTATTCTAGTCAACAATGGTATAATGAAGTGACAATACAAAGGTTTTTGAAAGACTCCTGTCTATCCAACAATGACAACAAGAGGTATACGTTATAATATACGTGATTCCAAAATTCGAAACGAATGAGCATCGCGCGGTCGAGTGGCTTTGCTTTTCTTCTCGAGTGTTCGATTCTATGGAACCAAACAAAGAGGTTATGTAAAGAATAACAGTCCATTGTCCAAATACTACAAAAGAAAAGCTGCAGTTTGACATAGGTAGAAATCAGTGGCGGGTATTTCAATGTTATTTACTACTTCAAATAGTATTTTCTATTCGTTTTTTAATGTTCCGCTTATGGTTTAACATAATGATAGATTTTTATTGACAAGACTGCAGTTTATTATATTTTCGGTCTATAGAATCTTTGAAGGTAATTTATACGTCGTTAGAATGAATACCAAGAAATGGAAAAGAGAAAAGACTGAAATATACATCATTAACGTTCTAGATATTTTATTTTGATTCTAAAAACGATTCTATACAAATTATTTCGTTTGAGATTGTTGAAAATATGAAAAATATTGTTTTTCGACTAATAAATATTCAGTAGTGGGACTTTAGTTTAAATATTTTTATAGATTTTATTTATTTATAATCTAGAAAGTGTTTTTCTGGAATTTTGGAAAAACGGTAGAAGTTTGAGAAAAAAACTTCAAATCAAAGTTGTAGATCTTTTAATTCTATACAAAAATGGTCCTCTGCAGTTTTTTGTTATTAATCATATTTACAAAGTTAGAATGACTAGAAATTTTAAAAAACGTATGTACAATTTAAAAAAAAAAATCCGAGATTAAAATTTGTGATTTTTTCAATATATTCGATTTGTTTTTTTTTTGAAAAATCACAATTTTTCATTGATTTATGATTTCTAAAAGCTATGATCCCACTCTAATTTTGTAAATATCAATAATAGCGAAACATTTTTGTGTAAAATTCTAATATCTACAAGTTTTCAATATTTTCTTTCTGATTTTCAGCGTTTTTCCATAATTCGTAAAAAACGGTCATATTCAGAATTCGCATCTGAATACCTTGGATCATCAATTATCAATTATATTACGAAATTAATTAGTAAAATAAATAGTAAATTATTCGAAAAAGTATTAAAATGTAAAAATTTTCAGTATGCATTGTAAATAATAAAAAATATACGATCACAAATTATTCCACGCCACTGGATTTGTAATTAAACCAATAATTATTGAGATGCCGAGTTTATTATCTCTTGACCAGCGTTGCCAGATAACCGGTTGATCAACTCAATTTTTTTATACAAAAAAACAACTAGAACAAAATATCTTTTACTAATCGATGGTGCTTAGAAATATCCAATTTCGTTTTATACTTATAACTAATTAATTCTAATCAAAAAATGCTAAAATATACGATCTTTCAAGTAAAAATTCTTTGTATCGAACGAAATTATTCAGTACCGGCAACATTGCGTTTGACGTAAGCCGTAACATCTGCCTATTCGACTTCTTGACTACTCAACAATAAATGGCGGAGAATTGTACACTGGAATGTATCTGAAACGAATGACATTTTGTATGTATGTACGTTCGATTAGTAACTGTAGTGTAATAGTGCAACGAAGTCGAACATATGCTGCGAAATTAAACGGTATCTCGAAAGCTTTTCAATGTAAGTTTCTATCATAGATTCCTTGTTCAAGTTTGATTAAAATAAACTCTTTATCAGTGGCGGCGTTAACAATAAATATCGAAATTCTTATGCATAATATATAACCTAACCTTTACTCGCTTATTCCCTATAACATCGAATGATTTATAGTTTTTAATTACAATCTTAAATTAATATTTCAAAAAGCTTTTCTGCTTTTTAGCTTATATTAAAATTTTTCCCACATTATTCTCTAATACTTTACCTGAAGTACCCTGTCAAGTTTAATCTATAACGTTCTATATTTCTTCTCGACATAGACGCGTTCGTTTATCTGTAGTATTGTATACAGGGTCGAAGATTGGGAAAAATCTTTATTAGATATATAATTTTTTCAATAATGTACTAAATTTACGTTTTCTAATACCTCATTAAAACCACAGTAATTACATCTCAAGATATATAGTGTCTCCCTCGTATTTTGTCTACCCAAAAATTCTATATACGACTTTATGAAAATATTTTAGTATAACTGCGAACTGAATGGAAAAACAGTTTGTTCAATATTCAATTTCCAGAATCAGTGAATCATTTGATAGTATAGATAAACAACATTACACAAAAAATTAATCCTTTGGAATTCATATTACGGGACGTTGAAAATCCACGTAGCTCGGACAATAGAAGGGGGATAAGCTCAAATACTACGTGGCGGGCGGAAGGAACTGATAGCAAAGCCACGTGGTTTTTTTTTTCATTTAAAGAGGCACACAAATGCTTGTGATATTTGCCCCGCACATTTAACCTCAAAAAATCTTCGAGGTATTCTTGCAAAACTGAAAAGGAAATATACGTATTATATCAAAGCCGTCCCTGTTCTATATATGCATGTATATACATAACCAAAACATGGTAGACTAATATTTCAGAAATTAAATTCACGTTCAAATGATTTTCAATTAAATTTCCATTTTGATTTTGTTTGCGTACCTTTCTATAAACACCACATTAATTTCATGTTAATTGCAACGGTAACAAACAATATTTGTTTCCGTAATTGCTTGGATAAAAAAAAATTGTTAATACTCCATTAGTACCGGGTTTACACGGAAAACTGTTAGAAATATCATCAGTATAAAAAGTTTTTTTTTCGAATGAAATATCATCTAGAAATGATCACAATGATGACAATTATCAGTATATATATATATATATATATATATATATATATATATATATATATATATATATATTTATATATATATATATATATATATATATATATATATATATATATATATTTAATAAACCATAGATATAATCGAGAGTTAATAACCTTTCATAATAACGTCAGTCATTATAAAATTGACAGAAAAAGAAGAAGTGAGATAATAAGTTTATGTTTCATGAAATCGTGAATTATGCATTTGATTATGTGATTATATCTAGCTCAATTTGTGCATGAGCCAACGAAGGTTTCTGAGTTATGCATTCCGACAATTATTAGTAACTTCTTTTTGATAATTAACTAAATTCTATCGTCTATCGACATTCCTAACTGTGTTCAAAACCACTACAGACGTACATCTTAATTAATAATGATAAAAAGTGTATAAAAAGAAAGAATTAGATGCTACAAGACGTTTCTATTAAGTAACCCACGAATAGAGAGCTCTAAACCTTCCCATTTAGTAACCGTATCCGAATGGAACACGCGTTCCTTCGGGAATTTTCCTGTGACACGTAAAACGTGGCACGGGTTTCGTAGATTGCGTATCGCTGCGAACGAAACTTCAAAAACCGCACGAAAAGACAAGTCGTTAAGTGGATGTTCAGTTTTTTTTTAATTCTTCTGGGAAGATGAGGAGATCGGTCGGAAAAGGGAATAAACCAGTTTTTCTTGTGGAACTGGAATTGCGTGAGTGGTTAAATTGATGGAAAAATTGCTTGTATAAAACGCAAACCCGAGTTTCATTTTATCGTTAAATCGTATAATTTGATTCCGAGGAATGTTTTAGCTGAATATATAAATAATTTCCAAAGTTCGCTTTGTTTATTGAATACGAAAAGATCTAATAACATAGTGGTAAACAATATTCCGTGGGAATCATAGAATACTGAAGTCCATAACCTTTGGACGCTTCGGATCGATCAGAACGTTCACGATTATCGGTTTTTGTACGACTACATTCAAATTCATCCAGCATCCGATTAACTCTTTTGAAACCATTACTGAGTTTGTACAGTATTTTTTACAACGATAATTTAACACACAAAATTGTTTTCAAAGCAGCTTCACTTAATAGCTGTCACTTTGTTCTAAATAATCGAAATGTCATGAAATTTGACATAAAGTTTAAAACCAAAAGTTAAAGCTATATATATATATATATATATATATATATATATATATATATATATATATATATATATATATATAGCTTTAACTTTTGTATATATATACATATATATAAAAGTTATAGAATTATAAATATGCAGAATATTAAAACACAAAAATAATGATTTATTTCCTGCACTATATTTTTCATTAAAAAATATGACACACAGTTTCTCCATTACGTAAAATCAATGGAACCTTTCAGAAGTAAATAAACTTCATCTCAAGGGAAATAAGATATAATCAATGTTATCTGAATTACGAGAGATGATAGATACTGTCAAATAAACTACAAATTAAATTTTAGAATAATAGCGTATATATTAATTTTAACAGTAAACACCAACTGTGATTCGTAAAATATTGATCGATCCCCGTATTTTAAATATAAACACCAGATGATGCAACATCTTGTAATCGAGTGGAGAATGATTGACGTGTGATTAAGGGTTCGAGCATTGACTGCCGGTGATGGCAAAAAATAATAGAAATGAGAATTAGGTATATAGAGATAATGGATACTACTTGTAACCATTAGTTAGGAGCTCGGGATACATGTCTATTGCATTGACGTTCATCAAGTCGAATGCCATTTTAACTTCTAGATTTAGCGAAAATCCGGTTTCAAATTGATTTTGTAAGCTGTATACGGGGCGATAAACAACTTTAGACATCCTCAAAATTGAAATAAAAGACAATCAAATACATTTGAATTATAGACTTTTCCTCGAAAAAATGAAAAATTGAGAATTAAATGATTCATGATATAAATATCAATTTTTTTAACTCAACTGACGAATAAAAAACTTGTGAAATTTTAAGGTTATGACATCCCTAATTAACCCCTTAAAATGGTTCAATCGCCCTTAATAACTCATACAGTTTACCAAATTTAGTATTTTCAACTTAAAAGTACTGAAAATAATAAAAATTCTTCGAAATTTAGTGCAAATTGGTCAAAAAAATCAATAAGTCCAACCCTGTTTTTTATATTTTTATTTTTTGTTAATGTATTTATATATTTAATAGATCAACATAATTTCTAGTTATAGTAAGCCTCATTATATATTTATAAAATACTTTTTCTTCTCTATAACTTTCAAAATAAATATGTTCAGAATATCGAATGCGAAAACAAGATTGAATAAAGTTTTTCCTTGTTAAAACTTTTCCACGCTCGTTCTCCCGAACGATATTGAACATTCATGATATTTTCTTGACATCATTTCATATCCCCGGCATCTTTGAGCAACAATCAAACACAGTTTCATTATTTTATTTTTTTATTTAAAAAAATCATTTTAGTAATGGCGTCTTTTAACGTGATCGTAATTAAAAGCCCCCTCGAGACTGAACTTCCGGTATCTGACGGAAATTTATAAGTAAACTACCGAGATTTTTTTTTATTATCAACAAACATTATTTCCACAACAGTAATCCCGCGCAGCACGTTACCATCTTCTGTGTGGATATTTTCTTAAAGTTTGTGAGAACATGATGTAGGTATTTTATTATGTAAATTGCTTGTGTTGGGAATCACAGTAAAGATAACGCTCCAACTATAACTTGAATGTATAAATAAACTATCAAAACACGTTTTTTAATCAACGAATAACACTATAAACTCATTATTATTTATATAAACTAAATCCATTACCATACATTCGAAAATTGACATAAAAAGAGAAACATCAATCAAAGTAGTGAGATAGATAGAGATAGAAAAAAAGCGTATCAGATACGCCAACTTCCTCTAACTAGAATTCCCTAAAATATTTTTATCGACTTAAAAATATTTATATATTAATAATTATTATACTTGTGATATACCAGATCGGAATTGGAATAAATAATTTAATATAATGATTATAATTCCCTTTTATCTATGAGGACGCCTCTGTTTTTTGTAGACAATCATTTTTACTAGTCATAAATCAACTACGTTTTATGCTGGATATTTCCATAAAACGTGTTATAATTATAAAAACTGAAGTAACAATTCGCAGTCTTGTTTTATTCATACATACATTAAACAAATATCTAGAATAACATTAATTATGCATATAAAATGGAAGCACTAAAATTAGTCATATTACAATTTTATTGTATACATCTAGTGAATTTAGAACAGTACTTCATTAAATATTTAATGAAATTAAACAATTGAAATCAGAATTAAATGCTTTTTTTACAAAAAAAACTGTTATAATACAAATGTCAAAACTTGATATAAAGTATTTATTTGTAACGTTAAAGTTTTGCTTGTGATATGTAGATGGCGCCACAACTGCCGAATTAAATCATTAATATCAATCAAAAAGTAAATTATTACTTCCAGAAATTATGTACAAACTATTGAAAATTGGTGCTTCTATTCAGTAAAATTTCTAGAAATTATTTAATTCCGTTAGATTAGTTCGTATTTTATTTATATAACTACATAAAATGTTTAAATAATGTAGTAGTCAGTACTGACATATAGTGGATTAATAATCGTTCATAATTAAACTTTATTAGTTTATCTCTCATCAGGCAAAAAAGTTTCTTGCATTACCAAATTTAAATAGAAAGTAAAGGTAATACGTTCATAATAGTCAAAATATACAAAAATCAACACTTTCAACAGAATTATTTTACTAAAAAATCATTTAATACTTCTAATATATGATTATGTAAAAATTGGATTGTGTATTTTTTAAATAAACGACAATATGGAGGTGCGTTTATTTTATAGATTTCCACAATCACTATTTAATTAAATTATTATCCAGAATCCTACTAATTTTAGAAATATATCGTGAATATTCGAAATATTCAGAATATAAGAAATGAGGAGTATGCGAATCCCATGCATATTTGCCCTGTAAAGGATTCGATATCTGGCATTCCGATCTGCTATATCGTCCTGCAATATAATGATCGAAATATATTTCCATGTCTAACATTCCGATATGAAATTATTTTGAGATTATGTTTATATAGTATACGTCTGAATTTGTGAATACATAATTTCCAATTTAAAATGAACTCAGCCAGGTAAAACGTTTTGATTTTTTTTACACTTGTATTGTAATACCGAATCAATTATAATCGATTGTAGAATAATTATTTTATCTGACGTGTGCTTTGTCAAATAATTTTTCAATATAAATATCTCAATATTTAAAAGAATACAAATGAATATTTATAAAATAGGTTTATTCGATATAACGATAACTAATCTTACTCGTCTTTGGTCTATGTAGTGCTAAAAGGCGTGGACGACAACATTCCTAAGATTCCTTCCAAGTTGTTCTAGATACCCAATGCCATAATATTTCAAACAATGATGCCAAGCAAGTATTTATGTAAAATATAGTAGTACAAAATGTTTACTATTACTATTGATTGTTATTTTACAATAATGTTAATATTGAAACTGAGCACGTATATTATACAGTTAATGTCAAAAATGTTTATTTATTGATACCCTTCTTCACCATTACTTTCATTTTCTTGATGTTTATTCAAAATTTCAAATACTTATTATTTTTATATTAAGATCATATTACTATATATTTTGATAAAGATCGAAACGTAATTTTTTTACGTTTTAAATTCTAAATTTCAATCAGAAAATACCTAAAATCAAATTGATTTAGAAATATAAACATATTGAAGTGTGTATGAAATGAAAAAATAAAAAAAAACGATTAGGTTACAGATAAAAAATACCGGTGGAGAGCGAGTTATGATTTAGAACTTCGGCAACTATGTTGAATTTTATGACCGTATGTTTCCATCTATTTTAAAATGCACGATGTTCATGTAGGTTTCCCTTACACAAAAGAAAAATTCTTCTTATTAAAAAATTTATACTACCACTTACTCAGTACAAAAATATCACATAGAATTGGATATATTGATTAAATAAACTAAATAACTATTTCAATTGAAAAGATATATTTTGTGCCATATTATCTCCATATAAACGTGGTCGTAAAATTGAATTTCATTCGTAAGGTCAACTGAATTGGTTTTCTGAGACGCAATGAACAAGATTTCAATACAAATTCTATCGAATTTACAACGTATGTAAAATATTTTATATACGAAGAAACTAATTACGTAATAATTTTTTCAATAAATCACATTTATGTTTGAAATCCTGTCAGATGTCTATTAGTTAATAGAAATTGAATGGGAAACCAAACAATTCAACCACAGTTAAACAATAGACCAAATCGTAACAATTCCATCGATATACAGAATATAGGAATACATATACCCTAGAGCTTTGTCAGTGTTGTCTGACCCTACTTGGTATTACGTTGTATAGAGATGGGATAATATTATGTAACGATAATAATCACGAGTCTAACTTAATTATTGTTGTTATTATTAATTTTATTCCAGATATTTTTACTAAAAAGGAAAAAAGTAATAATAAAATAGTTTTTAAATATATTGATTATTACTACAGTTATTTATAAAGAGTCACAGTCAATAATCAATAACTCCCTTATCTCTAATAAGGTATCGGTTCACTAAATTCAATTAAATCATTTAAAGAAGTATATTTGGTTTTATAGAAATATTTCAACTAGTAGGACTGAGGAATGGATAATATTTTCGCGATGTTGCCAGTATTGTATTTTATACAGGGTATTCCGGGACTTTTCGGTAGTGAGTAGATGACGTGTAAATAGACAAAATTTTCTTATTTACGAAATCAGAATTTATATTTACGTATATTTTCTAAATTATACATTCGAACATCATTAATTTGTAATGGATGATTACGTAGTAGTGTTTGATGTAATAAATAATTCTATACTGCTATTTGAAGGCCAGGGGCGGCTTATACCCAATGGTTAATAATCCTAACCTTATATTTTTTTTCGTTGTGAATCATTTTTTGATAACTGTGAAATTTGAATGAGCCAAATTTGTAGATTGACACATATATTTTGTTGAACATTGAGGCTATATCATCTAGATATAGAACTTTATTAGCTTCAACGTAATTTCTGAGTCGTTTCTACTTCGTTTTTAATAATACAAATCGTTTTATCAATTCTCATAAGTTGTTTCACTTTTATTTTTCATCGTGACGTTTTCGTATTCAGTACCAAACACGTTTATTATTAAATCTCTAGTCAAACAACTGCAAAAACAGAAAAAAAACTCTCCTACCCATTATGCATATGAATTGCGAAGTCAGTTTCGAAACATTTCACAGCGGTGGTCAAAAAGTCCCCGACAAAATTGGGATATACATTTCCATTTCCCATTTAACTTTACGTTAGGATGGGCAAAAACATTACAGGACGTTTACATAAATTAAAATGTTGTTCCTTTTAAGTATACAATAAGCAATTAATTACGAATATCGTTATAACTTTGTCTGAATTATTAGTAGGACAGAGACAAGCGATAACTATGATCGCAATTGTCGACTAAATTCCAGAAATATTGAAGAAAATCCACAAAGTGGTACTGGATGATCGTAGACTTTTGTAGAGCTTCCAATACAAAATTTTCTTGCATTATAAAGAACTTTTTCAGATGTAGTTTAGCTGACGGTGCTGGGAATTTAAATTAGTGAATCGAGCAACCTCATAAAACAGCTGATTCAACGTCCGTGGGGTAATCAATCGATTTCTCGTATGTGACAGCTCTTCTTTTTTTATTTGGCTAAAGTTACTAAACCCTGTAGTTGAAAAAGCATTTGTTTACCCCACGGCGGACATTTTGTTAAATTTTACAATTTGATGAAATTGTCGATTATAATTTGTAAGGTTATATAACTATAATGTTAATTCTGAAGTTATTATCGCTAACGTAGGTTTTTATATGCATAAAGTTACTAACACTGTAGTTGAAAAAAAAACGTTTCCGGAAGGAAATTTATTACTTCTTTTTGTATATTTTCTTTAAGACGTAATAAAACTGAAAATAATGATATTTAAAAACCAACAAACAAATGAAATTATGGCATAAGCATTTGTTTTCCCCACGGCGGACATTTCGTTAAATTTTAAAATTTGATGAAATTGACGCTTATAATTTGCATGTTATGTAAATATAATGTTAATTCTGAAGTTATTACCGCCAAGGTAAGTTTTTATATGCCTACAGTTACTAAACTCTTTAGTTTATAAAAAACGTTTCCGGAAGAAAATTTTGTACTTCTTTATGTATCTTTTCTTTAAGACGTAATATAACTGAAAATAATGAGGCTTAAAAACCAACAAGCGATTAAAACTGTCTAAAAAAACTTACGGCATAAGCATTTATTTATCCCCGCGGCGGAAATTTCGTTAAGTTTCACAATTTGATGAAATTGACGCTTATAATTTGTGAGGTTATGTAAATATAATGTTAATTCATAAAAGTATATTTTTCTCTCTTCGACCCTACAAAAATTTAATTTCAAGCGCACAACGGCCGAAATATGCAAATAGGAAAAATTTTAATTCCAGCGCCCTAAAGTAAAAGTCTTTGTTTCGTTCTCAAACTGACGGTGACTGGTTAATGTGGAATATGGCGACGGAAAAGAATGACACCGCCTCGCCGAATTAAACCCACCGAAAAATATTGTTTATAATAGTTAAAAAAATTCGAAACATTCATTTTCTTTAATCCAAATGTTCGTATTAAAAGATTCAAAACCCGCTACACATTTAGAAAGTACCTGTTTCCATATAAAAGGGTAGTTTTGTCAAAGACAAAGTGTAAAAAGCTCCTATAGTCGATGTTGCGTAAAGTGGTAGTTGACGCAGAAATTAAAGGGTTGAACGGAAAAGATTTTTTTGATTTAGGTCAAAGGCGATGTTAGCTCGAATGAATATGACTCCGAAACATTATAAGGAGTAATATATTCTCACTAAAAGTTGTTTGGTTCATAATAATAATCATCATAGATTTCGAGTTTTCAATTTTTCTACATAACGGACACTCCCCTGTTGTTGATTCAAGTATCTAGATTTGTACAAAGCCTGTATATAATACATTAGGCAATCAACCTTCCAATTATACAGCTTTTTGTTCTAAATTTGATTAACGATGATCTGATTTATTCTGTGAAAGATGACAAGTGACAACACATAAAACGCATTTTTTAATTTGATAATCCTTCGATTTATAAACTTAACATCTATGATTTCAAGGTCGGTGTATTTGAACGACAGAAATACAAAGCGAGTTTGATGGTGAAAGTTCAACACGAGCAACTGTTCTAATTTAGAAGAATGATTAATGCTGTTAGTCGGATCAAATGTATAGTTTTCCCAAAAAATATGAATTTCCGGCAATTTTCCGATATTTTTTCCGAACTTCTCGTATAAAAAACTAAAAAATGCAACTGAAGAAATCTAATTTATGCAATCACATATGTAAGAGAGAGAACTCTGTGTCCTTGTCTATGTTCTCTTTTTAAGAAATTAATGACGCCCGCGCATGCGCGGCATCTATCTTCTATCATGTGGTCTCACAAACATAAACAAAACAGACCAGACTTACATTTGATTAGTTTATTGTAGTGATTTCATTAATTATGTCTATTAATTTTATTTCTTTCATACAACTTCTATAATTTCAATATATGTCTCAAAAATGAATTGGAGCCGCCATAAATTTGTTATCTTGCGTCCAACTAATCACATGAACGACGCTCTTGTTCAGACTTCCCGATACAGAATCTCGATTGCTTCATCTCAAAAATAAATCGATTACTGAAACGGTTTTAGAAATATAAAATATTTTATACAAGTATGTTTTTTTATATTCCAATATTTTGACAAAATAGTTGAATAATTCATTATTTTTCCAAATAAAAATTGTGTTTGTTGGAAAATACATTTAATGACTCTCAACTACCATCCTATCGAATCTGTAGTACACTTTCGAAAATCGAATAGTAACGATTGTCCGAAAATCAGATATAATGAAGCAAAACCTAACAAATACTATTGGAGAGTATTTCATACACGTATCAGACACTTTTAAATTGAGGGGTTTTAAAAATCGTTAGAAAATATATTATTACCACAAAACTTAGTTGAATTTAATCAATATTTTAGGACGTAGTATACCAGAGAAAAGAACTCGATCTAGACAAATTAATATCAAACTTAAAATATTTATAAAATAATACTTATTTCTTTGCGATTATTTAGTCTCCTCTTGAGATGCTGGTTCCCAACTATCAGCTGATAGATAGAATGACATGTAAAACAGTGTTGCCAATTCAACTTCACCAAATAACCATTTTTATATTTAGACGTATCAACTCGAAACGAGACGTATTTAAAAAAAAATAAACCACGTCAACGTACTTTTCCCTTTGCATTTTTTTAATTACATCGTTTCTTTATTGAATATTTTTGTCGGTCATTATTTTCCTGACACTCGGGTGATTCGAAATATCGAAGAAATGCCTATTTACCGAAACAACACTACAAGGATTTTTGTACTGAAAATTCTGGAGGGCAGACATTCCACGTGAAGGGTCCTTCAACATTTAATGGCTATTCAGTTGGTTGGATTTACTTATCAGATACTCGCCTAAATTATTTTCTAAAGCATCAAAAACAATTAAATGGGTAAAAGTGTTTTGAGTCTGAGAAGAAACAGATTATTGACCTCTATCAGAGACGTATTTTTTTTTTATTTCAGTTTAACGTGCCTCGACAGCGCTGGTCATTGGCACACAAAAACAATCATAAGTTATTATTCGAATTAAATAAAAATAAAATTAAAGTTAAATACAGTTACATACAAAAAATAAAATCGGTTACAATGTATAAATTAGATTATATTTTCTTGTACAGCTTGGTGGCTTTTAGGAACTTCACGATTTTCCTTATTTCCGTTGGGCAGTTAAGTGTCTCCTGGAGGTTGGTTTTCATATCAAACTGTTGATATGCGGTGGAATATTCTCTGCAGTCGGTGAGGACGTGCTTAACAGTCACAGGAACTTGACAAGTTCGGCAGACAGGACCACTTTCTGACGACATCAAATAGCCGTGAGTAAGTTTCGTGTGGTTGATGCGAAGTCTTCTTATTGTCATAGCTTCTCTCCTATTCAGAAAGTTTAGGGAAATGTGAGAAGTAGTTGGGTGGATTTGATGTAGTGCTGTAGTGCTCTTGCTCCATGTATCGTGCCAAGATTTTTTAGTGAGGTGTTTGAAAGTAATCTTCAGATCATTGTCCAGTTGTACTGGGATTTCAAGATGATTTTTTGTGGCTTCTTTGGCATGGCGATCGGCACATTCGTTTCCAGCAATTTCAGTGTGCGATGGAAGCCAGATGAGAGAGACTGTTATATCAAGACCAATGAGAGTTTGGTAGATGTCATGAATGTTTTGGACTATTGGGTGGTCGGTGAATATGGTTGAGATGGACTGTATGGATGAAAGAGAGTCAGTACATATGGCGGTATGTTTATGGGGAAAAGAAATATATTTGAAGGCTTGAAGGATACTGTACAGTTCACCAGTGTAAACACTACAAGTCGAGGGTAAACGGAAAGAACTTATGAGTTCGTGGTTTGTAGTGACTGCGCAACCCACACCGGATTCAGCTTTGGAGGTATCCGTATAGAGAATTAGGTCGAAGGAATTTTTATGCATAATTTCCAAGAATGCTTTCTCTACAAGAACGCTAGGGGATTCGTGTTTATTGTAGATGGTTAGTGATGTATCTACTATGGGAATATTTTTTATCCACGGGGGAGAAGAAGGCAAAGAAAGTGGAATGGTTAACGAGAGGTTGGTATTTTGGAGTAGAGGTGTGAGCAATTGAGGGATTGAATTTACAGTTATTCGTGAGTTTTTGGGTACGGGAGTGGTGGTAAATAGCGAATGGACAGGATTAGAAGGATTGGAAGATACTTTAGCAGCATATGACAGGAGAAGAGATTGTCGTCTTAGGAATAGTGGTGGCTCATTAGCTTCAACATTGACACTAGCGGCGGGGCTTGAGTGAAAGGCACCAAGACAAAGGCGAAGAGCGGTGTTGTGTACAGAGTTCAACAAGTCAGTTTTAGACTTGGAAGCGGACATATAGATAAAACAAACCTAGTCAAGCTTTGAGGGTATGAGAGCTCTGTAAACTCTTAGCAGTATGGTTTCATTGGAGCCCCATTGAAGGTGAATAAGGGTTTTAATTATGTTCAGCCTCTTTAGGCAAATACCTTTTACATCATGAATATGGTGATTCCAGTTGAGTCGAGAATCAAAAGTCATACCAAGGATTTTGCATTGATTCACAATAGGTAGAGGGGAGTTATCAAGGAACATTTTTGGTGAGTGAATAGATGTTCTTCGAGAGAATTTTATCAGCATGGATTTGTTTCGGGAAAAGGATAATCCTAGGTAGGGGGATCTCTCTTGCAGTAGATTTATTGCGTTCTGGAGAAGTTGGCTTGTAGAGGGGACGTATTTACTGTGGCAATAAATGATTAAGTCAACAGCGTATTGGACATATTTTACGGGAGATGGGAAGTTGTCACATAGCTCATTTATTGTGAGGATAAATAAAGTAGACCTTAATACTGAACCTTGAGGGATGTCAGTATTTTGTGGATGAGGAAGGGAGAGCTTACCGTTTGCGGAAACCCCGAAAATTCTATCAGTTAGGAAATTATGGATGAATGATAATATGTTACCATGTAGATTGTATTGAGTGAGTTTATTCATTATTGCACTTCTGGATATAGAGTCAAAAGCGCCTTCAATGTCGAGAATAGTTGCAATGACGTTCTAATGGTTATTTAATGCAGAGGAGATATCTGTTTGCAAGAGAACAAGGTTGTCGTATGTCGATCGATTAAGTCGAAAACCTGATTGTGCGTCGGGAATAAGTTTGTATTTTTTAAGGAACCATAGGAGTTTTCTATTGATTCTTTTTTCAAGCAGTTTACAAGTAGTGCAAGTAAGTGAGATTGGTCGGAAAGACTTAAGGGATGATGTGGATTTACCTGCTTTTTTAATTGGAATGATTATAGAGTTGCGCCATGCATCAGGGAATTGGTGAGTATTCCAAATAATATTATAGATGTCAAGGAGCTTGGAGAGGGACGAGTCGGATAGTTTTTTGAGAAATATATACAGGACATCATCAGGACCGGCAGCAGAATTTTTGCAGGATGATAGCGCGAATTTTAGTTCATTTAAACTAAAAGGAGCATTGACAGACGCAATATCGAGAGGATTCAGCTGTAGTGTGGAGGAGGGCTGAATATATGAGTTATGAAAATCGGATGCCGGATTATGGATGCTGAAATTTTCTTTAAAATGTTGTGCGAGTGTGTCAGAGATTTTTTGGCTGTCGGTGATAAGCAGATCGTTAGATATTAAAGAAGGAATTTTGATATTAGTTTTTTTGCCTTGAATTTGTGTAATTTTGAGATCTTGAGGGATGGGAGTGTTGGGGCATGAATCAGCAGTGTGCCCAGCCTGTTTGCAGAGAAAGCATTCAAGTTTGTCGGTAGAAATGAATATTCTGTGTGTTGTATTTTCATGACTGATGACAGTCGAAGTTTGCAGAGAAAAATCATTATTGATTGGTAATACGTAAGTTACTCGGCGGAAGCTGAGCACATGTGCGTATTCGTCATCAGGTGAGCCACATTTGACGTATGATATGGGAGAGGTGAGTGATACCCTAGGTCTTGCAGTGGTTTCTCAATGACGGAATGGGGAATGGATGGACAAACATTGGAAATGAGTATTCTTTTGGTTGGAGATATAAGCCGACGTATAGGGATCAAATTGGAATTAACTAGGATACTTTGGTTGGTTTTTAGAAGTTCGTCGACTAGAGTCGTCGATGATAAATAAATGCATATGCGTCCGTGTGATATTCTGGATGCGAAAATGACATTTTTATGAGAGACGATGCTACCTATTGATTTGATGTAGTCAAATAGTACAGTGTTGGGGATAGAAGGCATAATGATGGCCGGATTTCGTGAGGGCACAGAAGGGGGTGGGGAATTTGCTGAGGTAGCTGCAGCATATGATAAAGGTGGAGAGTTAATATTTGGATTGATTTTTGGTAGTGAGGGAAGGTTAGACATATTGCTGTGATCTTGGTTGCCAAAATTACAGTCAATAGTTGAAAAAAAAAAGTAAGGAAAACGGATCAAATATATAAATAAATCTCAGCTCGAGAAAAACCAAACAGTCTGTGTCTCAGTGATTGGCCTATTGATATCCGGATACGTAAATAATTTTAAAGTATATTTACCAAATTCTATGATAAAAACGCTGCTTCGACAATTTGTGGTATCACATTTTAATTATAACAAAAAGCGAAGAATTTATTATTGTTAGGAGTTAACTTAACGATATGAACCTAACGAGGTATACAGAAAGAATAATGGAGACGTATTTAAAACAATATGTTATTACAAAGTAGTCGATGTTGTCAATATATTAAAAAGATTCTAAATTTGTGAACATATACCATCATGAGAGAAGATATTAAAATTTCGACTATTCCGACGGCTTGACAACACTGTAAAATGGTGGCGAATATATCAGCTTAGAAAATTGAACAGTCAAATCAATTAACAAATAAAACTTAATTTGTTGTGAAAAGTAGATTCAAAATCATTCTAAACAATATATTTTGCGCTAAATAATTAAGTAATCATGAGAAAAGAATGCCAAGTTATTTTTACAAATCGTCTCATTTTAGTTGAAAGGCTAGTCATAAATTCACTTCAAAGATGTTTATTGATGAACTCGAATTATTTCTACACCATTTAGTCTACGAAAAATATCATTCTCGTTTCGTCAAAAAATGCATTTTTTTTGTCTGATTTATTACGTAAAAATGTTTTTATAACAACGACAGTATCTGTGTGGGTGGGTGGCCATTAAATGATATAAATAATGATAGCTTTCTAATAATAACTTTCACCATAATAATGTAAGCTTGAAATTGAAATATTTGTTGAATTTTATTTATTACGAAGGTAAATGAAAATTTATTTGAAAGAATCGATTCTAAATAAAACAAAATGGATTCTCAAGAGCATTCTCAAAAACTATCATTTCTAAAAGATCTTAACTGATTGGAAATTCAGATTTATATAAATCTTATTTTCAATATAATAAAATAAATTCGATTTGAGATATACGAGGGTTGCTACTTAAGATACCTCCAAATAGTACAGGCATATTAGGCGATTTTCAGGTAAAATCTTGAATTAAATTGGGCTGTTCTGATTTTTTACATTCTGGGATACTCAATAAGTCTAGCAACTTTCAACAAAATTTCAGGCACGGGTTTTCGAAATTTCAGGACTTGAAACTGAAAAACTCGAAAACTACAAGGAAATCGTAAATAAGTTCTGGAGCAAAAAATGTAGTTTAGAAAATTCTCTGCAAAAAAGTATCTCAGGTATTTGTTCTTAACCTTAAAATTTTCACCTTGAAATGGGTTTATACACTCAAAAATATTTTGAATCGCGTATAACTCGAAAACTACGAGGAATTCGAAAAAAGTGCCGGAACAAAAAATTTAGAGTAGAAAATTCTCTACAAAAAAGTATCCCAGGTATTTGGAGTTGTTCCTAACGTTGTTCCTAACCTCAAAATTTTCTCTTAGTTTTCCATTTATTCGCGTTCCAAAATTTCGAAAATTCGTGCCCTTAATTTTGTTTTGCTCAAAATTTATCACATTAAATTGAGGTTAAGTTTAATGTGAATTATATTCTAAAAGATACGGGGTTTATTAAAAAAGATGTCGAGATTCAATATAGATACGGGATAATCGTAAATACAATTGTCAATTTTGACGCTCCGTATCTTTAAAACTATTCAAAATAGAATTACGAAATTTTCAGGAAATAAACATAATTCGTTTTTCTACCAATAAATATTATATATATTAAATTATAATGAAAGGTTTAAAATATACAAGGAAAATAGTGATACTATATCATGTACTACACCATCCAGTGTTGTTTATTCACCATGTACAAAATTAACGAGCAATTTTACGCGATTTAAAAATTTTTTTATGTGATTATATATTTATATTGTGCATTCAACAAAATAATTTATATTTCGATACATTGAACTAAAAAAAAAATGTCATTCGAACAAACCTAAATATTTTTATAAAATACTGTATATAAAATTTTCTCTCTCATTATATATTATAAAATAATCCATATGAAATCTTTTATATTAGAAATAATACATTCATGGTATCAGCAAAATGTACTGCACATCACATCAGCAAACACAATCGTCATCTTAGAACGTTATCAAGTTTCTTTGGAAAAATAAAATATTTTTTACCAGTATCATTTTACATTGTGCTTACTTGACAATTTTCGTTTCGTATTACATTTCTCTTCATTGGCGTACCCAAGAACCTTTTTTCTTTATTCAAATAAAACAATAAAAAATTCGTTAATTGGCCCATGGAAAGACGTAAACTCCTCCCAAAGCAGACTATTCAAGGTACTTGAGCCTCTTAATGAAATGGACCACGCATTCGCTGTTTTCATGGTTTACTCGCAGAATCAGCATCGTTTCAAGTCGTTTCTGGTCACACACGAAGTTCTTAGTGTTTCTTCAATAAGAAATCATTTGATTCTTTAGCAAATCGTTCATTGGGTATTGATGTAGAGCTCTGGTGCAAAGATATGAGTCGTTGTCCTTTTTTTTTGGCAAGGCTGTCTACTTCCTTGATTCCTGGTACATCCTGGTGACCTGCAAGCCACATAAAGGTTACTTAGAAGTGTACTAAAGAGCTTTCAGGACCTTGATGGCCTTTTTAGATATTTAGACATTTTTAGCGAGGTTTCGAATAATGTGTCTACCAGAAAGATACCAGACGTAAGATTTTTATTTAATAATGATTGTCGGTTGTTAATTACAGCTTCGAATTGGGTATCTTTCTGCGAACATTGGTCTAATGGTTTGCCAAGACCTTCTAGCTTTCAACACTTGAAGAATTCTTAGAAGATGTGCTCTTTTTGATCATTTAAATATGATATTTTCGAGGTATTCGGTTCACATAACAGATTTCTTTATAATTTCGTTTTTATTTTCGTAAATCGATTTTGAAGCTCTGTATATCAAAAACTATCGGAGATAGAAGTAAGAAATTTTCAGAAAATGTACGTTATTTATTATCCTATCGGTACATATAAAATATAATAATCTGCGATAAAAGTTGCCGAAGATACAAGTTAAATAGTGAGAACTTGTTTTCATATTATAATACATCAGGCAGTTTCGTGAATCGACTTTGAAGCTCTATATCTCAAAAACTATCGGAAATAGAAGTACAAAATTTCCAGAAAATGTACGTTATTTATTATCCTATCGATACGTATAAAATATAATAATCTGCGATGAAAGTTGCCGAAGAAACAAGTTAAATAGTGAGACCTTGTTTTCATATTATATTACATCAGGCAGTTTCGTGAATCGACTTTGAAGCTTTATATCTCAAAAACTATCGGAAATAGAAGTACAAAATTTCCAGAAAATGTATTGTATTCTTTATCCTATCGATACATATAAAATATAATAATCTGCGATAAAAGTTGCCTAAGACACAAGTTAAATAGTGAGACCTCATTTTCATATTATATTTACCTAATTTCAATCGTGAATAATATTTTGATTTGTTTATAATTTTTTTTCTATTTTGCGTTTCCCCGTTCCATGTTACGTTAATGTATATTAAACATTGTTAATCGTTTACTGGAAAAAATTATGTGATTCAAAATGTTGATTTTTTTTTCCAGACTGAAGAACTTAATTCGATAGTCGGAAATGCTTTTAAGATGGCTTACGCGGCGCAGCTGCAGAAGCAAACGACTTTCCAAGATGTGATCGCGTCCCAAACGCAACAAGATAAAGTAGTTTGGGTAAGTCGTCAAAATAAGAGGAAAATTTCCAATAAAATTCGATTGATTTTCCAGACAAAAGATTTCACGTCCGGTTTAAAGAAAGAAAAACCATCGGCACCACCGCAGACGTTACCGAAAGAAGCGAATCTTTCCGAAATGGACGTTCAATTATCAGACGCTTCGACGTTACGACTCTCGCCGCCATCTTCAATACCGGGCCTGAAAACCGCCCAAAAAAATAAATTCGTGGTTAATTCTCCAAATGTCGATAAAAATATTAATTCCCAATTATCGACGCCGAGTAGCGATGAAAGCAATTCGCCTACCGAAATGAATTCTTACAAGAGAATGGCCGAGAAACCTCCCTTGATAAAAAGGATAGCAATGGGGTTGACTGGGAATAGTAATAACCACAGCGATGAAGATAGCTGTCCATTAGTTAACGATAACACATCTAGTATTCCAGGTACGGATAGTTATACTAAATTTACATTAAAATGTATCGTACTACTCAAATTGAGGTTAGGTTTATTTAACGATGCTTAAATCCTCCTATTTTTCTACGTCTTATTGCTTATTTCTAATTCAATTCTATTTGTAAAGTCGATGGTTATAATAAAAAAGTTGAAAAAAATTTTTTACTAGATTCAAAACGTTCAAAAAACCTTTTGAAATACCATCGATTATAAGTTTTTTTGAACAAAAAATGTTTGATAAAAAAATTTTAATATTCAAACAATAATTTAACTTGTATAAGCAAAAACAAACATAAAAATAACTATATCAGTAAAAATATTGTGAATCGAATCATTTATCCACGTATTAAAACTATTTGTGTATTACGAGGGATATTAAAAAAGATCTCTACATTCGAATTAGGGATATCGATGATAAAACTTTAAAGCCCAGTATTTCAAAAACTATCACAGATAAAAACGGGAATTTTTGAAGAAATATACAATAAAATACTATATTTTGATGTTGGGAATTGGTTTTGAAAATTATAATTAGATACAGATACAGTTTTTTTAAACACTTTTGTTTCTCTCATATAAAAGAAAATTATGTTAACAAAAATATTACAAAACGATGATTCATAATTTCTATCGATGTTTTCGAATCATTTATCCACGTGATAAAAAATAAGTTACGTATTACGAGGGTTATTCAATAAGATGTTAGCATTCCAATTGATCATACAACTTTGAAGTTCTGTATCTCAAGAACTATCGGAGATAGAAGTACAAAATTTTCAGAAAATGTACATTATTCACTTTTCTATCGATACATATAAAATATAATAATCTGCAATAAAAGATTCCGAAGAGTCAAGGTAAATAATGAGACCTTGTTTTCATATTATTATACATCAGTCAGTACCGTGAATCGACGTCATATTAATATACTTTCTTTTCGTTTTCTCGTATATTATATCAGTACGCCATCTATATGAGATGATTTGAACATAAGGGCCACCATTTTTAATCAAATCATGATCGATTGGGTGTCTAAGCTCGATTCAGTTCAAATAGAAAACCATAGACAGCGTCATCTTTTCTACGTGTTAATACGCCATCTGTAAGAAATGACTCGAACACGCGATCCACCAAAAATATTATAAACTGCTTGTCTTAGTTTGATTGATATCGAATTCCATAGACAGCGTCATCTTTTTGAATTTGTTTCAAAACGCAATTAAAAATATATTTCTTGCTTTTTTACGATTTTACGTTCAATGAATTATAATTATCGAGATTATAGAATGAGTAATTTAACCAAATGTACAAATATTAAATATTGACATACCAGTTCAATATTTATTATTACAGGTAGTCCAACAAATCGACCTTTATCCGGCGGATACGTAAACGAAAGCGAAGAATCAAAAAACAAATCTAACAACACTGTAGATAATTTAAAAAACGAAATCGAAAATAATTCGAATTTATCGAAACGTATCGATACCGATACCACCGTCAAAAGCGATTTTAAATCCAAACGTATGTCGCAACTAAGTTCGAGTAGTTCCAGTACGGGACCACCTAACGGTCAAGACTCTAACCTTATAGGATTTACTACACCAACACCTCCGCCATTACCCGAAAGAACGGATTCCCTAAACAACAAAGAAGAGGGGGAATTAAGATTAGCCCCGTGGTTTCAAGCCGGTATCCCTAGGGAAATAGCTCTGGAGATTTTAGGACAGGAACCAGTCGGGGCGTTCATGGTTAGAGAGAGTACCAGTAAACCGGGATGTTTTGCGTTATCGTTGCGAGTACCGAGGAGTTTTCAACCGACTGGTATCGCGCATTACTTAATCGTGAGGGCTAATAAAGGCTACAAAATTAAGGTAAAAGGGTGAATAATCGATTTTTTTTGTTCGGTGATGTTATTTGTGTTTTTGTTGCAGGGCTTCACGAAGGAGTTCACCTCGTTGACTTCTTTGATAACGCATCATTCGGTTATGCCGGAATTGCTTCCGTGTCCGTTATCTTTGAGTCGATATCATCCCAGTTTTGTGAAATCGGATTCAAAACGGGATTTCGCCGATATCGATTTGGATCCGGATTATAATACTCTCGCCGATTTTAGAAAAATGATGGCGGATTTGAACGTGTAGTGACAAATCAAAATACACTAAAAAAATTGTTAAAAAAAACGACTGATAGTTGTAGAGGACTATACTTTTCCCAGTGTATTAACTAGTCCGTGTTTATTGCAGTGATTGTGTGATTGAAAAGACGCAGTTTTTTGTGTAACATGTGATATATTTTTCGAAAAAAACTTTTTTTTTAAACGAAAAACCTAACACGAACTGTATTATTCTAACTATGGACTAATATTTATATTTTTTTTATACTAACTCATTTTTTTATATTACAGATGCCATTATTAACAACTACAAAGTTTTCTTCTTTTCAAACTGATATTAATTGAGCCATTCGTTAGTAGATGACGCTGGGAAGTTGTTTTCCATCATAACAGATTATTACATTTTCCTCTGGAGTGTAGAGAAGGAGGAACATCTCTGGGTTAAAAAATGTGAGCTGATTTTTGATGGGAAAATAGGTGGCGCTGATTATAGAGGGTATTCGCTTGAATTTTACGCGCTGATTTGAAAATAACTGTATAGTAATGCTTTAAATAATGCACCGTGATAATGAAATTAGTAGTATTGAAATAATGAAACGATTAACAAAACAGAATCTCGTTAAATTAACTTTATTATTTAGCTATTTATTTGGTTTAGATAATACATATATTCTAATATGAAAAAAAAGTAGAATCATGTAACAATAATGAAATAGTATAAAAAAAACATTTTGGTTGATTAAAATAAAATATTGAATTTTATCCGTAACTAATATAATAATTATAGCGATATAATTAGATCAATAAAAATAATAGAATAATAAAAAAAATATTTCGGTTCATAAAAATAAAATATTGAACTTCATTAGCAACTAATATAATAGTTAAAGTCATATAAAAATATCAATAAGAATAATAAAATAATTGAAAATAAAACATTTTGGTTCATAGAAATAAAATATTGAACTCTATCCTCAACAAATATAATAATTATAGTTTTGTTAAAATATCATTGGTAATTAGCTTATGCAAGCAGGTACAGAAATGTATCAAGTTCTTAATAAACAATAAAAATCTAATAAGATATTAAGGATTGCACAGCTTTTCACATGAATATAATCAAACGTCAGTCACAACTTTGATAATTTCTTATACATTTTACTTTTTTTTTCTATATACTCCTTGTTCAATGTTTTGGCCAAGAAATGTCCTCTCATGGTTAAATAATAAATAATAATCTCTTTTGTTAACAATAGAGAATGTTCGTGGCAACCAATTTTGGGCAATTGAATTTGAGTAATTCGATCAAAAATCATTTGTATAGTATTCCCTTTTTCCCAACAACATCCAAAACTGTATTTTCTAACCGGCGAGTTAATTCAAACAATCCCTGACTGGGATATGCTAGGCCGCCATACAAGGACAGTTCGTTGATTAATTCATTTTGTTGATTCTCTTCTACCGATCCAGCCGAAGATAAAGAATCAAAACAATTTTTGCAGAATTCGTATTTTTTTTTCATTTTACGGGACACATAGCCAGCCAAATATGCTAATACTTGTTCACTAGTATAAGTTACATTATAGTCATGATCTATGAGCTTGTCTTCATTCTCTCATACAGTCTTAGGTAAATCAATTTGGTTCAAATCTTTGGAGTTATCATTATCACTTGCTTCTTTTTGACCCTGTTCATTTCCAAACATAAGAACCTGGTCACCTGGCAAAGCACAATTTTTCAAAGCTTCAACGAGTTTAAGAATCCACTCTTCATGAGTTTTTTTTGAAGCTTTAATAGTGTCTTTATTCTGAATAAAACTTTGAAGCTATTCAACCCCGGTCACATTGCTACCTTTAGGTGGTCGAATTAGCGAAAACAGACAGAATAATCTGAAAAACTGAAAAAACAATTTCGCGTCTGGGTGCTCGTTAGATCCACAGTTGTACCTCATTATTGAAAAAAGTTGCTGAAATTGAAATAGATACAAATATAATAAATACAATACAAATTACAATATTTCTAAGTAATTGCAAAATCTTTATTACCTCCAGATAATCCTGTGATAGACGAGATGTCATAAAGTACTCAAAGCCACACTCATTATGCATCATATCAGTTATTTCAAGTGTTGAATCTAGTGTTACTTTAAAACCCACTAATGTACTTTCAGAAAAAGGCATAGAATCCCCTAAAATTTCCATACCAGACTCCCATTCTTCCAAAAAATCTAAAAAATCTGTTATAGCCTGCGAATTAATAATATATATTAGTTTATATTCACGAAATGAAAAAATTTCAAGTCTATACTTTACCTCGTTTCTTCAATTCATGTTCCTTCACAAACGGGTGTTCGCTTCACCATTATAAAACAATTACTATTACTTCAAATACAAATTGATGATTAAAAATAATTACGACCGTAAAGCTGGAGTTATAAAGAACATATAGTTACCATTACTGAAAAATCATCTTGTATAAAAACGCGAAGTTTTTCGGTTTCCCTAAAGGGATCAGTATAAACAAGTACTAATTGGTTATCATGAAGTATATAATACCAATACTCAGGCATCACACTCAAAAAAGAGTCCAACAATTCCTTAATATTCTTAGGAGTCTGGAAAAAATTAAGGATCTGTAAAAAATTTTGGTATATACTTAAATCATGAACCTACTGATATTTCAAGCTTTAACTAACATTGTTTGAATCGATTTCATTTAAAAAAAACTTGTTCTGCATCAAATCTTGTCTCTACATTTTTAACAGCAATTTGCATCTTGTCTACTGGTTGATCAGGTATACTATTTAATGATGTTTTATGTGAAATAAATTGTGGATATTTATCGTCAGAACTTGCAGTTTTTCGGATTTTTATCAGCGAAGGCGAGATCTTTTCGATTGATGTTGACGCTGGTTTTTTTCTAATGTTAATACGATTGTCCAACTGTTGAAAAGGCTTTCGCACATTGATGGTTGGCTTCTACGAAATATTTATTAAAATTAATTAAAATTAAATTACTGCTTAGTTTTTACTTTACCTTTGAAAATTTATCGTCATTTATTATTTTAACCGTTTGATAGTGCAGGTTTTCTTGATTTTCTGAAAGCTACATTTAAAATTAGTACAAATTTTGTAATATCTTTGAAAGTCAATGAACTTTTCTATAAAACTTTACTTCAATATCATATTGTTTTGGCTGTAGGTTAACTGGTACAGCATTTGGCAATAGGGTCTCCATCGTTTCAATTCATATTCTTTGATTATTCCACCTGAATAATCAATCTTCCGCGATTTCACAATATCTTCTTTAAAATGATAATCGCAGATACAATGATGTTTCGCTAAAGTCATGTTCAAAATAGAAGACCATTGTGCTAGCAGCGTAGCGTCCTATAAAATAAATTTAATGATTTTGAATTAACGTCACTGTGTTACTTATTATTTTTCAAATTTAATGAGAAATCAATGTTAATCAACAAATATTTTGGGAACATGGATAAATAATTATTGATTTTCCTCGAATAAATTTTGCTTTCTAACAGATTCAAACATGACTTACCTTTGGTATTCCAAAGAGATTTGCTTGTTTTATATTTTGAGATGAACGAATTCCACGATCTTTTAAAGAACCACTTATACATCCAGAAATACAACAAGTTTTCACCATGATTTTTTGTATTCTTTTTTTACTATTTTTTTAATATTTTTAAACGTTTAATTCTTTTCACCACCTACATAATATTCTGTTTTCGTTAGTTTATAGAATCTGAAGCTAGTTTCAGATATAGTAAGTGTCTAACTTCAGATCTCAATCCCATAGTACAATCAGCGCCACGTATTATCCATACAGAATTCAGACCATATTTTAAACGTACCGTCCATAAGAGATGTTCCTCCTTCTCTACACTCCATACATTTTCCGATAAAAAACAGGTATATTTTTAAAAGCGCCATCTACATTTATTTATTCAAAATATATAATATACATGGTGTGTTCGAAAAATTCATAATTTTCAATAAATTGGAAAAATTATTGTTGATTTTACTTTTTTATTTTCTATTAAGTGATTTGTTGGACCAATGAATAATTTGTTGATAATCGTTGTAAAAATTTAATATGAAACCCTAGTCTTAACAAGTGCGTAAAATTTTTGTAAATATATCTAATATATATATGACAGATTTTTTCGAATTTTCGATATATTTTTACGAAATAATTGTTAAAAGTCAATTGTTGTAAACCTAATTTGTAAATTGTTAACGTAATAATAAATAAATTAATCATTAAACACTTCTTTTATAAACCCCAAAAAAATACCACGGGAAAAAAAGGAATTTCGATATCGTGACGTCGTAACAGATTAAATTAGCTACAGCGAAAAAAAATAATTATATACTATCACGGTTTTTTCATTCTAGAAAATCTGAAAATATCCAATTTCAATAATTTTTTTTAATATTTAATTTTGTTGAAGTATTTTTGATATAATATATGAAAAATCCCTTAAGAAGAAATGACTTCTGATTTCGTGACGTCGATGTAAAGTATAACGGAATAAATTTGCTACACTGAGAAAAAAATGGTAATTCCATACTATCACTGTCATTTCTTTTTTCAGTACTAGATAATCGACAAATTATCCAATTCCAGTGAATTTCTCTTAGAATATTTGTTTTTATGGTGAGATTGCCATTAGAAAATATGAGAAATATCTTAAGAATGATTCTCGATATTGTGACGTCATTTGATATAAATTATAACAAAATACATATGTTACACTAAGAAAAAATATTGGTAATTTAATACTATCGCGCGGCTTCTTTGTTGTAGAAAATTATCCGATTTCAATTAATTTTTATCAAAATCTCCCTTTCTACAACGGATTTATGATAAAAATATGAGAAATATCTCATTTCAGGATTTTATCACTTTGAATGTCTTTTTCTCAGTGTATTCTATAATTTCCTCTTCTCTTTTATTAATAAGTCTTTATTAACGTCAAAGTAAACCACAAAATAATGTAAGTTTGAAGTTGACATTCGTTATAATAGTTCTATGGATAAAGTGTAATTAGAACTACTTCTATTGAGACATATTTACTAAAATATATGATATCGATATACTTATTGTTAATTGGTAAAATGTTAGCTGCCAACTTCATGATATGTATGTAGCAAGCATATTTTTCTTTATATATTAATAAAATATTTAAACTTCAAGAAAGTAATTATTTCAATGCAAGAAGGCTCTTCCAAGTAATAATCAAACAGGTTATGGGCCCAGGTAATACTGGAAACTATTAAGTAGTAAACGCCGGCCAATCAAAAAGCGAGAGAAACGTTCATCAAATCGAGATGAATATTTCAATGGTACCACAGTTGAACTCAGATAATTTCAACAATTGGAAATTTAGAGTAAGAACTTCACTTGCAGAACAACAATATGAGTTAAACAGATCGCCTACTGAGGCAAATTTTGGAGAAACTCCAGCCACACGATGGTATGGTCACAACGATCTATCAAGATTGAGAATTTTTGGGTCTCAGGCATGGGCAACTATTTTGCCAAGGCAAAGTAAACTAAACCGTGTATAATGGTAGGGTACAGTGGAGCTGGATATAGATTATGGGATAATGAAAAATGTAAAATTTTCTGCTCAAGAGATGTGAAATTAAATGAAAAGCAAACGAATTTCGAAGAAATATTGAAACAAAAACCTGACCATGCGAATGAACAAATAAGTATTGATAAAGAAACTGAATTAAGGGATAAAGAAGATAACATTGAAATCGAAGAATAGAGTGACTCAGAAGAAATAACTTTGGAAGAGTCCGGAAGTTCAGATGTTTTAAACGATTTTGAAGAGTATTTACAAAGAACAGATACAACATCTAGCGGGAGAACTGTGAATATGCCAAAACATTTTAATGAGTACGAGATTTACACAGCCTACTGTCTAATATCATCAGATAATGATCCAGTACAATATGAAGATGCGGTGAAAGTGAAAGATTAAAAGAGATGCTATGGAAAAGGAGTTGAACTCGCACGAAAATTTGAATCCGTGGTCTGAAGCGAATCTACCTACAGGAAAACCAGCAATTGAGACTAAATGGGTATACAGAACAAAGGAAGGAAGGAAGATTGATTCTATCAATCTTATGGTTGACATTGGACTTTCCAACAGCTTTTCTTAATGCTTATTTGGAAAATGAAGTATATATCTATGCACCGCCTGGTCTACAGTCAAAATCACCAGTTTTAAAATTAAACAGATCTTTATATGGATCGAAAGAGTCTCCTGAAATATGGAATGATACATTTAATGACTTTGCAAGTAAGAACAAATTTGAAAGATCAAAATATGATTGTTGTTTGTATCATAATGAAAAAGTATGGATCATGTCATCGACATGGTAGTCGGAGAAGAAAATAAAGTGGAAACAGTAGTCAATTTATTGAAGAATTCTTCTAATGCAAAGGATTTAGGTAAAATAAAGAATTTTCTAGGTATGGATATAACATGGACAGAAAATAAAATAGTAATTAATCAGAAGAAGTCTAGAGGAGCTGCTAGACAGGTTTAACATGAAACAATGTAAATCGAAAACAACACCGATGGTCAAAGGATTTCAATACGAAAGCGAAATAATAGAAGTACCTTATAGACAAATAATAGGAGGATTTATGTACCTGTCCACAACCACTTTTTCAGTATTTATTTGACACCTACAGTTGAAGTATGGAACGCAGCGAAAAGAATCTTACGTTATTTGCAGGGAACAAAAGAAATGGGGCTAACGATCTACAAAAACACTACTGATGAAATTAAACTAGTGGGATATTCAGATGCTGATTGGACAACAGATACGACTGACAGAAAGAGTGTAAGTGGTTGCATAATACTGTATGTAATGAATCCGATATTATGGTTTTCAAAGAAGCAAAACTGTGTAGCATTATCTACGGCAGAAGCTGATTATGTGGCAGCGGCTAGTTCTGCTCAAGAGCTAGTGAATATAAAGGGTATTTTGAGTGATTTTAATATTATTATCGGCGCAGTTCATTATTGTTATAATAAAAGTTCTACTTTAATGTCAAAGTCCAATGAAAATTCTAAGATAGCGAAGCACATAGATATTAAGAATCGTTTTTTAAAAGACTTAGTAACGAAAAAAGAAAATGCTGTAAGTTATGTGTCAACAGAACAAAATTTAGCTGATATATTAACAACCTTTAGTTAAGGATACTTTCATTTACTTAAGAGGAAAAGTAAGTGTAGTCTAAGATTTGTTTGCTAAGTAGTTAAGTTGTGATTTTCATGTATCATTGTATGGAACATTTTAATCGAGGAGGAGTGTTAGATGGTAAAATGTTAGCACTTCATGTATGTCAGTTGTCTAAGTTGTCGCTGAAAATGATATGTAATGTAGCAAGTATATTTTTCTTTATATATTAATAAAATATTCAAACTTCAAGAAAGTAATCATTATTTCAATGCAAGAAGGCTCTTCCAAGTAATAATCAAACTCTTATCATTTATATAATAAGATAAGCACTATGTGGTGAAAAATAGTAGATCTATTAGTGTATTTAATCACTTTCCATATGTATTGAACTCCTATCTACCTCACAGCTATTCAATCTTTTAATTTCTGTAAAAAAGAAGAAGACAATTTTTTACTTTATAGGTTATGTGTATTTACAAATACACCACGTTTTTAACTATCCAACAAAGTTTATAATGCGAAACTAGTTAAAATGAAAGTTAAAATATTAACAAGAAATCCTGATGAATATTTAAGAGAAACTAAACTCGATATACACAAAGTACAACGCAATTACGATCCCGATTTACATCCATTCGAAGCCGCCAGAGAATACACGAGAGCTTTAAACGCAGTTAAATTAGAAAAAGTTTTCGCTAAACCGTTTGTAGGTAATTTAGATGGACATCGTGATGGCGTTTCAATCCTCGCAAAACACCCTAAAAAACTCTCTACATTGATAAGCGGTGCATATGACGGTGAAGTAAGAGTATGGGATCTACCACGAAGAATGTGTTTAAGAGAATTCATTGCACACGATGGAATTGTTAGAGGAATCGTTTATTCCCCCAAAGGGGAACGTTTCATAACAGTAGGTGAGTTTAAAAAAAAGTTATTTTTGTTAATAAAAATGATGAAAAATTGTTTTAAAGGCGATGATAAGTGTATTAAAACTTGGAATTCGATTGCGCCACAATTTGGAGAAGACGAGGAACCGATTAACACGATTTTAAGCAAAACTGTCTTAACAGGTAAATTTGAAATCAACGTTATTGTCGATTTTTTACAGATTCTTGTGTTTTTATTATTGTTATTTAGGAATATCTCATCATTTGAAAAAACCTATTTATGCGACTTCCGGAGAAATATGTCAACTGTGGGAGGAGAGTAGAAACGAACCAATACGTACGATCGAATGGGGTGCAGACAGTTTACATGATATCAGTTTCAATCCCGTGGAAACTAATATCTTATCGTCATGTGCTAGCGATAGGAGCATTATTTTATATGATATGAGGGAGAAATTACCCCTCAGGAAAGTTATTATGAAGTTAAGGACGAATAAACTGTCATGGAATCCGATGGAACCTTTTATTTTCACTTGCGCAAATGAAGATTACAAGTTAGTTTTGATTTTGTTACCAGTTTTGATCTCTCACTCTTACCTTTTTCTGTTTATTTTTAGAATTTTATTTTCTTTCATATTTAATATGTTTGACTGATGTTAAAACTTGTAATATACAAGTTTTTACCACTTTTATTCAATTTTATTTGAAAATTTCACTGTTTTCACGAATTTCACATTATTTTCCAACAATTTCTCAATTTTCATTAACATTTAGTATGTTTCACATTATTTGTAAACAATTCAACCATTTTCACATGTTTTAATGATCAATCTCAAGTTTTTTCAGATTTTTCATCTTTTTTCACAATGTCACCTTTTAAAATTATATTTGACTTCATTGAATGATCATTTTTCACCTTATAACCATTGACATGTTTTTTGTTAACAATTTCACTATTTTATTGTCATTTAACATCTTTGAATGATTACTTTTCACCTTTCATTCATTTTACCATTTTTTTTTGGCATTTTACCTTTGTCATATGGTTTTAGTGATAATTTCAAGTTTTTTTAGATTCTCCACCATTTTTTCAAAAATTTTACCTTTTAAAATGACATGCAATATCAGTGAATGATGATTTTTCACCTTATACCCATTTGACATGTTTTTTGTTGAGAATTTGACTATTTTATTGACATTTGACACCTTCTAACCATTTAAAATGTTTTTTTATCACCTTTTTACATGGTTTTCATGATAATTTCTACGTTTTGAAAGATTTTTTGCACTTTTTTCAACAATTTCACCTTTTAACAATTTGACTTGTTGGTTTTATATATACGATTTCACTTTTTTTATAAACTCAATCGATTATTTTCTAGTTTATATACATTTGATACTCGTTCTTTGAAACATCCTACCAACGTCCACGTAGACCACGTCGCCGCCGTAACATACATCGATTACGCCCCAACAGGCAAAGAATTCGTATCCTGCAGTTACGATAAATCGATAAGAATATTTGAATGCGCCAAAGGTAAAGAGAAAAAAAGTCGATAATTTCAAAATTGTTCTTCGAATAAAATCGCGATTTTCCAAAATATTCCAGGGCATTCCAGAGAAATATACCACACGAAAAGAATGCAAAGATTAACTTGCGTTTCGTGGTCTTTGGATAACAAATACATTTTGAGCGGTTCTGACGAAATGAACATACGAATATGGAAAGCGAGGGCGTCGGAAAAATTGGGGCCGGTAAATATCGATAACGATCGAAAAAAAACAAGTGTCAAATTTGATGCGATGATGTTTTTCAGTTGAAACCTAGGGAACGAGCAGCTTTGAGATACAGCGAAGCCCTAAAGGAGAAATTCGCCAGCCATCCGCAGATTAAGCGAATAGCCAGACACAGACAAGTCCCGAAGCATATCTATAACGCCCAAGGGGAATTACGAACCATCAAGATGAAATTGAAGAGGAAGGAGGATAATAGAAGGGCCCATTCGAAACCGGGAGAAGTTCCCTTCGTTCCGGAAAGACGAAAACACGTCGTCAAAGAACAACAGTGATTTTTTTTTAATGTAAAAATTCGATTTTTTATAAAACTTTTTGATTATCGTCGGAGGTTTTTTATTTTGGACGGGGAAGGGAGGTTGGAAAAGAGATAATTAAAAACACAGTTACAATCAATTTATTTTGATAATAAAATGAAATTAATTTGTATAAAATATAAAGCAATTTATTTAGATCAAAATTGGATATTTTTTACGTTATTTTGGAAATTTAAAGTTTTCGTTTCCTATGGAAACACATTAAAAAAATTGGGGTGGTCTATTTACAAATCAAAATATTTTTTTGAGCGAGTCGAAAAAAAAAAAACAATTCATATTAATAATTATCAACTATCCCTCGCATTAAAAACATTTATTCATTAATAAACAACAAATAAAATAACGAATTTTAATGACGTTGGTATAGGTCTAGTTTTTCTTTTATACAAATGACAGTTATAGGTTAAGTGTCGATTATACTATTCCCGAAATTGATCTAGTTTAACCGATTTAAATAGTTTAGAAACAAACTTCGTCTGAGGGACTAGTATAGTAGACATTTGACAGAAAGTATGACAGTTAGAAATGTCATTAATTTTATAGCGTTTCTACGAGGTGCGTAAGAAATTTTCCTCAGATAAAAATCGTAAAAACGTTGACTCGCTCTTTTTTTAAAACGAGATTCGCGAAATAATAAAACTCGAATGGGGGAGAATTTAATTAATATATTATGTTTGGACCACCTATATCACCGAAATGACGCAACAACTTACGAATTTGGGACGTACAAATGGTAAAATTTCATAAATAACTTTGAGAAACAATTTACCTAATTTGATTATATACAAAGTGTACATTTAAAAATAACTATATTTATTACGACATGAAATATCAAGAGCACTTAAGTTTCGCTTCTTATAATTTAACGTTTTTTTCTTCTTTTTTTACATTGAGCTGTCTTCATTGTTATATGTTGGTGATGTAATAATTAAACCAGAGTTAAAAATTTAAAAAAAAATCATAAAAACCGTTGTTTTTTACAAAAAGTTGATACCATGTTAAAGACTGTACTCGTTGATTTTCGAATAAAAAATCAATTACTGCAACATTAAAAGCTGAATCGATTTGTAGCTCATAAAGTTTCAAGTGGAATAATCGATTTGTGTAATGTCAAAACTTGAATCGATTTTTTTAGTAGTTTCCAAACAGTTTATTGAATTTTAAACGAAATAATCGATTCCTGCAATTTTTTCTTGATTGATAATAATTTTCGATCGAAAAAATCGACTTCTAAAATGTTAAAAGTTGCATCGATTTGCACTTTGTTTCAAACTGTTAATCAACTTTCGATCGCCATAATCTATTTTTTCAATGTCAAAAGTTTTTCATTATTTAGTAACAGTTTATTTTTTTTATGAAACAATCGATTCCTGCAACATCAAAAGTTGAATCAATTTGCACTTTGTTTCAAACTGTTTATTAATTGATTTATGTAATGTCAAAACTTGAATCGATTTTTTAGTATTTTCCAAACAGTTTATTGATTTTTAAACGAAATAATTGATTCCTGCAACATCAAAAGTTGAATCAATTTGCACTTTGAAACAAACAGTTAATTAATAAACAGTTTGAAACAAAGTGTTTATTAATCGATTTGTGTAATGTCAAAAGTTGAATCGATTTTTCAGTAGTTTTTAAACAGTTTATTGAATTTATGAAAATTGCATTATTGTAATACCGAGTTTTTCCCTAGATCTGGGGAAATATAGAAAACGCCAAGTACGTTACGACGTTGCCAAAACTAAAAGTAACTTCATCTAAATTCAAATACGATTTGAAAGAAAATTACAGAAATTACATTATTGCCGCGCATAATCTTTCTTTTGTTTCGTAGAAACGTAAGCGAATGTTACGGTGTTTCCAAAAGTAATTTTCTCAATCCGAATATCATTTCAAAGAAAAATACATAGATTACGTTGTTGCCACGCGTAATATTTCCCCAGATTCGGGGAAATATGTATATCGTCATATAGAAGATGCGGACGTTGCGGTGTTGTCAAACGTAGTTTTTTTTCGCATTTTAAGGGAAATTTAACGTCAATATCGCGAGTAAATAGAATAATGAATGTAAATAGAGAGATTTTAACGGTAAGTATATTTTAGTTTCGATTTAATTACTAAAAAAAATCGATTTACACTCGAATTTTTTAATGGAGGGGGTTGTTTATTTTTTTTTATAAAAATATACGTATACAATAATAAAGTAAATATACAATCTTAAATAGAATTAATAAAACTTAATAAGTAGTATACGGAATGAGAATTTTCGAGATTTTATTATCTTTTTATTTCTTAACCGATTCATTTTTCGAAAAAATAAAAATTAACCCGCTGGCGTACAACATCCAATGAAGACAGTATTTTTTTTGTTCGTATCAAATATTTACACTATGTAGTATGTTTAAAATTTTCTTCTTTTTTACTGAATATACCTTTATCCTTTCGTTTTCCGTGTGCATTTTCATTTCAACAAGATGTCTTTTCCGGTTTTGGCGTCGTTATCAGATTACGTCCGTCGGAACTGTCCGAATCGCTGGAATCGTCGTCGTCGCTTACTGATACAACGTTGTAATTACAAGTTACTTTCGGTTTTTTTATCGATACTTTACTGTAACCACGCTGGTGGGCTTGCAAACTATTCTTCTGTAAAATAAAGCCGAAAAAAAATCGATAAATATGCGAATTTCCGATAATATACGAAATTTAATTAAACATGACAACGTCGCACAATCTAATATATCGGAATATATCATATTTGTTATTAACGGAATTAATTTATAAACAAAAATTTTATCGATTCGTGATGTTGTCAGTTATTATAAGCATAATGATGATAGATTAAGAAAATCTATTACGCGACGTTGTCATGTCTAACTAAATTTCGTATATAATCGGATAATCTCATGCATATTGGATTTACATTGAAATCAAATTTCCGATTATATACGAAAGTTAGTTAGACGTTACAACGTCAAATAATCGATTTTCGTCGTTGTCATGTTTAATAGAATATCGGATTTTATTGAAAAAATGAAGTTTATGCTAAATTTTCAAAAAATTTCGACAAATACACGAGACATAATCTATTTTCCCATTATATAAATAATCTAGATAAACTTGACAACAACAACGTCGCAGATTCGAATTTCTCAATTTTACAGCAAAATATGGAGATTGCGATGTTGCCAAACGACGTTTTTCTTAAAATTTAGAGAAATAAAAAAGTTGCTTAAAATATCGAAATTTTAACGAAATTTTGCTTGAAATTTAGTAGAATAGGAAAGTTACTTTGAATTATATTTAGCATTTTTGCAAACGTAACTTTTGTAAAATCTGAGGAAATATATAGAAAAGATCTTTTAAACAACTATACCATTATTACAGTGTTACCAATCGAAAATTTCCGTTAAATTCAAAGAAATACCAAAGTTATTTGAACAAAAATGTATATAACTGCTACACAGTTGCCAAACGTAATTCATCGAAAAGCTTTGGGAAATTTCCGATTATATCCGAAATTGAATTAGACTTGACAGCATCGCATAATCGAATTTCGTAGTTGTCCGTAAAATATCGAAATGTGAAAAAACATAAAAAAAAATTCTAGACAAATATATGGTGATTATAATGTTGCCACGCGTAGTTTTTCCTCTAGAATCGAGGATATACCGTAAAGTTATTTCGAAAGTATATAAAAATATATTCTGAAATTTATAATTATTTCAAACAAAAATTCGAAAATTTTCCATTTTCCACAACTTCTCAAATATCATATAATAAAACATTTGGCAACGTTGAAATTTATTTCAATAAGAAATACTAATTAAGTTAATATCGTTATTCAACAGGATGTACGTTTGGCAACAGCGCATCATTTATCTATTCTTTACGGCATTTTGCAAATCTACAGAAAAAAAATATCAGCATCACACTCACGGAATCGGATTTTATGCGACGTTGCCATATTTATCACGATTTCCGGTTATTTCTATAGAAAATAAAAAATGACTCACTTGTAATATAACGAATATCGTTATAAAAAGTATGACGACACACAAACTCGCAATTATCGCAATTCCAGTAACTAAATTAAAAGGATTCACTATTTGTAAAGTCGTTCCCGGTTGGGCGGATAACAGGAGCGCTTCGACGTTGATTTTCCTTTTGGTTTCTTCGTTTTTGCAACCTGAAAAAACGTCGATCAGTTTCATTTACCTAAAAAAAAAAAAGAAAATATCTTCTTTTTCTTACCTGGACAATTCCTACACGAATAATGACATCTCTGACAACCGTATTCGGTTTTGTAGTATCCTTCGGGACAATCGGGACGACATTCGCCGGATAATAGTTGCCAACCGTTCGGACAGCTGACGCATTGATCTGGTCCTGGACCGCTGCAAGTTTTGCAACTCATGTAACAACGTAAGCATATGCCTTTGTCGCTGTAATAACCCGTAGCGCATGTTGTGGCGCATTCGCCGCTTTGTAACTGAAAATAACAATAATTATTCAGAACGAAAATAATCGTTTCTAATAGATTTTTACTTAGAAAACAATTTTATCGGTTCGATTTTACATAAAAACAAATTTTTTCGAGCAAAACGACACGAGAAAATACAATTTTACTTAGAAACAAGCATCCTCAGTTCGATTTTACATAAAATGATTTCTCTCAACCTTATTTTTACACAGAAACGAGCATTCGAAATGAATTTTACATAGAAACGATTTTTTGACTATAATCGAAAGAGAAAGTACATTATTACATAGACACAAGTAACTTTAGCCCATTTTTACATGAAATAAGTTTTTTTCATCCTCTTTTATATATAGAAATAAACATTTGCTGCCCAATTTAAGGGAAACTGTTTACTTTTACTCAAAAACATTCTTCTGAATAATTTTTCAGGTGAAAACGACCTCGTTAATTTATTTTTACATAAAATCGAATAATTTGATTCATTCCAACATAAAAACGAATAATTGTGATTTATTTTTATATAGAAACGAATAATTTTGATTTATTTTTACGTAGAAATGAATAATTGTGTGTTTTTGTTCATTTTTAGACATTAATGAATAATTGTGAACTAGTTTTACATAGAAACGAATAACTTTGTTTACTTTTACATAGAAACGAATAATTTTGATTTATTTTTACGTAGAAATGAATAATTGTGTGATTTTTGTTCATTTTTAGACATTAATGAATAATTGTGATTTAGTTTTACATAGAAACGAATATTTCTGATTTATTTTTAAACAAAAACAACATCTAGAAATGTATATTTCGTATTATAATGATGATATCTTCAAAAACGAATACAAAAATTTAAATATTTCACTTACCTGTAATCCGCTTTTACATTCGGTACAATTAGTTTTGGCGACGCATCTCTCGCACACGTGCAAACAAGGTTCGCATATTTGACTATCCCTTTCGTTATAAAACCCTTTATTACATTTTCCCACGCATTTAGTACCTTGAAGTATCAACGGACTTGCGCACGATATGCACGCCTTTTCCGTCGGACCGTCGCACGAATCGCAAGTCGAATGACAAGGTTTACACAAACCGTTATCGTAATATTGATCTGTAATAAACGAGAAAATTATTCGTTCGAACGGACTCGATTTAAATCGGTCTCGTACTCACCTACGTCGCATTTATCACTATTTTGCGAAACGCATCTGCCTTTACTGTTCACCTTCCAATCGTCCAAACACGATATACAAGTCGTCTTATTACATTCGCTACAACCGGGCGGACATTCTATACATTCTTTTTGTTGAACGTCGGCGTAATGGTGAGCCGGACATTCTTTAACGCAACGACCTTCGTGCCAATATCTACCGTAAGGGCACGAAACGCATTGCGAACTATTCGAACCGCTACAAGTTTCGCACGATTCGTGACAAGACGCGCAGCTACAAAATTAATCGAATTCTTCAATCGATTCTTGAATCGAACTAATATATAATCGATTGTAATATTGAATAAATCACCGATTCTGGCATCAGATAATGAAACGATTAGGTTTAATCGATTCGGAAATAGAACAAATAATCGATTCTACAAATTAATACTCAGACGATTATAAAATTGGCGGTTTAATCGATTCGGAAATCGATTTTGCAATTCAATATTCAAACGATCACGAAATTAAAAATTTAATCGATTCGGAAATCGAACATATAATCGATACTGGAATATTGCGTTTAATCGATTCTAAATCTGAAACGTTTCAACGATTCAACAACAAATTCAACAATATTTGAACGATATTGAAATTTGACACGATTCTGAAATAGAACAAATAATCGATTTTACAATCGATTTTGCTATTTAATATTCAAAAGAATGAGTAATCGATTCCTAAATCGAATATATAATCGATTCCATTAACGTAACTTTGATAAATATGCGAGGAAATTACCCGTAATCATCGGTTTCGTAAGTACTAAGCGGACACGAAGCTAAACATTTATTTTGGAATAATAATAAGTGATGATCACAGCTGGTACAATGGTCTGGTCTATCTTGACAACCGGCGCAGTTCGGTTGACACGGAATACAAGTTTTATCAGCGAAATCTAAAATAACATCCACTTATAATAATGAATCTTTCCTAGAACCCTCGTATCGTAATAACTCGCACCCAATATACCAACTCTTCTACTGACAAATAACGCGAAGTCGATCCTGTTCGATTACGATGATAGAATAAAATTTGCTGAACGCTACACAATAGAACCGGCT